>NC_135013.1:31162801-31770301 GCF_051020955.1 Megalopta genalis | reverse complement strand
TATATATAAATATTAATAAAAACTCTCCTCGTGACGAGTATACTCGTCGAAAACAGTTAACTGGTTAAAGTTTCCATGGTCTTCTGAGAACGATCATTTTTCACGAGACACCGTCGACGCCCGGGCTTTGTACAACTTCGTATTCACAGCTATAGTGAAATCATACAACGTATCTAGAACCTATTTATTGCTGTCTAACGGCGAACCTATCGTGTCGATTGAAACGACCAGTTTCACACGTTTTATTGAAAATTTGTTGCAATTGTGGAAGCGCTTTCGCAGTAAATAATTGTATAAATTGTTTAAGTCGCGGTCGTACGCTGTGATAAAAATGCCAAGAAGTTCAAATAAATGTCTTATTTTTTGTAAAAAAAGGATCGCAGGTTGGTCACTTTAGCATTAGTATTTGTGCAAGCAAAAAAAAGCTAAACAAAGCTATCTTTCTATTTTTTTATCATTTTAAGAACTTCGGAACAATTTATCGACGTTGTCAGATCCTTTTATTCCATCTGCCGCTTTAAACAGCGTCCAGTTTTGACTGTAAATGCACGAAATTCGCGGTACAGTGTCCGCTATACAGGGTATCCCAAAAATGTCTTGCAATACAGAAATGGCGGGTTTCTCAGATCATTTGAAGCAACTTCTTCCTTTACAAAAATGTTCTCCGAGGCACCGTTAACGAGTTATCAAGGAAAAACAGTGACCAATAAGAATCGAGTACGGCTGACGCGAGGCGACCCAGCTACCACCGCACGAAGCCCAGTTCCGCTCATTGGCTCGGTCGCCTCGCTCCAGCCGAGCTCGCCTCTCATTGGTCACTGTTTTTCGTTAATAATTCGTTAACGGTGCATCGGAGAAAATTTTTGTAAAGGAAAAAGTTGCTTCGAATAACCTGAGGAACCCGCCACTTTCGGATTGCGAGACATTTTCTGGACACCCTGTATAGTAATGTCTTCCTAACTGTCGCTCAGATTGTGCACAAAAACGTACAATTTGGAAAGAGGAAATACGATTATTCGTGTTTTCCTTCTCGTTGTTATAGTTATTGACAATATAAAAACGAACCGCAAGGCTCAAATAATCGTATCTCCTCTTCCCAAATTGTCCACTTTTGTGGAAAATCTGAGCGTCAATTAGAGAATCATTACTATACTTCGCGTAATAAAACAAATCTAGACGATCCTTTGCAACGCATTCGTTCCGCATTCCGGTAAAGGAAAAAAGATCTCTTTTTTGCGTTCCCGTGAGCGATAAAAGCCTGCAGCGTGGCCATGGTTCGGAGATGAAATCGTTTTTTGGATGTCGGTCTAATTGGACGATTCGGTATCGGTTAGTAGCCGGTCGTTAGCGGCGTTGCTAAAAATGTTGATTCGTTAAGCAACGATCGACAGGGACAGACTGAGTGGCAGCCAATACGTGGATCGTCAATCATCCTCGCGATGCCTGTAATTATTCCGCGAAACGATTCTCCCGTAAATGAGGGAAGACCCCGCGGGTCGTCGCAGACCAGCCACCGCTCGTTTCTCAATTCGTAGGATTCGAACGACGACGGAACGCGCGTCGTCGCGATAAAATCATCGGCTCGGTTCCCGAGGCTTTCCAACATCGTTGCAACAACAATGATGTGTTCTCGGGTTTTCTTAATTACAGCAAGTCGCCGCGCCCTGGGGAACCGTTTCCCTTCGATCGAACGCGTTCGTTCGTTCCCTCCGGAGAGAAAGCCGGCCATAAATAACGACCCGGCCACCGTTTCTCATACGTTTCGCGGCCGATCGTGTCCGACGAAACAAAAGAATCAATCGAAAAGAGATCGGAGTGGAAACAGCGCTTTCCGAAAGACCGTGGGAGCTCGTTTCTGTCCGGGTCTCCTGTTTGTCCTCCGCGAAATTCGACGGAAATCGAGAAATTTCCGATGTCCGATTCACCGCATTCCTCGGTTGCCCGTTCGCTGTTAAGGTAGCTAGATCTCGGTTCTCGAGACAATAAACATACCAATAAAAACAACGACGGCCGAGAGAAGAGACACGGAACTGTTCGACCACGAAGACACACCGCTAGACTCTGCAGATCTTCTTTATACGCTTCGTATGTATTTTCTCGACTGCGAGAACACTAATGCAAATAATATTTCGATATGAGGGAAAGAAAGCTATATTTTATTAATTTTGACTCTTGTAACGTTGGTTTTGCACTACGATTTCATTCACAGCTTCGTTGATTAGCACCTTTTCGTCTTTAGCGCGTTAAATGCTGAAAATTCGCCAGGAAAATTTCCACGAAATTTTTATTTCTAATTTTTTGCCACGATTTGGAGGCAATTTGGAGGCAACGTGGCACGATTCGAAGGCAATTCGGAGGCCACCAGACACGATTCGAAGGTAATTCGGGGCCCACGTGCCACGATTCGAAGGCAATTCGGGGGCCACGTGCCACGATTCGAAGACAATTCGGAGGCAATTCGGAGGCCGCATGCCACGATTCGAAGACAAATCGGAGGCAATTCGGAGGCCACGTGACACGATTCGAATGCAATTCGGTGGCAATTCGGAGGCCGCATGCCACGATTCGAAGGCAATTCGGAGGCAATTCAGAGGTCACGAGACACGATTCGAAGGCAATTCGGGGGCCACGTGCCACGATTCGAAGACAATTCGGAGGCAATTCGGAGGCCGCATGCCACGATTCGAAGACAATTTGGAGGCAATTCGGAGGCCACGTGACGCGATTCGAATGCAATTCGGTGGCAATTCGGAGGCCGCATGCCACGATTCGAAGGCAATTCGGAGGCAATTCAGAGGTCACGAGACACGATTCGAAGGCAATTCGGAGGCCAGATGACACGATTCGAAAGTAATTAGCATCGACGTAGCAATAAATTTCACAGACGCAGAACTATCGCAGGGAAATTCACAGCAACCCCAAAATTTTGCATTTCCAAGAGAAATGACATATAACTGTAATATAATAATAATAACTGTAATCGTCTCGATTACAGTTCCAGTAAAAAATTTTTATCGAACGAATCTCTGATATCAAAATTACCGATGCAGAAGTATTGCACGAGAATTCTCCGTCGCTCCAGCGAAACAAAAACGTGCGAAATACAAGGAGGGCATTGAAAAGCGGCGCTTCAGCGTCTTCGGCCGCATTTATGCTTATAACTTAATCGAGATTCGTGGACCGCCCGCAGGCGAAGAGTGAAAAAACGGGAGCTGTTTTTCCGGCGGTCTTAAGCCGGCGCGATTCAGCGGTAAAACCTTGTGAATCGGAATGCAAAGCGAGGCGGCTGAGAGAAGCACCGACAATCTTATGAAACTCGGATGGCGCCACGACTTGTTTGCATTCTTCTTTATTCGCCGTCACTCGGAGCTCCTTCCGGCGACTCCAAAGAAAATTGTCCCCGAGAAAAGCGAACAGATGGAACGAATTAAGGGCCGCCCGTTGGAAAGTTTAAATCGCGGGCCATAACCGGAACGTTCGTCTTCCGGTACGTTCCCCATTTTTGTACGCTGTCTTCGTACAACAACGTAACCACGGTCGTCCCTTTGTATTTTCCGCGCAGCTCGTAAATGTGTAACGATCCATTATGATCAAAAAGAAGAAACTCGGGATAAGAATTATTTCATCGAGCGGAAAGGTTGTTCAATTAAATGCTGTCGATCCAGAGACAAGGTACCGTTCAAAACACGTTCTAAAAATTGATAATCATACAAATTAGATGATTGTTCGATCGAGAAAATCAATATACCTAGACGAAGCACCATTAAGACAAAAATTGCTTGCATAGTGGGTCATGGTAGATTCCAACTGCGAACATACTTGTTGATCTAATTGTAAATAAGAGCTCCGAATTTATCACGATATTGTTATTTGCACGCCAGAAATTAATAATCATAAAAATCGAAAGATTGTTCGGTCGAGAAAATCAATATACCTAGACGAAGCACCATTAAGACAAAAATTGCTTGCATAGTGGGTCATTGTAGATTCCAACTGCGAACATACTTGTTGATCTAATTGTAAATAGAAGCTCCGAATTTTCCACGTTATTGTTATTTGCACGCCAGAAATTAATAATCATAAAAATCGAAAGATTGTTCGATCGAGAAAATCAATATAATTAGACGAAGTATCTACCATTAAGACAAAAATTGCTTGCATAGTGGGTCATAGTAAATTCCAACTGCGAACATACTTGTTGATCTAATTGTAAATAAGAGCTCCGAATTTTCCACGTTATTGTTATTTGCACGCCAGAAATTAATAATCATAAAAATCGAAAGATTGTTCGGTCGAGAAAATCAATATAATTAGACGAAGTATGTACCATTAAGACAAAAATTGCTTGCATAGTGGGTCATAGTAGATTCCAACTGCGAACATACTTGTTGATCTAATTGTAAATAAAAGCTCCGAATTTTCCACGTTATTGTTATTTGCACGCCGGAAATTAATAATCATAAAAATCGAAAGATTGTTCGATCGAGAAAATCAAAATATCTAGACGAAGCATCTACCATTAAGACAAAAATTGCTTGCATACTGAGTCATGGTAGATTCCAACTGCAAACAAATTTGTTGATCTAATTCGAAATAATAATCTCTAATTTTTCGTATTCTTATTGTTTGCGCGCCAGCCGATGCTAAAATATCAAGCCTTTACCAGAAAATGAAAGAGAACTATAATATTAGGGTCACGAACGACCCGATCGCACCGCTCAAGAGTTAAAAATACGTTCAACTGCCAAAACGGAGCCCAATCATGCTATCTCTGTGATCGTCGAAAGGACGACATTCGAGTAACGAACAATAAGATTCATAAATCTTTGACGAATGATTGTCGATTGATCGACGGCTTAAAGGGGCTGGTCCCGCGACCTCAAAGGGCACCGTTTTAACGAGTCTCCGACGGGAAACCGTTCCCGGGTCGTCGGAGATCATTTGTCCTGTCCTTCTTCCATCTTGCAGCCAAGATCCCCCGGGGCTTGTGCACCGTCGCGACTGCGGTACAAATTTTCAATTTGCCCGTAAATTGCATCGGCCGGAGTTCTCGGAGAATATCGAATCGGGTGCGACATCGAATCGTAAATAAATCCGATGCGACACCGCAATCGAGAATGCGGCATCTCTGCCGAGAGACGGTAATCCCTCTGAGTCTCGATAAACGAGGGCCGACGATGGGCCGAGACGCTTTCGCCATTATCCTTGATTCGCTATTATCCTCCTTTGCTTATTGTTTAATATTTTTTCCCATCGATTCTCGATTTAACTCGGAGACTGTGATTGCTTCGAACGGAATCAAATAGCATTGTACAATCAAAGGAGAATTCTATTCTTTCGTTAACAATGTTTAAGCAAGTTTAATTGTCTGGGGAGTACCTCGGGGTCTCCCATGACCCTTGTACATTTTTCTGTATGCCAAGTTTCGTTGATTCATTGCGAGATGTTTCAAGAAGCTGACTGCCGAGCCTGTTTCGAAGAAACCTGTTCTGGGCTTCAATATTTTCCTTTTTAACAAATAAGTAGTAATAAGTAAAAAGGGATAAATAAATCCTTTTTTATGTTAGTAATGTACTTTTAGCAGAATTACGTCGTAATGGCCTCGTTTACTACGAGATAACTCGTAGCAGGCAGTCAACGTGTTAACACCGTTCGAATGTATGAATTCTGTAATCTCAATTTATATAGTTCTTTAATTGAAGTATATCTCATATAATTGAATAATCGATGCACGCTGTTACGTAATCGATGTATCGTGTCGTCGTTCGTAAATCGTAAAAAATAAATCGTAAATTATCTTCGTTATCGTTCGCGTTCGTTCGTCGTCGTTCAATGTCCCATCATGTTCGTCATATTTATTGCTTCCATTACACGATATTTACCCTTTGCCCTCGAATGGCGACACTGAGGCGTCGCTGAAAATTGCTACACCATTTTTCGAAGTGGTTTTTACATGATTAAATTGCTTTATATTTAAACAGTTGTTAAAACTGAAAAAGCATGTAACAGCAAATAATTCAGTCAGTCAATTTTATATCCACGCGATACGAAACTAGTACAAAAATCAAAGTACCATAGGTTGGAGGAAATACCATAGTTTCCAAGCTGAAACAGCTTCGATTGCAAAGGGTTAAATGTATTTAACTACATCGCGCCCATTCTTTTACACTTGAAAGTATTTTAGTAAATACTTTATCGTTGGAAATTGATTCCAGGATTAATAGAGATTTCTAAAGATCCAGCGATCTCACCGATCTACAGGGTGTCCCAAAAATGTCTCGGAATCCGGAAATGGCAGGTTCCTCGGATCATTTGAAGCAGATTCTTCCTTTGCGAAAATTTTCTCCGAGGCACCGTTAACGAGTTATTAACGAAAAACACTGACCAATAAGAATCGAGTACGGCTGACGCGAGGCAGCCCAGCCAACCAGCGCGCGAAGCCCAGTTCCGCTCATTGGCTCAGTCGCCTCGCGCCAGCCGAGCTCTCCTCTCATTGGTCACTGTTTTTCGTTAATAACTCGTTAACGTTGCCTCGGAGAAAATTTTTATAAAGGAAAAAGTTGCTTCGAACGACCCGAGGAACTCGCCACTTTTGGATTGCGAGACATTTTTGGGACACCCTGTATATTGTCTTGGCCGATCCAATTTGAGTAGCTTGAACATTCGCGGACAATGCTAGTGATGAAGTGGTGCTCGCGCAGGTTATATACTATAGTCAAGGTAGGGCTTCCAGAGTTGGTCCTATTAGCGTAACCTTTAATACCAATTTGATCCGCTTTGGAAATTCGCGAATAACTCTTCCAATGAAGCCGGGCTTTCGAAAATTTTTGGGATACCCTCTACAAAATTCAACATCAGACGCGCGAAGTTTGCAAGATCGCGAGACAGATTCGCAAGAAAAATCCTGGTCTCATCGCTCGGTTTACAGGCGATCCCCGTCAACGGTCAGCGGCGCGTGTCACCGGCCGACAAAAACGGCGGGCGTAATTTTTCCTGGAACAATTTCATTAGAGTATCACGACTGTCCGTGCACGGACACGTGCGCCGACCGGCTTCCTGCTTCTGTTTCTTCGTGTCTGGCTTGCTAATGACCGAGCGTGCAATAAAAACGTGCGATTATTATCGCGTGGCGTGTTTCGCGTTGCAACTAGCGTAATCCCCCATTCCTCGTCGTCGTCGTCGTAGGCGACGGCCGCGACATTTTCCGCTCGCCATTAATTCCGCCGTGACCGCGGAAGCTTTTCTTGCTTGTTCGCGAAAACCCCGAGAAAGTTCGCGAAAAAACCTAAGAAAATCCCTGCGACGACCAGAACTCGTCGCCTCTCCCCCCTCACCCCCTCGTCACAAAGTAATTCGTAAATTCGAATCGTCGGACGGCGATCGAACGCGCGGCGACACAGCTTTCGCGGGATTATGCGCCGCTCCCGTTCCGTTTCCTCCTGCTTTCCCGCAATTAAATCGAGGACGATTATGCGTGCGTTTGCATTGCAGATACACTACGGCGAACCTTTTGCATAACGGGACGCGCGCGGCACTCGATGATCCGATTCAGGGCTCGCAGGATTTGCGCAACGATTTCCATCCGGGAACGACCTCTCGTCCGTGTGCACCGTTCCGGATAAACGTAATCAGCTTCTAATTATAAGCCCGATGGCCGCGCGCTGCACGCTGGAACGCGCAAAAATCCACGTCCTCTCTCTCTCTCTCTCTCTCTCTCTCTCTCTTTTAGCCGAGAGGCTAATCCTCTCCATGTAAATCGTGCGTCGATTAGAGTTGCTTTCCACGGCCCCGATGCGACTCGGCGACCATTATTGACGATCGATATTTGTCTCATCAATCTGATCGGCCGAACCGAGTCGCCGAACACTTTTTCTTCTGGCTCGTTTTATCGCTGATGAGACCCGCGCTTCGACGCTAAAGACCCGGCAGAGACTACATTCTGCGCGAGGAGATAAGGCTGGAAGGAAGACGAAGAGTAATTTACTGTGGCCGAAGAGTGATCTAGGGCCTGTTCCGTGCAAACGATGATTATGCATTCGGTCGCGCGAGAATATCGCGCGTATCGGCCGAAGGATAATATAAAGATCGTTCGAAAACGGGCGAGCAACTTTCCGCGGACAGCAGACAAATGGAAACACTTTCGAACGTTATTTCAAAGCCAGCGAAATTCATTCTCTGCAATTCACTGCCGCTCCCCCCGTAATCGATGCAGGAGCATTTCTCACGAAGATACGATCGAGCATCGAAATTCAAAGTGGACCGTGATTCTGTGTACAGGGTGTCCCGAAAATGTCTCGCAATCCGGAAATGGGAGGTTCCTGAGGTCATTTGAGGCAACTTTTTCCTTTGCGAAAATTTTCTCCGAGGCTTCGTTTACGAGTTATTAAGGAAAAACACTGACCAATGAGAGGCGAGCTCGGCTGGCACGCGGCGGCCCAGCCAACGAGTGCGCGGAGCCCAGTTCCGCTCATTGGCTCGGCCGTCTCGCGACAAATGATCTCGCCTCTGATTGGTCACTGTTTTTCGTTAATAACTCGTAAACGAAGCCGCGGATTGCATTTTCGCTAAGGGAAAAGTTGCTTCAAATGACCTCAGGAATCCCCTACTTTCGGATTGCGAGACATTTTTGGGACATCCTGTATATTCCGGTTCACCTCGGGATCCGTCTCGACGGAAGTGCGCACGCAGATTGATAAATGCAAAATGCCCGCGCTATCACCCGCGGGATCGAAAAAAAATGCCACCGGTTTCGTTTCACTCTGAATTTCATGCTGCATCATACGGTGTGCTCTTTCGATGCTCGTTTTTCGCGAGAAGTTCGCATTCCGTTACGCATAGAGCCGGCGTCAGTCGAAAGTTAGGTTAAAAACGGCCGGAACGTGCGAAACGCGTCGGCGTTCCCGATAAAAATTCCGTTCGCGACCGCGCGAGCAAATTTTCGCCGTTTTCTATCGGCCATTCGACGCGGTTCACGGGTGCACCGCGATCAAAGGAAGCCGTGCGCGCGCGCGCACCTTCGCCTGCCGCGATCCACGAATCCCAGGAGGAAGATCAAGGAGGATTTCGAGGCTGCCGAAGCCGCGATACACGTACGGGACACGTCGATCCGTGGCCCCTATCGACAGGTGTGCTCGGTTGCACGTGCGCCGCGAGTGCATTACGCAAGATCCGCGGGACCCTTGGTGCCCGCTGCACGTGAAAGTGCAAGCTATCGCCGGTGCGCTCTCCGATGCGGGCCCGCGCGTCCACTCGAGTGCTCGCGCCGCTAATTATTCACCGACGAGGCTGTATATTCTTCTCGTTTTCGACACCGACAGCCACTTCGGCGGCGACGCTAATGTCTAACCAGCTTTCGAAATTCATTTTTGTCGCAATATATTGAACGAACCGAACGTTACCGGAATTTTTTTAAATTAAATCGATGCAAGAGTTCGACCAACGTTTCCTAAGGTTCGTTCTAACTTTCTATTTGGCTGTGTTACACACGAAACGACGATTTTTCATGTACCTACTTCATGATTTAGTTTCATCATTTCAGATGCCGATCTACATGCATAATTGGACAATTATCCGTCGATATTAATTATAATATATTAATATATTGTTATTATTATTATTATTTAATATATATTATTAATATATTAATTATCATATATATTATTAATATATTAATTATCATATATATTAATAAATAAGATTAATTATAAATTTTCGTATAATTGATTTGTACTCGGGCGTAATGCGATTAAGAATTATGAAGGATTTAGAATTATAAAGAATTAGTAAGTTTGTTAAACGAAAGTTTAACTGAAAAATTCAGAAACTGCCATTTCATTTGCAACGATCTGATTGTTTCAGTTTCGTTAATTAAATGACCGAGATGTTCCAGGCATTTTTGGCGTTGATGCTTGTAGAGGGTGAAAATGGCTCTTTTGAATCATTCTTCGTAATTAGAGGGTGTATTTATAATATTATAGTATTTAGTATTAATATTAGCATTATATTATAGTATTTAGTATTAATATTAGTATTATATTATAGTATTTAGTATTAATATTAGTATTATATTATAGTATTTAGTATTAATATTAGTATTATATTATAGTATTTAGTATTAATATTAGTATTATATTATAGTATTTAGTATTAATATTAGAGTGTTATATTATAGTATTTATATAGTATTCATTATATCAGTAATTAGTATTATAGTATTTATAGTACTATGAATATTCTCCTCGGTGAGCTAGATTATGCTTCGAAGTCTTAAATAATGAGCAAAATTATGCATACAATGAACTTATATTTTCGCAATTTCCACGATAAAACGTGTACTTCCGTTCCGGAGTTGCAAGAATTACGCGACAGCCGATTAGAAGTATCGACAAATCGGGCAGGGAAGGTCGCAGGTTTGCGCGAACCGACTGACCTTGTTTAGCCGATGCGTCGACTTTTACCGTGCATCGTCCGCTGCATCGGGACAAACGGTTGCATCACGAAGTTCGCATACGACGACGTCTCGGGCCCGCGCGAACTTTCCACCTAGTTATCGGGGAGGGGGGGGGGGGGCGAATCAATCGCGCATGTAACCCGCGCGCCCTGTACGCGCATCGTTGCGTCACTCGAGGAAAAGCCGGGAGAAAGCGAAGGCTATGGTAATCGGTATGAACCATGAAACACACTCCTTGTCACGAGCTCGTGAGTTATGTTCGGGACACGCGTTCCACGACCGCGGCGCAAAGATTAACGAAGCGGCGGCTCCCAGTCGGTGGATCAAGTTCACCGCGTCCGCCAAGAATGAACAAACCTCCGTAACGTCCCGTCATGGGAAAGACACCCCGAGGACTGTGGGATTTCGCTTAACCTTAAAGCCTTATGGAGAGCCTAAGATCACGTTCCCATTCGTTCTCTAACAGCAGCGATTATACAGGTTGTCCCAAAATTATGGTTTTTCGGGGAGATGTGGGGTTCCTTAGGTCATTTGGAGAAACTTTTTCCTTTGCGAAAATGCAATCCGCGGCTTCGTTTACGAGTTATTGACGAAAAACCGTGACCAATGAGAGAGCGAGTGCGGTCAGCGCTCGGCCCTCGTGACCACTGCCGCTGCGTCAGAAGACCGGCGCGACGCGGTACTGGCTGGAAGGGCGGAGCGCTGCCCGCGCTCTCTTTCCGATTTGACGGTCTTTTTCGTTAATAACTCGAAAACGAAGCCGCGGATTGCATTTTCGCAAAGGAAAAAGTGTCTTCAAATGATCTCAGGAACCTTTCATTTCCAGGAAGTACCATAATTTTGGGACACGCTGAATATTTCAGCGAGATAAAGGGCGATTCGCACTGCAAAATCGATCTAATAATTTTTCATGAATAATTTCTGACCTAGTCGCGTTCTCTTAACTTCATTTAAATTTTAATAATTTTAATTTAACTCTTTCTAAAATAATTCTTCTTTCCGTCTGGACAATTTGCCGCACTGAGATCAGCCGACGTTCGGATTTCCTCCTCGAACTTTTTTCTCGCTTTCGAACGCGCAAACCAACGTATTATAAACCGCGTAGCACGCCCCCTTTCTCTTAATTATGCGAAACATCTAAATCCACAAGCGGGCAGAATTCGTCGGGCAGAACGGCGAGCGGAGGACTCGCGCGACGTTAAGGGGGGACACGGAGTTAAGCTCGGAGGGGCGTCGCTCCGACTCGCTTCGCGGCCCTGCTCGGCGAGCCTTCGTCGAAGATTAAAACAGGCTCCGTCGCGAAGAACTTTAATAGATTTCCCGGAGAAGAACCGGAGAGGATAAGCTATGCAAAGTGGTGTGCAAGCCCGCCGCTTGGAAAACAACCGCGGCGTGGAGGTTCCGTGGCGTATCGATCCCCCCGCGACCTTTGTTTCTGTCCACTTTCCCCTAATCGAGCCTCTGCCCTAACCGGGAAATTTGACGTCACCGGTGATACGCTCGGCCGGATTGTAAACGAGGCGTCGCACCTTCCCGCAGCCTTGTACGCGATGCATTTGTAATCGTCGAATGAAAGGGAACGGGTGGAAGGTCCAAGGAGAGTCGCAATCTTTGCTGGGCGAAATTTATTAAGAGCATGATCCGCGCGATATTTCCAGCGACGCGATCGAGCCATAAATTCAGCCCTGTAATTCAGATTCGTAATTCGTTTCGCGCGGGGATTATATAGTGCATTTACGAACACTGCGCGGAGTTTGCACAATAAAATATCAAATCAAATGTTGATACAAGTATTAGATTAAAGTTTCTGCCGAGAATTGCATTTTATATGTTTCTCGATCATGGATAAAGGGGAAAGCTGACGCCAGTGTGCAATAAATTACAGTATTTGCAACCTGAAATCATTCCTTGTGCAATGAACAGAATTTTTATTACTCGGAAACTAAGTCTGTCAATATTATCAGAAGATAAAATCGATTCGTTAGTTCTAGATTCTACACTTACTTCCGAGCTTCGTCATTTTTTTCCCGATTCCGAAACTCTTCTCTGCAATTTTTTCCTAGGTTCAGCGACTCCTCTCCAACGTCTACAATTTTTCCCCGGCTCCGCGATTTTTCCCTGGGATCCGCAATCTTTTTTCTAAATCTTACGACTTTACCCTGGTGTCTATAATTTTCTTCCAAAGCTGACAATTTTTTCGCCGGAGCTACAAGTTTTCTTCAGGGCTCCGTAATCTTTCCCCGAGGTTCACGATTTTTCCGTAGAAACCACAATTTACAGGATGTCCCAAAAATGTCATGCAATCCGGAAATATGGGGTTCCTGAGGTCATTTGAAGTAACTTTTTCCTTAGCGAAAATGCAATCCGTTGCTCCGTTTACGAGTTATTAACGAAAAACACTAACCAATGAGAGCGAAAGCGGCCGGCGCTCCGCCCATGCGGCCAATGCCGCGTCGCGCCGGCTGTCTGACGCGGCGGCGGTGGTCGCGAGGGCGGGGCGTCGGCCGCACTCGATCTCTCATTGATCGCTGTTTTTCGTGAATAACTCGTAAACGAAGCCGCGGATTGCATTTTCGCAAAGGAAAAGGTTACTCCAAATGATCTGAGGAACCTCTCATTCCAGATTACGAGACATTTTTAGGACGCTCTGCATTAAGAATTGCATCGAAGGGGGAAGCTAATATTAATATGAGAGAATCCTTTGCACAAAGAGTTAATCCAACGCAATTCTACCTTCGAACTAGAGGTCGGCATCGTTTCCAAAACAATTGCACATTCCCGACAGTTCGTATCGCGATGTAAATACAATTCAGAACACCGCATGGGTTGCAGCTCGGGACAAGAGTCCGAGGACATCAATCTTGACCGGGCACGGGCCGCAACGGTTCCCGATTTAATTCGCGGCAGCGACTGCGGTTCCGTTGCATAATTCCTAACGCTCGCAAAAACCGCGCCGCGATTTACGGCCGACCGAAGGGATTGCGCAATTAGACCGAGGATCTGTGTGTCAGCAATTTTTTCGATGAAGACTTGACGCAACCGTCGCCGCGTCGCACGTTGGCACCGCGCCGCAACTGTGACACGCTGCTTGCGCAATCTTGCCAGTTTGCTGCGCGCTCGATCGATCGAATCGGTTCTCGAACCTTTCCGCTTCACCGCGATACAAGATCGATGGATCCTCGGATATCCGGCTGGATATTGCCGGTCGCTTTTGTTCATCGCGGGGGAAAAACCGCGATTATCTCGGACGATTACGCAAGCGTCGCGAACGAAAGCGAGGAAAGTGCGTTATGTCTGCGAGAGACCGTCCGCGCTGGTTCGCAGATAAAAGATCGGAGAACCGCGAAGGATTGTGGACACTTCATTTGCCGCATATAACCGGGAACGATTTATGGCCCGGTTGATGCTCGCGGTGCCTGCGAATTCGTAAAATAAACGAGCCTGTTGAATTCAATGACCGTAATTGGCCCGTTGAAATATCGTCGAGAGTTCGAACTGTCGGATCGCCGCGAAGAAAAATCGCGCGCGACAGTCTGTCCGGGCTTGTTCTGACGTTCGAACTTTCGCGTTTGACGTTCCATCATTTCTTGACAGAGACGCGTTCACCGCGTCGAACAAGCGGCAAGTTGCCGCGAATTTCGGTGAAAGTTTGATGAACCGGGCGGAGGAAAATCGTGCCTCGAGTCTCTCTCGCGGTCGTCGTAAACGGAAGACTCCTGCTTCGAGACGACGTCCCGAAGCCGAAGCCGGATAAAAATAGTTCGGTCGTTCGAGAAAAACCGCTCCACCTTTCCGACCGATACACGTTTCCCCGTCGAAACTTGGAAACTCGCAGAAAAAGCGTATCCGCGGTGTGACTAAGAGATCGTTGCAATGTTGCAATCGTTCCGCGCCCCTTCTCCGGCGATCGCGCGCATTTAATCTCGAGCAGGCGAAACCTGGACCCGTTGACGAGGCACGAAGGTGTATACTTATCGAACGCGGGCAATCAAATATCTTCGTGCAACAGTTCGCTCGACGGGTACCACGTTGATTACATGCGATGCAAATTACGCGAGTGTGACGCGGATTATGTAGAACATCCGTCTGGAGGCGGATTGTAAAGCGGAGCGTGTTACGTAAAAATGCATGCGAAGTTGGTTCCGCGTCCGAAGAAACAGGGAGGAGAGAGGGAGAGAGAGGGGAAGACTTCGTCTCGCACTAAATTGCGCGCACTGTCATTCGACAATACGGTTTTCGCCCCGGCACCTTTGATTACGTGACCGGAATTTGCGCAATAGTTACGTTCACTTCGGCCGAGTAACCGAGGAACAGCAGCTTGCAGGCGCGCGCGCGCGCGCGAGCGCCCGCGTCCGCGTAATTTCGCGCCAAGATTCCCGGGGGCAGCCCGTTAACGAGCCGCAGAAGCGGATTTCGCAATCCGCGTCGCTTGCGCAACCAGAAAAATCATTTGTGCGCGCGATCCGCTCCAAATTCGCGGCCGTCGAACCCGGCGATCGAGCCGAAAATCGCGGAAATGAAAACGTTCGAGCTGACGCCGGGCTTCCAATAATAGCTCGCAACGATCGAATCGATGCAAAGAGCTCCTCGGACTTTCGGCGAAGTTTCACCGCGGCGCGGGAAGAAAGTCGCCCGGTCGTCGATCTTGCCTGAATTCGTAAAACAATTCTTCGGAACGCTTCCGGACATGCTGCACGCTCGCGCAGCACGTCCGGCCGTTCGAATGAAAGTGGTTGTTACGTGCTCGAGACAAAAAGAAAACGCGAGTGCGGCGACGCACCGGCGTATCGAGAAAGACGCGGCGTTTCGTCGGATTTTTTCGTGACTTCCGTGGCTGGTCGGCCCGGCAATATTTTTTAATTACACGTTTACGCTACAACGTTTCGGCCCGGCCTCGTTTCTGCGACGCGACGCGCAGCGGAGGTTTCGCGATGCTCGCGTTTACGCGGCCTGGTTAATTAACCGCCTCGAAGACACGAGCACTGGTTTACTCGATTCCAGTTTGATGGAATATTGTAATTGCACGATCTCGTCGCGCTCCGGCGCACCGTCGCTCGGCGCTCGAAGCGTGCTGTTCGATTGGCTGCAATAAGCAGATCTCGATGGGGCTGAATGAAGATCTGCGAGGCCGTAAACTGACTTACAGGGTGTCTAAAAAATGTCTCGCAATCCAGAAATGGCAGATTTCTCGGGTCGTTCGAAGAAACTTTTTCCTCAGCGAAAATGCAATCCGCGGCTTCGTTCGCGAGTTATTGACGAAAAACGGTGACCAATGAGAGACGAGCTCGGCTGGCGCGTGGCGGCCGCGCGAATGAGTGGGGGAAGTCCAGTACAGCTCAGTGGTTCCGCCGCCACGCGCCAGCCAAGCTCGCCTCCCATTGGCTACTGTTTTTCGTTAATAACTCGTTAACGATGCCTCGGAGAAAATTATTGTAAAGGAAAAAGTTGCTTCGAATGACCACGGGAACCTCCCGTTTCCGGATTGCGAGACATTTTTGGGACACTCTGTATATTACATCTGCGAGGACAGCGAGAAGCGAAGATTCGGTCCCTGATACGTGTATCTTCGTGATCTCGAACCGTCTATCCATTTTTCCGCGCGCTAACGCGATCGAACGATTTAATTTTGCTTCGAGCCGATGCATAATTGCTGTTCGTCGGTTGATCGAAATTGTACGAGAACGTGCCAGAATATTTTCTGCTCACGAGGGGTAGTTATTGGAATCCAAGCGATGGGTCGACGGTCTCGCGGCTTCTGGAAGTTCGTCGCACCGTGGCCTCCCGCGGGAATCATTTTGATCAGCCGACAAAAGGCACGCGAGCGGGGCCAGGTTTTTCTCATTGACCACGTTCACGCAATAACGCCACCCATTTTAGTTTCGAGGACGATGGAAAAATACGGGCGACCGGTCGATTCTCGAACGAGCGCGCACACAGGAGACTCGCATCTCCTGTCCTCGCGTCCTCTCCAAACAGCAATCAGCCCACGGATCGATGCGCGTTCGACTCGCATTGTTCCTTCCCCGGCGAGCCGTCTGCCAATTTTATAATTCGATATTTCCACAATGCCTTTTCGAGGGATTAACTTCGGCGGCTCTCCGAGGCCGAACGATCGCGGGGCTCGCCGCGGGCACGTTGGCAGGCCTGGCACGATCCACGATTTGCATGGCTGTCCGCAAAACTTTTAGCATTACTTACAGCAGGATGTACAGCTTGGGATCCAGCCAGGCATCGTAGTTGCTCGAAGGCACCGGTTTTACATCGGCGATGATAATCTTCGGCCCGGTCGATCGATACGTCGAATTCCCCTCCCATTCGACCCTATCGGCGCTCGCCCTCAGCATCGAGGTCACGGATGTCCGATCGCACGTGGCCGGCAAACACAGCCCCAAAAACACTTGCTGTTGCTGCAAAAACAGAACCACGTTATTTACCGACTGAGATTCGACGAGATTCGGCGTTAATCGAACCCTGCAACTGCTTCCTTCGATTCTACGTTCCCTTTAAGGTGTACAAATTTTTCCCTAGGCTCCATAATTTTTTTTCAAGGTTCTACGACGTCTTTCTAGTGCTTAAAACGTGATTTCTAGGTTTCACGACTTTTCAATAGGGTCTACAATCTTTTTTCTATCTTTCACGATTTATCTGTAGGTTCTATAAACCTCCCTTGGGGTTTAGCATTTTTTTTAAGGCGTTACAATTTTTTTATAGGTCTCACAATTTTTTTCTAGATTCTACGAAACCTTTTTAGTATCTACAATTTTTTTCAAGGCTCCATAATTTTTTCTCTAGGATGTGCAATTTTTGTCTAGGCTCCACAATTTGTCTCTCGATTCTACAAGGCTCCCTTGGGTCTTAGCATATTTTTTTGGACTTCACAAGTTTTCTGAAGGCCCCACAATTTTTTTCTAGATTCTACGACATTTTCCTAGGGCCTACAATTTTTATCAAAGCTCCACAATTTTTTCCTAAGATGTGCAATTTTTTTCTAGATTCTACAAGCCCCCCTTGGAACTAAGCATTTTTTTAGGCCTCACAATTTTTTTGTAGGCCCCACAATTTTTCCCTAGATTCTACGACATTTTCCTAGGGCCTACAATTTTTATCAAAGCTCCACAATTTTTTCCTAAGATGTGCAATTTTTTTCTAGATTCTACAAGCCCCCCTTGGAACTAAGCATTTTTTTAGGCCTCACAATTTTTTTGTAGGCCCCACAATTTTTCCCTAGATTCTACAACATTTTCCTAGTGCCTACAATTTTTGTCTAGGCTCTACAATTTTTCCCCAGTATCTACGATTTTTTCCTAGACTCTACAATTTGTTTCTAGATTCTACAAGCCTCCCTCGGTTCTTAGCATTCTTTTTCTAAACCTCACAATATTTTTGCAGGACCCACAATTTTTTCCAAGATTCTACGACATTTTTCTAGCGTCTACAATTCTCGTCTAGGTTCCCCAATTTTTCCCTAGAATCTACAATTCATTCCCAGGCTCCACAATGTTCCCCTATCTTCCACAATTTGTCTTCAACATCATTCTCCAGACTCCGCAACTTTCCCCAAGCCGAACAATGTTCTGCATGGCTCGAAGGAGTTTTATTTCCGACCTGCCAGCCCTTGCCACTCTCCCGTCCGTACCAGCGTCTGCGGTTTTCGACATGGAACGCTTGAAAAATTCCTTTTTCCCCGGGTTTCCCGATCTGTCTTCGTCCCCAGTCGTTTCGCCACGGTGCTTTCCGACGGTACAGCTTTGCGACCGCGGAAACCGCGACGCTGGCGCAAACTTAGCCGACATAAGCTGGATTTTCAGCGATAATCTCCTTCGGATCAAAGGATTCCGGACCGTTTCACGATGGGCGCACTGCACGCTGGCCGCACCCGAATCTCCCACGGCTCTTGACAGCGCGGTGTACGCGGCGACGGGGATTAATTGTGCACGGCGCGGCGCCGTCCTTCGCGACCTATTCTTCCTCGATCCGGCGACTTTCTTAATGACGATCCTGATTACGTTATCGAGACGCGAGCCCTCCCCCCACCCCTCCCATGCAGCCGTAAACGAACTGCTCGAGCCGGCAAATATAATAAAGCCCTGTCGGGTCCAATTAAACGGAAACCGTGGAACTCGCGTTTCTCGGCGAGTTCGGCCGACAGCTGCTTCGAGGAGCTTGAAAAGCTGCGAATGGAATTAAAACTGTTGTATAGGGCGGCCAGCTGGCCGAGCCGGGGGATTCTGGAATTCTGGCCAATCAAATTTCTATTCACCGAGCTGTTTGTATTTCGCCGGGGGCCCGGCGAAGATTGGCCCGCGCGTACTCGCGGAAATTCAGGAGCGTATTAAAATAATTAGCCCGGCCGTAAAAAAAAGACCGGTCCCTCTGTAAATATAATTGCCGCGCTTTTACGGCGTCGGAAAATCGACGAGCGAAGTGGGCGAGGTTTACGAGCCCCCTTTCGGGGCTGGTAAAAACGTCGAAATCGATTTAAACGCCGCGCCGGCTCGCGCTCGTTTTATCCGGCATTTTTAGAACGCGTTTCTTGCTGCCGCGATGCCCGCGACCAGCCAATTATCGAACAACTTCGTTCGACGCACTTTTATTTTCTCCGCGATGCTCCAGTTTTCCGCGGGACATCCAGACGCATAAATCGCCGAAAAAATCTAACCGTGTCCCGCGTTGGCCCGGGGTTCGCCGCGCAACCTTTTCACGTCGCCCGAGCCGATCCGAACAAGAAAAGCACGAAAAAAAAGCGGCATGAATAATTCATTAGCGGCCGGACGGTAAACACTCGCGAACGAACTTTCGGATATCCATGCATGCTAAAACAACCGCGCCAATTACGCGAGCCGCCGTGTAAACGGATGAAGGAGAAGCGCGAGCATTGTCGCCGTGTTATACAGGGTGTCCCAAAAATGTCTCGCAATCCGAAAGTGGCGGGTTCCTCAGGCCATTTGAAGCAACTTCTTCCTTTACAAAAATGTTCTCCGAGGCACCGTTAACGAGTTATCAACGAAAAACAGTGACCAATGAGAGGCGAGCTCGGCTGGCGCGAGGCGACCGAGCCAATGAGCGGAACTGGGCTACGCGCGCTGGTTGGCTGGACCGCCTCGCGTCAGCCGTACTCGATTCTTATTGGTCACTGTTTTTCGTTAATAACTCGTTAACGGTGCCTCGGAGAACATTTTTGTAAAGGAAGAAGTTGCTTCAAATGATCCGAGGAACCCGCTATTTTCGGATTGCGAGACATTTTTGGGACACCTTGTACTTTAAAGGGACCTTTGTCACCCGGCTCGACGAGTCATTCTCGTTTCGTTCCGCTCGTCTCGCGAATAAGGGCCCCGGTTGCCGAGCGTTGTTTCTTCGCGCGAATCGGCCTCCGTAATCCATTCAGTTAGATTAATTAGCCGGCGACTAATTCCGTCCGGCACGGGGGATACAAATGATTCAGCAGGTGTCCCCGCGGCACGTGTGCGACTCCGATCCTCGCGTTTAATTAATCCGCTCGTAATAATTCATTAGCCGTTACGGCCTTCGTGTTATTCGACATCCGAAAGCGGATTAACGTCGCCGGATTAATTAAGCGCACTGTCATCGTCGTCATGCGTCAGCGGGCAACGTGAACACGCGCTGTGCCCCGTCCGTCCGTCCGTTTGTCCGTTCGTCCGACGCGACGGCAGAATTTCACCGGCAATTATACATTAACGGATCTCGTCGATCGCGCTCGCAATTACGCTGATTTCTTCCGGCGGGGGAAACGCAGCGCTCCGATTTTTTCCGGGGATCATGAATGCGAATCTCGATGCGGTAATCGAGGAGAACGCTGTCCAACGAATTTCAATGCTTTCGTCGCGTTTCGATTTTGTCGTCGACGATTCCTGCGCGATTGTATATTTCTGCTTTAATTGGGCAAGCGGTACGTTCGTTGCGCGATCGATTGTTGCATTTATTTGCTCGGATTTGGAATGTACACAGGATGTCCCAAAAATGTCAAGCAATCTGGAAATGGGGGATTCCTGAGGTCGTTTGAAGAAACTTTTTCCTTTGCGAAAATGCGATCCGCGGCTTCGTTTACGAGTTATTAACGAAAAACAGCGACCAATGAGAAATCGAGCGCGGCCGGTGCTCCGCCCTCGCGACCACCGTCGCTGCGTCAGATGGCCGCCGCGACGCGGCATTGGCTGTAAGGGGGAAGCGCTGACCGCTCTCGCTCTCTCATTGGTCGCTGTTTTTCGTTGATAACTCGTAAACGAAGCCACGGATTGCATTTTCGCTAAGGAAAAAGTTTCTTCAAACGACCTAAGGGACCCCTCTTTTCCTGGAAATAGCATAATTTTAGGTGACGAATTGGGCTCCGAATTGCGAAACATTTTTGGGACAATATTATGTATACTATAGTATGTATAATATGTATATATAGTATAATATATACAGTGTATCAAAGATCGGGACCTGCAAGATTTGTCAAGATTGAAACATTACTCGACATCATACACCTGAATTTCCCAATTTTCGTTTCTATGACCAAATCGCTTCGATTTTACGGAATCATTAGATCGCCCGTTTGGAATTCGAAGCGTTGAAACAATCGTGAAACCGTAAACGAAAGTGCGGAACATTCTTGGAGCGGCGAAGGGTTGAGCAACCGTTATCATGTTGCCAAGTTGCAAGTGGAATTTACGGGCAGCGAATGATTAATTTATGCATTGGATCAGTGGGAACGAAGCGTCGAACGGCGTGAGGATACTTACGAAAAACTGGAGCTCGGTCGGCAGGGCGAGCAACATCCTCGCCACGTGGAATTTCAATAGGTAGGGCGGGAAGGGGGGCTTGGCGTCGATTACCGGCCGCCCTTTTCCATCGGTGTGGTTCAGCTCCCGGCACAGGCTGCTCGAGCCCAGCCAGAACCCGTTACCGAAATGGAATTGCGAGGAGTAACGTCCGCTCGCGTCTGACACTGGAAAAAAAAGAGAGAGATGAGAGTTCACCTGCTGAGGAAATGCCGATAAAGGACGGTCTCGTGGAGCGGCAACGATAAGCGCGCGTATGTCCGCTCCGTAATCCCTTCAGAGGGATTCGGCCAGAGTGGTCGGCTCTCTCGACGGGAAAAACACCGGCCATAAAACTTAACGACGAAACAATCGCGGGAATTCTAGACGTGACCCGAGATTCAACCGAAAGCCCCGACGAATTAATATAGAGTGATTTCTCCGCGAAATGTTTGGAAATAATCGAGAATAGCAGATCTGAGAATACTAAGTCGCGATGAGACACGATCATTCGAGTCTCACGGCTCGTTTTTTTATGGTGTACATTAGTATGAATACATAGTAATTTTATTTCTAATTTTTTGCCACGATTCGGAGGCAATTCGGAGGCCACGTGACACGATTCGAAGGCAATTCGGAGGCTACGTGACACGATTTGGAGGCAATTCGGAGGCCACGTGACACGATTTGGAGGCAATTCGGAGGCCACATGATACGATTTGGAGGCAATTTGGAGGCCGCATGATACGATTAAAGGCAATTCGGGAGCCACGTGATACGATTTGGAGGCAATTCGGAGGATACGCGACACGATTCGAAGGCAATTTGGAAGCCACATGATACGATTTGGAGGCAATTCGGAGGCCGCATGATACGATTAAAGGCACTTCGGGAGTCACGTGACACGATTCGAAGGCAATTCGGAGGCCACGTGACACGATTTGAAGGCATTTCGAAGGCAATTCGCAGGCCACCTGCCACTATTCGAAGGCGGAACTCACGCCACACGTGTCACACGCTTGACTGACTCCTTCACCTTTAGTATCGACGTAGCAACAAATCACATAGGCGTAGGACTAGCACAACGAAATTCGCAGCAACCCGAAATTTGGCATTTTCGGGAGAAATTACTGTGCATGTACGTCAATTCTTGTATAATTTCTTGCATAATTTTTCATATCAATTTGTATGTAAATTTTAGCGTCGATTCTCTATAATTTGCTCACAGTTCAGCGAAACACTGCGACCTCAATATACAGATAATTCTCGCATAAAAACGGTTTACGTTTCTAAAAACTGCCGCATCGTGCGAATCCGTGTTAGACGAAACAAAGAACTGGAGCAACGAGGGGAGTAAGACCCGTTTCACGCGAAGCTGCTCGTATCGCAATGCGCGTATGACGGATACCCCGAACGTGCGAGTAATTTTATGGCAATAATCTGCCGGCGATACAGTACCGCGATACTCTCTTTCGCGTGTTAAACAGCTGTTAGGTTCCAAAAATTCGAGAAACTGTTACCTTTTTTTGTAATTAGGAGGAACGTATTTATCGAAGCAACCTTCATAAAAAGTATTACATATTAAATTAAAAATAATGTTTCCTTCGTAATCACCATTAAAGCACCCTTAACCGAGGGCGTTTCCGTATCGACAAGGCATCCTCTGAACTTTCTTCGGCGTTATCTCGAGTTCTACGCCCTACTTCCTACAGCAGTAAAAAGGCAAACAGAAAGTTTTTTAAAAGTGTACTTAATACTTCGCGAACAAAATGAATTTCAGATTCCGATAAATTTGAAAATTCTGCCGGCGAATCTGATACGACGTGCACGCTCGTACGATCAATTTCCCATGAGATATCTCGCACGTTTAAAAGCTCTTGTTTTGTTCCGCGTTGTACAGCGAATTCTGCCTAATCGACGCTCAGCTGAGACACAAAAATGGACAATTTTTGGAAGGCATTGCCGCTCGCTTTTTACAATTGTTGACAATCGATAACTATAAAAATGAGCCTCTTCCTAAATTGTCCATTTCTCTGTTTCAGCCGAGCGTCGATTAGGGAGAATCTACTCTGTAGCGGTATTTCCCTGATTTTTCAAAGTCTGCATTGAAAAATGTTACGCGCGTTGCACGGATATTTATCTATTGGGTTGGGGAATAAGTTCGTAGCGTTTTTATCAAAGACGATTTTCTTCGTTGTTTTCGTTAAGCTCGCGAGGCACCCAGGCTCCCAATTTTTCGGCAAATCCCATCGAACGAAGATGATCGAGAATCGTTTTATGATCGCAGTTCATTTTTTCGGCCGATTCACGACTTGTTCGGTGACCGTCCTCCTTCGAAAGTGCTTCGAGACGCTCTTCGTCGAATTCGGAAGGTCTTCCGATGCGGGGCGTGTCGTCTACGTCAAAATCGCCATTTTTTAACTTCGCAAACCATTTCCGTGCTGCAGACTCGCCTATGACACCTTCTCTCTATACGTTGCAAATGTCCCAGGCTGCTTCGGCAGCTTTTTGGCCTCGATGAAAATCGAAGGAGAGAAGGTGTCGAAAATGTTGCTTTTTACTTACTGGATATTCCATTTCTAAGCCTTAAAATTAATGAAAAATTAAATTACTCGAAAAGACGATTAGCACAGTTTCGTAGAACAGAAAGAGCTCTATCAAACGAATATCATACACTTCGTCGAACAGCAACAAAATCGTTGTAAAATAAAAGAGAATACAGGGTGTCCCAGGTTTGAATGTTCAAACTTTGTCAGTATATTCTATGGCACAAAGTAAGAAAAAAATGTTATGTAAACATAGGTCATATAGAGCTTTATTAAGAAGTTATAACAAAAGTTCAGAATAGGAATAGTAATCAACTAAAAAAAAAATAAAAAATAAAAAAAAATCTTCGATCGATGTCAACAACGGTTATTAATACATTTCGAAATGTATTAATGAACACAGCTTACATAAACACACGGCATGTGCTGATCCATTCAAGCCAATGCTCGCAGTAACAGCAAGTTGATTACTATTCCTATTCTGAATTTTTGTTATAACTTAATATTGATAAAGCTCTAATGTATAATAAAGCTAATAAAGCTCTATAATGTTAATAAAGCTCTATATGACCTATGTTTACATAACATTTGTTTCTTACTTTGTGCCATAGAATACACTAACAAAATTTGAACATTAAAACCTGAGACACCCTGTATAAAAGCCCTACGAACTTATTCCCCAACCTAATAATTCTCAGACGGTGTTAAATTAACCCCGTGCTCTATGGTGCCGCGTTGCACAAGGGTCTTCCCGAATTCTCGCGTTGTACGGGGGGTTGGCGGACGCGATGAATATATTCGCGATCTTTTGTTCGCGGGGACGCGCGCGATGCAAATTTAATTGGACAACGCGAACACGGTCATCGTGTTTACACGTTTCCGGAAAAAGGTGAAACCAGAATTTCATGAATATTCGACGTGCGCGCGAGGCGCCGCGCCGGAAGCGCCGGCCAGAAGAAGGATGGAGGCGGGGAGCGCGATTAAAGCGTCCGCCATTTGTCCGGCAGTCTTCAAAGTTCAAGCATTTCATTAAATGCGACGTATCCCCGTTGTGAAATATGAATTTAACGAGACAAAAAGGGGGACGAAATGGGACACGAGCGCGGAGAACGCGGCTCGCGGCGCGCTGGTTCTCGGCGAATGGGAGGGAAAAAAAGGAATATATATATGTATGCATGTATGTATGTGTGTATGTACATATGTAGTCACGCGTCGTTGACTTTTCCTTTTTCAATGGAACGGTCATTCAAAACGTTTTCCGCGTCGAACTGTTCTCTAATGTCGCAACTCGGAATGCAGGGTGCAGTCCCGTGTAAATAATTTTCAACGCGGTGCCGAGCGCGCGCGCGCGCTGTGAAAACGTACACACACACACGCGCGCGACTGTCAGAGGTTTGAGAGAACCAGTAGTCGTCGGAGGATCCGCGAACACGTCGGTATGCATGTTTTCGTCTCGGAAAAGTGAATCAACAACGGTTCAAACACGCCGCTGCCTGTCACTTATCCCGATGACTTTTCATTTGCATTTCTCTCCTCGACGTCTGCTCCCGCGTGCAAACTCTTATCGTTTTCTGTTCGATCACGCTTTCGAAGGAATTCCGCTTGCTGCTCGGAGAACTCGAACAAATTTTTATCTGGTGATCGTTCGGTTTTTCAGCTATAATATAGCCATAAAATTATATATTATGTATTATAAATTATATATTTTATTATAAATATTATATAATATATATATATAGTCAACAACCAAACTGTTATTAGATAAAATTTGATCGAATTAATAATAACAAATAATTGCGGGAATTATCAAGTAATTGATAATTCGATCAAATTTTTATCTAATAATAGTTTGGTTGTTGAGTTATAATATAATAATATAATAATATAATAATATAGTAATATAATAATATAATAATGTAATAATATAATAATATAGTAATATAATAATATAATAATATAACAATATAATATTACATATTATATATAATATATAAAATATATTGCAGATAATATTATATATAATATTATATATGTATAATAATAATAATAATAATAATAATAATAATAATAATAATAATAATAATAATAATAATAATAATAATAATAATAATAATAGTTGAGATCTATAAGAACTGCTATAATATAATATTCATAATATAATATTATGATATAATATTATAATATTATAATAATATTAATTATAATAATAATAATAATAATAATTATAATAATATTATAATATAATATTATGAAGAAAAAAATATACATTAACAGATTATGTCCGAGAGAGATGTTAACAAAAATTCCAAAAATTCGCTTCTATTTTTGTTATATATTTGAAAGAAACCCCTCTGAAATCCTAAGAACCCTCATTATACACTTATTGTCAAAATCTCAATATTAATTTCGAAAATATTAAATATTGTCCAAAAGTATCAGCTATTTTCCAAACAAAAATCTGCTCACGCATACGAAAATACAGTAAAAATTTGCATTTCAGCATCGTGTAAGGAATAATCGTGCTATCTAATTGCAGTTCTAATTTAATAATTAAATAAGCAATTAAATAAACAATAATTAAATAAAAAATCCTACATCTGCTCGGATAATTATCTGAAAGGCTCAATATTTTGAACAGCAAGATTTCAAATTTCCCTATCCGCGAGAGAACAAATCTCTTTCACACACCGAAGACGAAAAATCGCGTCACCGCCGATAGTAACCGCATACCGATCACGGTGCGCCAAACAGGGCTCCCGTTACGCCGTTTAATTAATCCGCACGGTCAAGATTTCCAAGACTTTCTTCTCCCGAAGAGACCAGCCGTTACATAAATTTTCGAGGGTTGAGCGGCTCGGAAGGTTCATTGCCAGTTACGTAAAGTACCGGTATGCGATCGCGAGATCGGAGAAAGCGGCGTCGGTGGACAAACACGCGATCATCGTTAATTTCTCTGCTGCCGAGTATCTCGGCTCTTTCCGGTCGAGCAGCCAGCGGAGTGTTTCGGCGACTGGGAGACCCGAGGACGGAGAGGTTCCAACACCGGCGGACTTCGCGAATCGACGAATAATCGACGACGCGTGGCTCTGATAACGTCCGCGGGAGCCAGCAGATCGTGAAGAGCCCGCTCGAATCGAACCGCTCGATTCGAGCTGCTCGATTCCCGCACGGCCGTTCCCGGCAGCGCGAAATAAACCATCCGATGATTTACCGTCTGACGTAACGCCTAATGCGCGACTAATAGGCTTGCTCGAAAGAGAGATAATTTCGCCGCGAGTTCCCTCGAACCGTTACCGGCGCGTTCCACGAAAGCTCGCCGGCATTTCGGATTGATTTATCGCCCGACGGTGCTCGCGCCGATTCATACGGATAAATCATGGAGCTATCGAAAGTGGACGTCCGCGGTAAAAGTTCGCCGAGGAAAGTCCTCGATCGTGGCTAGCGCGCGGCGCTCCTCGCGCGATCCGATCGAGAGATCCTATTTCACGCGGGAATCGCGCTTTAACCCTTTCGCTACGGCGGTTCAGTCCGCCGTAGCGCCCCTCCTGAACGGAACCACCCGCCGAAATTGTGCACATTGCGCGTGGATAGTGTATTTGGGAAGAAAAGGGATTTTTCTTTAAAACAGTATAGTTATAATTTCTGCATAAGGTATAAAGTTATTTAATAGGTAAAAAAAGTTTCATTAACAATGGAAAAAGTGAAGAAATAATATATAATATACAGTAATAAAATAAAACATAATATTCATAATACAAAACATAATACATAATAATTAGTCCTAAAGTTAGTACTTTCGATTTTCTATCCCTTTATGACATGTAACACAATAATAATGGGAAATGCAGGTAGAACAAATATAACTTGAATGGTGTGTCGTTTATTTCGGACTGTCGTTTGTTTGTTTCGTCAAAAGATTCACGCAATACCAGCATGTCGGATATATCCGGCGTTCGTCCCCAGAGGGCGATCATGTGGATGTCGGATATATCCGGCGTTCGGCTCCGCGAGTGTTCATATGGATGACGGATATATCCGTCGTTCGGAGCGAAAGGGTTAACGATCCTTTTATTTCGGGAGAATGATCTGCGAAGATGGGAATGCTGTCGGAGTCCGGTCACGACGGTCTGACGGAGCGGCTAATAAGTCGCGAGTAACGCGGGACAGCATCGCTAGGACAATTAACCTGGAAACTCAAGCTCCGTGGAACTCGCGGAGCAATCCAGCGTGGTTCTACTTAAAAGAAGAGAGCTCCGTTTATTAAAGTTCTTCGGCGGGACTCTGGTTAGGGTGACCTCTTCTTCCAGGCGTGGGCCGCGAGCCGATGTCACGAAGCGAATGCTTAATATTTCGCGAGCCGTGTTCGGTGAAAGTTTGGAAGTTCAATTACGGAAGAAGGTCTGATTCTTTTCGTAAACGTGGTTTTTTAGCTTGACGGCGAGTTCTTCCGAATTGTCGCTCGGCTTGTAATATCGCGAATAATAGTAATGTCTCTCTAATTGACGCTCAGGTTGTCCACTGAAATGGACAATTTGGGGAGAGGAGATACGATTATTCGTGACTCGCGGTTTGTTTTTGTGGTTACGAATTGACAACAATTATAAAAGCCGCGAGACTCGAATAAATCGTATCTCCTCTTCCCAAATAGTCCATTTTTGTTTCCAAAGCTGATCGTCAATTAGGGAGAGTTTACTTAGTACGAGTTCCACCCTATAACAACAAATTTCATTGAATTATTACTAATTAGTTATGTATTCATATTACGCGATTCCTTTGCTAATAAAAATATACAGTAATGTCTCTCTAATTGACACCCAGATTGCGCACAAAAATGGACAATTTGGGAAGAGGAGATACGTTTATTCGAGCCTTGCGGTTTATTTTTATAGTTATAAATTGACAACAATTATAAAAACGAGTTACAGCGCTCGATAAATGGTATTTCCTCTTTCCAAATTGTCCATTTTTGTTTACAAACTGAAGGACAATCGGGGAGAATTTTTGCGTATTTGTGAATTCCCCAATGTCCTGG
The DNA here is from genome assembly GCF_051020955.1 of Megalopta genalis. Taxonomy (NCBI): domain Eukaryota; kingdom Metazoa; phylum Arthropoda; class Insecta; order Hymenoptera; family Halictidae; genus Megalopta; species Megalopta genalis. The sequence goes on along the minus strand of NC_135013.1, from coordinate 31,741,513 downwards.
CACCTTCGACAATTTGTCTCCAATTTTTCTTTTTCTAGTCACGTTCTCTAGTCAAGCTCAAAACGGAAATATTAGGGGGACCGGAAAGTTATGTTCGTTTGTTTACATTAAATTCAAACAGATAAATATGGGCAGAAACATTACTTTCCGGTCCCCCTAATACAATGAATTCTCCCTAATCGATGCAGGGCTTGGAAACAAACATGGGCAATTTGGAAAGAGGAGATACGATTATTCGAATAATAATAATAATAACAATTCCAAATTGCCCCTCGAAAGCCCGGCGGCTCGTTTTTATGATTCCCGACAATCGGCGACTATAAAAACGAGCCGCGACGGGTCGAATAATCGTATCTCCTCTTTCGAAACTGTCCATTTTTGTGCACAATATGATCGTCAATTGCAGAGAATTTACTGTGTCCGGTGCACACGGATCGGGAAAAGCCGGGCGAAAGCCTGACATATCGACATTTAACTTTCTACAATAGCATTAATAAAATATAAAATGGCTTTCGCACGGTTTACAGCTGCCGATCGCATCTCGATCGAAGATCATGATCCCTCTGCGGCTACCGGCGGAAAACAGGAGTCGAACAAAAACGTGTATACATTGATCTCGACATGCCGAATGGAATAACAGGCGCGGACGCAGCGGGAAAATTTTAATCGGCGCCCGTTCGAAACGCTCGTTTCCGATACAAATCCGTGAAATTCGTAACGCGGTTATCAATCTGTGCGCAACAAACAGGATCATTGTTGGCCCGGTCGTCGACGGTGAACACTTTCGTAGCCGTGGATCCCGTCGTTTCCGAGCGGCTATCGTCGCTGCAATTCCGCGCGCGAGTTCACAGCGATCGAGCCATCCGCGAAATCCCGATCCGGGGAACAATAGAAAATACATATTTGCCGAGGCGCGTTGCCCGGGATCAACAACTGCTGAATGCAAACTTTGCGAACTTTCGCCGAACGGTTCGTCGAACGTCCGACGATCCGGTTTCCTCCTCGCGGTTACATTCGAGCGGTTTGCTCACGATCGCGCGACGATGACCGATTCCGTCTACTAAAAGTGGGACGGAAATCGTGACTCGAATGCCTGTTTTATTGAATGATAGCGAAATGAAATGTACCTTTTGTTTATCTTCGCGCGTGTCGCTTCTGTCATGCGACATTATTATTGGTAAATAATTCTTTATAATTCTTTATAATTCTTTATAATAATAATTCTCTATAATTCTGTATAATTCTTTAGAATAGTAATTCTTCATAATTCTTTATAATTCTTTATAATTCTAATAATAATTCTTTATAATTCTTTATAATTCTTTATAATAATAATTCTTTATAATTCTTCATAATTCTTTATAATTCTATAATTCTTTGTAATTCTATAATTCTTTGTAATTCATTATGATAATAATTCTTTATAAATTCCAAAATTCTTCATTCTTTATGCCATTCTTTATGCCAATAATAGATACCACATTATTTACTATGTACTCAAATTATAATAGTAATAATAATAATAATAATAATAATAATAATAACGACTTTAATAACAACTTTAGAAGTTGTAAGCTACATCGCGAATTTTATCTGCTATCTAACTAATTCTTCTGTTATTATAATACTGCTTTGAAACCAGTTTATCAGTTTTTAAACGAACAAGACTTTTCCCCTTTTGAATTCCAAAAAGAGCATAATTTTCAAAACTGAATTATTCCAATCGTTTCCAGTCGTTATTACAAATAAACGTATAAACCGTATACAAATGAGTACACAATAAATCCAAGTGCGCAACGACCGTCCGCTTGCAAAACAATTTGCTTTTCATTGTCGCGCGTTTTTTCGAAGGAAATCGATCATCGCGCGACGCGGCGCGAAACGAAGCGCCGAGAAGTCGTTTTGGAAATCACGCGGTTGGTTAATGTCGCGAACGGTTCCGCCGCGCGAGTTTCCACGCTGTCATCGATAAACCGGCCGGGCAGCTCGTTGCCGGAAATCACCGTAAATCTGGAAAACCGTGAAAGCCGATTTGACTACCGCGTTTGCCGCAACCGCAAGCGATCGATGCGCGGGCGACAGCGGCCGCCCGCCGAGCTTGAACAGCTTTCGGACCACGGTAACGATCGCGCTGGCTGGCCTAAACCGGCGCCGAAATTTCGGGAAACGCTCGCAAATGATCCCGACGTGTTATCCTCTGCGCGTGAGAACTCGCCGTGCTTTCAATCTTTCGCGTTAATTGCTGTTACTCTCCACAGCGGACAGCCGCCGCGCGAGAGCTAAGACGCGCCGACACTTTTGACCGCCGCGTCGCTCGAATTTCAGCGACCGTGTGGTTTCACCCGATTTGACAATTACTAAAACGTGAGAACGTTGAAAAAGCAATTCGCGTCGCGTCGCGAACTTCGATTAAAGTTTGCTCGAAAAACTTGCGAGGGCGGACTAACGTATTTGTGCATTTTTTAACGCGCGATAGTTTTTCTCAAGCTGGATCAAATGATCTGAATTCTTTTTTTAATGTCAGAGTGACTATTTTAATGTACAATGACTAAAATGTAATGTTTAAATTTTGCGGACTACTGTATTTGTGCATTTTTTAACATGCGATAATTTTTCTGAAGCTGGATCAAATGATCCGAATTCTTTTTTTAATGTTAGAGTGACTATTTTACTGTGCAATGACTCAAATATAATATTTAAATTTTGCGGACTAACGTATTCGTGCACCTTTCAAAACACGATAATTTTTCTCAAGCTGGATCAAATGATCTGAATTCTTTTTTTAGTGTTAGAATGACTATTTTAATGTACAATGACTAAAATATAATGTTTAAATTTTGCGGACTAATCAAATGATCTGAATTCTTTTTTTAATGTCAGAGTGACTATTTTTCTGTGCAATGACTAAAATATAATATTCAAATTTTGCGGACTAACGTATTTGTGCACCTTTTAAAACGCGATAATTTTTCTCAAGCTGGATCAAATGATCTGAATTTTTTCTTAATGATAGAGCGACTATTATACTGTACAATGACTAAAATATAATATTTAAATTTTGCGGACTAACGTATTTGTGCACCTTTTAAAACGCGATAATTTCTCTCAAGCTGGATCAAATGATCCGAATTCTTTTTTTAATGTTAGAGTGACTATTTTACTGTGCAATGACTGAAATATAATGCTTAAATTTTGCGGACTAATGTATTTGTGCACCCTTTAAAACGCGATAACTTTTTTCAAGCTGGATCAAGTGATCTGAATCTTTTTTTAATGTTAGAGTGACTATTTTACTGTGCAGTGACTAAAATATAATGTTTAAATTTTGCGGACTAACGTATTCGTGCACCTTTTAAAACGCGATAGTTTTTCTCAAGCTGGATCAAGTGATCTGAATCTTTTTTTTGTGTTACAGTGATTATTTTAACGTACAATCACTAAACTATATTTCAAAAATTTCGCTGCTACTCGAAACGACAAGAAAAATAACAGAAAGCTCTCGTTCGTTAAATTTGTTATCCAAATCCGGAACGAGAATTTAAAAACCGCGTTCCGCGGATCGCGGTGATTCGCACGCGCGCCGAAAATAGCATCGCGATCGTTTGACCTCGATGTCAGCAGTGAACTTGACTTTTATGAATTCTTCGACATCGTGAACAGTGAAATCGCGAGACGGATGAACCGCACGAACCGATGACAAAAGTCAAGTGGGAGCCCGTACGTCCGTCAATCGTTTCAACAAATCGCCCGGCGTTCGATCCACTCATTTCTGTCGCGAATACGTATAATCAACGGTCTACCTACCTCGAACAACCCTAATTTGCTATCGGTCGCTGAAACGCCGCCGGGTGATTTGCATCGATTGTGTTCGCCGCGCTGCCGGGCGTCGACTATTTCGAAACGTTCCGGAGTTGCGCCGTCGAAACCGGCGTTACATCGACGAAGTCATTAAAACCGGTGCTTTTAATCGCGGACCTACGGTTCCGAAACAGAGTCGGGCGCAAGTTTACGACGCGTTCGCAAGCCACCCATTGTGATTTACCGTAATAATTTAGGGCGCGCTTAAGGGCGGGGAGGTTGGGGAAACGGGTCGCTTTTAACCCTTTCGCTACGGGCGGATTTTCCGCCGCGGTACTTCTGCTGAACGGCGCGCTGCGACATCACTGCACACTATAAAACGCCGATCATTGCGGGGATACCGCAGCGGAGAACCCGCTCGTAGCAAAAGGGTTAGTCCAAATAAAGTTAAAGAAAATTGAAAAAAAATAAGGCATATCTATTTATCCGTTGTTGAGAGAAGAATAAGGCGAATTATCTTTCTGCAGTAAGCACTGACTTTATCCGCTACAAACGATCGAACTTATGGAGGGCCACTACAGGGTGTCCCAAAAATGTCTCGCAATCTGGAAATGGCGGGTTCCTTAGATCATTTGAAGCAACTTCTTCCTTTACAAAAATGTTCTCCGAGGCACCGTTAACGAGTTATTAACGAAAAACAGTGACCAATGAGAGGCGAGCCAGTGAGCGGAACTGGGCTTCGTGCGCTGGTCGGCAGGGCCGCCTCGCGTCAGCCGAGCTCGCCTCTCATTGGTCACTGTTTTTCGTTAATAACTCGTTAACGGTGCCTCGGAGAAAATTTTTGTAAAGGAAAAAGTTGCTTTAAATGGCCTTAGGAACCCGCCACATTCGGATTGCAAGACATTTTTGGGATACCCTGTATAGTGGCCCGTAGTACCTCGGTGGCATCTTATGGAGGGCCACTATAGTGGCCCGTAGTATCGAAAGGGTTAAAACAGCGGCACCAGCCCGCGCAGCCATGCGTTCCCCATTGTTTAGAATTTCAGAACGTTGGAGTGGCAGTTTCCCGGAATTGCCCCGGCGTGTTCGCCGAATTCGCTTTAATCGCGTTTCCGCAGCGTCGCGGGCCGTTCCGGGCGAACGAAAGGAGAACGGGTTACGGGTCGCGGCAACCATTACGAGCCGGTAAAATCGTAGTTTCGCAAAGTAACGACGTATTTGGCAACCGAGTCAGTCGGTCGGCGCGACAAGCTGCTCCGGAGTTTAGCGAACCGTGAATTTCGCGGGGCGCGCGCTCGCTATTTACTAAAGGCGCGTTCGCAACGGCCGATTCTGCCGCCGTGACGGCCGCGTAGTCGCGAGAAGTTCCGGGCTACGGGGACACGGAAGTCTAATTCTGCGATCGGGTCGCCGAATCGATATTCGAATGTGCTGCACGTCTTTTATAAATAGACGGAAGGTCGGCCGATATTCTCTGCACTTTACTGGAAATGCCCGGAGGACTGCGTTTGGGCGCACGGTTCCACCGGACTGTGTAATTCGGCGCTTTCGTACTCAATTAACGCTATTTATACCGAACGGGTCGAGCGTTGCCTTTTCAAATGTTAATTTAACGCTATTTTCAGCGAAAGGGTCGATCGGGCTTCACCTTCTCATTTTTTAATCGATGCTATTCTTACCGAGGGTTCCGAAAGTGCCCTTTGCACATTTTTATTTCAAATTGTTTTCGAGGTTTTATCTGTTTTTCTGAATTTAATCTCTTTTTCTGAATTTAATTTAGTTTTCTAAAACCTCTTTTTCTAAATTTAATCTATTTTTCTAAATTCAATCTATTTTTCTAAATTCAATCTATTTTTCTGAATTTAATCTCTTTTTCTTAATTTAACCTTAAATTAATATTTAATTAATATTAATAATATTAATATAATTAATATAATATTAAATATAATATTAATATTAGTAATATTAACTAATATTATTAATATTAAATATAATAATATTAATAATATTAATATTAATATAATAATATTAAATTATAATTTTTTCCTAAATATTATCCTTTTCCTAAATATAATCTCTTTTTCTAAATTTTTCAACTTTTCCTACGAGGATTATAACATCAATTTGACGAAGATAAGGACAATACTTTCGTTCTCCGTGTTTCGAAGATAGATTCCGAATGGGAGTTCAATTGTAGAGGGTGAAAACCACCCTTCGCGAGCCTTCAAGCATGATCAGAAGGTGAAACAGCTGAACGCGAACTGTCACTGTTTAACTATTGCGGACGAAATGTTCTCAAATTAATTTCTGACATTCTGCGAACTCTGAGAGAGAATTCCGCAGCTTGGCCACGGTGCGAACGCACCTTAAAACCATCAAGGTGTTCCGGAGCACGCATCAGGCGCTGAATACGCGTGTCACGCTCCAGCTTCTGATACGCCGACACACGACCCAGTCCGGTTACGTTGCTATAAATGTCACTATTATGATCCCGTAACAGTACGTTTCACCGGAGCAGGAAGAAAGGACACGCTGGGACTCGCGATTTCCTGATTAACGAACTGCGGTTTCTTTTGCAAATTCTCGTCATAAGCGACTGTTCCATTAGCCGAGCACGCTTCTATTAGCCGTGTCGTTCGTATGAAACCGATCAACGAGATTCCATCGTATATGAGACGACTAACAAGAAATATACTTAAGAGCATTAAAAAGTGGTCGATGCTAGAAAATGGGTGCGAGTGTCTCTATCATCGAACGCAATCCCCTCCAAAAGTAAGTGTTAGGACCTTTACAGAAAATTCGATAAATTTGAGAAACCGATAGGAAATTGTTGCAATTTGTTCAATTTATTTCAAAGTTAATTGTGTTATATATATGTATATATTGTATTGTATTATGTACTATTATATATAATTGTTTTATATATATGTATATATTGTATTATGTTATGTATTATGTATTATTATATACAATTGTGTTTTATATATATGTATGTATTGTACTATATTATGTATTATGTTATTTATTACATCATATATAATTGCATTATATTATGAAATATAATGTAATATTACATTGCAAATTATCGTAATATTACATTACAATAAAAATAACGACAATTATATAAAAAAAAACTATATTTCAATTACGTTTTCAATTACTTCATGGACTAATTACGGCATCCGTTTTAATTAAACGAACTCAGCATACGTTTTCACGGAACAAAATGCAATGCTAAACTAACTAAATCGCACGACTGACAAAAAACTTGATACTAAACATAAAACATTACCTAACCCGACTGCAAAATTACAGTTTTCACCCTAAATCATCGATTGTCCTAATACTTTTGGCGGGGAAGTGTATGTCGCTAATCGATTCCTATCGAGCTCTGAAAAGTGATTAACGTGCGTTGCTATTCTATCGCTGAGAAGACTGTATTTACTCAGACCTTGCACCATTTCGATTACAACGTATGAATTAAGAAATCGATTCGTTCGTTTTCCACGAAAGCTTCTTTACGATTTTAGCAACTTCGACTTCTTGCAACTTCAACCTTTGCACTCGAAACAGATTTTGAGTCGAATTGAAAGATCTCGAGAACAGAGGTCGAATTGAAAGAAAAATCATTACGCTGCTCGAAGATTTTATAGAAAGTGACGAAGATAATTGATTTCGTAATGATATAATAATTAAAGAATTATACATTCTACACGATTACCTTACAGCACGAGGGAGAACAATAATTAAAAAGAGACGCCGCTATGAACATATTGTGTCGCTGAATCGGCGACATCCGATTGCAAAGGGTTAAAGCATTTTACGCGATTACTTTTATGCGTTTTACGCGATTACCTTTATGCGTTTTACGCGATTACCTTGCAGCACGAAGGAGAACAATAATTAAAAAGAGACGCCGCTATGAACATATTGTGTCGCTGAATCGGCGACATCCGAGTGCAAAGGGTTAAAGCAAAAAGCCCCAATATGCCTGTCGGCATATTTGTACGACAAGACAACCACGTGACCCAAGTCAGAAAGCGCATTCCGCTGGTTCAAGGAGCCAGAAAGTTCGCAACATCGTCGACGAGCGATTGACGCGTTACGCGTTTAAATAACCCGTTCGCTCTGTACTCACTCTTGGCGGCCCACAGTTTCCCAGCCCTAAGGGACTCGACGAAGAGCTCCATGTCCCCCCTGCACTCCGGCGCGGGTTTCCCGGGCACCCTGGCCCACTTGAGCGGGTCGTAAAGGTCGGCCAGCCATTGGATGCTGTTGGCCGTCCTCTGCGGCCTCTCCCTCATGAAATCAACGTCGAGATTCTCCCTGCTGGCCACCGCCGCCTCCTCTTTCCGATCGAACATCCTCAGCTGATTCCGCCAGTCCAGCTCGGGATTGTTCTTGCCGAAGCCGATCAGCCGGCCGCGGTCCTTAACCGCGTCCCGCTCGATCCCGGTCCCGTTCGATTTCGCCGGGACATCCGTGACCGACGACCTGGCTCGCGACTTCCCCAGCCTCAGGATGTTCGACTCGTTCCTCGGTACGTTCGCCAGCGTCGTGCATAGCACCGCGAACACCAGGCAGGCCCGATAGAACGTCATGTTCCTCTGGAAACGAATTCAACCTCGGCGTCGATCCGCGTTCTGCTCGTTCAGCTCGCTCCGCGAAATTCGTCCGCTTCATCGGTCACCGCCGAGACGTCCGGACGTCATTCTTCAGCTGCGACTGCGACTTGTCGCGGACCTCCTTTCGATCTCCTCTCAGCAGTCCGGAGAGATCGGCATGCTCGCCGCCCGGGCTCTCTGTTTACGACTGCGGAATGAGGCTCACTTTCTTTTTTCGCTGGCCGCCGTTGCCAGCGATCGCGGCGATTATTTACGAGTTAAACTCCGGTATATCACTCGATACAGGGACTATGTATATATGTATATATGTATATATGTATATATGTATATGTAAACGTAATTTCGAAGCGAAGCTCGAGAATCTCGTCGACCGTTCGATCTTGGATCGGTCGATCGCTGATCGATCGCGTTATCGGACTCTGTGTGTCTTCGCGACGCTCGCGGACGGTTCGATAACGGTTCGAAGAGAGGGTGTCACGCCGATCGAGGCAAAGATCGAGGTGGTCCCCTTTCACGGAGGACAAATGCGAACGCGCACGCGAGGCTAAGGATCACGCACTGAATGAAGCGAATCGACTTAGCGGTAGCGTTCACCCATGGACACCGGTCCCCCTTTCTCTTGGCGATGAACGCCACCGCGCCGTGGCAAATATGTTTCCTTCTTCGGGCCCCCAAACCAACCTACTGTCGCCGCCGTGCCTTGCCGTGCCCTGCCTTGCCTTTTGCCTTTTGCCAGCCGGCTGCCGACCAAACCCGCCGCGGATCCCTCGGCGATCCTCTCTCCGCGTTTGCGAAACCGACACCTCGCGCTTACCTTCTCGCCGTCCTCTTTGACGATTCGCCGCTTTTAACATTTTTCCGCGAGAGTTTCTATTGTCTACGTCCGACCTTCCTTCACTTACCGGACCCGTCCTTTGTCCTTCGACTTTGCGGAGTCCTTTCTGGGAACGGAAGCCGAGGGTCAAATCGGATCATCGAACAGGCTCCGACGCGCCGCGCTGCCTTTTCACTGTTTCGTTATCGAAGTTTGTTATTTTTGGTATTTCTTGATAAGCAATTTTGTAGGACGAATCTGTGATTCATTTCTCAAATTTGTGTTTCGTTTTTTAATTTTGCAGATTTTTATTCTTGATAATGAAAAGCGAGGTTCGAATTGGACTGCGAAATTGATCGTTGATACGCCGCGCTTTCTTTTTCAGCGTTTTTCTCGAAGTTCGTTATTTTTAATATTTTCTGATGAGCATTTTTATGGGTTGAATCTGTCATCGATCTCTCAAATTTGTATACTTTGTCCTTCAACTTTGCAGATTTTTATTCTTGACAATGAAAAATGAGAGTTAAATTAGACTGCGAAACCGGTCGTTGATACGCCGCGCTGCCTTTTTACAGTTTCTTTCGAAGTTAATTATTTTTATCATTCTTTATTACGCATTTTTACTGGATGAATCTGTCATTGACTTCTCAAACTTGTGTTTTGTTCTTTAATTTTGCAGATTTTTTTCTCGATACCGAAAATCGAAGGTTAAATTAAACTGAAGGTTAAATTAAACTTGTCGAGACGTCGCACTATCTTTTCACCCTTTCTCTCAAAGTTCATTACTTTTGCCATTTTTTGTCACGCATTTTTACAGGTTGAATCTGTCATTAACCTTCAAAATTTATTCTTTGTTCTTGAACTTACCAGATTCTTTCCTTGATAACGAAAAGCAAGGGTCAAATTAGACCGCGAAACCGGTCGTCGGTACATCGCCCAGGCTTTTTCACCCTTTCTCTGAAAGTTTATCATTTTTACCATATTTTATCACGCATTTTTACAGGTTGAATCCGTCATTGACATCTCAAATTCGTCTTTCGTTCTTCAACTTCGCAGATTCTTTCTTCGATAACGAAAACCGAGGGTCAAATTGGCCCGCGAAACCTCGAGACGATGCCTCTTGCAGCCTTTTCATCGTTTCTCTCAGAGGTCACTATTTTTTCCATCTTTTATTACGCATTTTTACAGGTTGTACACGAAATGTCCTTCGGTGTTCAACCTTGCAAATTCCTTTTTTGATGATGAATATCGAGGGTCGAACCGCGAAACTGGACTTTCACGCAGCCTTTTCACCTTCGCGGCTGCGAAGTTCGGCGAAACGTAATCTGTACGATAATTAACAATTATAACCCCTTGGCTATCAGAACTAATTTATAATAATTTAAACTACCTAACGATTTATAACCGTGTTAAATTATTATAAATCAGTTGTAATAAATTAACGCGTTAAAATCGTCAAGCATTAATCAGATTACCTTTCATCAAACTTCTTTCTTTTTACTCTCTTCGTTTACTCTTATTTTTCCGATCCCATGTTACGCGTTCCTACAGCTTGAACCTGTCCTTCGCTTCCCCGAGCTGTACCTAGCCCTACAACAGGGGTGTCAAACTCAAAAGCTAACTTGGGCCAAATAAACAATGCTTCACTTTAGGTGGGCCGCAAAAAAAATCAATGTTCATAGAAACAAATATTTTTATTTTAAAATTATTATATATTAATATAATATTATATATATATATATATATTAATAATATAATATAATATTATATATATATATATATTAATAATATAATATAATATTATATATATATTAATATATATTATTATTAAATTAATATAATAATAAATTATATAAATAATTAAATATAAATTATATAAATTATAATAATAAATTATTAAATTAATATAATAATATATTAATTTATAATATATTATATATTATATATTAATAAACATATATAAAGTTAAATTATTGTTTACGTCCTGATACTTGACATCGAAAACATTCATCTCGGGCCGCGAGTTTGACACCCCTGCCCTACAAGCTTGCAAATTCCTTTTTTTTCGTACGCCCAAGGTAAAACGAGCGAATGGTACCCCGAAAACTGTGTCAAGTCGGCGAGACAGATAAGGCAGAAGGGGAGTAGTATGCAAATCGCGCCGTCTTTAAGATTACAACCGCGGTCTTTAAAGTAAAACGGCGATCGGCGATCGCAAATTATTTTTGCGTAAAGCTGCAATGGATCGAGAGGCAATGATCGAGATAGCATTCCGCGGGGCTCGCGGAAGCGACGATCGTTCCCGGTCCGGTTATTAAATACGGGGATGGCCTCGTAACAGGGGGAATGCCGTGGAAGTTCCTCAGCGACCCGCAGCTCCTAGATTCTCCGGGATCTAAATGCAAATGCCTTTTTCCATCGTTAACAATGTTTGGGCGGAGTGCCCCAGAGGCAGTCGAGGTGAATTATTGCTAGGGTTACGCGGCCGCTTCTTAACCCTCGCAGTACCCGCGGCCCTACGTTCGGGTCCGGACGGACCCATGGCCTTATATGTACATACAAACATTTTGTACTAGCATTTTGTTGCTTTTTGTATCGTTATTATTATTACTGTTATCTTGCAGTAAAAATAAACACCTTTTCTAAATCTATATAAGTAACTTAATTTTTATTAACCCTTTACACTCGAAGCCATTTTAACGGTAAATCTAGAATAATTTTTCTGACTTAGAGTAGTTAATTTAAAATAATTTTTCTGACTTACAATAGTTCATCTAAAATAATTTTTCTGACTTACAGTAATACCATTTTATATGACAAAGTGCATTTTATGCATACGCAATTGAGTATCCTGATTTATACAATAATTATGCTTTTAATAATATTTATAGTCTAAACTTCGATAATCTAAAAATGATATTCGAACAATAATAATTTCAGTGGCGTCTCAGACTCACCACTCGAGTGCAAAGGGTTAAAAATATAAATATGTGTATAACACAAAACGAAAAAAGAAACAAAAAATATTATTTTCATTCAATGTAACCTTATAATTTAATAAATTTCTGCCTCGTCACTGCTCGATACAATCAAACGAGAACGTTTTTTCAGTTAATCGATATCACCTTCGCTTTCTGAACCTTCTTCTTCGTTCAGATTTTTTCACTCAATTATTGCACTTATAACCTTGACGTAACCTCTTTCAAAAAATCTGTGATTTTGCTTTGTTTGCCGATTCTTTCAAGCATCGAGTGTCAAACGATCTACGCAGACTTCGAGCTCTGGATCCGAAAAAACGCGGACTCGGTTTTTTTGCGAGGTTCAATCGCGGCACACTTACGACAGCTTCCATTCGCATAATCACTCGCGATGGCTGTTCCAGTCCCCGGCGCGCCACGCCTTCTTCGAATCTTTGCCGGAAAATATCTGCTCGCTCGACGACACTCTCGTCGATGAAAGATTCCGCGATTTATCGCCAGTCGCGATATCGCGGCTTCGCCGTTATTCCAGTTTTACTTACTCCCCCCTCTTCGCCCCCTCCCCACCGTATTTATCAGGCCGATGCACACGAAATTGCAGCGATGGAGGCAAATCGTATTTGCGCGTTCGGCTTTATAAACGAGCTCGGGCGCATGCAGTTCTGGTCGTTTTAGCGAGATGATTTCCGGCCGGTTGTATTCGGAGGGTCGCGCGTTTTCTTGGATCAAAGGGAGCTCCGAGAGGGTTGCAGCATTTATTGATCGACCGATCTGTTTTTCGAAATCCCCGCGGAACCGTCGGATTTTTCTAGATAAACCTTTTCTAGACAAATCCGTCCGTCGGAGTTCCGCGATACGAGCGCGACCCTTTACGATTTGTTTTCGATATGTATCGTAGTTTCGTTCCTTCTGTTCACACAGATTCAGCGTCGAGTTTGAAAATGATTTATCGCGAGAATCTCCGTAGTTTTATCGCTTTGAGCGTATCCGATCTGCAGCGTTATTTTTTTAAAGGAATCGCAACAGGACCGAGGTTGAACAGCAATTTATTTTCTTGCTTATACAAATAATTGTGTTTTGCAGTTTCAAGTTCTTTTATTTTTCCGATTGCTTTAGGACAAATTATGAACGACGGCGAACAATTGATAATCGGAAGAACAATTTAAACCTTCGAACCGCGAGCGACGCGAAACTCGCGTTCTAAATGCAGCAATTTCTCCCTGAAATGGCAAATTTCGGGTTGCTGTGAATTTTCCTGTGATATCTTGCGCTGGTCCTACGCCTATGTTATTTATTGCTACGCCGATGATAAGGATTGAGGAAGTCAAGGTTATGTCAAGGATAAAAAGCTGTCAAACACGTACTGTCTGACCGTCGAATCGTGGCACGTGATCTCCGAATTGCCTTCGAATCGTGGCACGTAATCTCTGAATTGCCTTCGAATCGTGGCAAAAAGGTTAGAAATAAAATAGTTGAGTCGGTGTTTTTTTATTCTAGCATTACTATATGTTCATACTAACACTTTGATAATCGCGGCAGAAAACCTCAACTATTTCATAAAATCGAGATATTTTATTCAATTAAATATACAAATTTCAAAGTAAAGCTGTATAATTACATTAATTACTTTTGTAATCAATCTTGTAAAAAAGCAAAAGAAGGAAAGTTCAAGAAATTTTTCATTTTGCTGTTTCTCTTTTTATATCCTTGATTCGATATTTGATTCAATTAAATAAAAATTGCAAAGAAAAGCTGTATATTACATTAATTACTTTCGTAATTAATCTTGTAAAAAAGCAAAAGAAGGCAAGTTCAAGAAATTTTTCATTTTGCTGTTTCTCTTTTTATATCCTTGATTCAATATTTGATTCAATTAAATAAAAATTGCAAAGAAAAACTGTATATTACATTAATTACTTTCGTAATCAATCTTGTAAAAAAGCAAAAGAAGGCAAGTTCGAGAAATTTTTCATTAAATAAAAATTGCAAAGAAAAACTGTATATTACATTAATTACTTCCGTAATTAATCCTGTAAAAAAGCAAAAGAAGGCAAGTTCGAGAAATTTTTCATTAAATAAAAATTGCAAAGAAAAACTGTATATTACATTAATTACTTTCGTAATTAATCCTGTAAAAAAGCAAAAGAAGGCAAGTTCGAGAAATTTTTCATTAAATAAAAATTGCAAAGAAAAACTGTATATTACATTAATTACTTTCGTAATTAATCCTGTAAAAAAGCAAAAGAAGGCAAGTTCAAGAAATTTATCATTTTGCTGTTTCTCATTTTATCTCCATTTTGATCTAATTTTTAAGACGCATCTGCGTAACAAATAAAACTAGCCCGCGATTCGACGCCGACAAATCGAAAACTCGTCCGCGGTCAAAGGGTTAACAAGATGTGTCGAGATCACCGATCGACGAGGCAAGCGATCGAATGCTGTTTTATCAGGTCGTGCCATAAATGAGTTCCGATGCAGCCAGGTAGAATCTATTGTTCGTGTTCACTCACTGTGAGTCGTCGAACGAGTTTTCGCTTTCATTAAACAGATAAAGGTTCGAAATGAATGAAATAGAAAGAAAGCGAAGAGAACGAATGACAAAGAGGCGAAATAAATGTCCCATAAGAGAAGCGAAAGTTATTTACGACTCGACCGAATAGTTTTCGGTGGAAATTGTGCCTTGAAACCAGCCAGCTAGAATCTATTGTTCGTTTTCACCCATTACGAGTCGAACGAGTTTTCGCTTTCATTAAATAAATAAGGGTTCGAAATGAGTGAAATTAAAAGAAAGCGAAGAGAACAAATGACGAAAATGAATGCCCGATAAGAAAAACGAAAATGATTTACGACTCGACCGAATAGTTTTCGGAGGAAATTGTGCCTTGAAACCAGCCAGCTAGAATCTATTGTTCGTTTTCACCCATTACGAGTCGAACGAGTTTTCGCTTTCATTAAATAAATAAGGGTTCGAAATGAGTGAAATTAAAAGAAAGGGAAGAGAACAAATGACGAAAATAAATGCCCGATAAGAAAAACGAAAGTGATTTACGACTCGACCGAATAGTTTTCGGTGGAAATTGTGCCTTGGAAACAGCTAGGTAGAATCTATTGTTCGTTTTCACCCACTGTAAGTCGAACGAGTTTTCGCTTTCATTAACAAGTTAAGCGCCGAAAAACAACCCCTAAAATATTATTGCCATAACGTCGAAACAATTTAATCAATGAAACCGAAACCAGAAAGTTAAAATTGATCAGAGCGGACGACATTAGAACGCTTTCGTATCCGAGACATCCTAATTGAATTGTGATCGTTCGAATATATTACAATGAAAATGAATTCTAGAAATTGGTCAAAAATTAGTGTCACCCGTATGTGGTCGACGCGGCGCTCGACGTGTTAAATAGATAAAGGTTCGAAATGAGGGAGATAAAAAGAAAGCGAAGAGAACGAATGACCAAAATAAATGTCCGATAAGAGAAACGAAAGTTATTTGCGACTCGACCGAATAGTTTTCGGTGGAAATTGCGGCTTGAAACCAGCCGGGGATGAAAGAACGACAACCCCGCGAGATATGACAGCGGATACATAGAGCTTGACATCGATCTCTCAAGAAGCCGTGCACCGGTCGGTTTCGATCTTTTGTTCCGCCCTCTCTCTCTCTCTTTCTTTCTCTTCCTGTCTGCGAATAACGTTTCACTGGCTCGGCTGTCACTCGAATTTCAATAGATTCCGCGCATCGATTCGAGGCTCCGCGCAACAAGAAAATAAGGGTCGAGCGTTTTTATTCGGAGGCCGATGGAAGCAGGTCAGCGTTTCAGAGCGGCAACAATTTTTCCCTCGGTTCGCGACCTTTTCTCTCTCTCTCTCTCTCTCTCTCTCTCCTCGTTCCCAGTAAATTGCGCCCCGGGACAATTTTCCCGAACCCTCTTCGCGTCGGACAAACGGCTCGCCGGCGACGCGACATCGAGTTAACGCGGTGAATCCGGTGAAAACACGGGGCCGAAAGGAGCTCCCGTATTTCGCCGAGTCCCCTCTCGGCCTTCTGTTTCTCGAGTGTCCCCTGAATCGGTCGAATCAAGCCGAACACAGACGTCGATTACACTTTCCTCGGCGAACGCGACGCGGACTCCTTCAAAGAAGAACGTTTAACGAACGTCGCGACTCGCTTCTACGGAGAGTGCCTGGATGCACAACGCTCTTCCCGGTCGCTTTTCTACGAGCGGCTGCATCTCCCCTGCATCCTGGAAACGTTCTTTGAAATCTCCACTGGCGAACGAAATTCGAAAATGGTGAAGAATCCGAATCCGAAGCGACGGACGGACTCGCGATTCTATTAACTGTTATTGTTATTAACTATTCTATAACGATTCTATTAACTATTCCATATAACGCGATTCTACAGGGTGTCACAAAAATGTCTCGCAATCCGGAAATGGCGGGTTCCTCGGATCATTCGAAGCAACTTCTTCCTTTACAAAAATGTTCTCCGAGGCACCGTTAACGAGTTATCAACGAAAAACAGTGACCAATAAGAATCGAGTGCGGCTGACGCGAGGCGGCCCAGCCAACCAGCGCGCGAAGCCCAGTTCCGCTCGTTGACTCGGTCGCCTCGCGCCAGCCGAGCTTGCCTCTCATTGGTCACTGTTTTTCGTGAATAACTCGTTAACGGTGCCTCGGAGAAAAATTTTGTAAAAGAAAAAGTTGCTTCAAACGACCCGCGGAACCCGTCACTTTCGGATTGCGAGACATTTTTGGGACACCCTGTAGAATCACGTTATATGGAATAGTTAATAGAATCGTTATAGAATAGTTAATAATAATAACAGTTAATAGAATCGCGAGTCCGCCCGTCGCTTCGGATTGTGTTTGGCTCTCGGCGTCAGCACTCGCTGTTTTTAATAGAGCTCGAATCGCTTTGCTGTCTTTTCGTTGCGCAACGTTCCGGATCGACGAACATTTCGTTCACTTTGTCTCATTTCGGAACAACCGCACCGTAAAAATTCTATCTCGCCGATACCGTTGCGCAGAATTATGTTCGAAACGATAAAGTCCTATCGTTTCAACGTGTGTCCACGGTTTTGTTCTTCTATGAAACCCTCTTATTACCTTCCACAGAACTCGATTTCCATTGTCGTCCTTTTGTCGTCCAACGTTCTGGACCGATGAACATTTCGTCCACTTTGACTCAATTCTGGACATTTACACGGTAAACACTGTGTGTGTACTTTGTGCAGCTTTATTCTGCTTTTCAGCCTTGACGTGACCTTGAAGTTCATTTCTTGAAGTCCGAAAGTTTAAGTGCTTGAACGATAAAATATAATTTAGATTTCATATCAAGCATATTAAAAAAATATATATATATATATATTTAATACATTTGATATTTAATATAAGTTATATTTTATATATTATTTTATTAAGATATGATCTAAATTATATTCTAAATTAATTATACCGTGCAAAATTATATATTTAGTATACTTGATATTTAATCTAAATTATATTTCATTTTATTTTATTATTAAGATATAATCTAAATTATATTTTAAATGAATAATACCGTGCAAAATTATATTTAATATACTTGATATTTAATCTAAATTATAGATATATCACAACCATTATTTAATATTTTTAATATTATAATTCTACTGAGTAGAATTTCCTTTTCAATTTATTTGAATAATCTCTATATTCCGTGAATCTTATTAGAAATTTCCTCAATAATCTTTTATGCTGTATATTTTTGCCTACATTTTCGTCCACTCATGAAACACGCTTCTGTCATTTCATCGAATAACTATCTTTTTATTTTATTGGTCTATTTCATTGTTCGCGCGCCGCATATTATATTAATATCAATTTTATTACATCATATTAACACCTCAAAATGGCCGCTCGCGCAACATGCGCGCGATGCTACCGGCGAAGGTTATTGGCCGGTACCACGCTCTCAGCGCGATGATTGATGAACGCAAAGAAGCGCGGACATTGCTATTGGCTTCGTATTTCATCGCTGCGTCTTCGATGCTAGGTTAAATTATTGTTTTATCGAGCGTATCGTTTTATTTCAGGAAGTCTTTCCAAATTAATTCTTCGAAAATATCGCCGACTCCTGGCGACCTTCGACCGTGCAGACGCGCGGCCATTAAAATGTTAATATTATATTATTATTATTATATACAATATTATTTATAATAATTATATATATAATTATTGTTATAATATATAATATTATTTATAATAATTATATATATAATTATTGTTATAATATATAATATTATTTATAATAATAATTATAAATAATATTGTATATAATAATAATAATAATAATATAATATTATTATTATATACAATATTATTTATAATAATTATATATACAATAATTATTATAATAATTTATTATATAATAAATATTGGCGCGACGAAAATCCCTCGGGCAGATTCGGCATTGTTGCGAAACCAGGAAACGCGAGAAGGGTCGGGGGAGGGGGGGATCCTCGCGGCCGGCGCGCCGGTCAGAACGCGCGTCTGTCCCGTATTTTCACTTTTATTTGACGTTTACGTAAGCCGTCCCCGAGCGAGCGCAAGCCACTCTCGGTTTCAGCGGCGGCGGCGGCCGTCACGTCGGCGAGAAGCTCGAAAGTTTCTCCGAATTTCACGCGTCCGGTCTCTTCTGTACGCGGCGGTGGCTGCTTCTCGGTGGCTGGCCGCCACCGCCGTCGCGGAAACTGCTTCCCGGGGAGATCCGGTTGTGTGTCCGTTGCGCAACCGGAGTGCTTTCTACGGGCTCGGCCGTGTGCAAGGGCCTGTGCAACTCACTGCACCGGGGGAGCACACACTCACATACGCACGTGCGCGCACACACAGGCGCGCCGTTACAACCGGTCTTAGAGGCAAGGTGGCTGGACCACTCTTCGCCGGCATCGAAACGCCGAGAAACCAATTTATCCGCGAGCCGCGATCGACCGCGCGCGCAAAAATTCCCCGGCCCTCCCTCCGTTTATTGGATCGGTCCCGCAGAGTTCGTTTCGGCTCGGCCGGCCTGCACAATGGCGAATTCAGGGCCGCTTTCGCGGCGGCGAACGCGGCTCGTCGATGCTCGGCGAGAGCTTTAGAACGCGATCGAGCATCGGAAAACAGGTGATCGATGTCAGTTAATCAATATCACCTTCGCTTTCTGAACCTTCTTTTTTGTTCTGATATTTTGCACTTAATTATTGCACTTATAACCTTGACGTAACTTCTTTCAAAAAATCTGATGCTCGGCGAAAGCTTTAGGACGCGGTCGAGCATCGGAGAACAGGTGATCAATGTCAGTTAATCAATACCACCTTCATTTTCTGAACCTCCTTCTTCGTTCAGATATTTTGCTCTTAATTATTGCACTTATAACCTTGACATAACTTCTTTCAAAAAATCTGATGCTCGGCGAAAGCTTTAGGACGCGATCGAGCATCGGAGAACAGGTGATCAATGTCAGTTAATCAATACCACCTTCGCTTTCTGTACCTTCTTCTTCGTTCAGATATTTTGCACTTAATTACTGCACTTATAACCTTGGCATAACTTCTTCCAAAAAATCTGATGCTCGGCGAAAGCTTTAGGACGCGATCGAGCATCGGAGAACAGGTGATCGATATCAGTTAATCAATATCACCTTCGCTTTCTGAACCTTCTTCTTCGTTCAGTTATTTTGCACTTAATTACTGCACTTATAACCTTGGCATAACTTCTTCCAAAAAATCTGATGCTCGGCGAAAGCTTTAGGACGCGATCGTGCATCGGAAAACAGGTGATCAATGTCAATTAATCAATATCACCTTCGCTTTCTGAACCTTCTTCTTCGTTCAGATATTTTGCTCTTAATTATTGCACTTATAACCTTGACATAACTTCTTCCAAAAAATCTGATGCTCGGCGAAAGCTTTAGGACGCGGTCGAGCATCGGAGAACAGGTGAGCGCGCGTTGCCCGTTGGCCCTCGGCAAAAGCGGCTGTTCTGGAAACGTAGGCGTTGCTCGAAAGCGAAACAAACTTTGCGAACAATCTAATGTCTCGCCATAAATTCCTGCTGCCGGTACAGCGAAACCTCGCCGCGATACGAATCGCGCCCAGTTATCCGAACAGTTTTCACGTGCGATCGGCTCGGTGAAACGTGCAGAAGTATTCAGGGCGAGAGCCGGCGGAGCCGGTTACCGTGGGGTCACCAATTTCTGTGCCTTTGGCTCGTTCTCGGGCATGATTAAATCTTGGATTTTGTCGAATGGAACGTACTAAATCTTTTTAGAGAAAAATAGATAAAATAAGAGAATACTCTAAGTTTTGAGATGTTTAATTGACTTTGTATTCAACGAGTAAACAGCTACGGCGGCCCACGAAAGTGTGCGTACACCTTTTTGAACGCAATAACTGTTTTAAGACTGAACTAAATGATTTTTTAAATGATTTTAAACTAAATGACTTGAATTTTTTAATTTATTATTATTATTATTATTATTATTATTATTATTATTATTTTTACTCTTATTATTCTTGTTATTATTCTTATTATTATTCTTGTTTTTATTCTAATTCTTCTTCTTCTTCTTTTTATATGTATTCTTACTATTTTTATTATTGTTCCTATTTTTATTCTAATTATTCTTATCCTTCTTCTTATATTTATTCTTACTATTTTTATTATTGTTCCTATTTTTATTCTAATTATTCTTATCCTTCTTCTTATATTTATTCTTACTATTTTTATCATTGTTCCTATTTTTATTCTAATTATTTTTATTAACCTTCTTATATTTATTCTTACTATTTTTATTCTAATTATTCTTATTATCCTTATTCTTACTTTCTGTAACAAAGACTCCACCCCTTCTTCACGACAAATAAATTAGATCACATTAAAAAGGCACATTACATTTTTCTTTTTAAAGTAAACTAAAAAGAAAACGTACTAAAATAATCAACAAATTTAATATACCTTGCTCGATGAATTATACAATTAATTGTGCCAAGAAACGAACCGAAGGCACAGCAATTGGTCGCCCCACGGTAACCGGCTCCACTGGCCTACAAAGATGAAATATGGCACATTACGCGCTCCCCGACGATGATTGCATAATCTCCCCGACAAAGTCCAAGGTTGCGATTAAAAAAGCAAACGGTAGAAATAGCACCGAAATAGCTGCGAAGCATAGTCGCGATCTTGGACCCCTCTCAGCCCTCTCGGTCTCGGAACCGTTCGAAAGGATCACGCGCTTCCGGGCAGCGAAAGAGCGAAGCCGGACTCGGTGAAACGGCGGAGCATCGAACCTGCATCGGTTGCGAAACATTTGTTACGCGGCGATCAAGTTTGGCGTCGGCGGACCAACCGGCGAAATAAAAAACAAGCGGAGGACGCCACTTCGATCGATACCATATAAACCATTTCCGCGGAACGGGAGGCTATTTTTCGACGGAATTGACGCGATTACGACGATTCGCGTGTGATGTCGCGCGGCTGTTTCTCTTGGGTCGTGCGCGACCCGGGAATCGGTGGGGCTCGAGTATCAAGCATGGAATAAAATCGCCGCGAATACAAAAATATAAATATATGTGAAAAGATAAATATATAAATAATAAATAAATAAATAATTATAAACAATAATAATAAATATATATATATAAATAATAATAATAAAAATATAACCAAGATGGATTATAAAAATATAAAAATATGTAATGAAATAAATATGTAAATAATAAATAAATAAATATATATATATCAATAATAATAATAAATATATATTTTATTATTATTATTATTATTATTATTATTATTATTATATATAATAATATATTATATTGTTATATATATTATTATATTATTATTATTATTATAACAATTATATATTATTATATTATTATATTATTATTATTATTATTATAACAATTATATATTATTATATTATATATATTATTATTATTATATATATATTTAACCAAGATGGATGCTTCTCGGCGACTCCGTTTCGCCGCGGAGAATCGTCCAATAGCTTAGAATAAATGATATCGCGAACGGCGTTTTCCGGTCGACGGGATTTTTCGCAGCGCAGGCCGTCGATCTTTAATCCTTCGGCCATGAAACCGAGAGATTAACGATCCGAGGGAACGCGCGCGTTGCGTCGGGAAAGACCGGTCGCGAATTATGCTCGTTCGCATGCGGAAGAGAAAGCTGCTAACGGCGGAAGAACGATTTCTATTACGATTTCCGAATGTCTGTCTTTGTTTTCACACTATCGAGTTTCACCTCGCGGGGTGGAAGAATCGTGTCGGACGCGAACCTTCGAGTCCATCGGTTAGCATCGATCGATAAGGAAGATCGTTGTTTTTGCCCCCTCTTTTCCAACTCTTACCGTCCGAGGAACGCGCGATCGACGCGGTTCCAGCGGTCATTGTTCCACGGCGCTGTCGGACCGACTACTATTTTCTCGAAATATTCAAAAAATATTCAAGATTCAAAACATAAATATAATTGTCCTGAGGTTCGGGTGCAAATACAAAGGTGTAATATTAGCTATGAGTACAGAAGGAGAAAAGAAATCTAAATATTACTGTCTTATTTTTCTGTTTGTATTATATTTTTAACACTAGATTTACGAAGCACGAGAAACAGCTGTTTCATATCAGTTTATAAAAAAGTAACAATAAGACATTTATTTTGATTTTTAACAGGTGTTATTGTAACATTTGCCGTAAATAATATGCAAATTGAATAAATAACTCGTAAATGTATCTTTACGATATGAATAATCGTAAATGAAAAAATTAGTGAGATCTAGTGTTAAGGATTTATTATTGCAAGGAACATGACGGACGAAATCTGTGATTTACAATGGAAAATAAGTACGCAAACACTGCAATACCTATTAATTATATAAATAACAAATATAAATAAAATAAAATTACTATACGAATAAAAGAAAATACTTTCTCGATTATTGCAATTTCTTAACGTTACATAATTGCTAATTATTTATCGGATGACGCGAGCTTATCGGAGACGCGATAACTCGGAGTGATCTGCTTTTTCATTTATAGGCTCGATGTTGGACGAGTTGGATTCTTATCATGGAGTGTACAAATCTTCTGTTGGACAAATTGATTTTGAATTTGGCTTATTCGAGGTTTCGGTGGAAAGTTTAAAAATAGATCGGGCGATGATACTTGTGACAATTTTGGAACATGTTCTCTCATGTCAGGATGGCCGAGCGGTCTAAGGCGCTGCGTTCAGGTCGCAGTCCACTCTGTGGGCGTGGGTTCGAATCCCACTTCTGACAAATAATTTTTTTTTTCGTTTTAAAATCATCGAAGTACTAATAACGTCCTCCCGCAACGATCCGAGTACATTTGTATTGCAAAATTTGCATGGTGTATCGTCCATGTATATTTTAAACTTATTTTTTGTATCATAGGTGAGAGACCAGACAAACGAAAATATTAAAAAAATAAAGTATGTTATAAATAACTAATGTAATGAATAACTTGAATAAAATAACTTTATTATACATATACATAATGCTGTAACTATATCTATTAATAAATAATATTTCATATTATTATTATGAATATTATTATTAGATTTATTATATATTATATTTCATATTATATTTCATATTATTATTATTATTATTATTATTATTATTATTATATATTTATAACATTTCAATAATATGATATATTACTTATTAATAGATATAGTTACGATGTTATGTGTATGCATAATAAAGTTATTTTGTTATAGTTATTTTATTAAACTTATTTATTACATTAGTTATTATTATAAAATATATAAAAATTACAAAAAAATTATAATATATTATAATAAATTATATAATATATTATATAATATATATATAATATATATATATTTTTTTTATTATAATATATATATATATATAATATATTATAATAAAAAATTATAAATATATTATAAACATTAGTTAATATTCATAACATATATGTGATTTTCCTCGTTCATTCAAATACTCAATGCAGGCTCGACTGCCAACTAGGCATGGTGTTGCCTGATAATTCATGGTATCGCCCTATTTATACCAATTTTTCGACGTCGACCTTCAGATTTTCGCTCTTCCCTCGCGAAGAAAGTAAACGTCATCAAACAAAAAGCAACCGTAAACTTTTCAAAGAATTTTAAAAGCGATTCACAAAAACCAAAAAAGGTACTTTTCAACCATGCTCTCCTCCCCCTCTTTCCAAGAGACGCCGTCGACTTAACGACCCACGAGCAAGTACTAAAAAAAAAGTCCTAAACAAAATTGAACCCACTTCTCAAAAAAGAATAAAATTAGGCCGTCACTAGCCTAAACGCTGCTCCAAGTTCGTCTAGATTCCCCGATATCCTCCGCGTACCCCAACGCAACCGCATCTCGCGTTAATTTACTTATTCGTAAATCGATTCGCGCCGTAAAGCTGGAAACTGCTGGAAACTCCGATTCGGCCGCGTCAGCGGGCCTCGTAAAAACCATTAAGTATCAGCGTAATGGTGAAACGATAATGCCCGGACAGGCAGCGTCGCGGCTACCGTCGGAGCCCGTTTCGCGCCGAATGGCACACGACGCCGATGTATGAAGCTGACCTCCGACCCCGCGCAACGCCTCCGCTTCGCGGACGAATCCATGAAACGTAAACGGCTTCTGGCCGACGACCTGTTCCATCATTCATAACCAGCCGCTGAAAAGAAAAAAGAAAGAAAGACAGCGGATATTATCGAAGCGCGGCGGCGTTCTCGTTGCCGCGGCGTCCAAAGAAGCGTCGGGGGCCCTCCTCGTCGGGCCCCGTACGATTCTTCTCGGATAGCAATTAGAAGTGCCGGCTATTACTCCCGGTTTATGAATGTTCGGCCGCGGAAAGAACGTCCGGCCGCGGCGATCGCGGCGAGATTCCCGAAAGTAACGATTGAGAACGCCGTTATCGGCGCTTTCCCACGGCGCGTAAAAGTCCGCTTCTCGCGCGCCGCTCCGGGGCCCGGTGGCCGAAGCGCGCGCGTCCTGGCCCGCGCGTCGAACGGCGTAATTAGCCGCGAGCGTGCGGGAACAGGCCCGCGGAAATCAGTTTGCGTACATTACGAGGCGGCGGAGTGAGGGGCTACCGCTTAACGGTAACGATCGCGGCGATGCTGCGGCGTTTCACGGCCCCGCGCGCGGCCAGGTTCAAGATTTGTTCGCAGGCCATCGAACGGAAAAAAACGTATCGTGCGAGGACTCGCGAATCTCCCGGCCCCGGTGACATAAGCGCGCGCGCGGTCGACCGTAATCGAGTCGTTATCGGGCCCGAGATCGGTCAATACCTCCTCCGTGACGCCGCGAAAACCGCCGCGAGCGCGGCATGATTTTAGGTCAACCACGCTCCCAGAGCTAGAACCCTCGATTACATCTCGCTCCTCTTCGCGCCAGCCTCGAATATGCCTGTTCTTTGCGCCCGCGATGCTCCGACGCAGATTCTCCTTTCACACGCGTCGAGATGCTTCGAATTGTTTCGGAATAATCGGTCGGCCGCGACCAGATTTGCGGCGCGCCGCTAGTTGATGAAGCTTTTTACGCGACCACCGTAACTCGAAGTGGCCGCCGAGGCGATTATGCTACGTCTCGAGGCTGTTGGTCGCCGCGGAAAATGGACGTCTTTTCGTGTTCGTTGCGAGGAACAGCGAATCGGGACTTTTTCGGGCTTTTCTTCGAGCACGGTGAGCGAATGGAAATGTTGTTCCAGTATTCTCGAATTGCTTTGATAAGAATGTTCCGAAATTACGGTATTTCCGGGGAATGTGGGGTTCCTGAGATCATTCGAAGCAACTTTCTCCTTTACGAAAATGTTCTTCGAGGCTTCGTTTACGAGTTATTAAAGAAAAACAATGACCAATGAGAAGCGAGCTCGGCTAGCGCGAGGCGGCCGAGCCAACGAGCGCGCATGGTGCCCAGTTCCGTTCATTGGCTCGGCCGCCACGCGCCAGCTGATCCCGCCGCCTCTCATTGGTCACTGTTTTTCGTTGATAACTCGTAAACGAAGCCGCGGATCGCAGTTTCGCTGAGGAAAAAGTTGCTTCGAATGATCTCATGGACCCCACGGTTCCTGGAAATGCAATAATTTTGGGATACCCTGTATATTTCTTAATATTATATTGTATATTCCTTAATATTAATTAATATTATATTCTAATATTATATTTATATATTCCTTTAATATGTTTTATGTGTACAAGTGTACGGTTGCTTTCGTTGACAGCTGTAAGAGACAAATAGGTATTTTATTTCTCTTAAATCATTTTAATTAAATGATTATAATGCTTTGATATTCTTGAATTTCTTCAAGATTTTTACTGTTTTGGATGTCATTTATATTTATATTATATTATATATAATATATATAATATATATTATTATATATTATTATATATATATATATTATTATATATATATTATATATAATATATATATATATTTATATTATATGGCCGTTTACATTTACATTTATATTTGCATTGATCGCCACGCACAAAAAACAATAAAAATCTCAATCCTGGAATTTTTTAAATGTTTTCATTGTTTCGAATTTCATTCGCTCGTTGTCGCCAAGCGCGCGCAAGATCCGCTGTCGATAGAGTTAGAAAACAATATGCGCGAGCGACCGCAGTCCTCTAACATCTACAGTGCCCCGCAAAAAGTGTTCGTGCACTTTTTAGAACGTAATAACTTTTTTAAAACTCAACAAAATGACTTGAGTTTTTTTTTTAGATGATAGAGTCGAGACTAGACGATGACTAAAGTGCCGTTCTTTAATTTTGCTATTACCTGGAATGACGAGAAAAATAAAATCCTCTCGTTTTTAACTTTTTTATCCGAGTCTACAAAAAAATTTTTTAAAATGCCTTTCGCAGATCTCGGTAACTCCATGCGCTTGCAGAAAATTTGATCGAAGTTGGTTAACCTTGAATCGAGGTCAAGTACGAAATATAACAAAAAATACATGTATATGTATAATAATAATATAAAAATAAATATAATAAATATAAATAATAAATAAATAATAATATAAAAAATATAATAAATAAATAATAAATAAGTAAATATAAATAATATAAATAATAAAATAATAATAATATAAAAACTGCAGATTTCTTCCAATGTTTTACCAAAATCGTGACAAAACTGCGATTTTTGCCAATAAAATTTTCAAGATGCACATAAGTTACCGCGACCCAAGCGAGAGGCACTTTTTTAAATTTTCCTTGCAAGTAAATTTCGTAAATCTTCAGACGAAAAATTCAAAACCTTATTTTCTCTCGTCATCGTATCGCGTTTCGCCGATCGTCTAAATTTAATAATAAAGTCAATAATAATTTAATAATAAAGTTTATAATAATAAAAAAAGAAGTTCATTAATAAGTTTAATATACAAGTTTTAAAGTTTATTGATAATAAAAAAATGTAATAATAAAGTTTCGTCGACAATTGAAGCCCCTTTTTCCGATTTCGAAAAGGGTTCGTCGCGTTTCAGAAGGTGTACGAACACTTCTGCGAGAAACTGTAGCTTCGCCTCCTACGTCAATTTGGCGGATGAAAACGGCAACAGGTAGCCCCGCTGAGAAACAGTCCGAACAATGACACGAGCAAGTCTCTGCATGTGAACCGGCCGCGCGCGAGCAGGCAAGATTTATGCTCGGTCATGCAATTAACGTTCTTTAAACGCGATTTTACGAGGGGAAGAAACCCTCGGCTCTTGAGAAGCCGGCCCCGTCTCGTACGCCACGAGATTCATCGACTTCTTGTTACTCGCAGTCATTGCGTAGACAGAGGCCGGCGCGGCGCGGCGCGCCGCGGCGTTCGTTCAGCGGATTCGTTCGTAATATCCTCGGCGCTTTTCCCAGCGTCGTCGCGTCGGATTATTCCTGTCGTCGTCGTCGTCGCTAACGCGCCTCGCAAATAACGAGCAAGGGTCCTACTTCCTGGACGCAAATGAGCCACGCACGGCGCCGCCGAACGCGCGCAATTAATATTCCTCGTCTTCGGCGGCGCGGCGCGGCGCGTCGAAAACGGTGAACCGGGTTAGCGGGATACCCGGCCGACGCTCGTCACAGCCGCAGCCTAATTGATAATAAATGCAAATCGTTGGGCTACCGTAACGACGCCACCTCCCCTCGTTCGAAAACGCAGCTGGAAATCGCGATTGCTCCTCGCGAGATCCTACAGCCTCGAGCGAATCTGTGCACAGAATCTGCGGAACATTTTTCTCCCGGATTCGCATCACGCGACCACGTAAAGGGAAGTCTCCCCTTCGCAACGACGTCTTGAAAGTCGTGCTGCGATTTTTTCCCCTCGATTTTATCGCGCCTCGCGCAGGGAGCGTCGCGTCGGCCGCTAGAAAATGCGAGAAGCAACGTCGGGTTTCTTTTCGCGTTTTCGAGCGATACGATCGTAGTTTCGAAATCGATGCTAGGGGACGTGAAAGTAGAGACTTTTCTCTTTAAAACGAGCTGTCGATGCATGACGTGAGATTCTTGCATTCCGTGTCACAGGAGGTTAACCCCTTGCCGCGCTTCGACGAGGCCGATTCGCGATGCAATTTTCTAGTGATATTTTATTGAATATAGATTATTATATATAGATTATTCTGTTCTTTAAAATTGGAATCAAATTCTAATCTCTTGTCATCGATATTTGAGCATTCAAGTAAATTTAGGCACACGACAAGCATCAATTTTCTTCTAAGAAATGATTGCAATCGAAGAATTTCTAATCGCAGTGATTTCGAAGAAAATGGCACGTCAAGGTAGGTCAACGCTTCGATAGTCGCGTGGACCCTGCCGTAGGGTCAAGTTTTGACTCCGCTGTATACGACTTAGCACTACGATCTCTATTCTATCGTACAAAACCCTGGAATTTTATGAAATTCGTTAGCTGTTCGGCCAGGCAGTCGAAGCGCCGTAGATCGCCGATAGCCGGCTGGTCGTCGATTACTCGCGAGAGAGCCTGGAACACTCGTTAATTTTGATTTGCCGGACACCGTCCGCTAAAATATGGGACTTTTTCGCGAATTCCACGGTCCCCCGGTCCGACGTGCCTCAGGATTCCCGACGGGGGGAAGAGGCCGCGGGCGCGAGCGGAGGCCCGATTCGTGCGGCGTTTCCTCGGTTATCGCGCGTCATCTCGCTAAAACGCGGGGAACAATCACCCGCGAACGTACACGAGAGGCTGTTCCGCGGTGTGCGCTGCCATCTCGATAAGGCAGCGCGTTTCCAGGCAGCGGAATTAACGGCGCGGCCCGCCGCGCCGGCTAAGGAGCCGACGCGGTTCCTGGACGCGGCGGCGTCATCGAACAGCCACGAAAATTGCTAAATCGTGTGCCGCCGCGCAATCGGAACGAAACGAATAACCCGAGAGCGACACAATCGCCACCGGCTCGCCGAGCTTCCGGTTACGAAATTAGCCGCGGGGCTGGCCGGGCGTCGATTAATTACCCGACAACATTGTCGGGCGCTGCGCGACGCGGCGCGACGCGACTCGGCGCGTTCCTTTCCCGCTTGTGCGGCTGAGTAATTGTCGGGAGCTAGTTAGTTACGATTAGAACTGCTACTGGATGCGTTATCTAACCTCTCTGGCGCAACGGTAAACCCCCAACGTCGCTGAATTGAAATTCATTGAACCGGTCGTGCGTCGGCGAGCAGCGTCCGCGTTTCGCGGAGAGAGGTCAAGCTTGGCTGATTCTCCCGCGCTCGCGACCGACCGTGGAATTTAATCGAACGCGCGACGCTTCTAATCGCGACTTTTGTCGCGTCGCGATTACCCGTTTCCAACGACTGTTCGCGACGCGAAATCTCCGCGCTATCGAAAAGATCCGGCACGCGATCGCCGCATCAGGGTCTCCCATGTTGGCGCCGGGGGGTTGAAGCCACGCACCCCAATTTCTCGAGTAGTATTCGCAAATCGTTCTGTCTGGAGGGATGAAACTGTCGAGCGTGATATTTGAAGCCCTAGAGTCAATTGCAAGTCTTGGCAGGCTGTGGTCGATGACCGTTAAAATTGGGACGAGATTACGAAAAGAAGGACGATTTTGTACATTGAAAATAATTGGTAATTTCGTTCATTATTGTGTAATGTGTATAATTGATAAGCATCGCTCTGGTTGCGCCAATTACAGTAATTTTTCCTGGAAATGTTCGGAGCTCGGAATCGAAACCGGCAGATCCGAGAATACTAAGTCGCGATTCTTCGGGTCTTGTGGTTCGTTTTTAGAGAAACTCGGGGCAGTCGGTATAAATTAATTGAAATAAAAAAATTAATGTGAATACGTGGCGATGCTAGAATAAAAACGATTCAAGGGCAATTCGGAGGCCACATGTCACGATTCGAAGG
Source organism: Megalopta genalis (assembly GCF_051020955.1). Taxonomy (NCBI): domain Eukaryota; kingdom Metazoa; phylum Arthropoda; class Insecta; order Hymenoptera; family Halictidae; genus Megalopta; species Megalopta genalis. Next base: position 31,710,894 of record NC_135013.1, on the reverse strand, counting down.
CAATTCGGAGGCCATATGACACGATAATTTCTCCCAGAAATGCCAAATTTCGGATTGCCGTGAATTTACTTGTGCTAGTCCTACGCCTATGCGATTTATTGCTGATAGTTTGCACTATTTCGCTTGTACAGTAATTTCTCCCAGAAATGCCAAATTTCGGGTTGCCGTGAATTTCCCTGTGATAGTCCTACGCCTATGTGATTTATTGCTGATAGTTTGCACTATTTCGCTTGTACAGTAATTTCTCCTATAAATGTCAAATTTCGGATTGCCGTGAATTTCCCTGTACTAGTCCTACGCCTATGCGATTTATTGCTGATAGTTTGCACTATTTCGCTTGTACAGTAATTTCTCCCAGAAATGCCAAATTTCGGGTTGCCGTGAATTTCCCTGTGATAGTCCTACGCCTATGTGATTTATTGCTGATAGTTTGCACTATTTCGCTTGTACAGTAATTTCTCCTATAAATGTCAAACTTCGGATTGCCGTGAATTTCCCTGTGCTAGTTCTACGCCTATGCGATTTATTGCCGCGTCGATGCTAAGGATTAATTATTGATTAATTATTCTTCGTCGAACCTTAGCATCGACGTAGCAGTAAATCACATAGTCGTAGGATTAGCACAGGGAAATTCACAGCAATCCGAAATTTGGCATTTATAGAAGAAATTACTGGACAAGAGAAATAGTGCAAACTATCGACTTCAATGAGATGACCACGTACAAAATTGTTTAGATCGCTGAACATGCGACTTTTATGTATTAAAATAGCGAATGAATTATTTAGACAACGAGCTCGGTTTTCCATAGAATCCATAACTGATCGTTGGCACGCACATTTCTCGGGAATCCATTGGAATGAATTGAATACCTTGTTGCACACGAAGAATTGTTGCATTAGGAGAATCCAAAAGTAGACGCGGCTGTTTATGGTTTCCTCGGTTCTGTGCGCTCGAAGCCATAAATAAGCCTAACGATCTCTCATTTTCATCTCCTCAGAGGTGCAAATGGAAGAACGCATTACGTCGGACGTCGCGATAACAAGCCTCCTGGGCTATTCGTCGAAAAATTCGATTACCCTAAGCGGTCGTCTCGCGTCGGATCATTATTACTCGACAACGCTGACAGCGATTGATTTTCCTTCAACTTTTAAACAAAGATGGACAATTTTAGAAGCGAAGATACGATTATTCGAGCCATGCGGCCTCCTTTTTACAATCGTTGCGAATCGACAACTATAAAAATGAGCCGCGAGGTTTAACCCTTCGCAGTCGAAGCTTATTTCAATTTGACATCGAAACGATATTTTCTGATCTGCGATGCTTCCATTTTCTACATTTCAATGCAGCTCATGCGTATTGAAATTGAGCTAATTGGCAAGTACAGTACATGCAATTTTAACTCAAGGCGCCATTGAAAATTGTTACGTCACGTTTCAAAATAATTTATAATAATACATAATATATAATAATAATAATAATAATATAATATATAATAATAATATATAATATATATAATAATAATAATATAATATATAATAATAATAGTACTATATAATATATAATAATAATAATACTATATAATATATAATATTTAATATTCTATAATAATTTATAATAATAATTTCTTTATATTCCGAAGGGCCGTTAAAAGCGTAAACACATTTTGCACGAGTCAGAAAATTCAATTTCATACTTATAAAACGTGCCAGGTTATTTGAAATTGCAATAATTGTAGGTTAGAAAAATTATTTTTCAAATTTTCCATTAATTTTGCTTCGAGTGCAAAAACAGATATTAACACTTGTTGAAATGCGAGCAAATCTGGTACCGTCACAATTATCACGAGAAACAACAATTTCAAGCGTAACAATTTTTTCAGCGGCGCCGCCAGACTCGCCGCTCGAGCGCAAAGGAATAATCGTATCAAAAAAAAGAAAGAAAAATAGTTCAAGCTGATGGCAATATTCCGTCCTCGCAAAAATCATCGCGCCCGAAGTGTTGTAATTGCGGCACAGTGGACGGACGGACCGGCCGGCACCGTAGCGGATCCGCCGTTTGCTGTACGGTGATAAATAGCCTCGCCTTCGATTTGTTTTATATTTATCGAATAACTCGCATTAAATTTTATTATCGGTAACCGAGCTCCGCTGGCCTAATCTCCGAAGCGGCCGAATGAGTTCCGCCGGACGAGACGGCCCGAGGAGGGCGAATTCATCGCCTGGCTGAATTAAGTGATTTTTTTTTCGGCTTGGCCCGACGAGATTGCACCGGCACGCCGATTACGCGCTGGCAAACGCGTTACTGCAGATAATAATGGCCGGCTTCGGCAGTAATGACGGCGAAACACGCGTCCGAGCGTAAGCCGCTGCGGCGCGGTGCGGCGCGGCGCGACGCGGCGGCGGCGGCGGTGTTGGGCCGGCGGATCCGCGAGACCGTGTGCGCAGCCACCGTACAATCCATTAGTTTCTCGCGCGAACAGCCGCAAAAAGCCCGCGCAATATTTCAAGCCGGGACACGGGAGAAGTTAACTGTACTCCGCGGCGGCCGATCGCGCGGTGCGCCCCGGCAGCAGGTGGAAACGATATCGCCCGGCTCGTAAAATCCGCCGCCGGGGGACCCGCGGTCTCTCGGTGTCGCGATCGCTCTTTTTCTTTTTGCTTTTTTTTTATTTTTATTACCACCCCGCGGCCCCGGAGCCGTTTCCTCGATTCAGCTAATTAAGTTTTCAAGCGACCCGACCACTTTGTCGCCGCGTTCTGCCCCGGCTTAGCTCGCCGGGACACCGATTCCCCGATTTAATCGCGACCCGATTAATTGCTCCTTCCCTTTGCGAGCGCGTGCTCTCGCGCCGCTTCTGCTTAATTGCCGCGATAAGTTTTCGAGAGGCCAGGTCGGACACGCGGCGGCGACCGATAGTTTTTTCGTCGACGCGATAGAGAACGATCGAATTTTTGTTTATTTTTCGACGCTGTTGTCCGGCATCGTTGTCCGAACGTGCGGCTATTTTCCGAGACGGATTTCGGTGGGCCGGGTGTGGGTGTTACTGCGGACGCACCGAATACTGCGGTATTTTAGAGAAGCAATGAAATGGAAGATTTTATGTGTGTAATGTGAGGTTTATGAGGTAAGATATATTTAATGTAAGATTTTATATTAATATTACATATATATTATTTTATTATTTATTATTTATTATTATATATTATCTTATTTTAATATTAAACGTATAAATATATAAAAAATATAAATAATATAAATAAATATATAATAAAAATATAATAAAATAAACGATATATTCATTATATATATAAAATGAATCTCGTTATAATATTGATAATGATGATGAATCTCAAGTAATCATGAGATACAAGTAACAGCGATCGCAGTTTTCATTCATTTATTGACTTTTGATATTCGGAGGCTTATGAAAACGTTGACGTCTTATGAAATACTCGTAACGAATGAAATTGTGAAATTCTCCCCTCCGCTGTAAACTCCCCCCCTCCACTCTCCCCCCAAAAACTACAGGGGTGTCAAACTCGCGGCCCGAGATGAACATTTTTGATGTCAAGTATCAGGACGTAAACAATAATTTAACTTTATATATGTTTATTACAATGTACTAGTCAAAATAAAAATATTTGTTTCTATGAACATTGATCTTTTTTTTGCGGCCCACCTAAAGTGAAGCATTGTTTATTTGGCCGAAGTTAGCTTTTGAGTTTGACACCCCTGGTCTAGAGCGACGACAATTTCTGAGAAAAAGAATTCCGCTTTGGATTTCTCTGTACGCGATAAAAGATAGCGCGACATAGTTCGTTTTCAAAATTAATCGCTACCAATATAGTCTGTGTAACCAAGTTGTGCGCAGTTTAATCGCGACCAAATGCTAGAACAATGCGACTAACTTTTTGTCCTCGTCTGCGAAACGCTGCTCTTCGCGGCTGCTCGTCTCGCAGCTCGAATAACGCAGCCTCCAACGGCCTTTCTCTCGAGAGAACCGCCCGCGACGCGAAGAATAATTACGAGGATCATCGATCGGGCTCCGTAAAAAAACGACAGGAACCGGCGATGATTTTTTTTTTCATGCCGGTGGCATCTCCAACACGTGACAATGTACCGTTGCCCGATTCACGGTTTCCAAGGAATATCGTTTGTCTCGCGTGCGCGAGGCATCGACGCGAGCCTATTAACTTTATTCGATCTCTCGCGGGACCATAAACTCGTTCATTCGGATAGTCTCGAGAATTGAACAAGGGATAGGAGTGACCGGTTTGAATTGATAGAAGATAGGAATGGACAAAGGATGCGAGCGAAGAAGAGTGGGACAGAGGAACGGACAAGGGAGAACGAGGGATAGGAGAGAGTGTACGAGGGATGGGAATCGGCGACGCATCTGAATTGCCGAGAGATAAGAAGCGATCGAAGGAGAGGCACGCACAATAGATAGCAAGCTGCCGAGGAATTATCGCGGACAAAAGATGCGGGCAGAGCTGTTAACCCCGGCGGAGATTCGAATCTCGCCGGCTCGTCGGTGGACCGCGGTTTAATGCGCTTATGGCAATAATGGGTGAATCGTGTCGGCGAAGGAGAATGCGAGAGAATGCATCGCCTCGTTGCGTCGTTTCCAGATTATTGAAACAATCGAGAGAAAAAGTTATGTCAAGGTTATGTCAAGGTTATGTCAATAACAACAATCGAGAGAAAAAGTTAGGTCGTTAACGACGAACCCGCGAAAATGACGGACGACGAATTTTTTAATTTATTATCATTCGTATCGTAAAGATACATTTATGAGTTGTTCGTTCAATACGTTGTACGTAAACATTGTGCAATCGTGTATAATGTATGCAGATGTGCAATGGTCATCCGCAATCTGGAAACGGGGGGTTCCTCGGGTCATTTGGAGCAACTTTTTCCTTAGCAACAAAAATGTCTCGCAATCTGGAAGCAGAGGGTCCCTCGGGTCATTTGGAGCAACTTTTTCCTTAGCGAAAATGCGATCCGCCGCTTCATTTACGAGTTATTAACGAAAAACGCTGACCAATGAGAGAGCGAGTGTGGCCAGCGCTCCGCCCTTGCGGCCAATGGCGCGTCGCGCCGGCCGTCTGACGCGGCGGCAGTGGTCGCGTGGGCGGAGCGTCAGTGTTTTCCGTTAATAACTCGCAAACGAAACCGCGAATTGCATTTTCGCTAAGGAAAAAGTTGCTTCAAATGACACGAAGAACCATTATTTCCGGATTGCGAGAAATTTTTATAGTCGTTGACAGTCGGTAACTATAAATAGTATAAATCGTATCTCCTCTTCCCAAATTGTCCATTTTCGTGCACTTGTTTTTGCTATTCTCGTGCTCCGTAAATCTAGCGTTAATTTTCCACGAGAATCCAGCTGATAAGCAACGAATCGGTCGGTCAGCTCCGATTCGAATTGCCTCGATATCGTCGCGCGGAGCGCGTTTCCCGAAGAATGCGACGATGACGACGTTCCTTGGCAACCGGCTTTGAGCGTTACGTGTCGCGTGCGAACAATTGCGAAGTCGCCTTTCATGGGAACAGGCGGCCGCGGATTTTGCAAAAACCGTGCACGGACAGCAGCCGCGACGAGAATAGAATATGGCAGCCGGCTTGCCTCTAGGCGTCTACGAAATCGAAAGACGCCGCGTTCCACGGCGCGTCGAACCTCGGGTAACGGTACGCGAAAAACGGCGAACGCGCTTTCGAATGTCGTCGTCGTCGCCGCGACGCGAATTCGAAATTCGCGGGCGGCCGGTGCAGCGTGGCCGCCGCGGTTTCGCGGAACTGCGGCTCGCGTTCGATCGCGTGACGCGATTTTAACGATGCACCGACACCGGGTCTGCGCGCTCCCACCCGCGAAACCATCTACCTTTCCTAGAAATCGTACTGTTATCTCTCCGTGCCGTGATTCGGGATAACCATTCCTGCACCCGCGACGAATCCGGCGACGCTGACGTTGCGAAACCAGCCGCGGAATTAATCGCGCGTGACCTCGACCGATGATCACGGGCTGTAAATTGCAACGTGACCCATCGCGATCGTCACCGTTCGCCTCTGTTGTCGCGTTTCCGAGCTGCTTTCTCTCGCGCGACTTAGAACGTTTCTCGACTCGATCCTTGCTTACGGAGTTCGAAATGGTTTCCACGGGAGTCCCGGCATTTTATCTCTCATTTTTATCTCATTTTAAGCTGTGTTTAATGCTAGACTTACGGAACCCCTCGGAATGGCGGGTTGTTTAATTTACGAATTAAACTAATTGTATCAGCTACGATTATTCGAAGATTATTCGAATAATAGAATAATAGAATAATAGAATAATAGATTAAAATAATAATATTAATAATAATAATAGAATAATAGATTATCGAAGATTATTCGAGTCATTTATTCGATTAGTATGTTACTTGCGGCAAACACTTGCGTCAGAAATCAGAATAAACGTCAAGGAGAAACGATTATTCCAATTATTCCAGCCTCGCGGCTCGTCTTTATAGTCATTGGCAATCGGCGACTATAAAAACGAGCCGCGAGACTCGAATAATCGTATCTAATCCTCCGAAATCGTTCGCTTTCGTGCACAATCTGAGCAACAATTAGGCAGAATTTACTAAATTTCTCTCGCTAGCCAACAGCTGCGCGAATGAAACGGCTAATTCGCCGCTGAAAGTGAGACGGAGTACCAAAAAACAAAATTAGCTGGAGCCAAAGGCGCCAATTTCGACAGCTATCGATTTTTCGCGAGAATTTTTTTCGCGGCAGGACAGATCGATCGACATTCCGCGCGCAGAGCATCGCGCGGATCGAGCCGGTGGAACCGTTGCAACCGGGCAACAACGGCGGCAACAGCTGTCCGTCGAGGATTTTACGAGACAGGAGGAATCCGAGGATCCGCCGAAAGAACGCACGCGTGCACGCCGCCGCGGCCGCTCGCCGCTGTTCGGATAACTGTGCACGAAAGTCGGTCGGATACGGTGGGTTTCGCGCGCGCGGCGGCTGCGTCGGTTTCGAGCGGGCGAACGAACGCGATTCCGCGGCACGATTTCCGCGTTTCCCCGATGTTCGAGGCTCGTGCCCGCCGCGCCTTCCCAGCCACCCACGAATTCCAGGATGCGCGGCGAGAGCCGCTTATCGGCCGGGCGGGTACGCGCGGACCATTCGCGTGAGAACATGAAACCCGAGGAGCGCGGGCGTCCGCGCGAGACCGCCTCTCCGGAATTGGAACAGGAATCCGGCGAGAAGCATTCCCGGGTGCGGCGATCCCCGTGTAACACTCTTTCCGCGTTTCTTTCGCGTTTCGAGCGGCCCGGACAAGTCCTTAACATCTCGATCCGATCGCTCGACATTCTCGTAGGAACCGTTCGCCGTTTACGATCGGCTTCGAATTCGTGCCCGACACCCTTTCCACGGGCCCGTTCCGTCCGACGGATTACAAACTGCGACGCGAAGATAGCACGGTAGTGGACGCCCGAGCTAAACGGTAACTGAATTTGCGGACAGTTCAATCTCGGGCGTGATCTCTAAACGCCGCGGCCGGGCAACTGTTCCATTATCCTAACATGCTCTGCCGGCCGGATCGCATGAACGGCCCTGCGCCCGTAATCGTTCTTCTGCGAAATCGGCGCGTTCGATCTCGCAGTCGTGCGAGCTCATTTTTTCGCTTAGGAACGAGCCACGTATCTTATCGGTCGCGGCCGCTGCGCTGAAATGATCCTAATGCGGCCGACATTTGCGAGCACGTTGCGGAAGGACTTTAGTGGAAACGGTGCGGCAAACGTTGCTCGGCATGCTATGCGACGCGCAGTTCGAGTCGCGGCGTTGTGACTTTTCGTAAACATCGTGTAATTGTGTACAATGTATGCGGATGTGTAATTAATAGTCATCAGCGTTATTCTGTTCAGTCTACAGGATGCCACAAGAATGTCTCGGAATCTGGAAACAGAGGGTTCCTCGGGTCATTTGGAGCAACTTTTTCCTTTGCGAAAATGCGATCCGCCGCTTCGTTTACGAGTTATTAATGAAAAACGCTGACCAATGGGAGAACGAGTGCGGCCGGCGCTCCGCCCGTGCGGCCAATGGCGCGTCGCGCCGGCCGCCTGACGCAGCGGCGGTGGTCGCGAGGGCGTGGCATCAGCCGTCAGTGTTTTCTTCGCTAATAACTCGCGAACAGAGCCGCGAATCGCATTTTCGCTAAGGAAAAAGTTGCTTCAAATGAACCGAGGAACCCCGATTTCCGGATTGCGAGAACTTTTTATAGTTGTTGATAATTGGTAACTATAAATCACATAAATCGTAATAATAATAATAATCGTAATAATAATCGTGTCTTCTCGTCACAAATTGTCCATTTTTGTGCGCAATTTGAGCGTCGATTAGGGAGAATTTACTGTACTCCGATTCGGATCTGAAGAAATATATGTTCGAGACAGAAATCGTCGCTTATTCCTCTGACGAGTATATTCGTCGTTCGTTAAGAGGTTAAACCAAGAAGGCCGAAACCGTATTGTAACTGGACCGGATTTTTATGCAAAATAAAAAATGTTCCCCGTCGTTCGCAACGACCGGACGTCGAAGAAAGAATTCTTTCCTCCCGTAACACTAAACCCGCCGAGCATTAAATGTGTGCTGCGTTTATTATAATGTATGCTTGAATTAACAAATTCGTTCAATTATTTCCCGCGGTAGCGTCTTGGTAATTAGAACAGCTGCGTTAATAATTACGACGTCTGTTGTCGACGCGATGTTAAAAGAAAACAGAGAAGAAGACGAAGAAGAAGACGAAGACGAAGAAGACGAAGAAGAAGAAGAAGAAGAAAAAGAAGAAGAAGAAGATGAAGAATCACAAGAATTTTAAAAGAAACAATGTGAGACCGGTCATTTTTACCGATACGGTCGTTAACCTGAAAATAACGTATAGCTATGCTGGTATGCTTTAATCTCGCTGCCGTTTTAAATTGCAGTTAATTATTTGTGTAATGAAAGCATAAAACCGGCAGCCTAATTATTACACGTATCGAAGGAAGATTTCTTCGGGCACGTTTTATGGCTGTTTCGCAGCATTTATGGCGGCCGCAGCGTGAACACGCTGCCCTAACGAGGGGACCCGCAAGGGTCGATTATGTTATCGAGCCGTTCCCGGTGCTAGATGAGGGCGCGAATCGCGCGGTTTACACGACGACGGAATTAATTGGGCCACGTGAACCGAGAAAACGAACGATCGCGGGGGCCCGCGATCCGAAACGGAACAATGCGGCCGGCCCGGCTTTTGTGTGCAAATCGGATCGCGCGCGCGCGCGCGCGCCGGTACAGTCCTCCCCGAGGCTGCCGAGCAAAATGAGACCGGGAATCTCGTTCGATATCGTTTTATTGTTGCATTGTTCTCTTCAGCTGTCCGCTCGGGGTCCGCTCGTTCGGGACCTATCGACGGCCACGGTCTCGGTCTCGGTCGGCTCGTTGTTAGCCCAACGCGCCGAGAATTCGCGAACACGTTCGAGACGCTTCCCCGCAGCATAGTTCGCGGGGATCCTACAAATTCACAGCGACGTGACAAACTGGTTAACGCCGCTCGAACGGTCAGCGTCGATTCTCCGCAACGATCGAACGACATTCCCGGAATTTCCGCGTTGAAAAGTCTCTGCAAGCTTCCTCGTTATAAACATCGACGTTTAATTACGAAATGTGATGTGCTGAACGTTCGCGTCTCGGCCACTCGATTCGAAGTTATCGTCGACAGTGGAGCTGCGACCTGCGAGAAGAACGTAGATTTTTATGCAAAATAATAGTTGTCCGTATTGGTTGCAAGAAATTGCAATTAAATGGGAATTTAAGAAATAATTATACTGATGGTTCTTTCTTCACTCACTTCGACGAAGTGGAACTAAGAGATTGGTATCTTCAAATCCTTTTAGTCTTTCTACTGTTTTAAATCGCAACTATTCAGTCTTGTCATAAATACATAAAATTCTAATTACGAGATACCCGAATACCTATTTTATGCATTTACAGAAAAACTGGAGAGATGCATTTTAAAATAATAGAAAGATCAACAGTCTTTAATAGCGTCGATATATTAATTGCGATCCACTGATATTGTTACAGAAGGAATAAAATCTCCAAGTGATTCCTTTCTTTTGCAAGAGCTGCGGGCAGTTTTTATTTTGCAGAAAAATCCGCAGTCTATGCATAAGATTGTCGACTGCTCGAATATTTTGTCGCCTGTTGATAGAATATCACCGCAGAAAACATGTTCGTTTAGTGTGCAGTAAATTCTCCCGAATTTTCCATCAGCTTCGAAACAAAAATGGACAATTCGGGAAGAGGAGACATCTATCATCTTGATTATCTATTATCATATATTTATTAATAATAATAATAATAAATATAATATAATAATAATAATCTATTATCATATGTTTATTAATAATAATAATAATAATAAATATAATATAATAATAATAATCTATTATCATATATTTATTAATAATAATAATAATAAATATAATATAATAATAATAATCTATTATCATATATTTATTATTTGATTAATATTATTATCATCTCATCTTCTCAAATTTTCGTCCAATTTTCTTTAGAAGCTGAAGAAAAATTAGAGAGAATTTACTGTACCTCGAACATATCCGAACGACGCTCTTCTTCGGATAACGAAGAATCTAATCCGATAAAAAAAAGAAAAAACGTACGAGAGAAAACAATTTCTCGGATCGTCGGTATCTCGCCTATTGTTTAATTGTTTCATCCACGGGCTTGATTTCGCGGAACGAATGAGAAAATATTTGACCGCGGAATGCGAAGTAATTCCCAGGGTGAATCGATTCACCGTTCGAAACAGCTGCGAAACCGTGGAAATACGTTTTTCTCGCACGAGGCTTCCCTCCTCGAAGGAAATCGGCTTTAACACCTTGTTCTATCCGGCTGAGCCTCGGCGGCGCGGGCCACGACGTACACGTGTGCATCCGCGGCGCATAAACCGCGTTACTTATTTTCGTGCACGGCCGTCGGAGACCTCGCAATTACCGGCTCCGGCTGCTTTTATTTTCGCCAGGTTCGCGGGGGAACTTCGCGGTGAAATTCCCCGCGCCGACGAAAGCTCTAATTCGCGGTTGCTTCGATCGGATCGTGCGCGCGCGAATTTCGCGAGCGAAACGGCAAGCCTAACCGGCCGCTGAACGCCGGAATTATTAACGGTAATAACGAGCTATGAAAATAACGGGTATTGCCTAGACCAGGAGGAGAGTCTGGCGTCCCTGGCGCCTCTTAATTTCACAGAGGCTGCGCTATTGTTCGGCGACGACGAAAAACGACGGAACTTTCCCGTTCGAACGGCGCGGCCGCCGCGCCGCGCGTTTCGTTATCTCGCCAGACAACCTAATTGATGGTCCAATAATATTCCTGCCGCTTCGTGTGCCGACCGGCGCTGCAAACACGCGTACGAAAGCCGTGGGAAAACAACCGACTCGCGTGGAATATATTAAACGGTGTCGACTTTGGCGATTCCGATGGGACTCTTCGATTCAGAGGACGATCGGGGGCCCTGAAACGGGGACAAGGGTAATCCAAACTCGGTTGAACAACGATATAATATAATATAATATGATATTATTATAATATAATAATAATAATATATAATTGGGTGCTGTATATATACAGGATGTCCCAGAAATGTCTCGCAGTCCGTAAATGGGGAGTTGCTGAGTCGATTTGAAGTGACTTTTTCCTTTGCGAAAATGCGATCCGCGGCTTTGTTTACGAGTTATTAACGAAAAACACTCGACCAATAAGAAGCGAGAATTAGCTGGCGCGAGGCGACCGAGCCAACGAGCGGTCGAAGCCCAGTTCCGCTGGGTTGGTTCAGTCGAGCTCGTCTCTCATTGGTCACTGTTTTCCGTTAATAACTCGCAAACAAAGCCGCGAATTGCATTTTCGCCGAGGAAAAAGTTACTTCGAATGAGCTCAGGAATCTCCCCATTTTTGGATTGGGAGACACTTTTGGGACACCCTGTATATAACAACCATGAGAAAACGGTTCCTAAATTCTAGAAGCAGCAGATTCCAAGCGAGCGTTGAAAACAGTTAGGACATTAGCTTCGGTTCTCGAATGAGTTACGAAAAGCCCGAATAATGTTAGAACTATTACGGCGATATCGGCTGGAATCAGTGTCTGTTCCCGAGATACCGTTCCACGAGCCCGAGAACCGAAACCGATTTCAGAAAAACCGATATCTCCGCGCAACAGTTAGAACATTATCGCGGTTTTTATAACCGTTCCGATCCGAACAGACGTGTAACAATTAGTAACGGTTATTCTTAACAGCTGTTCAGTCGCTAATTGCAGCTGACATGAATAAACACAATAATCACGTTGGAACGAACTTGTAGAATCAAATTATCGAAGATATTTTGCAGCGATAATAATAGTAAATTTATAAAAAAAAGTCAATAACAAGTAAACGGTAAATCTTCAAAATGAAAAATCACAGTTTGACCGCGGTATCGCAACATCGTTTACGAAGTAATTTCCTCGGAATTCGTGTCACACGAAGATTACTCTGTTGCAACACGGGCAATGTTGCTGTAATTCGACGGAAGAAATAATTTAACTCGTTACGTAATAATAATTATTTAAATGATCCCGGAGAAACGTTCTTTCAGCGTCGATCGGATATCGGCGAATCGTTCACAGTTGCGTTCCAACGTCGTCGTTCAATCGTAATCAGCTGTTCATTGATACATACCTATTTCAAAATAATAATAATAGGATAATAAATAAAATTAGGTCTTCGCTTTATAGAAGGAACTTTCGAAGGAAATATCTATCGAAGGAAGCGTTCGCGAGCATACTTACAGTGAAGAAAATTATTATTATTATTTTGAAATAGGTATGTATCAACGAACAGCTGATTACGATTGAACGACGACGTTGGAACGCAACTGTGAACGATTAGAGAGACAATTAGACGAATTAGAGAGACATTTACTGTACTCCCTGAAGATAGTCTTTTCAGCGACACCGGAGTTGCCGGTGCAGCACAAACGATTTCCGAACGAACGGGGCGTAATTCTCTCTCACAGTTCGGGTTCTCGTTCCACGTAACTGGGTTACCATCCAGTAACAGAAGCTACACGGATTACACAGGGGTAATCGAGAACCGAATCCGATACGGGTTACATCTCCGATCCTGGCACGCAACTCCTGGGACGGCTGGCTCTTGAAACACCGCGGCGGCTCCCCCGGCGATTTTTGCCACTTGAACGGCTAATTAGCCGAGGCTCTTCCATCGTTCGTCCGCGGCCGCGGACCACCTTGCGCACGGCGTACGTATTCCGCGGTCGCGGAAGCGCGATTATTAAAGCGAGATGACAGGCAACATATGGCCGGCAGGCCATTCGCGGGACGCGGTGCCGCGAAGCGAGAGCCACGATGTGCCGCGAAAGCTGCGTGAAACGTTCGCATAAGCCCGGCGGAAACTTGTTACACGAGGGGCCGTATAAACACTGGATTTATTGTTAACAACGGCGGGCACAGCAACGCGGCGCGGCAATCGCCGGCCGGCTATCAAGATTGATGCGCGATACCTCTAAACGCGGATTGTTTACACGCTGCGAGCGTGTGCATGATCCCGCGGGTTCCGCGCGGCATCTCCGCCGCGAAAGGTAGCGGTCCGGCTGCCACCCCGGGTCTCTCCCCCCGGCCGGAACAGCGCACCTAATTTCCTCCGGCGTCCACTGACCGTGTCACGGGACCGTATCGGGTCTTGAAGAAATGACGTATGCTCCTTTACACTCTCCTATCGTACGGGCGAATTCACCGATTCGTATGAAGATGGTTAAGTTCAAATAATCGCGAAACTTAGAATTATTACTTAACCTTTTAGGTACGGCTGAATTCTGCGCGAGGCTATTTCTCTGGACGGCAGAGTCTGATGTGTACTGTACAGAGTCTGATACTGTATATGCAGGGTGTCCCAAAAATGTCTCGCAATCCGAAAGTGGCGGGTTCCTCAGGCCATTCGAAGCAACTTTTTCCTTTACAAAAATGTTCTCCGAGGCACCGTGAACGAGTTATTAACGAAAAACAATGACCAATGAGAGGCGAGCTCGGCTGGCGCGAGGCGATCGAGCCAATGAGCGGAACTGGGCTTCGCGCGCTGGTTGGCTGGGCCGCCTCGCGTCAGCCGTACTCGATTCTTATTGGTCACTGTTTTTCGTCAATAACTCGTTAACGGTGCCTCGGAGAACATTTTTGTAAAGGAAGAAGTTGCTTCGAATGATCCGAGGAACCCGCCATTTCCGGATTGCGAGACATTTTTGGGACATCCTGTAGACTGTTGTAAATCGATGCGAAGACAAGAGAAGTGTGAAACAATGCATATGAAGATGATTATTTGGTTCAAACGATGAGCGAGTGAGCTACTAGAGCAAGCCACTATCGTCGTCCAGAGAGATGACATCCGCGAAAGCCACTATAGTGGCGTGTCGTTCTAAAAGATGATATCCGCGGAAGCCACTATAGTGGCGCGTCGTGCCTAAAAGGTTAAGGTTCTCAAAAGATCTTGTCTGAATGAAAGTAATTAAGTATTTCCGTAGAAAGTAACCAAACTAACGCTTAGAACACGGAGCGAATAATGAAGGTTTTTAATGAGACAAACAAGGCGTGGCTTGGTTAGAATCGAACTGATCGATGACTGCTTTATTCGGAGTTCCGCGCGTTTTTATACATGCAAGTGTTTATAAGAGCATATCCGGTGCGATTAGATTAGGCGTCGGAGACGTTGGAATGTCGCCTTGCTTCACATCCGCGTCGTTCGATGAATCATCCGCGCGGAACCGCAGCCGGATAACGACGAGATTCCCCCGACACAATTTCGAGGGTGGCTCGACCGACCGTGAAACAATTAACGCCTGGGAGAGCTCGATACGAAGAAGGTGTCGTCGATCGGGGCGAGGGGAGGGGGAGGGGTGCCTCGACGGTGCCGAGGCTTGTCGGACGAACGACAGCTCGCAAGTGCATTAGAGACAATGGACAGTTTGGGAAGAGGAGATACGATTGTTCGAGCCTCGCGGCTCGTTTTTTATCGTTGTTGACGATCGGCGACTACAAAAGCCGCGCGAGGCTCGAACGCTGCAATTTCTCCCAGAGACGGTCGGAGGTCGGAATTGTAACCGCAGATCCGAGAATACTAAGTCGCGATGTCTTCGGGACTAGCAGATCGTTTTTATGGAAACTCGGGGCAAAAAGACAGCGGTTAGCAGGCCGGTGTACGTTAATGTGAATACATAGCAATGTTGGAATGAAAACGATGATTTGACTCTTTTATTTCTAATTGTTATTACTATTTTTTTCATTTTTTTAAATTATTTTATTATTATTTCTAATCTAAAGATTTCACATGACTCGATTCGAAGGCAATTCGGAGGCCACGTGACACGATTCGAAGGCAATTCGGAGGCCACGTGACACGATTCGAAGACAATTCGGAGGCCACAAAAGGAATAAATTACATAGGCGAAGAACTTAGCACAGGAAATTCACAGCAACCCGAAATTTGGCATTTCCGGGAGAAATTACTGTAACATCTTTTCGATGCTAATAACTAGACTGAGATGCTTTTTGCAAAATGAGAAATGGTCGACATTGATTGCAAGACATGGCAGACACGTGCAATATTTTTCCCTTCTTTGAAATGATTTCAATAAGCTGAAATTAACACATCAACGTTCAGAATTTCTCTGAAACTTTCCATTATTTTTATAATTCGGAAGCCACGTAATACGATTCGAAGGCAATTAGAATTAATTACACCTGGATACACGTATCCTGAATGCACCTTGAAATTCGTGATCTCTGCCAGAAACAAATGCTGAAAGACGCGACCTAACGGACCTAATAACGCCACATTTCTCTGTATAATCTCTCATAGGTGTCTCCTAAGCTTAATTCTCCGTCGACTGACTAAGTAATTTCCGGGCACAGTAATTTGCATCCGTGGAACAGCGAACTCACCTTTGCATAATGAAGAACGCCGTAAATGAACCTGAAAACGTGACAAATCACGGGAATCCTGTGCGGACACGATCTCGCGTGAATCTAAAAATCGCGAGGCGGAAAGATCGCTCTAGAATATTTCCAGACTGATCCAGAGCAAAGTCGAGCGATCCATGAATTTGATAATAACTTGACATAATGCAAGAACCTCGATTAATCGATCGATCAAGGATCTCGGGAATTGTTCGCCGCGCATGATTTCGTCCGTGAATCTGAAAATCGCGAGACGGAAAGATCGCTCTAGAGTATTTCCAGAGTGATCCAGAGCAAAGTCGAGCGATCCACGAATTTGATAATAATTTGACATAATGCAAGAACCTCGATTAATCGATCGATCAAGGATCTCGAGAATTGTTCGCCGCGCATGATTTCGTCCGTGAATCTGAAAATCGCGAGACGGAAAGATCGCTCTAGAGTATTTCCAGAGTGATCAAAGCGAAGTCGAGAGATCCACGAATTTGATAATAATTTGACATAATGCACAAGAACCTCGATTAATCAATCGATCGAGGTTCTCTGGAATTATTCGCCGCGCATGATTTCGTCCGTGAATCTGAAAATCGCGAGACGGAAAGATCGCTCTAGAATATTTCCAGAATGATCCAGAACAAAGTCGAGCGATCCACGAATTTGATAATAATTTGACATAATGCAAGAACCTCGATTAATCGATCGATCAAGGATCTCGAGAATTGTTCGCCGCGCATGATTTCGTCCGTGAATCTGAAAATCGCGAGACGGAAAGATCGCTCTAGAGTATTTCCAGAGTGATCAAAGCGAAGTCGAGAGATCCACGAATTTGATAATAATTTGACATAATGCACAAGAACCTCGATTAATCAATCGATCGAGGTTCTCTGGAATTATTCGCCGCGCATAATTTCGTCCGTGAATCTGAAAATCGCGAGACGGAAAGATCGCTCTAGAATATTTCCAGAATGATCCAGAACAAAGTCGAGCGATCCACGAATTTGATAATAATTTAACATAATGCAAGAACCTCGATTAATCAATCAATCAATCAAGGATCTCGGCAATTGTTCGCCGCGCACGGTCTCATCGGTGAATCTGAAAATCGCGAGGCCAAGCGATTTATCTCGTCGATCTTCCAGGATGATCCAGACTACAATCGATCGATCGGGGAATCCGATAGCGTAATGTTATAGTTATCGTGGATCTGCTAGCTGGATGAAGAGCCGTTCGAGCGGGTTCGTACTCCGCGGCTAATGAAATTCGCGTTCCCATCGCGGCCGCGAGTTTGCGGTAACCGTCTCGCGGATACGAGCGGAAAACAGCGAGCCGCGGCTCGGATAAAGAATGCTATGCCGTTATTTAAGATGTCCGGGAGCGACCTTGCGGGTCGTCGACGCAGTTTACGCGCTCGCCGGCCTCTTGTAGATCCAGTTTCGCGAAAAATCCCGCGGTCGTTTTCAGCCGCGGCTCCGCGGTTCCCGGCGCGGAACCGGAATCCGCTTCGAAAACGGTTCGAAATTGAACGGCTCCGGTATATTCCGCGTTCGATTCGCTCGAACGTGTTCGCCTGCAACTCGCGCGCTCCGACTTTCTTCCGCGGGAAAAGCAGTCGAGCGTCGCCGCGGCGTTCGCCGGACGCACGAAGCGCGGAGATTAACGCTTTTTAGCCGGGGAACGCGAAACGCGGGCCCGTCGCGGGCCCGCCGCGGGCCGCGAAGAAGCGTTCGCGAGAAGGTGACGTCAGCGGGAGCCGACGGGAACGTCGATTTCGCAACTCGAGCGAGTCGCGTACGAATCGCGTCTACAGCCTGCCGCTGCCGCGGCGGGATGGCTGGAAGCCGGGATCGTAAAGGCCCGGACGTACGGCTTTATCGTCGATACGGGAGAGTCGAATGCCCAGGAATGTGCACACATACTTGCCCGAACGATTCCCCGAGTGCGCGGCTCGATACCGACAGCAACATTGCTTTCTCCCTCTTCTGCCTAGGCCGACCGGCCGGCTGGCCGGCTGTGGCCAGCGAAACGCGCATCATCGCCCGAGGAACTGTAAATCGCGGATAAAACGCGTGCCACGTCGCGGATCGAGGTGTATCGCTCCGCTTCAGGCACAGATGACTAACTGTTAAATTATTGTGCGCGTCCTTGCCATTCTCCGCGGAAATAGCGTAACCATCTTGCCGATTATATATAGGACTCGGAACGGCTTTTTACATATTTACCGATACATTTGGACGTAACGAAGCAGCGTGTTTGCGCATTTCTATGGTCGAGGCAATAGAAAGTAGAATGTATTTCGTCGAATTATGTTATATTACTTTATATTGCTATGCTATATTATAATATATATTGTCTAAAGTATCTAATGTGTATGTCTAAGTGTATATATATTATCTATATATGGAATCTATATATATATATATATATATATATATATATATATATATATATATATATATTATTTCTATATGTAATCTAAGATTATATATTTTTTATCAAAGTAATATAGTACAATATTATTTACTATATAGTAATATACTACAATATTACTTACTATATTACTATAATATTATTATAATACTATACAATACTATACTACTATACTAGTATTATAATACTATACTACTATACTAATACTATAATATAGTACAATATATTGTAATATATATACTACAATATTACTTATTATATTACTATAATATTATTATAATACTATACAATACTATACTAGTATACTACTATACTAGTACTATAGTACTATACTACTATAATATAGTACAATATATTGTATTATACATACTACAATATTACTTACTGTATTACTATAATATTATTATAATACTATACAAAATACTATATTACTGTACTAATACTATAATACTATAATGCTATAATATATTACAATATATTGTAATATATATACTACAAATACTATATTACACTATACTAATACTATAATACTATACAATACTATACTACTATACTAATACTATAATACTATACAATACTATACTACTATACTAATACTATAATGCTATACTACTATACCAATACTATAATACTATAATACTATACTACTATACTAATACTATATAATACTATAATATTACTATAATATTACTTTGATCAAATTTGACGACTAAATCGGAAACTGTTCTCGAATATTTATTTTCCATACTTATCGCCGAGCCGTGATGGCCAGGCAAAGGGCTAAGCGACGTTCTAATTCGATTTTCAGACACCTCTTGGTAATTGGTCGGCCACCGAGGTGCAGAGCTATTTCAGAGCGCACGATCCATGCTGTCCCACCTGTTGAACACGCGCCGAGCACAATGGAGATATTGATGGCCGAGCTGTGGGCACGGCGTATAATATGGTAATGGGGAGCTTCCGAAGTCCCATTTTTGGACGACGAAATAATTGATTGAATAATTAATAAAGTAATTGAATTATTTACCGAATAATTTTGTCCGGTGTACCGTCATATTCATTTATTTTAACGATAATCAGGACGATATGACGAAGCATTATATATATAACAAATAATTATAATTATCAATAACAAAAATTTTAACATAACATTTGACGTTACATTGACAGTTACTAGAAATTCAAAAATGCATGAAAATCCAATTAGAAGTATTTGGGACTTATCGGTACTTCGGTCGCGATCCAAAGCATCGGCGATTAGGACACTTACATTATTTTTATTTTTCATTAATTGCGTTGATTTCATATCAAATTTAAGCCTTCGATGTACTGTAAAAATATTTAGTTGTATAATTAGAGAACTAAACGCCATAAAATGCAAGAGAAAGTTATTTTTCACATAAATTTCAATCGAAAATATGTAAGTAAACGAAAAATTATGCTTACAGTGTCGGCGAGCATTAACTAAACTGCGAACTGGCTCGTTCGATGCACCAAAATTTTTCGCAAAAATCCCGGGAGTGAACGCACCTACATTATATACGCCGTGGGTGCGGGAATGAATGGAGGCTCCGGAGACGCTCGTTGGAAGGTCGGGACGACAATGTTCGGTCGGGTTATCGATATTTCGTGCGCACCGCCCACAATAATTGCAGAGCCGCGGATGCGCCGCGCGCGCGATTCGTTCGGTCGCAGTCGGATCCGCGTGTTCGCGTCCGATGGCTCGAGAAATCCCGGGAAAAGAGGCTGTCCCGATGCCAACCTCCGACCACCCAGACGGACAAAAGGACGACAGGGCCTGCGGGCAAAAAGACGACAAAGCCTGCGGCAGCGTTTGTTGGCCGGAGCGCGCACCCACGCTTCTTCGCGCGTGTCGCCGCGATTACGACGTCGTTCCATCGATCGAGTAGGATCGCGCGAACATCTGTCGGCTCGATTATTACGATCCCGTGACCATTCACTCGGTCCAATAACGCGTACACGGCCGATTCCACGCGCGTAGCTCCAACCGCGCTTCCTTATCGCTTTATCGTGCGCTGCGACTTTCGGGATTTCGTCGCGTGGAACCAACGGGCGGATCGATGCAAAACTTTCTGGGTAAGTTAAGCAACTCTTGGACCACTCGATGAAATTTGTTTCACGTACTTGGGTGATCACGCGCGGAAGTTATGGCAACTGAATCGGACCACTCGATAACAAGATGCAGTTTCAAAATTTACGAATCGCTCATTTCTGGGAATTTATTGCGATCAAACTGATAAGCGCACTGATATCAAACTTTACGATTGTAATCAGCAACCCTTGGACCATTTCGTGGAATTTGTTTCGCGGGACATAGCGATTACCTGCGGAAGTTATGGCAATTTAATCGGACCACTTGATAACAAGATGCAATTTCAAAATTTACGAATCGCTCATTTCCGGGAATTTATTGCGATCAAACTGATAAGCGCACTGATATCAAACTTTACGATTGTAATCAGCAACCCTTGGACCATTTCGTGAAATTTGTTTCGCGGGACATAGCGATTACCTGCGGAAGTTATGGCAATTTAATCGGACCACTTGATAACAAGATGCAGTTTCAAAATTTACGAATCGCTCATTTCCGGGAATTTATTGCGATCAAACTAGTAAGCGCACTTCATATTCAACTTTACCATTGTAATTAACAATCTTTGGAGTATTTAATCAAATTTCTTCTGTACGGAAACAGCGACTGCGTGCAAAGTTGTAGCGATTCAACCAGACCGCTTTACAGCAATACGCGTTTTAAAAATTCGGCAATTATACGCTCTTTCAGAACTTTTTCACGCGAAACCGATCAACGCATTAATTTTAACACTTTAAAAATACTCTTCGCCGATTCACGGAGAATGCAACGCGTTTTATTTCGAGCAAAATACCAACGTTGCGCACGTATCCGCATTTTTTATCGCGTTCGGTGCATTCCAGTTTTTACCGGCTCGAACGACTTTCGATCGGCATCACGTGCAACATCGTACAATTATCAGAGCCCCCAGTTTTTTTTACTTATTTTCCCGACCCCGCTGGAAGATACAAGCTAATCAATTTAATCAACAACATCTCTGACGGAAGCGAGATGCGGCAGTCCGGGGTTGCATCATTAACGTTCTGCACTCTGCACTGTGCACGCGAGAGCCGCACACTCTCCGTGGGATTTGCGCCACCGACTAATTACCATCGCAAACGATCTCGATGCAAATCCATGGTGATTCTAGGCCGGAAGCTCGCGGATACTTTCCAAGGTCGTTGCTTCGAAGAGGGTTGCTGGTTTCGCGAGACAATATCCGTTCTCTTAGACCTTCTGTACTCGAACTGTGAACTATCCTCGTCCTTTTTTTTTTGAAACTTCAGCCGATCGCGATTAACTGGATTCGTTCGGACCTGACAGGTACTAATGTGGCCCGTACTTTATGAAAATACTACATTTTATTCAATGAAACAGACATTTCGAATTAAACAGTTATATTAAATACGAAAACGTAATGAACGCTTGGCAAGTCGATTTATTGCAACGAATTAGCGGTGATCAACCGAACGATTAATAAACCGAGGATCGCGAAAAGTGTATTATAGAATTATTGTTTAATTATTGTTTATTTAATGTAACACGAGAAAGTTTCCTATTACAAATATATTAGGTAACAGTAAGTATAACTTATGTTATTATAGTCGTGTCGGTGAGTTACGTCAGCGTGTTAA
The DNA here is from genome assembly GCF_051020955.1 of Megalopta genalis. Lineage (NCBI taxonomy): Eukaryota > Metazoa > Arthropoda > Insecta > Hymenoptera > Halictidae > Megalopta > Megalopta genalis. The sequence continues at coordinate 31,688,692 of NC_135013.1, read as the reverse complement.
TTAATGATGCACGAGTTCACTATCGGAGGAATAATAGAGTAAACAAGTTATACTATTTAGAGGCTATAAAATCATATTCTACGTAACAAATCTAACGTGAAATACAACAAGAAGGTAATAAGAACGAACTTAAAGGTATTAAGTTTCCCGTTTTCTTATTTTTCTTTAACAGTTTAATACCTTAAAACTAAGATTAGTAACATGTAAATAATATCGAGAGCGCAACGATATTCACGTCGGTGTAACAGAATTCTTTGTAGTAAGGTAACTTCAGAGATTCAATAATGATTCAATAATGATTTCTCTTTACAAGACGATCGAGCATAATCTCGACTAAAATCAAGACTACTCAACAACACTTGTATTCCACAGCGTATCCCAAAAATGTCTCGCAATCCGCTAATAGGAGGTTCCCGAGGTCATTTGAAGTAACTTTTTCCTTATCGAAAATGCAATCCGCCGCTTCGTTTACGAGTTATCAACGAAAAACACTGACCAATCGAACAGCGAGTGCGGCCGTCGCTCCGCCCTTGCGGCCAATGCCGCGTCGCGCCGGCCGTCTGACGCAGCGACAATGGCCGCGAGGGCGGAGCGCTGTCCTTACTCGCTCTCCCATTGGTCCCCGTTTTTCGTTAATAACTCGCAAACGAAGCCGCGGATCGCATTTTCGCAAAGGAAAAAGTTACTCCAAATAACCCGAGGAACCCCCCATTTCTGTATCACGAGACATTTTCAGGACACCCTGTACATTCCTCCGGCACTCGAGTCGCATTTACATGGCCGTGATTCTCGAAAGTCGGTGAACTACCCGACGGGTTGTATCTGGCTCGTATAACCCCTCGCAGCAATCTTTACAGCCGTAGAATTGCGGCCGGCCGTCCGGTCTCTCCGGTCGCAGTTATTTGTTAAATTGTGGCGGCAATCGGATCGCCGCAGTAAACCGACGGCTTTAAGTGTCGTTACCGGCGGGGCGATAGCGGGCCGCGTATCGCGCGCTGCGGGGTAGTTCCCGAAAGGGGAGGAGAGGCCGGCTCTCGTGGAGAGCAGGCGCGTTTCATCTGTCCGTGGTTTCCTGCGCAGGCATCGAAGTCGCTCAAAGGCCGGCCGCGAAAGTCGGCCTTCTCCCCGTACAAGGTCTCTCCGGCCGTCCTTCCCGCGGCCGTAAACTATAACCGGCGCGGCGCGGCGGACGGTCGCGCGTGCCTTTAGGGGACAGGGACCGGGATTTTTCCGGGCCCGGTCCGTGAACACCCCGCCGCGGCTGCGCGACGCCACCCCTTTCCGAAAGAACAGCCGCGAGCACCGCGACCGGACAAAAAGCCAATAAATCACTCCGTGTCCGCGCGACAGACGGGGAAAGCTCTTACAAATCGTTTGATTTTTTCGCGGCGGACGCGGCAGCAGCCGGCTGCGGACAGCTGGCAGAATAATCGAAGCGGTTCCCTCCCCTGGTCCGAATCGAACGCGGACGCCGCGGCGGGCGCGCCGCCGCCTTTGAGGGCATTCCTCCTTGTTTTTCCAGGGCGGCGGGCGATTCGTTCCGGACGCGGGATCGAGCGGCGTGCTCATCTAGCCGATCGTTGATTTCCGCGGACGGAAATAGGAAAGGAGGGAAAGAATACATACGCCGGACAGCGCGCGACGCGTTCGCTCCTTAATGCGATAATCGACCACGCAACGGCCCCGTCCAACACCTGTCGCCGAAGAAAGCTTCCACACGGAAGGCCGTAAGCCGCCGCCGCGGCCCGGACGACTCGGTACAGTTACATCGACCAAGTCCCACATCCTTCGAGGTCACCTACTCTACCAACTGGAGGAGCCTCGCTGATACTACTTATCAAAATTAGCGCCGGCCTGGCCTGGATCGCGCAGCGCCGCGTCCACGCGCTCGCGGTCGCGGTCGTTTTTGATTGGGCAACGGCCCGTGAAGCATTTATTAACTCGGTTTTCGCGTTTCCAGGTCGCGCCGATGCGGCCGAGAGCTAAGTATTGCTAACGACACGTCGTCTCGGGGTAATTGCGTTATCGCCGCGGATGCTCGCGCGCGACTTTCCCGATGCTGGAATGCGCGCGTATTCTGAACTTTTTCGACGGTGAATCGGAATTCTTAGCCGATGGATCGCGCGTTTATAGATCGCGAGTGAACGAAGATCCGCGGTTATCGGCGCGATCGCGCCGCACCCAGGGACTTTGTTCGCCGAAAGAAGGCGCGTAATTGATGGCCGAGGGGTCCGCGGAGGGGGGATCATCGAGGATGATCATTCCGGACGGCGAGATACGACGCCGGCTGCCGGAGGATCTTAATCGCGCCGCTGAGCGCGGTGTCAATTAAGAGAAATTTATATGTGGACAGTCGGTCGCAAAAGTCTTCTCTCTCTCTCTCTTTCTCTCTCGCTTTCTCTCTTTCTCTTGCCTATCAAATAGCTAAAACGTGAGAACAGATGATGGAGACAGATTGAGGACTATTTCTCGAAAATTAGACTAGAAAATTCATTGTCTTCAAGATGATGTTACGCTTAAAACGTGAATAAACAAAAGGAAGGGATCGTTTTAGTATTTGTCTAGCAGGTCGATCGATGCCTGTGCAAAGTGATTGTCGTTTGTTGAAAAATTGGAGTGCGTTCTTCAAATATTACCTAACAAATGTAAAAAATCCTTCGAATTATAACTTTTCTTCGAAGGAAATTTATTTTATATTATATTTTATATTATATTTTATATTATATTTTATATTATATTATATTTTATATTATATTATATTTTATATTATATTATATTTTATATTATATTATATTTTATATTATATTATATTTTATATTATATTATATTTTATATTATATTTTATATTATATTTTATATTTTATATACATGAGCCGTTTATTTTGAAAGTGGCCTAAGTTCATTTTTCAAAAACACCGAGCTAGCTATTTTAATATTCACATTTCTACGTTATACATATAATTTCATGTCAGCGAAGCTGAAAGAACGCAGTGGCCCTTAGGAACACAAGAACATTATACCACCATGTTATCAACTAGCAATACTTTTAAATTTATTAACTCGTAAAAACCTTAAATATCTGGATTTTCAAATAAATGGACTTAGGCCACTTTCAAAATAAACGGCTCATATTCCGAATTCCGAGATGCATCGAATCGCGCGAAGAAAATTACACGATTCCATTTTAAGAAAGACAAAGATGTCCGCGCGTTCTTCGTACAGTCGCGATGAAAACAGCAGCTGTGGAAATCGAAAATAGCGAAGCAACTGTGCAAAATTTCGCACGAAACCTTTGTCCGAACGAACAGTTTCCGGAGATAGTCGCGCGCAGCGTTTAAATTCGGACACCCTGTACAATACTTCGGAACCCCGGCGCATCGAGGCGAGCACAGCGATTTATCTCGATTCCGACCGTTCGATACCATTGCGTGGAGGGATGACACCTCTTCCGTAACGAGCCTCGTCGCATCGTAAAACAAATGGATGGGGTCTGGCGCGATTTTTCGGAGACCGGAATGACAAATTGACGATCCTCACGGCAGCTCGCGGTTGGGACGGTTCCCCGCGGCGGATGGTCTTCCCCTCCCCGCCCGCCCCCCTGCGATTTAATTAATTCGCGCGGTCCGCGCAGCGGAGTGTCGGTAAGAAGCCGATTAATCGGCTGATTCGTTAACTGAAATTCGAGTTGCGCGGGTTCGACGGTCCAAGGCCGTGCACATCGGCACGTCCATTGAAATCGAAAGAAACCTCTGTCGAATCCGATTCAGGAGCGTGACGAACCTCCGCCGATAAATCCGCTGACGTCTCCCGTGGCCAATCGGATCGGATCGGCAAAACCTTAGGCGAATCGAACAACTTCTGTTCGGACCAGTATCCTCGCGTTTCTTCACCCCATCGATCACGGAGTTTGGGAACGAGTAACGGACTGGCCCATCCGGCAAGAAACGGGTATCCTTATCTTCTTGTATAATTGGGTTGCACGTTTCCCGATGCCTCTAGACAAATGCAAAAATATTTCTACGTGCTTTTACAAGGTGGACGCAATTTATTTGTATTATTCTCTGAATAAATAAATTCTTCCTTCGGATATGAATCGTAATTGATCGACTTCCCGAGTCGATATATTTATATAATATAAAATATATATTTTTCTTACTTTATTAATATTTTTATTATTATCATATATATTATTATTATATTATTATATATATAATAATAATTATATAATAATAATAAAAATCGACTTCCCGAGTCGATATATTTATATAATATAAAATATATATATTTTTGATTCTATTAATATTTTTATTATTATTATTATATATATTATTATTTTCATATACTAATATTTTTATTATTATTACATCTATATTATTATTATATTATTATATATAATACGATATATATATAACAATAATTGTACAATAATAATATACATAATAACAATACAAATATTAATAAAATAAAAAATATATATTTTATATCATATAAATATTTTCGAGAAGTTGATCAAGTACGATATACATATATATATCATCTGACGCAGCGGCAGTGGTCGCGAGGGCGGGGCGTCGGCCACACACGCTCCCTCATTGGTCGCCCTTTTTCGTCAATAACTCGCAAACGAAGCCGCGGATCTTATTTTCGCCAAGGAAAAAGTTACTTGAAATCACCTCAGAAATCACCTCCTTCCACCTGTTCGCATAATCATGGAACACCCTGTACACAGTTCGCATTATTCGCGCGACAATTCAGCGCGAACATTCCCCAACGAGCGTAGAGTATACAACGAAGCCCGATAACATGTCCCGTAAATCATGCAACGTGTGCACAATTTGAAACTCGAGAGCCCCGATAATCGAGCCCGCGCGATTGAAAACGATAGCAACATATCGAGATCGAGAACCGTTTTTTCAGCGCAACTCTTTACGACGCGCGCGCACTCGCGCATCGGTGGCCCAACAGGTTAATCGAAAAAGCAACATCGATCCATACATTGAAATAAAGCGGGAAATTCCATCCGGGAACCTGTTTGGACCGCGCGTAGTCCGACTACGGGCCCCGGGACCGATCCATCGAGTTTTCAATCGAGCCCGCATATCCCGCCGCGTGTAATCGCCCGGCGATCGCCAGGCACCGCCGATGATCAAGGGAATCGTCGTAAAACAATCGCGGCTTATTAAACGTACTCGGTAATTGATATCTTCGAAAGGCTCGCGGTGCTGCTCGCGAGTCGCCCGAGGCGTCCCGAGTCGCGTTATGACCGCGTTTATGGCGTCATAGATATTCAACGGACAAACTGAAACAAAGAGAAGATCCCGCCGCGCCGCGCCGCAGCGGCGGCTCCGTCGACGGGCATCGAATGCCACGGCACGCCCGCAATTCCAACAACGGCCAGCCCGCTTCCACGAGGAGAGGAGAGTCCCTCCGACTCGTTAAGAGCAATCCGCGGACTATAAAACGCCGGCAACCCGCAATTACTTCGATTCCCGGTGCCGCATGCACCGATTTAACGCGGCTCGCGGAATTTTTTAGCTGCCGGAATAATAATAATAATAATAATAATAATAATAAGCGCTACAGTGTCAAACTTTGTTGGACATCTTCGTCCATCTACTCTTGGATCATGCGATCGCGTTTTTCTTCCTTTTTTTCAGCCTGAAGTTACGAGTTTGCACGAAGTTATCGCGATCGAACCGGCCCGATAAATACGGGCAATCATAAATAAAGCATGAGACATAGCTGTAAATCGTTTCCCATAAAGTTAATGCATTGTGGGGATATTTTATCGATCCTTCGATCGTGTTGGGGATTATTTTCGAGCGGAAATAACGATTTCATTCGAAGTTGCAGCGATCGCGCCAGCTTGATTTTACGATGAAACGTGGCATCGCGAATGAAAAATGAGGCTTTTTTGGGAATTTCGTTTCTATAAAATTGATATGAGCATCGATGTCGAAGTTTTTCGGTATATTTGTTCATTCTTGGACCGTGCGAGGACGTTTTTTCAGGCGACTAGAGCGATTTTCTTCGAAGGTATAGCACTTTGATCAATCTCTTTTATTACAGGATATATTTTCAGAATTTAGTAACAATTTAAAAATAATAACTAGGTTTTCGGAAATATTTTCAGACGAAGCTCGCACCCTTATCGATAGACAGTGGATCTTTACGAGGAATAAAAATTATCTCTCTCGATTGCAACAAACAAAAGGAATAAAAATGTATCCCTTGTATTAACAAATTTAATAAATTGAAGATAATAACAGGCACGGTATCTTTAAATTCATCGATCATTTTTATCGTTCCGTGCATCGTCCGCCTTCTTTTCTCAAATTCAATTCCATCAGTTCTATTCCATCGGATGCATAATGAATTTTATTTGATACAGAAATAGCCACTCCGCAACATTTTCCGTACTTCTAATCGCAATCGGATGCATTCGATTTTTTCCACTGCCTACGCGCGTAGCGGACACGAGATACCGTTTAACAAATAAACGAACGCCTCTAAACGAACGATTTATTAGTTATCTAACCTATCTTTTTGCGACACAGGATTTCGGAAAACAAAATGGAACCATGTTGCACAAGAAATTTTGACGCGTTTTAAATGAAACAAAATTGTATTATTCCACGAGTTGCATGCTGTTGCTATTCACAAGTTGCATTGCGGGACAAATAAAACCATACTTTCACTATTTACAAGCAAGTTTAAGCTTTAATTTTCATTGTGAAACTCTTCACTTGCTTATTTATATAGAACTAATTTCTATAAAAATTAATTTCTATGTTTTCTCATATAAAACCGGGAGAAAAAAGATTGTCGCAACAAAACTTCCGCTTGCAACGATCGATGAACCTGCATCTGACGTGTCAAAACTTTCCAACACAAACAAACACATTTACAACAATTGTCGATGGTATTGCCAACAGCTTCGCATAAATAAGTAATAAATAAAACCTAAATAAAAACCTACGCGTACATAGCTATTGCAATATTTCGAGGCGGGTCTAAAAACGTCGCACCGCGCATCACCACGCATCCAAAGAAGAAAAAAGAAAAATAGGACATTTTTAATGCCACCATACCCCAAAAAGATATCGTATTATTGTCGATTACAATTGCTCGATCAAACGCCGTCGGTCGATGAACGAAGGAGACGACCGATTCCGCGACGAAAACACCGACGGCGGTATCGTTCTAAACTGTAACCGAGGCGGTCGCGATTAACGACCGATCGTTAATCAGCGACGGTCGAGTCGCGCGGATTGTCTTTTTCCGCGCTGGCACGATGTTTCTCCTCCTCGGATGCGTATGTGGGTGTAGATACGCGTCGGATGGCCGGCGCGAGGCGGGCCGGCTATCAGGGGAGTGGCGAGCCGAAGCGAAAGGGGATGGGAGAGAGATCATAAATCCGCATAATTGACAGGTCCCGCAGAAAATGTTCGTGCTCCATAGATGCCCGAGCAGATAGCTTCGCTAATAACGCCGAGCAGGATATACGGACATATATAATGGGCCTCGGAAAAATCGCGCGCGCCGACTTATACCGTATAAAATACAAAATCGTACGACCGGCTTTTGGTCCGCCGTCCCGCCGCGCCGCGTTTCCGATCCTCGATTTTCATCGGGAATCCTGAATTCAGAATCGAGCATACCGCGATCCACGGCTCGCCGATCGAACGATCCCTCGTCTCCGCGATCCCCACCGATGTATCACGATTTCTCGGACAATTTATTTCTCCCGCGTAACCGAGCGTTCGCGCCGAACGTTCTCGCTGTTATCGCTGCAACTCCGTAAAAACCGATCGTAGCCGCTTGAGAAAAATTCAGCGTATTCTCCAGACGCTACTTAACGAACGTGGAAAGTCTCGAGTCCGAGCGACGAATGCTTCTCGCCGAGAAAATTGCGCGAAAAAGGCCCGCGATCGAAGGGTCGCATCCCAGAGGTTTCTCCAGTTTTTTGACGCCGTCGCTTGCGCGGCAAAACAAAAAACGGCCACACCCGCTCTAAAAAAATCTAAGCGCATCTTTCGGAGATCGACGAACCGTTTCGCAAAGTTCGAAACGACTGACAGTTTTTTTAGAGAATAATTCGCTCGAACAATTTATTTCTCCCGCGTAACCGAGCGTTCGCGCCGAACGTTCTCGCTGTTACCGCTGTAACTTCGTAAAAATCGATCGTAGCCGCTTGAAAAAAATTCGGCGTATTCTCCAAACGCTACTTAACGAACGTGGAAAGTCTCGAGTCCCAGCGACGAACGCTTCTCTTCGAGAAAATTGCGCGAAAAAGGCCTGCGATGGGAGAGTCGCATCCCAGAGGATTCTCCAGTTTTTTGACGCCGTCGCTTGCGCAGCAAAACGAAAAACGGTCACACCCGCTCTAAAAAAAAATGTAAGCGCATCTTTCGGAGATCGACGAACCGTTTCGCAAAGTTCGAAAAGGCTAGCAGTGTTTTTGGAGAATAATTCGCGGGGATCGGCCGGCGATCGCGGCACGCTGACTTTAATTGCTTACTTTAATTACTTCAATTTCATAAACTGCCTTTCCGATCGCCGCGTCGCCGTAAGAAGACGCGCGAACGCGGCAGAACCATATACAGGGTGTCCCAAAAATGTCTCGCAATCCGGAAATGTTGGGTAGCCGAGGTCATTCTAACTAACTTTCTTCTTCGCGAAAATGCAATCCGCGGCTTTGTGTTTACGAGTTATTACCAAAAAAACACCCGACCAATGAGAGACGATGTCGCGAACCACAACGTGGTCGATCCACTCGAGCGCCACGTGCTCTTATCGCTGAGTTTGACAGCCGAAGGGTTGACTCTGTGCCGCGTTCGAATCAACGAACAAGTCACGGAGCACGAACTTTCGATATTTCCTTTCACCACGTGGCAGTGATAATTTCCAGAAAAGCGCTGTTCATCCTCATTCCAGAATGTCCGAAGAATATTTACGAATTTTTCGAAATAATAAGTAGTTTAACCGTGACAATCGTTTCAACGCGGACGAGTTCCCAGGACCGCGGCTTCGTCGGAACGTTTTCAAAGCGAGCGACGATGCATCGTCCGGCTGGTTCCGCCGCTGCAACCGAATGATTACGCGATCATAGACGCGATACGGCGCTGGTCCAATTACGGGCCGGGTGCAACCCCTTTCTCGCCGGGAGCGGCGACGGGGCAGCGCGCGCGCGCGTTCAATTTCGCCCCTTTCGCGGATCGGCTCGCAAACGAGCATGGAACCGAGCGGACACGCCGCGTGGCGCGACAGTGGCTGGAAAATTATCGAGGACTCCGGCAACGGCCTCGCGAAGGAGCCGCTGGTAATTTAATTTCAGATCGAAGAGGGATCCGAAGCCCGGAGGAAGCCGAGCCGAGACTCGGGGCCCCGGCTGCTGCCCAGAAAGAACCCCTGCAAAATTATGTAGCTGTCCATTAGCCGGACACTTAACTCGGCCCTCTATGCACACGCATAATTTTCCACGCAGCTCGCGTCCGCCGCCCTCTCCGCTTCCAGCCGCTCTCCGGAGTCCGCTCGGAGAAGCTCGATCGCGCGAGCGCGCGCGCTCCTTGCGGTTACCCAACTAAGAGCCTAATAATTTAATTCAGGATCGGGTATAAACCCGTCCCGGGGAATAGCATGCGGCCGACGTCGGGTCTTTTCAGCGGAATACGCTCCCATCCGCTGTACAGGGCGCTCCAGGGTGCGCATGGCTGCCGGATGCTAGCTGTTAGGCTACTACACCTATCCTCGTGATCGCCGCGCGAAGGGAGGCCCGGACGCGTAACATTTCCCTCGGGATGTTCGAAATTGCATACTTTGCAATGCTATCTTTTTCTTCGCTCGACAATCTCGTAGCAAGCGGATCGCCCCGCCGATTTTATACGCCGGGAACGAACCGGTGAAATACGCAACCGCGACACGACAGCGCCCGATCGAGGCTCGTTCTCCTGTTTCGAGGCTTTTTAAAATAAACATCCTGAATTATTGTCGCGACTGTCGAAGCTCGCCTGTTCCTTTTTTTCTGCGAAAGCTTCTCTCAGATAAACGTTCGTAGATACGATCTTTTTACCGCGTTGCATTCCCGTGCGACGTGGCTTCGACGAACGATACAAGTTTGACCAGCATTTTCTTACGCGCTTTGCCCAGCTTTCCTCAAGGTTACGATGATTACGGCTTCATTATCTTTAATGATTCTCGGTTAGAAGAAGGGGAAGATTGTTATTGCTATCATATTTCTACAGCGACTCGAAGCACGGCGCCAGCGCGGCGTAAAAATGCGGCGCGACAAGTAGAACGCGGATTTTTATGCAGATTTTTATCGTAGTCCGTCGATTTAGAACGATCGGAATCGAGGAAAATTTTCCCCTTCGTCGATTGAAAAGATTACTTGGTGTAATAAGGAGATGAAAATGATGGTTCTGTCTTATTTTTAAGCGTATTTTTATGATAATGTGAAAAACTTCGTGTAGGATTGGCCTTGAAATATGCTGAACACCTTGGAATTTGAGAATATGGTTTTGTTTTCAATGAAATTACGGTTTAAGTAGCTAATGCTCACTGCTTTTTACGCGCGACGAGTATACTCGTCATGATAGGAAACACTGCCACTTCTCCGTGACGAGAATACTCGTCGAGCACAGCCAAATGGATAATAAAATAAAATGCTTGCATCTTATTACGACGAGTATACTCGTCGAACTAACAAGATTAATTGTTCGTCTCTTATTACGACGAGTAATGTTATAGAATATGTTATAGAATACTGTCACTTCCCCATGACGAGTATACTCGTCATGTTAGAGAATACTGTCACTTCCCCATGACGAGTATACTCGTCATGTTAGAGAATACTGTCACTTCCCCATGACGATTATACTCGTCGAACACAGCTAACTGGCTAATAAAATCAATTCTTCGCCCCTTATTAAAACGAGTATACTCGTCGTGACACAAAATACTGTCACTTCCCCATGACGAGTATACTCGTCGAACACAGCTAACTGCTTAACAAAATAAATCGTTCGCCTCCTATTACGACGAGTATACTCGTCGAACACAGCAAACTGTTTAACGAAATAAATCGTTCGCCTCTTACTACGACGAGTATACTCGTCGACCACAGCCAACTGTTTAACAAACTAAATAGTTCGCCTCTTATTACGACGAATACCCTCGCCATGACACAAAATACTGCCACTTCTCCACGACAAAATACACTCATCACGACACAAAAGTCCTGCCACTTCTCCGTGACGAGTATACTCGTCGAACACAGCCAACAGGTTAAAAATCGTCGGGGTCGGTGACGGCGCACCGCGCCGACGCCTCCGTTAATGTTCAAGCATCAACGTCAGGGTCGCGGAATTTTATTTCGACTTACAAGAAAGGAATAATTTCCTTTCGCGTGATTGATATTATCTGAAATGTTCATCGCGATGGCCGATGATCGATATTCTAAGACGTTAAACGCGAAGATGACTGTCCATTTCCCTTGGATACGATCTCGAGGGGAGCTCGTGCTCGGCGGTGCAGTTGATCGGAAGATCCGCGACTGAAACCGAACACCTTCTCGCGTCACCTTGCTCCCGGACATTGTAATTTCACTGAAGCGCGGCCGATATCGAGTTGCTGCACACCCTGAACGCGTCCCGATCGACGCCCGCTACGATCGAGCAAAATGAGCGAAAAGCCGCTGGTCGACACACGATACCCCGTGGACCAGCTCCGGTTCTCCCTTTCGAGAAGAAGAGTAAGTCGTGTGGCATGCGTCCTCCCGAAGGACCACCGCGACTAATCGGCGGCCAGCATCGAGAACAGCGTCGCCATGTTGAATGCTGAGAGAGCCATCCCCCGTCGCTCGTGGTGCTTAACGAACGAGTAATTATGCTAGCTTACTTACTCACCCGCGAGCCTTCCCCGGCACGGACGTCGTTTCGCCGTCGAGTCTCTCGCGCGAGCCTGATGTACGATCACAGTAATGTCTCTCTAATTGACGCTCAGATTGTCTACGGAAATGGACAATTTGGGACGGTTGTACTTTTAATGTAAATAGTACATTATAAAATAGGTAGAATAATACTATGATAATGCAATAACATATTACAAAATAAAAATTTCTAATTCATTATTATTGCGCCGCTTGGTACAGCAATGTCTCCCTTAGTGACGCTCAGATTGTCCACGGAAATGGACAATTTGGGACGGTTGTACTTTTAATGTAAATAGTACATTTTAAAATAGGTAGAATAATACTATAATAATGCAATAATGCATTACAAGATAAAAATTTCTAACTCATTATTATTGCGCCGCTTGGTACAGCAATGTCTCCCTTAGTGACGCTCAGATTGTCCACGGAAATGGACAATTTGGGACAATTGTACTTTTAATGTAAATAGTACATTTTACAGTAGGTAAAATAATACTATAATAATGCAATGTTTCGTTACAAAATAAAAATTTCTAATTCATTATTATTGCGCCGCTTGGTACAGCAATGTCTCCCTTAGTGACGCTCAGATTGTCCACAGAAATGGACAATTTGGGACGGTTGTATTTTTAATGTAAATAGTACATTTTAAAATAGGTAGAATAATACTATAATAATGCAATAATACATTACAAGATAAAAATTTCTAATTCATTATTATTGCGCCGCTTGGTACAGCAATGTCTCCCTTACTGACGCTCAGATTGTCCACGGAAATGGACAATTGGGGAAGGGAAGATACGATTATTCGAGCCTTGCGGCTCGTTTTTATAATTATTGACAATTCGTAACCATAAATACAAGCAAGGCTCGAACAATCGTGTCTCCTCTTCCCAAATTGTCCACTTTTGTTTACAATCTGAGCGTCAATTAGAGAGACAATACTGTAATCGTATATCAAACTCGCGCGAGAGACTCGATGGCGAAACGACGACCGTGCCGGGGAAGGCTTGCGGGGGAGTAAATAAGCTAGCATAATTACTCGTTCGTTAAGCACCACGAGCGACGGGGGATCGTCCACTTTTGTGGACAATTTGAGCGTCAATTAGAGAGACATTACCGTAACCCGAAACGCGTTTTTCCTCGTCGAACGAGAATTTCACCGGTTCGTCGTTGTCGCGATACGTCTCCGGATGTGCCGCGCAAACGGCGAATGCAATAATATTCGACGATTTCGCTGCTAATTGCTCTGGATACGATTAATTGAGGAAGAGGCCGGCGTGTTTCGCGGTCAACGAGAACGAAGGCGAAAGCGACGAGCCCGGGAATCATCGCGATAAAGATAAAGCGATTCGGCGAGATGCCGGCGATTACGGTAACCAGGCAAACGTAATTGAATCGCTCGGACCACTGCCTCGCCATCATCCCCCCCTTCTCCGGGGGGTGGCGCAGTTAAGACGTTTCTCTGGGTGCCTCGCCGCGGGGCGGAGTCGGCTCGGATAACGGTGGACGGTTTAAAAAATGACATCGCCGGCTCCGGCCGATCGGGGCCCCGGCGACCATTATGCGAACATCGAAATTCACTTCGGTCGCCGCATCCTCTCCGATCGCGCTATCTTTCGATCGGGGGACCGGCTAATCTGATCGCGCGTTAATAATGCCGATGAAAATGTTAACCGTTGCGTTGCAGCTCCGTTTCCCGTGGGACCGCGACCGCCTCGCGCGAAGTCGATCGCGCAGATCGAAACCCGTTCGATTCGCGAGGAAACCGTATTTCTCCGCGAGAAAGCGCTTCGTTGGTTCCAGCAAGATTCGTTCGCCTAATCTCGAAGCGAACAGGAATCCTGGGGGAGAGTTCGCAGATTTCGATCTTCGGGGAACATCCGATCGGATCGACGGCTAGAGATCTTTTCAGATGTTTACGCACGCTGACGTTTTATAGCGCGAATTTCACGGTATACTGGGTGGCCTTTTATTCCAGCAAGTATGGACACCAATTCATTTCCCGTTAAGAGATCGTTATGATCGATATCGTGCCGATGATTGAATGATCGTGCCGATCATTCCGACCGCGAAGAAAATGTTACGACGCTGGGTTAAACGAGGAGAGGCATTTTCATTCGGCTTAGATTTTTCGCAATTAACGCACGCGATATTTTATTTGGTGCTAAGGTCCGCGGTCTATAGTAATGTCTCTTTAATTGACGCTCAGATTGTACAGAAAAATGGACAATTTGGGAAAAGGAGATACGATTATTCGAGCCTCGTTTTTATAATTGTTGACAATTCATAACTATAAAAATGAATCGCAAGGTTCGAACAATCGTATCTCCTCTTCCCAAATTGTCCATTTCCGTGTACAATCTGAGCGTCAGTAAGGGAGACATTACTGTACCAAGCGGCGCAATAATAATGAATTAGAAATTTTTATTTTGTAACGAATTATTGCATTATTATAGTATTATTCTACCTATTGTAAAATGTACTATTCACATTAAAAGTACAATTGTCCCAAATTGTCCATTTACGTGGACAATCTGAGCGTCAGTAAGGGAGACATTACTGTACCAAGCGGCGCAATAATAATGAATTAGAAATTTTTATTTTGTAACGAATTATTGCATTATTATAGTATTATTCTACCTATTGTAAAATGTACTATTCACATTAAAAGTACAATTGTCCCAAATTGTCCATTTCCGTGGACAATCTGAGCGTCACTAAGGGAGACATTGCTGTACCAAGCGGCGCAATAATAATGAATTAGAAATTTTTATTTTGCAATGCGTTATTGCATTATCATAGTATTATTATACCTATTGTAAAATGTACTATTCACATTAAAAGTACAATTGTCCCAAATTGTCCATTTCCGTGGACAATCTGAGCGTCAGTTAGGGAGACATTACTGTACCAAGCGGCGCAATAATAATGAATTAGAAATTTTTATTTTGTAATGCGTTATTGCATTATCATAGTATTATTATACCTATTGTAAAATGTACTATTTACATTAAAAGTACAATTGTCCCAAATTGTCCATTTACGTGGACAATTTGAGCGTCAGTAAGGGAGACATTGCTGTACCAAGCGGCGCAATAATAATGAATTAGAAATTTTTATTTTGCAATGCGTTATTGCATTATCATAATATTATTATACCTATTGTAAAATGTACTATTCACATTAAAAGTACAATGGTCCCAAATTGTCCATTTCCGTGGACAATCAGAGCGTCAGTTAGGGAGACATTACTGCATGTCGATGCGAAGCATGTAAACTAATCTGTAAAAGACCAGATTCGCGAGTTGTTACCTCGGTGCCGTTAATTGAGAACTTCGACAGTCGATGCGTCGGTTCTAATATCTGTTCAAATTACATTCCCCTGTGCCCTCTTCCCGCCCCCCTCCCTCGCTGTACGCGCCGGTGTTTCTCGTACCGCGAACTTTTAAAAGATCTAATTACCTCTCGGAACTACCGTGCTCTCCAATTATAACACAATAAAAGTTTCCTGCACCTGCCGCAAGAAACAGGAGCCACTTACGCAAGTCATTTCTTTCGTAGACGCATAAAATTCACGGGCCGGCTGTAAGTGATTGCCAGAAGAAAATTAAAAGCTGTTCGCGCGCATCGGGTGGTCCGCGACGACGCGTTCAACTGTTCGCGATGCTTCAACTTTAACCTCCCGCTCTGCGAGTTAAGCTGGAATAAAGTGTGCCGGAATCAACGATAAGGTCGATCGCGCGCCGAGTCTTTTCACGGTCGCGCGAAACGTCGGAAATTGTGCCCAATCGCGGATTTCTTACGAAATGTAAATAGAGCGACTCCCGTTGATATTCGGACACTTTTCAAAACGCAGTAGCTTCTTTAGAACTGGACTAAACGATTTCAATTTCTTTTTATAATATTATTATTTCTTATTATCCGATGATAGAGCGGCCGATCTACTAGATCGTAAGTAGAACGCTTTTTTTGAAGGTTGCTGTTGCTTAGAATGATAAAAGAGAATAAAATACGCTTGTTTTTTCTTCAACTTTTTAGCTGGCCAGCTTTTTTTAGCTACTAATAAAACAATTAAATGACGGAAAAGAAAAAATCGCAAAACACGTGTTCCCTAGTCTAACGCAAGCCTAATTAGTTATGTTTATATTTGGCCTGACTTGACCACGCTTCTCAAACGTGGTGATAATCATCTCTGACCCGTTTATTGGACCACGTCTCTCAGACGTGATAATCATCTCTGACCCGATTTTTTTCACCACGTCTCTCAGACTTGATAATCATTTCCGACCCGATATTTTCACCACGTCTCTCACACGTGACAATCATTTCCGACCCGATTTTTTCACCACGTCCCTCAGACGTGATAATCATTTCTGCCTCGATTTTTGGACCACGTCTCTCGATCGTTATAATCATTTCTGACCCACGTCTCTCGGACGTGATAATCATTTCTGGTCCGATTTCTTCACCGCGTCTCTCAGGCGCGGTTGTAGGGCGAAAGGTTAACCACAAATTTGACCCGCTACCGTTCAAGGTGCATCATATCGATCGCAATGTATACCCTTTTGGATATACGTATCGGGACACCGTTATCGCAACGGCTACCGTAAGCGATCGATCGATCGATCGGCTCGATCGAGGTCGGCGAAATCGGACATCCGATATCGATATCGAGATTCCGATCGGTGCACCAGTCCACGCTCGATCGAGTTCGTTCCGATTTAATGGCCCCGCCGAGCGGTGACCTTGAAGCCCACATCGACGTCCCACGGATATCATTATTGTTATTCTCTATTTCCTGTGCCGACGAACTCATTGGGTGACTTTTGTTACGGTACTTCCACGAATTCCAACATGTTATCAGATTGTTAACGAATTTATATCATATTAATCATAATGTATTAATATTTATTATAGATAATATAATATAAATATAATATATTATATTTATATATAATATTATTATAATATTATTTTATATATTTATTTATATATTTAATATATATTATTATTATATATATATTATATATTATTTAATTATATATTTATTATAATATTATAATATATTTATATATAATATATATAAATAATTATATATATTATAACATATTAATTAATGTATCAATATCATAAAATTAACGTCTTAATGTTAACGTTATCGCAGCATTATTATAAATATATAAATTCTCTCCGATTGTCTTTCAGCTTGTGACGAAAACTGGGCAATTTGTGAAGTGAAATCAGGAAAAAGGGAATTCTTGTTCCTCGAATAAACGAATAAATAGAGGATCTAGAATGAAGTATTTTCGTACCGAGGAAATTTGCTTGCAACTTACCGTTTCTACCGTCGCGAGTTCGACCGATCGTCGACGTCGACCTTAAGCGTCCTATTTTGTCACGTCTGCAACATAATTTAAAATGAACGAAATAAATCGCTCTGCTTCCCGTCGCGCAGTCGCGATCAACGGTAGAACGTGCTGCACGAGCTGACAGAACCGGCGACATTGCCTACAAAAAGAAATTAGTAAACACCGCGTGGTTCGACAAGCGTCGTATTAGACGGTGTACTCGTTTCGCATCTCAATTAACGCGTTCACTATCGCGTCGATCGTATGTGGGTGACACAATTCTTTGTTCCACATTCGCAGCTGATTCTTATCACGGCCCCCTCCCCGGCGCCGAACAAGCAATTCAACTTTAACTGTATACCCGTTCGGTTCTCTAAGTGGAAATATTAGCGACCCGGGAGAACCGGACCGGGAAATACAGTAAATTCTCCGGAGTTTTTCCGTCGGTTTGTTAACAAAAATGGACAATTTGGGATGATTATTATATATAATTAATATATAATAATATTAATGTATTAATATTAATGTGTAATAATATTATACAATATTAACGTATTAATATTAATGTGTAATAATATTATTCAATATTAATGTTTTAATATTAATATATAATAATATTATACAATATTAATGTATTAATATTAATGTATAATAATATTATACAATATTAATGTATTAATATTAATGTGTAATAATATTATACAATATTAACGTATTAATATTAATGTATAATAATATTATACAATATTAATGTATTAATATTAATATATAATAATATTATACAATATTAATGTATTAATATTAATGTGTAATAATATTATACAATATTAATGTATTAATATTAATGTGTAATAATATTATACAATATTAACGTATTAATATTAATGTATAATAATATTATACAATATTAATGTATTAATATTAATGTGTAATAATATTATACAATATTAACGTATTAATATTAATGTATAATAATATTATACAATATTAATGTATTAATATTAATATATAATAATATTATACAATATTAATGTATTAATATTAATGTGTAATAATATTATACAATATTAATGTATTAATATTAATATCTAATAATATTATACATTATTAACGTAGTAATATTAATGTATGATAATACTCAATGCACTATCCTGCACACATTTCCGTGCATGAAGTAGATTTACAATTAAATGGGCGAGTTTCTTATTGATAATATTCTTCATATTTCTTTAACAAACATATCCCTTACGTCCTTTAACACGATTATTATTTATTAAATTAGCTTTGCGAATCATTCGTTGGACTGTGTTCGGACACGGAATTATTTAAATTAAAATATCACATTTACGTACTTTGTTAGTCTTCACCTGTACACCTTGCTTAAAAATTTCATATGTTACACACAAGGTGTCATGCACACTAGAAAATTAAAACGGCCGTCACGTTTAAATTACTTACTATTTCGGGTCCGAAAAATTAGTAAACATTCTTCAGACGTTCTAAAGTAAAGGTGAACAGCATTTCTCTTAGAAATATCACTGTTACGTAGTAAAAGAAATATCCAGAAAGTTCGCGCCTCGTGATTTGTTCAATACTTCGAACGCGGCTCGAATCCGTCCCGACCATCTGTCAAAGCCTCGTGCTGCGGGCTCACGAACTTCGCGCCGTCGCCTCTCATTGATCAGTGTTTTCCGTTAATAACTCGTAAACGAAGCCGCAGATCGCATTTTCGCAAAGGAAAAAGTTACTTCAAATGACCTCAGCTACCCCTCATTTTCGACTGTTAAAATAATTCTGGAACACCCTGTAGAATTTACTACATTCTCCATATAGATCGTCCGATCCTCGTTTTCACAGTATCCGATGGTCGACAATTGTAACGAAAATTACGGAGAATTTGCTGCATCGAGCGGCAATCGAAGACGCGATCACGTTAATACAATACAATAACACGTATTCCTGGAACACTATGTATAGTTTACGACGACGACACGCGGACCGTTTCGCGATCGCGATCGGTTAGAATCGTCTTCGAGAAATTTGATCCCCCCCTTCGCCCCCGTCGCGGACTTGCCGGCGCGCGGCAATAAAGTAATCAAACGAACCGTAAAACTTCCGCGGTTTCTGGCTGTTTATCCCCGGTTGCGTTTATCACGAACAGTTCGCCGAGCCGGGCTCTTTTATTTCCCCGGTCCGCCGACAGCTCGTCGAGCCGCGAAGCGGCGGGGACAACGACGACGCAACAAGCGCAAATTCTCCGCGAATGTAGACGTCTTACCGTTGCTCGGAACGTGCTATTAAAGCGCTGCGCCGCTGGGCCGCCGGCGCGCGTTACTCGGCGGCGCGCACGGAAAATGCCGCGGCGTTCCCTCGATTTATTCTCGTTTCGTTAATAGACCATAATAAACCGGAGATCCGTTCTTGTCCTTGTTCAGAATCCGCGCGGATGTGCTGGATGTGCTGCCGAGGTAACTGTATACATCGACGCCGTTCCACATAACAACGGGCGAGAGCGGCGGAGACAGCGCCGCGTGTTACTTCTGTCTCTCTTTCCCTCTCTCTCTCTTTCTCTCTCTCTCTTTCTCTCTCTCTCTTTCTCTCTCTCTTTCTCTCTCTCTTTCTCTCTCTCTTTCTCTCTCTCTCGTCTTCTCTCGGAGAGAGATGGCTCCGCTGGATAGGTCCTTGCTGATCGTTTTGTCGAGCGAGACCGCGACCGGGCCCGCGATTAGGCTCTCCGGCCGGCTGCAATTGGTACCACCTACCAGGCCGAGAGATATTGCCGTGCTCGGGGAACACGGACCCATTCCGCCGACACGTTTTTTGCGGGCCCGATAAAGGGCCCCGTCGACTGCGCCGCGATCCGGCTACCGACGCGAACACGATCTCCATCCCCGGGGCCCGGGATTCTGCGTCCTCGAACGCTGCCCGGCGAAACGGAGTTTCTAAGCAGAGGGCCCATTTTTAGGGCCATGATAATCTATAGTTTTAACGTTAATATCGTCGCCGGCGGTTTTCTGTTTACGAGAAAATTTCTCTTTAATCGTTGTGACTGATTGTAATAATTAATCGTCGGATCGTTATCGCATTTTTGTAAATCTCTATAAAAATCTCTATAATACTTTATCTTTGTTTCTCTAATACTTTATCTTTAATGCTAGTTTTTATCGATGCATTTTAAGCGATGGCAAGGTTACGTTAGTATTGTTATTAACGTAATAATAATAGTAGATAATAAGATTACGTTAATATTGTTATTAACGTAATAATAATAGTAGATAATAAGATTACGTTAATATTGTTATTAACGTAATAATAATAGTAGATAATAAGATTACGTTAATATTGTTATTAACGTAATAATAATAGTAGATAATAAGATTACGTTAATATTGTTATTAACGTAATAATAATAGTAGATAATAAGGTTGCGTTAATATTGTTATTAACGTAATAATAATAGTAGATAATAAGGTTACGTTAATATCGTTATTAACGTAACTAATAATATTAATATAATAATTTAAGTGTTATCAACTTTAGTATTATTTATTATTGCATGGTTAAATTAATTAATCGTCGGATCGTTGCCGCATTGATTTTACAATATTAACGTAACCTTATTATCGCGTAAATGCATTGATAAAAAAAAACTAGTATTAAAGATAAAGTATTATAGAGATTTATAAGAGATGCTTTAAATATTATCAACTTTAGTATTATTTATTATTGCATGCTGCAATTGCGATCGATTATTTCGGTCGAAGCGCGGCTCGTCTAAATCAATAATCGCAAAAGAAAATTATAAGGATTTATTTATTTATTTATTTATTTTATTATTTATTAACATAATATAAGTACCGTGTAATATTCATAAAAATTTATAAACGCGTTTGTACATTTTTGTTTTCATCCCGCGCATTTCTTTTTCGCGCAGTTGCATAATAGGATGATTTCGTTCCCAAGTACACTCCCCTCGAAAAGTATTATATTAGTATTCTCGTTTATTTTAGTATAAATTGTAATTTTCTTTTCATTCGACTCAGGTAATGTCTGCGAGCTCTTTACGGCATCGCATCGTCAAAAATCTTGTACATATCGAGATTAAAATGCACACGGAGTTTAGTCGCGGCTGTCGCGAGACGACAAAAATGGCCGCGCGTTCCTCGAATCCTCGACAGCGCGGCGCCCAGATCTCGGATTTCCATCGAGCCGTGTCGCGGCTGAACGTTTCTGTCCAACGCGATGATAAATCGCGAACGAAGTACGCGAGAGTCCCCGAGCGTCGTCGTTCCCGATAATTACACAATTTACCGCGTTCCATACACGGATCTACAATTTCCACGTGCAGTCGGGCAACACAGCCCCGCGCTGTATGAAGATAACACGACGAGCATCGTTCCGCCGTTTATCGCGTTTAACGCAACACGTCGAGCTTTTTCCGGGACCAACGCTGTCCCCCCCTCCCCGCCCCTGGTTTCAGTTTAATAACGTTTCCGGATCGAATCCGGCCGGTTAATAATTTGCTTCTCCTTCTCGAAAAGTCCATCTGTGTGGCAACGTCGCAGCAACACTGTCAAACGTTTGCCACGGTCGTTTCTCGGTCGTATTAAACGCGATTTAAAAAACGAAAATGCAGCAAATTCTCCCGAATTTTCTTCCGAATTTTCCTTCAGTTTCGAAGCAAAAATGGACAATTCGGGAAGAGAAGACGCGATTATTCGAGCTTTTCGACTCGTTTTCATAGTAACAGATTATCGATAACTATGAAAATGAGACGCAAGGCTGCGATAATCGTACCTCCTCCTCCGAAATTATCCATTTTCGTTTCCAAGCTGAGTGTCAATTAGGGAGAATTTACTGTAGTAATGTCTCTCCAATTGTCGCCAAAATTGTGCACAAAAATGGACAATTTGGGAAGAGAAGACGCGATTATTCGAGTCTTTCGACTCGTTTTCATAGTAACAGATTATCGATAACTATGAAAACGAGACGCAAGGCTGCAATAATCGTACCTCCTCCTCCGAAATTATCCATTTTCGTTTCCAAGCTGAGCGTCAATTAGGGAGAATTAACGTTGTAGTAATGTCTCCCTGATTGTCGCCAAAATTGTGCACAAAAATGGACAATTTGGGAAGAGAAGACGCGATTATTCGAACCTGGCACCACGTTTTTATAATTATTGACGATCGGCCGCTGTAAAAACGAGCCGCGAGGCTCGAATAATCGCGATTCTTCTCTCCAAATTGTCCATTTTTGTCGAAGGGAAATTGAAGGAAAATTCGGGAGAACTTGCTGTAATGCCAATTAGCAGAGCAATAACGCGTCGCTCGTTGTAATTGCAGTTGCAGGGAAGTGGTCGCAAATTGCGCGACGCGTTCGCCGATTTTTCTATAATTAATTTGTCGATCGATTTGTAATTTCTGTTTCTGTCACTGTACACCGTCTCGCGGACAGAGATGCGCCGAGGGACCGTGAAATCCTTCGATTATAGACGCGATTCTCCACGCAGCGATGCGCCGGTGCAAAGTTTAATGGCTGTTCTTCTGCAACTTCTTCATCGGGTTCTTCGTCGATCTCGTTTCCTCCGGACGGCCGCGGGACCGCGTCCCGAGGATCGCGTGATATCTGCTCGATTTCTTCCGCTTCTTGTACTGTTACCGCGGCCGAAGACCCATCGGCAACACGATACGCGCAATTGCTCTTCGATTTGCCACTTTAACGTCCGTTCTTAGCTACCGGCTGCGATCTGTCGCGAGTTCTTCGATCCTCGGCGGCCGCGTGCACGGCGACGGAAAGATCGTAGATCCGTCGCTTCGGGCGCGATTCACTTCTTCATTTTGCTTAGAGCATGTTTAGTCTCTGTTTAGATTATTTTGCAGCGCATCGAATGCGCGAGATGTTGTACGTTTAGTTTTGATTCGATCTCGTGTAATTCTCTATCGAGAGTGATAATGCCGTGATACCGAATGCAATGCTAACAATAGCAGGGTATCCCAGAATTATGTTAATACCTGGAAAGGGGCGATTCCTCGGGTGATTTCAAGTAACTTTTTCCTTTACGAAAATGCGATCCGCGGCTCCGTTTGCGAGTTATTAACGAAAAACGCTGACCAATGAGTGGCGAGCTCAGGTGACGCGAGGCGGCCGAGCCAACAACCGATGGAAGCCCAGTTCCGCTGATTGGCTCGGCCGCCTAGCGCCAGCCAAGCTCGCCACTCGCCTCTCATTGGTCACTGTTTTTTCGTTAATGACTCGTTAACGACGCCTCGTAGAAAATTCTTGTAAAGGAAAAAGTTGCTTCAAACGATCTCAGGAATCGCTCCTTTCCGGCTGTTAACATAATTATAGAACATCCTGTATATTTCAACTTAAACAACGATATATACAATTACGAAGATGATGAAAGAATTCTATTCACTTATTTTTGTTTATCGAACAAACTACAGAGCCCTATTGCACAACATAAATGCATAAGCAAATAACAATCGAACGTACAAAACGGAAGATAATGGATTTGCAACGCAGCCTGGCGTTCGATGCTGATCAAAGAAACCCGAGTTCGTCGTCTCGTATATCCGAGATACATTAAGTCCGAACATCGGCCTCCGCGATCCTGGTTTCTTTTACGCGCGTCTGCAATCTGCGGATCTACACAAGTCGAACAGAAGCGACGGCCGCGCGGCGGTGTTCCGAACAGTATTTGCGAGTATCTTGATTCATGGGACAACGAACGATCGAGAGATGTTTGGCGACACCAACGGTACATCCTGCCTACGAGCGTTGGTCACGGACCGCGCGTGTGACGACCGGCAGATCGATTCGAGTGGCTGCAACATAACGATGCCGATCTCCGGAGGAATCCTTCGTAGGTAGCCGCGACAGCATCTTCGATGCCCGCGGTGATTAATTAAACGCGAACGGTTCCGCGTCGGGAAAAAGTCGACGTGGCGAACGGCGCGGTGCGGCGGTGAGACCAAGGGGATGGAATTACAATTTGCGGCCACGGTTAATCATCTTTTATCAACGGCCACGTCCGCGCCTACGTCCGCGAACTAGATGCGCTCGCACTGCGGTAAGATCCGCACGCGATTCCGGAAGACGGCCGATCGCCGAATCGATTGCTCCGGCGAATCTTGCGCGAATAGATAATCAGGTTAGTTGAGGCTGGGGATCTCAATTCACTGTCATTAGTCACATATAGAATATTATGTTAGTATATAATATATATAGTATAATATTATAGTATAATATTTAGTATTATTTTTATTACAGTATAATAATATAGTATATAATATATATAATATAATATTTAGTATTATTTTTGTTACAGTATAATAATATAGTATATAATATATTATATATAGTATAATATTTAGTATTATTTTTATTACAGTATAATAATATAGTATATAATATATATAATATAATATTTAGTATTATTTTTGTTACAGTATAATAATATAGTATATAATATATTATATATAGTGTAATATTTAGTATTATTTTCATTATAGTATAATAATATAGTATATAATATATATAGCATAATATTATAGTATAATATTTAGTATTATTTTTATTATAGTCAAATAATATAGTATATAATATTAGTATATAATATAATAGTATACATATAGTATACATATACATAGTATAGAATATAATATTAGTATGTTAATTTGCAGATGATTACGCCAACTAGAATAGACGCCTCAATATCAAAGCGTGCAGTTCAGGAGTGGACAATTTAAGTTCTCATAACAATAAGCTACGTCTCTCCGGTCTTGGAAATGTCCGATTTTTAGTTATTCTGGAGATATTTGCAATATTCAACGAGCATAGCGCCTGTAACAATCGCGTCGCTGGCGCAGCAAGATAGCCACCTGTTGCTCGAGTTCCTGGTCATTAAATTTTATGCTTTTATAGACAATGAACAATATTTTCATTCACAATGTACCTTTGCTCAACCGCAGATTGCTTTATTAAAGCATATTCCAGTGAAGAATCTGCAAGGTTGGTTCAAAGATCGACTTTCCAGGCACTTTAACCCTCGGCCTGCGGTTCCTGGGTCTTCTGTGACCCGATTCATTGAAATCGCCGCTTCATTAGTCAATTTTCGGTAGTTCAGTGAAATAAATGACTGTCACACGAGGAACAACGGATAGACCAATATGTCTACGTGAAATATATTAAAAAATATATTTGGAAAAATTGTTGAACAATTCTCGGAATTATTATAAGCTTCGTCAATCGTACAGTCGTGATAATAAGCCGTCGTCCGAGGGTCGATCGATGCTTTTACATCGAGGCCGTCTCGTTTCGCTGTTGCCGAAAAATCGACAGTTGGAAGTGATAATTAAATTTCTTCTCATTTGAATGCTTCTATTTCTCTAATATTTTATTATCATTTTATTCATATCTCGTGCATCAAACGGAAGAATTAGAGCGAGTAGTTCGAGACGAGAGACAGGTAGACATTAAACATACAGTACCGATTAAAATGACCGGTTTCGCGTGTTTCGTTTTATACTTGTTGGAATCGCGACGGCCATCTCCTAGGAAACGATCGCGAACGAACTGAAAAAATTCAAGCACAGGCTATGATCAAAATCGCGACCGGTTTCGAATAAATTCAGTCCTCTCATTCTTATAAAGTAATCCGCGGAATATGGAATCGCGGGGAATGCGGATCGATTACCTTTCGAAGAAAGACAGAAATGTCAAAGTGGCTCTCATTTTATAAAACTGACGCGCGCGTTCTATCTAGCATTAAAAAAAAAAAGAAATCGCAATCCAGCAGAACCGAGCACGGTAGAAACATTATATTGGGTTGGCAACTAAGTAATTGCCGATTTCGATTATAGATGTCTCTCACTCCCATTTTTATGATATCCGTAAATGTTACATTATAAAATTATTATTATCATTATTATTATGTTATTTTTTATTATCCGTGAATGTTAGCAACTGGACAAATTGAATGCAGCGGTCAAGGAAAAGCGACCAGAATTGGTCGATCGTAAAGGTGTCATTTTCCAGCAGGACAATGCCAGGCCGCACACGTCTTTGTCCACTCGGCAAAAATTGATGGATATTGGTTGGGAATTGATGTTACACCCACCATATAGTCCTGATCTCGCGCCATCGGATTACCACTTATTTCGATCCCTGGACAACTCCCTTCGTGGTAAAACTTTTAACGACGATGACGCTGTAAAATCTTACTTAACTCAGTTTTTGGCCGAAAAGGATCAGACTTTCTACGAGCGTGGAATTTTCAAGTTGTCAGAGAGATGGCAAAAGGTCATCGAACAAAATGGAAAATACATTACAGATTAAACTTCATTCCAAGTAAAAAGAAATTTTTTATTTCATTGAACAAATCGGCAATTACTTAGTTGCCAACCCAATAGCATTAATTAAAAAAAAGGAATCGCAATCCAGCAGAACCGAACACGGTAGAAACATTATATTTCCCTGCGATAAATCTGTAAAACGATTCCAAAGCCTCGTCGCGACGATATCGAACGAATCCACGCCACCGAGACCCAGCGAAAATTGACTCGTCTTCCGATTCTTCCTCGATCTGTTCGCCGAACAACCGGCGGAGGCAGCTCGCAGCACGAAGCGGTAAGCTCGAAACGCGTCTTGTTCCTGTTCGCTCGTTCGCGATGTCCGAGCACGTTAACGGCTGTACCGGAAGACGGTGCGCGCATAAATCGTCGGAGATTAATCCCGGTAGGTGCTGTATGAGGCGAACGAGCGCCCCTTCGTCGACGTGTCAGGGTGCCGAGGCGCCGAGTCAAGTGTCGTCGTCGAGGCCTGCGGAGCCTGAGAGGGCCCGAGGAGGGCCGCGAGCCTAACTCCCCGGTAACAAACTTAATCCACTCGCGATAAACCGGCACGATGGGGAATTGGTTGGCCATCGCCGGCAGAAAATTGCCGGCGGCCGAGCCGAGCAGCGACTTTATTCCATCAACGGCGAACTTCCAGCCGAGGGTCCTTGCCCCCGCGTAACTTCGATGAGTCGGCTCTTTTAAACGGAGGCGGTTACCGAGGGGAGCTGTAACGTTCCATCGGTTACCACTGCGTGGAACGCGTATTAAGGAAATCGTTCCTCGGCCCGTGCAGATGTAGCCCGGTGTCTGTCCATTTCTCCTTCTTTCTCTTTCGAGCGCGCGCACATTACGTTTCGAAGAACCTGGCCCGTTCATTAAGTAGTTACCGATGCTTCTAATCTCTTCTCTTTCGCTCTTTCTCTCTCTCTCACACTCTCTCTCTTTGCTGCGAGAGGCAGCCGAGTGGCCGGCATGTTCAATATCGCAGACTGTTCGCGGGCGGAACTCGAGAGCGACGAGCACGTCAGAGAGCGTTCGATAATAATGGGCGAGACCCGTTAATCCTCGGGGATTAAGGAAGTCGCTGAAATCGTCTGTTATAAAACACCGGGTGTCCGGTTTACGCCGTTCTGCTGCTGCTGCCGCCGCTGCCCGTCCGGCGAGAGATGGTGGTTCGCGGAAAACGCGGGTTAGCAATCTCCCTGACCCTACCAAGGGCTCTCGATACCGATGGAATGCTGCTCGCGATTAGGTGCCAGCGCGCGAAGTTAGGGGTGGCGATAGTAAAAACCGCAAAAGTCGAAGGAGCAGGCTTTCTCGAAGGTTCGTGGGAAATTATCGAGCGGACGGTTCATCGAAAATTAATGACTGTTTTATTTGTGTAAATGCAAATATCGCGACGCTTTATGCGAATTCTCATCGCGATTACCCTGAAAAATCGAGTACGAGGACCCCTTCGAGGATGTACAGTAATTTCTCCCGGAAATGCCAAATTTCGAGTTGCCGTGAATTTCCCTGTGCTGGTACCGCGCCTATGCGATTTATTGCTGCGTGGCACGTGGCGTCTGAATTGCCTTCGAATCGTGGCAAACGATTAGAAATAAAAAGGTTGAGTCGTTGTTCTTATTCTAGCGTTATTTTGATATTCTAGCAATTATTTAAAGTTTAATTTCTATGCTAATGCTGTTTTCGAGGTTGTTGGACAAGTGTAAAAAAGCGAAAGAGAATTCAATAGATATTTAATCGAATAAATTGTTTGCCTCTTGTTATATCGATTTTTTTCGATGGTATCGAGTTGGCGCAAAAAAGACACATTAAGTTTGAAAAACGAGGAGATGTCGAAGGTCAAAGTCTTCGATACATGACATAATTCTTTCAAGAAAATATTCTTGGTGCTTTAAAAAATCTGTATCGATTCTTTACGATAGTTTCAAGTTGACTCGAAAAAGACACATTAAGTTTGAAAAACGAGGAGATGTCAAAGGTCAAAGTCTTCGATACACGACATAGTTCTTTCAGGAAAATATTTTTGGTGCTTTAAAAAATCTGTATCGATTCTTTGCGATAGTTTCAAGTTGACTCGAAAAAGACACATTAAGTTTGAAAAACGAGGAGATGTCAAAGGTCAAAGTCTTCGATACACGATCTAGTTCTTTCAGAAAAATATTATTGGTGCTTTAAAAAATCTGTATCGATTCTTTACGATAGTTTCAAGTTGACACAAAAAAGACACATTAATTTTAAAAAACGAGGAGATGTTAAAGATCAAACTTTTCTATACACGATCTATTTCTCTCAGAAAAATATTATTGGTGCTTTAAAAAATCTGTATCGATTCTTTACGATAGTTTCAAGTTGGCACAAAAAAGACACATTAATTTAAAAAAAACGAGAAGATATTAAAGATCAGAGTCTACGAAACCCGATCTAGTTCTTTCAGGAAAATGTTCTCGGTGCTCTAAAAAATCTGTATCGATTCTTTGCGATAGTTTCAAGTTAACACAAACGAATTAACACATTAAAGTTTCAAGTTAACACATTAAATTTAAAAAACGAGGAGATGTTAAAGATCAAAGTCTTCGAAACCCGATCTACTTCCTTCAGGAAAATATTCTTAGTACTTCAAAAGAATCTGTATCCGCAAGTGGTTAAAAACAATAAAGAATAAAGCGAAGATCTCGACGAGCGAGGGGAAGATCCTCGGGATAATAGCTTCGGTTCAAGATCGAAATAATAGACGTCGCTGCTATCTGAAACTATGCGAAACGCTATCCTGCGAAGGAATGCTTTGGCGAACAAACGAACAAGGGTATTTTGTCCATTGACAGGTCGATTAGACGGCGAGAGGACTCGCATTCCTCTCCGCGGGCAACTTGTCATCTCGGCGTAGAACACGCGCCGCTCCGAAGCGGATTCGCTCTGGTGCGGCGCGGCGCGCCGCGGCGAGAGCGGTAGCAGAAACGGCTGAAAGAGCCGAGATTGCTCGCAGCCAGCTGCGCTAACGATCCGAATAACTGGCCTGCAAATCGCGGGTCCCTGCAGCATAGCAATCGCGATCCGCGATTACCAAGGGGTCGGCCGCTTCCATTTAATGGAGGACCGATTCTATTCCAGTCAAGCGACCTGCCCCACCCTCGCCGATCAAAGTTAAGAAACGCCGTACAGAGGAAACGTTGGCTTTGAAAGTTCGTCCGATCGCGAGACCCTCGTCGAATGGAAAATTCAAACGTGCTTGAAACATAATCCTCGATTAAGAAAATCGCTGGTAGGACACCGGATGTCGTCGGCGATTGCCACAGAGAACGAAAAGAAACTACTGTAATGTCTGTCTAATTGACGCTCAGATTGTCCACGAAAGTGGACAATTTTGGAAGAGAAGATACGATTGTTCGAGCCTTGTTGCTCGTTCTTTATGGTTATCGATTGTCAACAACTATAAAAACGAGTCGCATGGTTATATTTTTGGTCCATTTTTGTACACAACCTGAGCGTCAGTATGGGAGACATTGCTGTAATTAACTTCGTTGCATTTTTACATCGAGCTCATGCATCATTTGTCTACTTCCTGCAAATAACAAAGGATCGGCACCGTATGGCGCTTTCTCTTCGATATGCGCCGCGAGAAACAGGTTCCGCATCGCGATGAATGTAATAATAATAATAATAATAATTATAATTATTATTATTATTGATACCATTGTTAAGACTAACAAGCTTATAATGATAATCGAGCAAATGATGATAATAATAATAACGGTTATTACTATTATTTTTAAAGAACAAATAATAATAATCATCATTATTATCATTATTATCATTATTTGCTGTGTACAGCAAATAAGCGATAAGCTTATAAGCTCGTTAGTCTTAACAATGTCTTAACAATGCATCAATTAAGTCGAACGAAGGTGGAAAAACACGCACGGACAGAGATAGAAGAAAAACCTGAAAGAAGGGAAAACGTACAATAAACGACTATATATATATATATATATATATATATAACAGCGGATTATTAAATACAAGTACAGTAATGAAATTGTGCACAAAAAAATGGACAATTTTGGAAGAGGAGATACGATTGTTCGAGCCTTGCAGCTCGTTTTTATAATTGTCGACAATCGATAACCATAAAAAAACGAGCCACAAGGCTCGAACAATCGTATCTCCTCTTCCAAAATTGTCCACTTCCGTGGACAATCTGAGCGTCAATTAGAGAGACATTACTGTACTCGGTTCTTAAAAATATTTCAACTACAGATTTTAGACACGGCGCGATGTTCTCAATGTTTCTTTTTCTTCTCTTATATTTTCGAAACAGCTAAGATTTATCTTGGAATCTTCCTCCGATAATAAAAAAGAAGAAGGCATTCACGAGTTAACCAGGCATTGTTAATTTATTGATCATATTTGTTCGCGTAAATTGAACGGGCTCGCATCGTTTTTCCGCGAGGCAAGAAAATCGTGCTTGATAAACGACGTTCATCGATCAGCCCGTTTATACCCGCTTCGGTATGTTACGAACATACGACCGCAGAGATTCGCTATTAGCCGCTAATAATACCCATTTTAGAAATAAAGACCGCGGAGCTCGGCTGCATCGGATTCCGTAGGATAACTTCGATTTCTCCGACGAGGTGGAACGCAGTTTGTCGGCCGCCGGTGTAAACGACCCGCAAACGGTCCCGGTCGATCCACCCCGTTGCGATCTCAAAATCGATTTCCCGGGGACTAGCATAAATCCAACGGTACCGGCTAATAAGATCCGCCGATCGAGATTTCCTCGTTTCTCGTCGCGGTTTCCGCGGCTCCGCTATCATTCCACGAGAGACCGGGCCCCGTTCTGCCGGGCGAGGCTCCACGCTCCTTGCTCCGCGTTCGCCGCGGTTAATGTGCCGGAATTGCGAGGAAACGGATAATTTAGCGCCGACTGGAGAACGCGTCGCCCGGAACAATCTCTATGCACGCGCGCGGGCCGCCGAAAACGCATGACCCATAAATCAGGTGAACCGGCGCGCGCCGGTACCGCTACGCGTTTCCGTCGAAACGATCGGGCCAGCATCCGCCAGCGGGCGAACGCGATCCCGGGAAAATGCCGAACAATGGGCGATCAGCTGAAATCGCGTGTCTTCCGAAGGAAACTGTTCCGTTCGTAAGGAACAGCTTTCAAGATGATACATTCGAGGATAATTCGTTCGTATGTTCTTTGCCGCGAATTACTACCTGTGACATACATGGATGGCTTAAAAAGATAACAATACCAGTAAGAATGGCAACTAAGATTTTTGTCACAAGAATCTTTTATTTATTTATGAAGAATTCAGAAGCACTGATTTATCGGCCGAAAGATTCTATGATAAATCTGTGTCTGCACTGTGTAACGAATTTTCAAAGAAAAGTAGATATTTCCGGGAAGTGAGAGGTTCCTGCAGTGATTTCAAGTAACTTTTTCCTTTGCGAAAATGCAATCCGCGGCTTCGTTTGCGAGTTATTGACGAAAAACAGTGACCAATGAGAGAGCAAGTGCGGCCGGCGCTCCGCCCTCGTGACCACTGCCGCCGCGTCAAACGGCCGGCGCGACGCGGCATTGGCCGCAAGGGCGGAGCGCTGACCGCTCTCGCTCTCCGATTGGTCGGTGATTTTCGTTAATAACTAGCAAACGAAGCCGCGGATCGCATTTTCGTAAAAGAGAAAGTTGCTTCAAATGAGCTCGAAAAGCCTCTTGATTCCCGTAAGTACCATAATTTTGGGACATCCTGTGTGATATCGGCGAGTTCGAAATTATCAAGGCGATTACTTAGACCCTTCTATTAATGCTTTTATTTCCTTATAATTTATTTCAATCAAGATTTTAATCCATTTTTCGACGTCGCACTCTGCGCAATTCAGACGCTAAGACTAGAATTCACTTTCAGCAAGGCAAAACGTTCGAATTGAAGACTACGGACTTCGTAAACAAATTCGAGACCACCAAAATGAAGTCTTCTCTGAACAAAATGAAAATGAAGACTTATCTCCTATCGCATTTCGAACGTAACGCCGATTCGCGCAACAAAGTTCGCATTCGCTTTCAGCGGCGCGCAGTTGCGAAGTTCGACGGCCAAGGCTGCGCGTTTCATTCCGAGAGACACGAGGTTTAAATTATAATCTGCCACCGCGGCGCGATAGAAAGCTCTGTAGAGGCTGATGCTAGATCGCGCTTCCGGACGCGCGGAATTCCCGCGGCGGCGGCGGTGCTGACGAGGCCGTCAAGGTCGTTTACACTGGCGCGCGCGCAAAGAAGCCGCGGCTGCGTGACCGGCGCGGGATCATCGGTTCTCCATTAAAAAGGGGAGAAAGAAGGAGCCTCCTCGACGTTCCTTGATCACCACCATCCTGCGGCGGGGGCGTGCGACCGATTTATTCAGATCGCCGCGATTACGGAACAATCGAGCGATTTGCCGGCAGAAACGCGAGCCGTGGCCGCCGCGCGGAACTTCATCGTGCGAAACTTGCAAATATCGTCTCTCTTAAAGAACGCTCTTCCGTCTGCCTCCATCATCGGCCGGAAAGTACGGCCGTATCATGGGCCCCGACACATTAGATCGGGGCCCGTTAGCGGCTGTTGAATCTTCGATCCAAGCCGGCGAATGAAATTCGAATTTCATCGGTGGCTCCGCCGAAGATCGGTCGCGATCTATGCGAACCTTTCGGTGATTTATCATCCCGGGGGATCCGCGATGCTAGATACGAGTATGCTCGGTCGATGCTTTTACCCTGGGACTCGCGGGCCCGACAATGGAAGGAGAGAACGTTCTCAGAGAACGGCTCTCGATGCCACGGTCAGAGCAATTAGCATCTAATAACTCAAAGTTCGTTAGCGGAGACCGTCCCTCGCGTCGTCCGATCAACGGTCTCGGACACGCTGAACCCTTTGCTCGTTGGCCAGCCAGCCTGCGGACAATTATATCCGAGTCACCGACGATTCATGGACTCGCCAGACTCGATCGAGGAAGATTTAACCCTCAGCACTCGGAATCATTCTGGACGTTGGCTACCAGCTACTCAGCGCCACTTTTCAGCAGAAACGGGCATTTACAGACCCTCGTATTATTTTAGTATGGTTTTGGAACTAACTAACGTATTATAATGATATTGAACTTATATGAATTTGGCTGAAATCGAGAAATTTGCAGAAAAGTCAATATTTTATTTTTTATAATTTTGTTATTGTTTACCAGCTACTCAGCGCCACTTCTCGGCAGAAACGGGCATTTCCAGACCCACGTATTATTTAGTATGGTTTTGGAACTAACTAACGTATTATAATGATATTGGACTTATATGAATTTGGCTGAAATCGAGAAATTTGCAAAAAAGTCAATATTTTATTTTTTATAATTTTGTTATTGTTTACCAGCTACTCAGCGCCACTTTTCGGCAGAAACGGGCATTTACAGACCCTCGTATTATTTAGTATGGTTTTGGAACTAACTAACGTATTATAATGATATTGGACTTATATGAATTTGGCTGAAATCGAGAAATTTGCAACAAAATCAACATTTTATTTTTTATAATTTTGTTATTGTTTGTTTTATAATTTTGTTTTGTTGTTGTAATCGCTATCTATGCGAAATCTTTCTCTCGTCGCCTTGTTGCTTGGACGATATCACTGTCACACTGCTATCAAAACGATAGACTAACTGTAGAAGGTTTTCTTATAAATATCTGTATAAACGTCTATCTGAAGCTCATCTTCGCTACTACTTGTGTCATGAGCCCCATTCGTGTTTGAACGTTTTGCCATTGTTCTAATAAGAAATATGAATAAATACATAGGTTGAAAATTTCTAATTGTTACTACTAACTTACAAGATGATATTTATCAAAAAAAACTTTTACCAAACAATTTATTTACCAAGAGAAGAATCACTTTTCCGATTTTCTCACTCGTTAGATCTATCTATACCGCTCGACGCTTCAAACCAGACCGAGTTCAGCTTTGAAAATCTTTTCCTCCAGATTTTATGATTATAAATCTCACTATACAGTGCGTGCTATGTTCGCATACCGATCTTTCTTCTACAAACTTGCCTCATCGCTCCTTTCAAATGGCGCCTTTGAAGTACTCGGACCGTCGTGTGCCCGCCTCTCACGTTCTCGTCAAAACCCGCTGACATTTCTTGTATATATCTTAGTAATTTTACTATATTTTGATTCGATTTCTTGTGCCATTTCAAGAGAAAACTTCAGGGAAACATGCATGTCTCAAAAAGTTGCGACTAATAAACTTTAATGTCCCACGAGAGGGGAGATCCGAGTGATATGCTAGAATTACGATGATCCACGAGAGGGGACAACGGAGTGCAAAGGGTTAAGTCTAGATTAGGTCTGGCTTAAATTCTTATTTTTATAAACAGCGTGTTGCACCTATGAACCGTGTCCTCCGAGAATACGCGGAAAAGAAGAGATTGATTTTTTTCAACAAAAGTTTGTACTCAGAATGCCCCGTTTTAGGTTCCATCGTCGTCGATCGAGGCTGCGAGCTGTGGGTGCGCGATGGGCGCCGCGGACGCGATCGTAAATCGCGGTGCTGGTCTTTGGCGAGAAATTTGGCCGGCCAGTAACCGTTTAAGAAACGCGGAAGTTCCCGGAGCGTAACGCGTCGGCAATCAGCAGCGCGAGCGAGCAAAAGCGAGGTAGCGAACGCGAGCGAGCAACCGGCGAACGCACCCACGTACGAGGACGAACAATGTACCGTAATCGCGTTTTGCAGGAGGACGCGCGTGGCTCCGATCCGCGCGCATTGTCCGCGCGGAGCGTGTACAGAAGCTTGCCCCTCGAACGGTTCCGCGCCGGGCCTTGTTCCCTCAATTAATAAAAGTACTGCAAAAAACGGGACCGTCGGCGTAATTAAAGCGCGATACGGAAGACGCGGCTCTCCCTCTCTCTCTCTCGCTCTTTGCCGGGAGACGTTCTCTCTCATGGAAACCAGGTGACAGAGACAAGAAAAGAGAGAAGAAAGAACGGAGGAGAGGAAAAGAGTCAAAGACAGTAAAAGAGAGAGAAAGAGAGAGAGGAGGAGAGGGAAAGAGTCAAAGAGGGTAAGAGAGAGAGTGAGAGAGAGTGAGGAGGAGAGGGAAAGAGTCAAAGAGGGTAAAAGAGAGAGAGAGAGAGAGAGCAGGAGGAGAAGAAAAGAGTCAAAGAGAGTAAGAGAGAGAGAGAGAGCAGGAGGAGAAGGAAAGAGTCAAAGAGAGTAAGAGAGAGAGAGAGAGAGAGAGCAGGAGGAGAAGGAAAGAATCAAAGAGAGTAAGAGAGAGAGAGAGAGAGAGAGAGAGACGGTGGACACCGGTCGCGCTTCATGCCAATTTAACTCGTCTGCCGCTGTCCTAGGCCGGAAAATGAAACAAAAGTATCGAACGAGATCTGGATGCAGGACCTGTTCCCTCGCGAAAGGGTTCCGTTACTCCTCAACGAGCATGGAGACCATCCGTTAATTAGTCTCACCTCGGGACGCGGAAATTAAGCGCCCCCGAACGACCATGGATTTTATGCGATTCCATTTCCGGGTGGATAGGCTGTTTAGGGGGTCGCGACCGGTCACTGATCTTTGCAAATTTTTTACTCGGAAGCCTGCACAAATTCTGCGGGCCTCCTTTTTTGTCGTCTCAGCGTAATCGTATTTTAACATTTTCGACGGTGCGACGGTTGCGATAAACGTTGTTAATCCTCTGCACTCGACTGGTGACTCTGAAGCACTGCGAAAATTTGTTATATCACGTTCTAAGATGATTTTTACATTAACAAAGTTTAGATTTTAAAAAATTGTCAAAAGCGTGACCGTTGTGTAAGTCGCAAAGCTCGATTTCGCACGCGTAAAATGCACTTTGTCGTATAAAATGAAGATACTGTAAGTCAGAAAAGTTAATAATAATAATAGAATAAATTTTGTTAATGACATAATTACGGTGCATTCGTTGAAAAGAAAATTGCGCTGAATCGATTTTTGCAATTCAAATCTTCGCGAGGTCGTGCGCACGCGACCACGGCTGTCGACGTGTTAAATCGTACAAACGCAACGTTGTCTTAACGACGATTTAGCGAAATTAATGTATAAAATGGTTAACGAACCGTAATAATGTTGTACATAACCAAAGATTCGCGTTTTACAGTGACAAAATAAAAATACGTACACTTTATTGGTTTACTTATTATAATTACAAGTGGTCCATATACACAATATACACAATAACACATACATATACATAACAACGTATACACAATATCATACGATAAAATAAAATGAATAAAATAAAACAAGAAAATAAAATAAAATAAAATAGAGGAGAATAAAATACTGCAAATTAAACTCGAATAAAATACCATACGATAAAATAAAATGAATAAAATAAAACAAGAAAATAAAATAAAATAGGGGAGAATAAAATACTGCAAATTAAACTCGAATAAAATACCATACGATAAAATAAAATGAATAAAATAAAACAAGAAAATAAAATAAAATAGGGGAGGATAAAATACTGCAAATGAAACTCGAATAAAATACCATACGATAAAATAAAATGAATAAAATAAAACAAGAAAATAAAATAAAATAGGGGAGAATAAAATACTGCAAATTAAACTCGAATAAAATACCATACGATAAAATAAAATGAATAAAATAAAACAAGAAAATAAAATAAAACAGGGAAGAATAAAATACTGCAAATTAAACTCGAA
The DNA here is from genome assembly GCF_051020955.1 of Megalopta genalis. Classification (NCBI taxonomy): domain Eukaryota; kingdom Metazoa; phylum Arthropoda; class Insecta; order Hymenoptera; family Halictidae; genus Megalopta; species Megalopta genalis. The sequence continues at coordinate 31,651,346 of NC_135013.1, read as the reverse complement.
TAAAATACCATAATTTATACGCAGCGAATTAAAAAATTACACTACTACCAAACTATTAATACTATTCATAACAAAACTGACAACTACGTATTCGATTTTTATGCGCATAAATCTGCACATGTTCTAAATATCGCCAACGTATCAGAGCTTTCCGAAGTTGCCGCAATCTCTCCAGAATGCGAAAGACTGCAAAAACTAACAATTACCAACGTAAACCTCCGACAATCCAAAGATTCGGTTCGGTCGTTGAAACGACTTCGACGAGGGTGTTCTCGGTTAAACAGAAGCTGCCCGGTCCAATAGAGGAAGCAAGCGTGACGTCGGCCCGACGAGGAAGCCGGCACGAGAGGAAACGCGGGAAGCAAGCCAGGTGTGTGTACATCGAAGCGGGGGAGAGAAAGGATAAAAAAGGAACGAAGCGAGGAGAAATGAAAAAGGAGCGCGCGCCGCGAACGCACCGGGCGAACAGGAGAAGAGCGCGCGAGTGAACCGGATGGCGAAACGACTTTTTCAGCGAGTGAACACCCGCGTGACACTGGAGCACGACCGTGTACCGTTTTGCCCTGCTCATCGCAAGAATAAAAGTTCGCTACAGGTAGTCGGGGACCATCGCGACAGGATAATCGTCCGCGTCGCGGGACGAGGGACGCCATTAGCATTGTTGTTATTGTAAACGGGACATGTCCTCGCAGGGGAGAAGCGGTGGCCAGAGCCCCCCTCTCTGGTAAAGGGGAGGAGGAACAGGTAAACGTCGGGGTCGCGCCGCCACTCATTGTTGCGCCAGGAAAGCGTCTCTCGGCTTTTATGCAAATCGAGGAATTCGCCGCGCGCGGTTCCCAACGCGCGCGACCGCATGAATGGGTAATTGACGAACGACTTCCCTCGCGGTTATGTCGCGGAGGAGTGGCGTGACAATCCTCCCGTCCCGCGATGCATCGCGTCCGCGAAAACGGAAAAACTAACTTCCCGGCGAGCTAACGTAAACTGCTTGCTTAGGCGGTCTAGGGATAATTATGTCGGATTAGTACCTTTTGATTCAGAGATCATTTTCTGTGGATATTTTCATTTTTTTTATTTTGTGCATCTGTTTTTATTATTTCATCTTCTTCGACTCTATTCTCATATTTTCTCTGATTATTCTATTTTTTTGTTTTCTATAAGTATTCGGATTTTTCCATTTACTCTGACTATTCTCTTCTTTTTTCATTTTCTATGAGTATTCTCATTTTTCCATTTTCTTTGATTATTCTATTTTTTTATTTTCTTTAAATATTCCTATTTTTCCATTTTCCCTAATTACTCTCTTTTTTTTCATTTTCTATAAATATTCTCATTTTTCCATTTTCTCTGATTATTCTCATTTTTTTCATTTTTTATGAGTATTCTCCATTTTTCCATTTTCTCTGATTATTCTCTTTTTTCATTTTCTATAAGTATTCTCATTTTTCCAGGTTCTCTGATTACTCCCCTTTCTTCCATTTTCTATAAGTATTCCCATTCTTTCGTTTTCTCTAATTATTTTCTCTTTTACATTTTCTCTGACTAATCTCCCTTTTCCATTTTCACTGATTATTTTCCCTTTTCCATTTTCTGAGTATTCACACTTTTCCAATTTCTATGAGTATTCTCACTTTTTTCCATTCTCTATGCCTAATTTAATTTTCCATTTTCTACAACGATTTTCATTCCTCCATTTTCTACGTATATTCTCATCTTCCATTTTCTATGACGATTTTCATTTCTCCAGTTTTATTGACGAAATTCATTTTCCCATCTTTTACAACGATTTTTATTTCTCCATTTTCTACGAGCATTCTCGTTTCTCCATTTTCCACGATCAACATCATGCTTCCGTTTTCCGTGACAAGAGCATCCGCGGTCAGCAACTGCGATCGCAGCGAACCGCAGAAGCTCGAAGTTCGTCTTCGAGTTCGATGCACCATAAGATCGGCGCGTCGCGACGCGACGGTATAATGACGCAAGCAGGAGGAAGCGGACTCGCGCGCGGAATAATCTCGGAGTCGCGCCGCTCGGAACTGGCGGGCCGATTATTTATACGAGAGAAAGGAGATTTATGTGACGCGAGAAACGTGTAATAACGCGCGAGGCGCGATCGCGCGGGGAACGTCCTTTTTCCGTGGAAGGGACCGCGCGCGGTTGGGGACCGCTCGGCGATCGATCATACCGCGGTATCGATCGCGGAATGGCGAGCATGCTTCCTAGTGGTGAGCGATCTCGCTGGTCTGATCGATACTAACGGAACGATTCGAGAACGGAACTCCTCGAGGTGCCACCGCGAAACGCGCTGTACTCTTAGCTGTGCAAAAAAAGGTTTTGCTCCGAACCAGCTGTAGACGTGGTGTTGCGGAAGAGCGCCTGTCTGACAGAAGCTATCCCTGAAGCATTTTTTGAGATTCTAGCGATAGCGTTAGCTCACACCTATCGAAAGTTACTGTTCAAAAATACGAATGAAAATTCCAGCCTGAATGCAAACATTTATTTGGTCTTTAAATGATACTGAAATTAAAATATCTTCTAAACCAGTGATTTTTCGCAATTAATGATATAGTACTTATATGAAGAGAACGACGAGCTGAATCGACTGGTATAATAAAAAGTATATGATTTTATTAAAAAAAATGAAGTCGACCTTCATATATCCTTGACGCGTTCACATAGAAAAATCTTATTAACGTCAGATTATGCAGCTTCTAAAACCATTCGAATTTCGTTTGAAACGTTTTTCAATATCATCGACGGTTCCGAAGATATTTCAGTGGATCGATTCAAATATATTAATCATATATTAATCAAATATAAATATAATCGTATATTAATCAAATATAAAGATTAAAATATAACGATTAATATAACGATTAAAATTGTTATCCAAACTTAACGCACGAAGGATTAGATAATAAAGATCGATAAGGATAACAACGATTAAATTAAATAATCGTACAAGGAGGAAATAATAACGATTAATTATTCGACCAGAGAGATGCGACCTAGAGGTCAGCCTGTTTGCGGATCGTAGACTCGACACCGTTTCAAGGTTGTTCTTGGTCCCGTCCGATGGACCCTTTCCGCTATTTCTCATTAATTCGGTTTACAGTGCACCGTCGCCGCGGCGTCCGACACGGAAACCCTTTCAGATTTCGCGGAACCCGCGTTACTTAGCTTGGAAATTTCCGCGATTCTATGCACCGGTGCTGGAAACAGGGTGCCCGCTAGTCGGCCGGGCGCATTCCAGCTGTTCCTTCCTGAAATTCCTGCATCGAAATTCCTCGCGAAAAGAGTCGCGGCGGCCGCTGCGTGACGCCGCAGGTGGAGCAGGTGAAACAGGAGACCGTGTCGAGGCATTCATATTTCGTGCCGGTTCCGCGGAATATTTTCCATCGCGGAACACCATGGATCGTGAACACCGGAATATACGAGGCGATTATTTCGCCGGGAGCAGCTGTTCGCGGTCGCGCCGATTCCTCGCAGATGTTCCGCGACCTTCGACGCGGCGCGACCGAATTAAACTTGTCCGAGGACAAGTCGCTATTCTTTGATACAAATTGTCCGACGACGCCCGCTATTTCGAGCACCAATGCTCCGTGAAAACGGACAAATCTGTGCAAAGAGGATTCTGCAATTTTCGCTCGAAACTTCGTCGGCATTTCCGACCTCGTTCGAACCTGCAATTCGAAGAGCCGTTCGCAGGGGTGCCTCGACAATCGGCAACAAATTCGAGGCAAATTCTGACGCGCGAACAAGTTTCAGCGCCGGCTTTTCGCGCAACGATTACGGGATACGGCACGCCGAACGGGGATCGAGAGGCAGATCGCGGCGTCTCGCGTGTCCCGCTCTGTCAGTCTCCGTTCAAGGTCGCCCAAGGTCGCGTCCAAGGTCGGCCGAGAGGCGACCAGGACCTTGAACGCCGTGTACGCCCGTAACAAACTAGTCCCCCGGTTCTGCTTCCACCTCGAAAACAACGAGAGCGACCGCGCGTGTCGTTGAAAACGCGGCCTCCTCTGCTCTCCTCCTCCGCCCCGCTTCCCGCCTCCCCTCTGTCCTCCTCTCCGCCGCGAGAATCCTCTCTTTTTCATCGTGTCTACTTATCATCGAGCTCCCGCCGCGAACGCGTCACGGTCCAACGCGCCGAATACATGCTCGACGAATTTTCTTTTGCGCGCCCGGACGGATTATTCGTCGGCGGGGAACAAACAATAAAAAAAAAGGATCGATAGAAAGTCGATATACTCGCGCGTTCCACGAAAATTGCGTTGCACGGCAGTGTGTACCGGCTGTCCGGCCGCGCTTCTTGTTGTACAATCTCGAGCGGTAAATCGTGCCGCGTTCCCGATGCTGCGTTTTGGGTCAGCAAACTGTGTTTCGCGCATATCCAGTCGCGGCATTCCTTGTAGCCGCGAATGATGAATACACTTGCCACGCGAAGGAGCGGCGATCTTTTGTGTAATGATGAAGAGACGTGGACTTTTTCAGCGACGCGGTGCGTGCTCGACGTGAAAGTAGGCGAGAGACGAATTCCCGCGGAGACAAATCGATGCGCTCGGATCGTGCGCAAAAAGCGATTTAGCCGTGCCTCGAGGCTCGTTTTTATGGTTGTTGATAATCGGTAATTATATACATCGTATACTCTACTCAAATTGTCCATTTGTTGGTGCAATCTAGGTGCGAATTAGGGAGAAATTACTGTACAATCTGAGCGACAATTAGGGACAATTTATTGTATAATAATTTCTCCCTAATTTTCGGTCAAATTGTGCACCAAAATGGATGATTTGGGAAGAGGAGATAAGATTATTTGAGTCTCAAGGCTCGTTTTTATGGTTGTTGATAATCGGTAATTGTATAAATCGTATCTACTCTGCTCGAATTGCCCATTTTTGGGCGCAATCTAGGTGCGAATTAGGGAGAAATTACTGTACAATCTGAGCGACAATTAGGGACAATTTATTGTATAATAATTTCTCCTTAATTTGCGCTCAAATTGTGCACCAAAATGGATGATTTGGGAAGAGGAGATAAGATTATTTTAGTCTCAAGGCTCGTTTTTATGGTTGTTGATAATCGGTAATTGTATAAATCGTATCTACTCTGCTCGAATTGCCCATCTTTGGGCGCAATCTAGGTGCGAATTAGGGAGAAATTACTGTATAATCTGAGCGACAATTAGGGAGAATTTATTGTGTAATAATTTCTCTCTAATTCGCGCTGAAATTGTACACCAAAATGGACGATTTGGGAAGAGGAGATGAGATTATTCGAGTCTCAAGGCTATAGTTTTTATAGTCGCTAAAGATATAGTCAATTATATAATATATAATGTAATATTATATATATTATTATATAGTCATTATTATTATATATATGATTATATAGTCATTATTATTATATATATTATTATATAGTTATTATTACATATATATATAACATTATATAGTCATTAACATAAAAACGAGCGGCAAGGCTCGAACAATCGTAGTTCCCTCTCCCTAAATTCTCCATTTATATGCGCAATCTCAGCGTCAATTAGAGAGAATTTACTGTACAAATGTATCCACGCGTGAATAGAATCGCAAGAAAATGGGTGACAGATTTCTCCTCCACTGTTTCCGTGAAATTGTCGTCGACCGCTTATTTCAGGAGAATTGACCACAATGTCTCACCGAGTCTGATCATGGCTGACTGTTTCCACTCGGTCTGAGCATTGCGCGATATCCGCGCTATTCAGAACATAAATACAATAAAACACGTTCTCTTGCGAGAGAAAAAATATAATAAAATACCTGCTTTTTTCTTTGAAACATTTAATCCTTTGCCAAAATAATTTCTATAATATCTGTTTATATGTAAATAAAAAAAAAACAGAACTGTCGAATCGCAGGAATCAATATCGCATGCACGAAATGCACGAAGTCGTATAAAATGAAAAAGGTCAGACGAATTACTGTAGTTTTAGAGTTAAAAATTCGTCGAGTGGGTAAAGGGTTAAAGCTTAATTCTCTAGAACTTCTCTAATTCTCTATATTTCAGGTTCGAACGAAGTCGTATAAAATGAAAAAGTTCAGACGAACTACTTTAGATCTAGAGCTAAAAATTCGTCGAGTGCAAAGGGTTAACGTCTAATTCCCTAAAAATTCTCTAATTCTCTATACTTTAGGTTCGAACGAAGTCGTATAAAATGAAAAAGTTCAGACGAACTACTTTAGATCAAGAGTTAAAAATTCATCGAGTGGGTAAAGAGTAAAGGTCTAATTCCCTAAAAATTCTCTAATTCTCTATGTTTCAGGTTCGAACGAAGTCGTACAAAATGAAAAAGTTCAGACAAACCACTTCAATTTTAGAGCTAAAAATTCATCGAGTGCAAAGGGTTAACGTCTAATTCCCTAGAACTTCTCTAATTCTCTATATTTCAGGTTCGAACGAAGTCGTACAAAATGAAAAAGTTCAGACAAACCACTTCAATTTTAGAGCTAAAAATTCGTCGAGTGGAGAAAGGGTTAAGGTCTAACTCTCTCGAACTTCTCTATAATTCCCTATTATATCAGGTTCGAACTTAAAACTTAATTCGGACCGAACCGTTATTTTGGTCCAAATAAATGAATCCCGAACCGTTCGCTCCGATTCGACAAAATCGCTTCTTCCCCGAAGAATGTCCGACTATCAATGGCATCGACCGTACGCCGCCACAATTCCTACAAAGTTGCACACAAACGAAGTACGCACATCCACAAACAAAACCGGAATACTGGTTTAAAGGCGGTGGGTCAAAGTCGCTCCGCGATCCGCTCGATTTTTCCCACGCAGGGTGTTATCAACGAGATACAAGTTACCAAACAGGCTGCGACCGGGATGAGAAATCTTTGAATCTCGTTCGGCAGACGATTCTTCCGCGTCCATAATTATCGAAGCGGCCGGGGCTCGATCATGCCTGTTGGGGAGAAGGATATGTCGCGTCCGCGGGCGATAGTCTGGGACGCGGGGCGGCCTGCGCGAGAGGATAGAGGCGGAAAAATCGGACGTCGATGAACGCGCGGAGCCGAGCGGAGCTGTGCGGAGCGGTGCAGAGCGGCGCGGAGCGGTTGCGGAGCCGAGCGGGCCCGATGCAGCGTGTCGAGCGTGACACAGGCTCGACCGGATTCCATCCCGCTTCGCATCCTCTCTTCGCCGCTTCTTACGGTGCCCGTTCGTGCGTGAACCGTGGCTCGCTGTAATATGCAAGAGGATCGCGGCCGTTTTATTATTAGTTCGCGGGAACCCGAAGATAGAGTGGAACTGGCTCCATCGGTATCTCGCTCTTCCGCGCTCGCTCGCTCCGCGGTGCCGCGCTCCCGGAGATAAGGGGGCCGCAACCCGTGAAGCTAGAATGTCGGGGAAACCGCTCGGGGAACAGGAAACACGGGGAGAGAAACCGGCGAAACGGTTACGATCCGCGGGCCCCCCCGTGGAAGACGGAGAAGAAGAAACGCGCGCGCCGCGTAGTGTTTGCGCAAACAACGCGGCCCCCTGAAAAACGTCTCCGGTGGCTCCGGCGATACAGGAAGTCGTGTAAAGCTACCTTCTTGCGTTCCCTTTGGAACCGGAGCCGCGGCGCTCGAACGACCATATTTTACCTGTATCCTCACCTCTGCGGAACAATCCGCCACCTTGACCTTCCCCCGAGCGTCCTCCTTCTCCTCCTCCTCCTCTTCCTTCTCGAGAGAGTCAAAAGTGAAGCGAAACTAACTTCGTCCGCTCACCTTGGTCCATTGACCTCTTCGACGTCGTTTATAGCGACAGTAATGTCGCTCTAATTGACGCTCAGATTGTACACGAAAGTGGAGAATTTCGGAAGAGGGGACACGATTATTCGAGCCTTGTGGGTTCGTTTTTATAATCGTTGACAATCGGTGACCTACCCTTCTCTTCCCTTGATCATTATTTAATTTTCCTGATCCTAGTGACTATTTTGCTTGTTCCAACGATCCCATACGCTATTATTATTGTCCTTATCATTTATTTGATCTTTTCTTCTACTGTATGATCTGTTTTCTTTTTTCTTTACTTCTTTTCGATACTCTGCTTATACGAAATATCGTTGTACCATTATAGCACAGGGAATTGCTCTGTTCACTGATCAAATAAATATTATATTATTTTCTATTGGGTAATAGTAACAATAATAAATATTACATTATTTTATATTGTACAATAATAATAAGAATAAATATTATATAACAATATTATATACAATAGATATTATATTATTGTATATTTTATATAATAATATTATTATTATTATTATCAGTATTATTATTATTATTATTATTATTATTATTATTATTGTTATTGTGGATAAGATCTCCACATCCCCCGAGAGTCTGGCTGCCTTTGGTGATCTTGTTGAAAATTTCCTCCCGCTACAAAAACAAAAGAAAATTATTATTATTATTGTTATTATTGGTATTATTGTTATTATCATTGTAGTTATTATTGATATTATTGTTATTATTGTTGTAAATAACTTTTACACTACCAAAAAAAGAAGTCATTATTATCGTCATGTAAATGTTTCCGCGCGCAGAAGCGTGCGTCGGTGTGCGACGACAGCGTTAGGTGTCGTACAGTGGTAAACGCGCGCGGACGTTCGTCCGTTACACGAGGAGCAGGTCGGCGGTGTGGTTGATGGATTCGAGCGTGTCGCGAGCCGGGAACGGGACTCGGGCGAAAGGTCCGGCCGTGTTCGAGGTGGACAGAGCGTGGTTGTCGCGAGCGCCCCGCGAGGGACCACCTCCGCCGTTTCCTCTCGAAACACGGCCAGAAGAGGGCCGAGCGAAAGCGCGAAACCCGTCGAGCAGCACCGGGGGCCACCACCACGACACCGAGCCACCTCGTGGCTGCGCGTCTCCCTCGTTTGTTGCGATGGTTACGAGCCTCCGAACAAAATGGGTACAAGTTCGCCCCGGTTAAATGGAATCCATTGTGGTCGGAAGGCTCGAAGCCCCCCACGGCATTATCGCGGCGAGTTATCGAGCGTGCTTTCCATAAAATTATCGTAGCCAGGCCGCTCCGATATTTCAGATCGTTTCTTGCCAGTTATCGCCTCGATTATCGTTCGCGCCCTTCTCGCCCCCTCCGAGCAGCGCCCCGCGTATGCCGGCGCCGAAGCCGCCGCCGGATGAGCGTCAGCACCCTGCGCGCCGATCCCTTCGATCGCGCCCTTCGATCGACACTGGGTGACCCTTGTCACCCTTGACCATAACAGTAGATATTATATTATTTTATATTGTGTAATAATAATAATAATAAATATTAGATTATTTTATATTTTATATAATATTATTATTATTATCAGTATTATTATTATTGTTATTGTGGATAAGATCTCCACATCCCTCGAGAGTCTGGATGCCTTTGGGGATCTTGTTGAAAATGTCCCCTCGCTACAAAAACAAAAGAAAATTATTAGTATTATGGTTATTATTGGTATTATTGTCATTATTGGTATTATTGTTATTATTATAAGATCCCCACATCCCTCGAAAGTCTGGCTGCCTTTGGGGATCTTGTTGAAAATTTCCTCTCGCTACAAAAACAAAAGAAAATTGTTATTATTATTATTATTGTTATTATTGGTATCAATATAACCTTGGCATAACCTTTCGATCGACACTGGGTGACATTATGTAACATTATATTTGAACAATTCTCTTTTCACAAAAAGTGTCAATGAAGATTAATGAAAAATTATCGTTCAACAAATGCAGACAAAAATTCAATTATCTATAATTGTAAATAACTGTTTTTTAAATATTTTTGGTGAAAATTTCATAATGCAATATCTTTGACGGTTCGAAAGTTATAACAGAGTGTCACTGAATTTCTCGATCCAGCCCACTTTGCGGCAGCGTGACACAGTAGCGCCAGAAACGCGGTTCGCTAGTATGACGACGAGACCGAAATTTAGATCCTCCGGGCCGATTTCCGTCGTAATGCGAGCTTGAACAATGGTCCTCGCGATATCGAAGAACAATCTGAAGACAAACGATGCGGGACCGGTTATTTGTTGGCGCGCTTTATTTCCATCGTAATGGAAGCTTGAATAATGGTCTTCGTAATAATATCGAGCGAAACGATTTGAAAATAAACGACGCGAGACCGGTTATTTGTTCGTGTACCGTTAAAGGGAAACGATGATGCCAGATAGCCGTCCAACTCTATTCCACTTTCGGCTAATTCGCGATAGGATCGGAGCTTTCGCGCAGCTTCCCAAGGTGCAGTTCAGAGGACAAATCGCGGATGATTGATCGCTGGCGAGTTGCCGGATGCCGGGCAAAATATCATGCTTGTGCAAAATATCTGATGCGGACGAGATGATCCGATGAGAATAGCGTTCTCTTCAGCGTTTTTAGCATGGCGACCCGTGGTCGTATCGCTACCTTGAAGCACAAGGTCGAAGGACTTCCGGTGAGCGAGCTGTGTCGGACAGCGCTGACACTCGCCCCAAAATGATCAAGAAACGCGGATCTTTCGTTTCTGGAATAACTCGCGACGGTAGAAGCTCGATCATCGAACATTGTCGTGGAGTAATTGGAGCTCGAATTAACCCTTTTAGTGCCATGCGAAAAAGAGGCGCCTATGCGAGAATAACCGGCCGAATTTCACGGTTTTACTAGGGTTTGGGAAAATGCTCATAAGAACCAAACAAGAAACAATATTTACATGATTCGAAAAGCAGTAAATTAAGGACGAAATAGAGAACAAAACAATGACACTAGATTTTCTATATTCATTGAAAATTATATAAATAACAAAGGTATGAAGGATCATAAAGAAAGTAAAAGTCCAGTTTTCTCTTACAAAACGTATTTGCACGTACAAAAAGTCATCTTTTCATCATAATTTGATATAGATCATTTATTACAAAGTACATACTTTGCATTTCTGATATATTTTGTAACAAGATAAATAATATTACATAACGAACATAAAAAATAACTCGAAGGTACGTGGTAAGCGCCGGACGGATTATCTCTTCCGAAATATGTAATTGTTATAGGTAATATAACATTGCTGAAACAAAATTATGTTGTCATAAATATATTTGTGATATAATTTTGCATAATACTTCATTATAATAACATAAATATTTATATTTATATTTATATATTGTAAATGTGTACAATTTTGTTATTATAAAGCGCTACAAGGCGCGGACCGATATATCGGCTCTGGCAGTTCTCGCCAGTGCAGCAGGAGCCGATATATCGGCCTCCGACACTAAAAGGGTTAACAGAGCAGTGGGTTTAATTATTGTTGTGGGAGTATTCTTAACGCGGGAGGCGGGAGGGGATGCTCGTGGTGAAGAAACCGCGGACCTTGTTTCGTCACGTTATTGTGACAATTTTTACATTTGTACGATTACACGAATAAATCGACTGCCCTCCGCTCCCCTCGCGAGGCTTTGGGTGAACCGATAACATAGCTCGAACCACGCGAGGGTGGCACGAAGATCAGGGTTCGAGCGCGCGATCGCGGATCGATCGCAAATTAATATCGTCTCACTGTATAATTAATTGTGCTTCGCTCGAATCGATAGTTCTGTCAATGCTCTATATTTTTTGAGATTTTTATCTCGTTCTACGAGCTATCGGAAGAACGCAAGCAATTTTTAAAGCTTGACACTAGACTTACGGAGCATAAAAAGACAGCTGTTTTATATTTCATAAAACATAAAATTTGATAATTCGTAAAAGTAACGATAAGACATTTGTTCTGATTTTTAGCAAGACTTGTTCCGATTTTTATTATAACATTTGCCGTAAGTAACGTACAAATCGACTAAATAACTCATAAATGTATCTTTACGATTATTCATAATCGTAAACGAAAAAATTAGTGAATCTAGTAAATCGTAAATCTAGTGTCAAGAACCCTAAGTTCCCCAACAATTACGGCGCAAGAATAAATCTCCGCCGATATAAATCTTCGAATAAATCTTCGCGATAAGTTGCGTCGCGTAATGATCATAGATGGATGCAATTACACAGAGTTATTACCAAAATTACAGCAAGTCCAGGAAACAAGGTATTCCCGAGGTGATTCGAAGCAACTTTTTCCTCAGCGAAAATGCAATCCGCGGCCCCGTTTACGAGTTATTAACGAGCAAACAATGACCAATAAGAAGCGAGCTCGGCCAACGAGCGGACAAAGCCTAGTCCCGCTGATTGGCTCGCGCCAGCAGATCTCGCCTCTCATTGGTCGCCGCTTTCCCGTTAATATCTCGCAAACGAAGCCGCGTATCGCATTTTCGCTAAGGAAAAAGTTGCTTCAAATCGCCTCAGAAACACCCCCCCCCCCCATTCCCCTGCAGCGCCATAATTTCGGGACACCCAGTACAATCGCCGTCGACTCGCCGATCTAAAAACAAACAGCACCGAGAGATTGCAATCGATGCGCGCTAATGAAACACGACGTGAGCCATAAAAGACACCTGCGCGTGCATCGACCGCGCGAGAAAGGGTTAGGTCAGCAAAGAACGGTAACAAAACCCCGCGGAGGCAGCCCTGCTCCCCGTTCCGTCCAGGTGGCGATCCCCGGCGCATCGTTCAATTAGACAATCCGATGAAGAAAGGCTATCGGCAGTTCTCCCGCGTCAAGACCGAACATTAATCTTCGGTATGCAGACGCGATCGGCGATCGACACGGCTACCTGTAAAATTCAATGAAGATTAATGAAGGAGAAATCGGTCCGATCCTGATCCTCGCTGGAGGATGCATCGCATGCACACGGTGCGCGCCGGTTCAGGTCGCCGAGATGGTTCTGCGCTCTGCGGGGCCGTCTGGCCGCCATTCCCGATGCTCTCCCGCAGGTCAAGCACCTTTTGCCGGGGGGATCCTAAGGTTGGTCGAAACGTAGCAAAGCCGAGAGAGGCAGGGCTCGTTGAACAAGTGCAGCGGCGCGCGGAGCTCGCGAGCGCGAGCGCGAGCGCGCGGCTGCATCCAGAGAGCTTTCTGATCCCTTTCTAGACTTCTTCAGCTACGCAACATCCGCGAAGCGTGTCGTCCCGTTCGCGACACGCCTGACGTGGACCAGCCCGTGCTGGTGACATCCGAGACTCGTCGTCGCTTCCTCCTCCGCGGGGTTTCCTCATTCCATCGCCAACGCGTCCTCTCCTCTCCTCTCCTCTCTCCTCTGCCTACCGAGGGGGCAGCAGCCTTCCTCTTCGACCGGCTACTCCTCTTCCGCGTCGAGTCCGTTCTCCTCTAGTCTCGTCTCGTTTCGTCTCGTCTCGTCGCCTTCTTGTTCTGCTTCTTCCGACGCTTCTTTCGCGTCATCGGATACACGCCGACTCGTCGAAGCTGTGGAAACTCGTGATCCTCGACGGCATCTTCATCCGTCGGAAGCATCGCAGTCGTGTGCTTGCTGGAAAAACCTGCGATTGCAGTCGCTTCGCGTGTCAAGTGTTCGATCGATCTAGATATGAAAGAAGATCGCGGCTCGACGAGTGTTGCGAAAGAAGATCACAGCTCGACGAGTGCTGCGAAAGAAGATCGCAGCTCGACGAGTGCTGAGAAAAAAGATCGCAGCTCGACGAGTGCTGTGAAAGAAGATCACAGCTCGACGAGTGCTTGAAAGAAGATCACAGCTCGACGAGTGCTGCGAAAGAAGATCACAGCTCGACGAACGCTGCGAAAGAAGGAGTTTTTGACGACGAGCTGTGATCAGACGAGCACTCTGAAGAGAACTTGATCTCGCGGGACGACCCGCGAGCCAATGAACACTTGCTGAACACTAGTCGAACGCTTTTTGAACACTTGTCGAACACTTGTCGAAGATTTATCGATTCTCCAAGGACATTTCAAATCCTTGCGAATCCCGAAGACTTGGGCGTCACGGCCGATTATCCGACCGAACCAGTCCCCGGCTCGGGGAACGTATTCTAGGAAACTTGTAGAGATCGGCGAAGTTTCGAGTTTCTAATTCTCGCTGGATCAGCGAAATCACTCGGCTTGCTAGATCGCGTTACCAGGCTTGTCACTGCGACGGGAAGAAGAAGAAGAAGAAGAAGAAGATGCACGAGGATCTCTGGAAAGGAAGCTCTGCGAAGGAAGCGGAGGCGATCAGAGAGGGCACGGAGAGCATCTCGACGGTCCTATTTGAATAATCTCGGGATAGTGGTAGCCAATGGTAGCCGGAGAGGATCGAGGCAGCAGCAGCAGCAGCAACGGCAGCGGGAGCAGCCTTTTTCAGTGGCAACTTAATCCTCGCTTCCCGACAAGATACCGTACAGCCGACGCGCGACGCAAAGCGACGCGACGCCTCGTTTTTCTCCTGCTACTCCTGTTTTTCCTGCCGCGCGGCTTTCTTGCCTCGATTCCGCTCCGGCAACCGCTCCAACGAGGGACAAGATACGGCCGGACGTTGACCACCTCCGTTCGCCGGCTCCGCGGAAGAAACGCGAGAGGAAGCACCGACCGGCGCTCGCCTAAGCTTCCACTGGCTTCGAAAAATCCATCGAATATCCCGGACGCCTGGCCGCCGGTGATAGCTCAATATCAATGTCCACTGCGAAAGAAGTAATCGGCAGAGGATTCGTGGACCGAGCGCGTTCGTTATGACGATGACCCTGCTGGTTCCGCGGAAGAAACGCGAGAGGAAGCACTGGCCAGCGCTGGCCTAAGGTTCCACGGGCTTCGAAAATTCTACGCTATTCTTCCAGGTATTCTGGAAAATTTCCGGACACCTGGCTGTCGGTGATAGCTCAATATCAATGTCTACTGCGAAAGAAGTAATTGGCAGTTCCAGAATTCGTGGACCGAGCGCGTTCGTTACGAAGATGACCTCGCTGGTTCCGCGGAAGAAACGCGAGAGGAAGCACTGGCCGGCGACTGGCCTAAGCTTCCACGGGCTTCGTAAATTCCCGGAAATTCCCGGACACCTGACAAAGTAACCTGAAAGAAGTAATCAGCAGAGGATTCGTGGACCGAGCGCGTTCGTTACGAAGATGACCCAGGCCGAGCTAATTATGCTCCGGATGATGCTCCGGACGTTGACCACCTCCGTTCGCCGGCTCCGCGGAAGAAACGCGAGATGAAGTACTGGCCGGCGCTGGACTAAGCTTCCACAGGCTTCGAAAATTCTATTCTATTCTTCCAGGTATCCGGGAAAATTCCCGGACGAAGATGACCCCGGCCGAGCCAATTATGCTCCGGACGTTGACCACCTTCGATCGCTGGCTCCGCGGAAGAAACGCGAGAGGAAGCACCGGCCGGCGCTGGCATAAGCTTCCACGGACTTCGAAAAATCCTTCGAATATCCCGGCTGGTCGCCGGTGATAGCTCAATATCAATGTCCACCGCGAAAGAAGTAATCGGCAGAGGATTCGTGGACCGAGCGCGCGTTCGTTACGAAGATGACCTCGGCCGAGCCAATTATGCTCCGGATGGTGCTGTCGGCCATCGGGATTCCTCTCACGCGCCTGTCTCGCCGACAGCGAGCACGTCGTTCCAATTTAGAGGGACAGAGAGTCCAACACGGGGCACCGAGAACCGGCCCGGAATGCCACCGCGGACGGGAAAAATGGTAATTATATGCCGGAAAATGCCAGTCCGCGCCGGCCCGTCAAATTCGTTCGGACGGTGCCGTTTGCGATGCCATCGGCTCGGGATCTTGCCGTTTATGTTATTGGAAACTGTTCGTTCTGCCACTCGTTGCCAGCATGCGCCATTTTATGATGCACCGGGGAGAACATCGTGCGGCTGAAACATGGAGAACGCGGATATTAACACGTTCCGTGCCGAGCTTTTTTCACTCGAATCTTCACACTTTGATATTTTACTAAAACTTGATGTATTACGTGCAATTATTAATTCTCGTACACATAACAACATAACAAAAACTTATCAACGCCCATTCTTGCGGTGGAAATTGATTCTTCGGTTCTAAATTTCTTGTAAACAATTTGTTCAGTTCACTAAGTAAACATGCAAGCGTGTACCATCGATGGTACACGTGGCACGGAACGTGTTAATATTCGTTTTTGTATGTTTCACGTGAACGACAGATTTTTGAATTAATTACAAGGAACAGCGGCACTGTTCTAACAATGCGACAATGTCGGTGGAAAGAGACTGCGTATGTTTTTTAATACTTGACCACGGGGCTTGAATTCTTCTGGGATTTTAGATGGACCGGTTTACTAGATAATGAGTGGAAAAATGTTTGCTAGAATTGCGATTCGTTGGAGTGGAAAGAAAAATACGAAGGATATAATTTTTAAGCTTCTAAACGATGCGTAGATGTATCATTTATATTTTCGGTTCATTCAATTATCAGTTCATTTTCAATTCGGTTCAACCGTATGCATTTTTTGCAAACATTGTTTTATTGATTTGCTAGGGAAAAAAATTCAAACCGTTTGGTCCACTTCCGGAATCATTTGGTCTATGAAGCGGTCACCACTCAATTTGCCACTATAATTATTCTAGTTACTATTACACTAATTACTCTCCTTCTCTCTCTCTCTCTCTCTCCCTCCCTCTCTCTCTCCCTCCCTCTCCAAATGAAAGCCCGAAAACGAAAGCGCTCCGAAAAAAATAATCTCCGAGAACATGCATCTAATCGATGCATAGATATATCATTTATATTTTCAATGCATTCAATTTTCAGTTCACTTTCAATTCAGTTCAATCGTATGCAATTTTTGCAAACATTTTTTTATTGATTGTCTAGGAAAAGAAATTCAAACCGTTTGATCCACTGCCAGAATCATTTGATCTATGAAGCAGTCACCACTCAATTTGCCACTATAATTACTCTAATTATTACACTAATTTCTCTCTCTCTCTCCCTCCGTCCCCAAAAGAAAGCTCGAAAACGAAATCGCTCCGAAAAAAATAATCTCCGCGAACAGCGCCGAAGAACAGCGTTCATGAAATACAAAATCACCAATCGCCGAACGCGAACGGTTCAGAAAATCTGCTGAAATGATTCCGATTTCTGCAAAATATCGCCAAGATAACTGTAACCCCATCCGGAGATCACGTCCGGACGGTCGTCGCCGATGTTTTCCCTACGGTCTCGCGTGCCCGTCATTAGCCGCATGCCTCGCCGCGTAGGAACTAATTAAGAATAGTTTAACGCGGGTCAGAAATACGTCGGTACGAAGCGGTACGCGGCATTCCGCGCGGTCGCTTCCTCGAGCGTTCTGGTTGCGCGGAATAATCGCGGGTCCGCGCGAGCGCGCGCGCGCGCGTTATCAGTGTCGAGGTGCGTCAACTATCGTTTCGAATACGAAGAAATCGCGTGTCAATGTCGGCCGTGGATAAGGACGCATCTTCCGATAGGTGTCGCTTCGAATTTCACGGCGGATTCACGCAGGTGACGTCCGCGTCCTACCGGTTGAACACCTGCGTATCGGCGCTGTGCCGTTGCACAAATCATCCGTAGAACGATCATTCGTCTTTTTATTATTTTAGCACGGTGGAATGTCCATGCACGGTTTATACAACTGTACATGATCGTAAACGTAGCAGCGGGGAGAGCTGACGGAAATACTCCGAAGCTCCGGTGTCCCCCCCCCCCCCCCCGACATTTCATAATTATATTGCGTGTTTTATGCTGTTGGGAGGACCGTTTAGGAAAGAGAATCTAGGACAGGATTGTATTTAGACTTTTTATGCTGGAAAAGCGTTTTTGTTGTTCGTACGTTCATTAGAATTTATTCGATCGTCTCGTAACGCTTTGATGGCCGGATTATATCCCATTTTAATTATTAAGAAAGCGCATTACGATCGGACCCATTAAGAGATTCGTAATTGCTCCGCCAACGTATTTAGCCCGATGTCCATTATAATTTGTAGATTTTATTACGAATCGCGAACGACGAGGACGCTGAAAAAGTCGCGGCTCGATGTCGTATAATAACTTCTTCGCCTCGCGATTCTAACTTAATCGTTTGAAATTAATATATGTTTCAACGAACAGATAGTAAAAAAGAACTGTCATATCGATTATATCGCTCGGCGATGGTAGCATTCGGTCGTCGAGAACGTCGATTTTTAATTACGTCGGAATCGAGCGGAGCTGAAGATCTTTTCGACTTCTGTTAGCCGCGAACGAGATGCAGAAACATTTGCATTTTATTTATAGATCCAGAGATTCCTGTACGGCTTTTATTTCCGCAATTAAATGCAGAACATTCTCGTTTTGCCGCGGCAGTTCCACAACTTCCTGTTTGACGTATGTTTTCATTCGCGTACGATGAAGACCACTTACATTTTATTCAAACATCCAGCGCTTCCTCGATGGCGTTCGTTTTTCCGCGATTAATGATGGAACAGTTTCATTTCGACGAAAGATCCACAGCTTCCTCCTCGACGTCTATTTCTCCGATTGACGCTGAACTTCGTCGGTTTGCGACTTCCTTGCTCTCGTTCGTCGAACATTCTCATTTTATTATATATAATAAATATTATATGTAATAATATATATAAAATATATACGATAATAATAATAATAATGTATATATATACAAAATAATATATGTATATAGTATATATAAAATATATACACAATAATATATATTAATTATCAAATTAAATTAATATTAATATATAATAATTATCAAACATTATTATTAATTATCGAATCACCTTCATGGCTCATACATATAATAATATATATTATAAATAACCGAATTAATTATCGAATATTATTATTAATTATTGAATCGCCTTCGTGGCTCATACATATAATAATACATATTATAAATAACCGAATTAATTATCGAATATTATTATTAATTAATGAATCACTTTCGTGGCTCATATATATAATAATATATATTATAAATAACCAAATTAATTTTATCGAATATTATTAATAATTATCGAATCACCCTCGTGGCTCATACATATAATAATATACATTATAATTAACCGAATTAATTATCGAATATTATCAATAATTATCGAATCGCCCTCGTAGCTCATAATAATGCACATTATAAATAACCGAATTAATTATCGAATATTATCATTAATCACCGAACGCGCCCTCGTAGCTCAAGTCGGGCCACCCTCGGAACCACCGTCGACAAAAGATAGCCGTTCGGCGAAGTCGTTGCCGGGGCCCATACAGCGAAGATCGACGACGGCCGCGCCGCGTCCCGTCCGCATTTGGACCGTTCCCGATCCGTAACACGGTCTCGTCCGTAGATATTGGAGTTCTGGGACGGCGATTCGTCGTTCTCCGCGCGGCGGATCGTTAAGCCGAACGAACCGTCACGGACGGCAAAAGTCGGAGCGTTTATTGCCCGGTTGGCAACCGCAGTCTCCCAGCTGTCCGGGCGAGCAACGGTCTCGGGCTACCTTTGAATGCTCGCATCATAAGAGATCTCTTCCATACGGGGCCCCGGGATGATGCTGGTCGCATCAGCTCGATCGACCGGCTAAGCGCGTAGCGTCATCGACTTCCGGGCCCCGCTAGAATGCGGCCCGACGATGGAACAGAGGAGAGGAGCTTCTCCTCGCGGCGGCGAACGGCGGCGTGCCGAGCCGAGCCGAGCCGCGGCGAGCGGAGCCGGGCCGAGCCGAGGGGCCCGCGGAGGAGCCTCCGATGCGCCGAGTATTTTCTAATTACCAGTCCGCGTTGTAAATCACCGGTCAGCGCGAACGAGTAACGGGTTCCAGCGGGACGATCCTCCTCGCTGATATACATTATATCGATTCCATCCGGTGGATCCCGGCCTCGTCGTGCTCGCGTTGCTTCCTGCGGGGCCCCGCCCATATTTCATAGCCAATGATGCGAGCGACGATCATCGGCGTGCCGTGGAACGCGGGACGATCGGGCCCGCGAATACTCGGCCCCGCGGACTTCATTATCAATTCATTAAATGCTACGCGTGGCTTCGTACCGCTTGCCCAGCGCGGCTGCCGCGCGTTAACCCGTACTTAACAGCCGGATGGATGATTTCGGGATTCGACGGCCGGCGCGAAGAAAACAAGGACCACGCGTATCTGCAAATTAAACGGTCCGCTGACGGCAAAAGAAAGGTGCCGATATTAATAACTGGTTATTAGCCGGCGACGCCGGGTTAGCCGAACTGTAAATAGAGATGATGATGATGATGCTGATGCTGCTGGAAAATTGAATGCGTGTTCCGTGTCCCCGTTTCGCTGTGTTCGCGCTAGCGAAGTCTGCATAAGTGACCAACCAGAGCTGCCTGATCGGTAACGGGAAAATTCTGCTCGACACTGGCTCGCAGATGCGCGCGATGATGTGCACGCACCGTGTATGCATCGGTTTCGCGAAACGAATCGCGGCTGGAACGGTTTCGACGCGATCGACGAGCAGCTTTTCAATTTTCTCGGTGGGGCGCGCGCGCTGGAAAATCGAATACAAGTAGGTCCGGGAATGCGGGAGTTTCTCTCGGAAATTTTCCTGTGCTTGTGCTACGCCTATGTGGTTTATTTTGTGGGTTTTTGAGGACGCCGGTTTGCCCTCGAATCTCGCGTCGTGTTGAGGTTAGTCCGAATTGACTTGGAATCGTGGCGCGTGGCCTCAGAATTGCCTTCGAATCGTGGCAAAAAATTAGAAATAAAAAGGTTGAGTCGTCGTTTTTGTTCTAGTAGAACTATGAGTTCATATTAATGTTGTTTATGTTAATGGCGTGCTGGCCGCTGCCTTTTTATTGTCGACTGCCACGAATTTTTACACAAACGAGCCACGAAACCCGAAGAATCGCGACTTAGTATTCTCGGATCTGCCGGTTTCAATTCAGATCTCTGGACATTTCCGAGAGAAATTACTTAAAATTTTCTTTAGAAAATTAGGTAGACGATGGAGAAACTGTCGCACGCGATCTACAATAATTTTTCCCTAATTCGCGCTCAGATCGCGCACAAAAACGAGCAGCAAGGCGATTACTCGAGGAATAATCGCATCTCCTCTCCCAAAATTGTCCATTTGTGTGCGCAATAAGCGCGAATTAGAGAGAAATTACTTCAAATTTCCTTTTAAAAAAATTAGGAAGACGATGGAGAAACAGTCGCACGCGATTTACAATAATTTTTCCCTAATTCGCGCTGAGATCGCGCACAAAAATGGACCGCAAAGCTCGAATAATCGCATCTCTTCTCCCCAATTCGTACATTTCTGTGCGCAATAAGCGCGAATTAGGGAGAAATTACTTCAAATTTCCTTTTTAAAAAATTAGGCAAACGATGGAGAAACAGTCGCACGCGATCTACAATAATGTTTCCCTAATTCGCGCTCAGATCGCGCTCAAAAACGAGCAGCAAGGCGATTACTCGAGGAATAATCGCATCTCCTCTCCCAAAATTGTCCATTTCTGTGCGCAATAAGCGCGAATTAGGGAGAAATTACTTCAAATTTCCTTTAACAAAAATTAGGCAGACGATAAAGAAACTATCGCACACGATTTACAATAATGTTTCCCTAATTCGCGCTGAGATTGCGCACAAAAACGAGCCGCAAGTCGATTACTCGAGGAATAATCGCATCTCCTCTCCCAAAATTGTCCATTTCTGTGCGCAATCTGAGCGCGAATTAGAGGGAAATTACTTCAAATTTCCTTTAACAAAAATTAGGCAGACGATAAAGAAACTGTCGCACACGATTTACAATAATGTTTCCCTAATTCGCGCTGAGATTGCGCACAAAAACGAGCCGCAAGGCGATTACTCGAGGAATAATCGCATCTCCTCTCCCAAAATTGTCCATTTCTGTGCGCAATCTGAGCGCGAATTAGTGAAAAATTACTATATCACAGCTACCCTAAGCTGAGAAGTATTTTCGCGTCCCATCTTCCCGACAAAATGGCGACGCTGGAGCGCACCGCGATCGATGCCGCCCGTCGTCGCGATTTCGTTCGCGCAAAACTGCTCGTCGATGCCCGAGCATTTAAACTAGCATAACCGCGCGCCAAATGCAGCCGCCGTTGCATCGAGCGCCGACGCAGAGGATCGAGGGAGAGGAAACGCATGGGCTCGAGTCCGTCGTATATCGTTCGCTGCCAGCCAGCTGGATATCGTGCTCCCTTTGAATCGAACATTACAAGAAGACGCTGAGATAGAGGGCTCCGGCGGAAAGCTGGAAGAAGAAGGAGCAGAACAGTTCCTTTGGGGGAAGACAGAAGCGGATAAGCGATTCGACGCAGTCTACAAAGCACCCGAGCGACTTCCGGGCTGCCTGTAGACGCAGAAGACTGCTGCGTTGCCTCGGGATCCGCCTTTTAAGGGACAGCTCCTGCGGCCGTCGGCTGCGGATTTTTGTCGGCGGCGCTGGTACCGGAAGTGTCTTCCACCACGAAATTGCTGGACTACCACGGTTGTGGCATAATTGGCAAATTCGGTCCGAAACGCCGGAGAAGAGAAGTCCGCTTCTTCTTCTGGTTCTAAAAGCATCTATGAAAAAAGCGTTTAAAAGCTCCAAATGGGAAAAATGTTGAATAAATATATGTGCTGAAATATATGTTCAAATACAATAATAATTAATTTTGATTCTCAGTGTTGATAAAAGATGTCTCTAGATATTTTTTGATGATATTTTATAGATATGTGATATGATGATTTTATAAATATATGATATATTATAGATATTTTTTCTCCGATTGGAGACACAGTAAAGTCTCCTTAATTGACGCTCGGATTGCGCATAAAAGTGGACAATTTGGGAAGAATAGATACGATCGTTCGAGCCTTGCAGTTAGCTTTTTATAGTTACCGATTGTCAACAATTATAAAAACGAGCCGCAAGGCTCGAACAATCGTATCTCCTCTTTCCAAATTGTCCATTTTTCTGCACAATTTGGGTGACAATTAGGGAGACGTTACTGTAGTAGGAAGATCAATGATTCGAAGAGCAAGAAAATAGGATCGAGACAAATTCGATGATAGGAGAAAGCGATAAAAAATATCTCGGTGTGCACAAAAGATGCTAGACATTTATCTTCCAACAGAAAGATTCCAGAATTCGATGGCTTGACAAATGACGTCCTAAAGTACAACATCGATTATCTGTCTGAAAAAATTAGAAAATTCGATGATCCAGGAAGCTTATAAACCAAGTCTCAGTAAACAGAGACGTCGGACATTTCTCTTCCAACAGAAAAATTCTAAAATTCGATGGCTTGACAAATGACGTTCTAAAACACAACATCGATTATCTGACTGAAAAAAATTAGAAAATTCGATGATCCAGGAAGCTTATAAATCAAGTCTCAGTAAACAGAGACGTGGGACATTTCTCTTCGCTCTGGAAACTGAAAGATTCAATATCTTCGAATATCGCTGATAAACAATGTCAGCAAATGTCCGAGCACAAAGCTGTCAGACATTTTCCATCGGTCAGAAAATTCGACGGCTGAAGAATCTACCAAAGGAGACCCAGCGTCTTCCGGTTCCCCAAGCATTGAAGCACGAACCTGCCGAACGTTTCCCACGAAAAACGAAGATTGACAGGCTCGGCAGCCCGAACACAGCGGGTGTCCAGAAATATCGGTGAAAAATGTAAATCGAAGAAATGGGAAAGGGGATCCTCCTGGATCCTCCTGGATCCTTTCGGATCGATCTCGAGGGTAACCGACGACGAGTCGCTCGGCCAGCACGCCCGCTCTCGCCTATAAATAGACCTGTTCCGACTGAACGGGTGACCTTGGCGAGAAATCGCCAATAGATCGCACGGAATCCCCGCGTCGGAGAAAGAAGGAGGCTCTGACGGGCGCGCGCGCGCGCGAGCTCGCTTTGCTCGCGATGCCGAGCAAAAAGAGTGCGGCCCTTTCGAGTGTGTTATTACGTATTCATATGAGGCGGCGTGTCTGGTGGCTGCTGCGATGATGCGAGAACGCATTTGCCGATCCTCGCCGGATGCCTACAACGCCGCGGCCGGCGATAACTCTTCCGTGAACGGAAAGCGATAGGCGCTAGCAGACACGGTGAAAAACAGGTAGACAACACGACGGTGGTAGCTAACGAGTTTCAGAAGAATAATTTCCTTCAGGAAATTCGGTGGGGGATGCTATTTCGAGCGCGGTTAAAAACCAGGCTCTAAACCAGGCGGCGGATGCGCGAAGCGCGCCCCGCTCGCGCGACTCCGCGCGCCGATTTTTATTGGCGGACTTCTCGTGGATGCGCGTTGATTCATGGCGATTCAATTAAATTATGCTAATGCCGAATCCGGGCGAGAGATCATCGTAAGGGATCTCCGCGGGAATTCCGGGAATCGGGAAAAATTCCGCACGCCTTAAGAGATTCGCCCATTGTTCTAGCTAATTTATACGTTTCCCCGTAATTTACTGCACACGCCATAACCGCGTAAAGAACCGCTGGATAATTATCCGCCGGATCGCGGCGTGGCCGCCTCGATGGCCGACCATGGATTTTTGCCCCCGAGAAAAAACCGACGCGACGGCACCGAATCGAACGAATTCCGTCCACGTTACCGATCGCCCCCTTCGAACGACCAATCGCTGGGGTTGGTCTCCCTTTGGGCAAACTTCCGTTCGAGCGGATCGAAGCCGACATTTGAAAGTGGCATAAGTCACTTTTTCAAAAAGATCGAGTTAATGGTAACACTATTTACAATTGAACGGTATCTTTTCATTTAAAAAAAAAAAAAGAAGTGACTTATGCCACTCTCAAAATAAACGGCTCATTTAACACTGAGCCTACCAAGCAGTAATACTAACTGGCACGTACTGCTTCGCAAAAGTGAGAAGAGCGAATTTAGTTGGAATTTGTCAAGTTTTTATTTAGAAAACTTGCTCCGATAATATGACTCATTCAAGCGTTTTCCACGAAAGTGTCTCGGAACTTTGCAGAATTGCAAGCTAAGAAAGCACAGTCACTTTGACCGCGGTAGGTTTAGTGTTAATTGAAATACCGTGTGAAAAACGACGCGGTTCGCCGAACGACGGAAGCGCGGTTGACGTTCGCGCGGACTTCCATCCCGCGGTTAAATTCCCGCTAATTATCGGAAACTGCCGAATTTGTCGAGGAGCGTGGACGCGTCGGGGACCGATCGGTGGGCCTGGAAACGCGTGAGGCGCGTGAGAACGAGAACGAGAACGAGAACGATGACGATGACGATGACGGAAGCTTCGGAACGAGAGAAGGACGCGGCGCGTTGCGTCTGCTGATAGCGGCAACGAAGAGGCGAAGGGGCGAGATAAGGGGGGACCGTTCGAGCCGCGTTTATCGCGACCCGGCGAAAAATGGAAATGGAGCGGGACGGAAGACGGACTGTTTAGATAGCAGCTGTAAGGGAACGGGACGTGGCCGAAGGAACGCGGAACAGGGGGATCGGAAAGGCCGGCCTGAAAAATTCCAGCAGCCGTGCGATCTATTCGGGCCCGTATCGATCGCGTTTAACCCGCGTATCCGCGAAGCTGGAACGTCCTTGGCTGCCTCGGTAAATTACCGGTCTAATGAGTAATAACCGTAATTAGCGGCGGTGACGAGGTTCACGAGGGGATTAACGGCGTGGAAGTGCACGAGAGCTCTCTCTTTCTCTCTCCCTCTTTCGCAATCTCAATCTCTCTCTCAATCTCTCTCTCTCCCTCTCTCTCTCTCCCTCTCTCTCTCTCTCTCTCTCTCTCTCTCTCTCTCTCTTCGTCCATTCGCCGGTGCTCGGTCGGCTGCTCGTTGTTTGCTGGCTGCGGCGTCCTGCCGACACCACGCGAGTCCTTGACCGACCCTGAACCTCGAGGAAGAGTGGAAAGCCGGCCGAGTACCTGATTGGCTGCCGCGCGCCACAGTCGATGCCTCTCGAACGGACGAACTAAAATATAGTGATTACGGCAGAGAGAGGGCCCCGGTGTGGGAGGAGGCGGATAGGCCGTGGGAGGAGGGAGGCAGAAGACTCATCGAAGACGAAGAACCCCGCGGAAGAGCCGAGCAATCGCCGGGGACGCTCGACAGGCAATCGAAACGAACATCTTCGAGAGGTGTTCCTCCCGGCCGGATCGTAATCGCTGTTATTTCATCCGCAGATATCCTTTCCTCATTACTGCCGAGACCGTTTCCGCCATCGGATTGCCTCCCCCGCGAACCAGCTGCGCCGAACCGGCTGCAACACGCTCGAAATTTCGCTGGATCTTCGATGCATCTTCGAGATCTTCTTCAGGGACCTCTTCGAGGTGTTCGCTGGTTTCGTGCGATTTCGTACGATTCGTGTTCCTTTTTATCAGCATCGTCTGATAAGAGAGCGAGCCCGTCCAAGGGATGGTTTCACCCTGAAGAAACCTGTTCGTTTCTTTGGCTCGCTCTGTGCCGAGCCATCGCTCAGAAAAAGGAGTACTTGAAATGTATGGGAACACTTTTATGGGCCGCTGTATGGGACATGAGTCATAGAATGCATCATATCGCCGATACGGCTGCATGACGCTCGAAATTTCCGTGGAACTTCGAGGTCTTCTTCGGGGACCTCTTCGAGGTGTCCGCTAGTTTCGTACGATTTCGTACGATTCGTGCACCTTTTTATCAGCAACGTCTGGCAAGAGAGCGTGCTTCGAGACCTTCGTTCAAGGAGTTCGTTTCACCCTGAAGAAACCTGTTCGTTTCGTTGGATGTGGAACGCTCAGAATAAGGTGTACGAACACTTATGTGGGCCACTGTGCGAGACATTCTTATACAGAATACATCATAGTATCGCATAAAGAAGAATGACGTAACCGTTTCCTAATTGATCGAAGAGAATTGTAAGCTTTTATCACACAGCTGCGATCGGCCGGAGTCTTCGCACGGATTGCCATCGTCAAGTTCAGCTCCTAGTTGTAAGCTGAAAAGCGGTAGCTTGCCAGTCGACGATGAGACGTTCTCATGAAATATACAGTAAATTCTCTCTAATTGAGAGAATTCTCTAAGATTGTGCACAAAAATGGACAAATTCGGTAGAGAAGATACGATTATTCGAGTCTCGCGGCTCGTTTTTATAGTTACCGCTGGTCAACAACTATAAAACCGAGCCTTCAGAGTGAAACCATCCCCTTGGACAGGCTCGTTCTCTCCTCAGACTATACTGACAAAAATGTGCATGAATAATCGTATCTCCTCCTCCCAAATTGTCCATTTTCGTGCACAATCAATGCGTCAATTATGGAGAATTTACTATACACGAGACAGCGTCGCGCGAACTAGAAAGATTCGCTGCATTCTATCGATTGAGCCACGAAGATAAATCCGCAGGACTGACATAATCGGTCGAAGAGAATCTGAGAGCTTTCGGTAGCCGGGATCAGCTGGGATCATCGCAGAACGTTGTCCGGCGTCGGCGTCAAGAAACCGAAGACCGCGAACGATACCTTCGCTTGACAGCGCGCTATAAAACGTTCTCGTCGAATATACAGGGTGTCCCAAAAATGTCTCGCAATCCGAAAATAGGGGATTCCTGAGGTCATTTGAAGCAACTTTTTCCTTAGCGAAAATGCAATTTGCGGCCTCGTTTACGAGTTATTAACGAAAAACAGTGACCAATCAGAGGCGAGATCATTTGACGCGAGACGGCCGAGTCAATGAGTGGAACTGGACTCCGTGGACTCGTTGGCTGGGCCGCCGCGCGCCAGCCGAGCTCGCCTCTTATTGGTCACTGTTTTCCGTTAATAACTCGTAAACGAAGCCTCGGAGAACATTTTCGCAAAGGAAAAAGTTGCTTCAAATGGCCACAGGAACCTCCCATTTCCGAATTGCGAGACATTTTCGGGACACCATGTATCAATGTCGCTTGAACGTGGAGGAGTGACGGTTCCTTCACCGATCGAGCCGCGAAGATGACAGACCTACCGTAATCGATCGAAGAGAATCGGAGCTTTCGGTAGCCGGCCGATCCGCCAGGGCCAGTCGTTCTATTGCATCGAGCTTCTGGTAGAAGCTGAAGACCGCGCGCGGACGGTAGCTTCGCCTGCCGCGTTCCCGTTCGCCGTTCGCGGCCGCCGCCGCTGCCGCCGCAACAAAGTCCCCGGCTCCGTTCCAGAAGCGTTCGTGTTTCAGCGGGATCTCAGGCCAAGAATGGGCAATTAAAGTAACACAATAAAGGCTAATCATAAGTCGCCGGCGCGGAGCGGCGGACCGCGGCGGATCGCGGAACCAGCCGTAGCGGGATAATGTAACGCGAATTAAGCAGCGCCCGACCTTTCTCCTCGTTCCAACTTCCTCTGCTCGCGGCCTCGAGCATCTCACCATCGAGCCGCGGCGGCTCGTTCCCGTTAAGGGAGAACCCCCGAGCCGCGATTACGCGAATAAACGATCTTCAGGCTGTTATTCGATCTAATACGCGCGATTGATAACCGTTCGGTCAGTTCCATTCGAACGCGACGGCGCCGTCCTATTCGATTTCAGAAGACGCTGCAAATTGCAGGTCTTTCCGCTTGAACGATTTTACGAGTGCGAAGAGAGAGATACCCGCAGGCGTGGTGCAGGATAAAAAGTCCTCGCTTCGAGGTACATACATACCTTCGAGTGCCGAGCTTCCGCCGAATTGCTCTCAGCGCGCGAGCGTTCGACGCGTTCGCGCGGCTTTCGCGCGGAATTTTGGCGGATTAATGCGGATCGTGGACGAGGATCGCACGGTGCGAAACTCTTAGACCACCTACGATACAATAGGATTCTTATCAATGTACAGTACGGTGTACTGTTACCGGCTCAAACACGATCGTAAATTCGCGCGGCCTCCTTTCGCCTGCTCGCGGCATTTTTACATCGTAGATACAGGCATATTTCGTTTTAGAAATACAGTAATGCCTCCCTTACTGACGCTCGGGTTGTCCACTAAAATGGATAATTTAGGAAGAGGAGATACGATTATTCGAGCCTTGCGGCTCTTTTTATAATTGTGGACAATTTATAACTATAAAAATAAACCGCAAGGCTCGAATAATCGTATCAATAGCGAAATAAACAGCGATGCAGTAATGTCTCCCTTACTGACGCTCGGATTGTCCACTAAAATGGATAATTTGGGAAGAGGAGGCACGATTATTCGAGCCTTGCGGCTCTTTTTATAATTGTGGACAATTTATAACTATAAAAATAAACCGCAAGGCTCGAATAATCGTATCAATAGCGAAATAAACAGCGATGCAGTAATGTCTCCCTTACTGACGCTCGGATTGTCCACTAAAATGGATAATTTGGGAAGAGGAGGCACGATTATTCGAGCCTTGCGGCTCTTTTTATAATTGTGGACAATTTATAACTATAAAAATAAACCGCAAGGCTCGAATAATCGTATCAATAGCGAAATAAACAGCGATGCAGTAATGTCTCCCTTACTGACGCTCGGATTGTCCACTAAAATGGATAATTTGGGAAGAGGAGATACGATTATTCGAGATTCGATTATTATTATATATTACCATTTTTATAATCCTGGACAATTTATAACTATAAAAATAAAGCGCAAGGCTCGAATAATCGTATCAATAGCGAAATAAACAGCGATGCAGTAATGTCTCCCTTACTGACGCTCGGATTGTCCACTAAAATGGATAATTTGGGAAGAGGAGGCACGATTATTCGAGCCTTGCAGCTCGATTTTATAATTGTGAACAATTTATAGCTATAAATATAATCGTATTTACTCTTCCCAAATTGTCCATTATTGCGGTCAATCTGGGCGTCAATTAGAGAGACATTACTGTAATAAGATACTGTTGCGAACATAGCGATCGCGCGTTCCGGAAGAGGCGCGACGCGATCCCGCGTGATCTTCCTCTGTCTCGCGTGCGATCTCGCAACGATTTCGACGAGAACACCGGTGATTTTCTCTTCTAATTTCTGAGACGTGATTCGCGTTGTTCCGCCGCACGGAAAAATCCGGCGCCGCGAGTTTTTTGCGAGGTAAGGCCCGACGGCGAACCTTCGTGCGCGCAAGAACCGGTCGATTTTTCGAGCGGCGATTGATTTGCGGTGTTCGTTGCGATCCGAACGAAGAAAAATCTGCGCATTGGGGAGAATCGTTGAAGGATCTGCGGTTTCCTGCAAGGCCGGGCCCCGGTGCCGGTCGAACGATCAAGCGTTTAACGAACGGCGTCGACGGCGAATCGCGTTCGACCGTTCGCCGAGGGGCCCCGGAACGCCGTTTTCTGCGGGCCCATTGTCTCTGTCGCGATTCTCGCGTGGCGTCAAAGCCCCCGAGGGAGGGAGAGAGAGAGAGAGAGAGAGAGAGAGGATGCCGGCGCGCGGCTGCGCCCGTGGGAAGGATACGTGGAAGCCGGGAGAATCGCGAAGTTTGCATGGCCGCGTAGGCAGCCAGCCGGTCCGTTCCCATAATTAATCGGATCGATGTAACAGCATCCGTTCGGACGGTTTCTCAGGGGCAGGAATCGACTGGCAACGAACCGGTGTGTCCGGAGCTCCGTGGCTAATTGAGGATTAAAGGAGGAGGTAACTCCGTTTACTCCGATCCGAGATGGGACGTTCAACGCCGCGACCCGAAACAAACATCCTCGTCGCGACCAGCGCCCCGACACCCATAGCTACAGCAATGTCTCTCGAATTGACGCTCAGATTGTGCCACAAAAATGGACAATTTTGGAAGAGGAGATACGATTGTTCGAGCCTTGTCGCTCGTTTTTTATGCTTATCGATTGTCAACAACAATAAAAACGAGTCCCAAGGTTCGAACAATCGTATCTCCTCTTCCCTTAATTGTCCATTTCTGTACGCAATCTGAGCGTCAATTAGAGAGTAAGTAGGGCGTCAGTAAGGGAGACATTACTGTACTTCAGCCGTGGTAGGCTGGTTTAACCATTTGGACTCTGATTTATTTTTCGTTTATTTATTTGCGTTGTATCCAAGTCCGGTAAGTAAGTCAAGTTTTACGTACATGTAGATGCTAATAAGGAGAAATGTTGATTTTATTGGCGTAGGTTAACCCTTTTAGACCCAGCTAAGGGCTGCGTCGTGTAAGCAAATATGTGCGTGGCATGCGTTCGAAGACTGGTACAATCGTGTATCGTGGAAAAACGGGATTTATTTCTCCCAACAGGATAATAGTGATAAGCAGACCGTGGATCATTGTGCACGTTCTCTAATTTTACTAAAATTAGAATCGAGGTTCAGGGGATGCGTCAAAATGGCGGGTTACTGATTGTTTAATTTGCGATTACTCCGATCGCGAAGATACGTTTCCGAGTGAAAATCAGAATAAATTTGTTGCTTTTGCAAGCTGATTATAGAACAAATAAAATAAAAATAAAAATAAAAATAAAAATAAATATATATAATATAATATAATATAATATAATATAATATAATATAATATAATATATAATAAATATATATAAATAAAATAAAAATGCTATTTATTTATGCTCGCCTCTCGTTGGTCAGTGTTTCTCATTGATAACTTGTAAAAAAACCGCGGATTGCGTTCGCGCAAAAAAAAATTTACTTCAAATGACCCGAGGAATTCCTCAATTCCTAATTTTTGGCACACCTTGTGCAGACATTTCAAATAGTATTACCCCTAGTAAAAAGTATTCGAACACTAATTTTAAAAACATTTTATAATTAATACCATTTTAAAGCTGGACCAAAAGACTTGAACTTTTTAGAGCCGTTCGAGGGACTAGTCCGCTGCACAGCGACTAAAACACTTTTCTTCAATTTTTCTGTACCTCGGAATGCCGAAGAAGATTAAAAACCCTGTTAATTCTCTAAACTCGATTAAAAAGTTACTTCGAACGACCGCAGGAAGCCAGCGATTTTCCGATCGCCGGTGACTCTCGGGACACCCTGTAGAGACCGAGCCCGGTCCGCCGACAATGATCTGCCAGAACGATGACGAATATGTGTCCCGAGGAAAATCCCGACGAGGTGAAAGGGCGGCCGCACAATTAAGCGGTTAACCCCGCCGATGACCCGTTGCGTTTCGAGGAAGCGCGCGCTTCGCGGCGGACCGTCCCCCAAAGCCCGATGGCGGACAAGCTCGCGGGGCCCGATGATTCTTGCGGAATAACTTCGCACGGCCCTTCGGGAAAAGGGGGAAAGGAAGAGAGGTATACGCCCGCGCGGAACGATGGATGGACGGATAGACAGATAAATAGATACTTTATTACAGGCTGGAAGAACCGTAAGGCCGATCCAGCTCGGCGCGGCGCGGGCCGATGGATCGATGCGATGCTTGTTGCGCCGGGACAAGCGAATGGATGTACAAAATTAGAGGTATGGCGAATGCTCGTGACAGATGAATGCGTAGATAAACGAGCTGATTTTATCTGACGAGATTCGAGCAGCGATTCGAGCGAGAGACGCGGCTATCGGGGCACCGTGACCCTTGCCGGCGCTGCCTGTTTCTGGGAAACCGAGCGCCTACTTGCTCCTAATTAACACCGAAAATCGACATTAATTGCCGACTCGGACCGCTTAGGGTACCGGTTTTTTTTTCTTTTTAACAATGAGAGACGGAATTGTTCGTACAGATTTAAGAATGATTTTGGCTCGGATGTGCGAAATGGAGGAAGGTTGAGGAAGCACTCGGTAACGTGCGGATTTTGTGCACTTGTGACAAAAAGTTGATCGGTTTACAAATAGCGAAACATTTTTTTTTATTTATTAAGCAACGAAATCTCCTACGGGATTATTTACGGGGTTATTAGCTATATATATTGTAATATATCATTTTATATATATTACATATATTATATAATATTATATTATATTATTTATATTTATTCATATATATTATATATATTATATAATATATTATATTATATTATATATATATTATTATATATATATTTTATATAATATATATATACATATATTATATATTAATATATTGTAATATATTGTAATATATCATTTTGTAATATATTATTACAAAATGGCAATTATATATACAGTATATTATACAATATCATTACATATTCCTTTGGATACATGAAACTTGTCAAATACTGTATCCAACGCTCGAGAATGTATGTCGTGCTTTTTAAGGCGAAAGGGTTCTAATGTCATCCGATACGATAAACTTAACCTTTCAGTTTCGGTTCGATTAATTAAATTGCTTTTCTTTAAATTTTGCACAAAGATCCGCAGTCCAACGATAACGCAGCGTTTGCCGCGTCGGATATCCTCGACGGTTCTGAGTCAAAAAATCGACTCGGCACAGTGGCTTGTGGAGGGATGAAAGAATCCCCGCGTGCACATCTGAATGCCAGAGCCGAATAAGTAGTATTCGCCTCTTTCGCCGACAATTTAAACGGAATCGCCGATAACCTAGAACGCAACCCGGCGATTAGGCGTTGTTGCTCCGCGACCGGCGACGCGCCGCTATCACCGCGAAAAGTGATGACGTACACGAAGGTTAACGAGGAACACTTTTCCAAACAGCTGATAGGGTTATCACGGGGCGGAGACACGGCTGGTGACATTTTTCCTCGGTTTGTCAGCGCTGTCACCAGGCGACGGGATTACCGTTACCGTTCTCCAAGCAGAATCGATCGTGCCCCCCTTCCCTCCCCCTTCCCACCAAGCCGAAACAGCGAAACAAGTACGCCACGATGGCGCCCGTTGAATAAGCAACGAAGGTCGTCATCCAAGGCTATCATCGGTCGGAACCGGTAAATCGTAATCTCATTTCTCGTCTGTCTCGTAAAGAACCCCCTTTTCGCGCCGAAAGGGGGTCGAGTCACGCGAAACCAATTACCCGCGGAAACCAATTAATAGAGACGCCCGCCTCGCTGTTGAATCCGCGATTAGAACAGCGCGAGAGCGAGAGAGAGAGAGAAAGAGAGCGAGAGAGCGAGAGAGCGGGAGAGCGAGAGAGCTGGAGAGCGAGAGAGCTGGAAAGCGAGAGAGCGGAAGAGCGAAAGAGCTGGAAAGCGAGAGAGCGGAAGAGCGAAAGAGCTGGAAAGCGAGAGAGCGGGAGAGCGAGGGAGCGGGAGAGCGGGAGAGCGAGAGAGCTGGAGAGCGAGAGAGCTGGAAAGCGAGAGAGCGGGAGAGCGAAAGAGCTGGAAAGCGAGAGAGCGGGAGAGCTAGAGGGCGAGAGAGCGAGAGATCGAGAGAGCGGGAGAGCGAGGGAGCGGGAGAACGAGAGAGCTGGAGAGCGAGAGAGCTAGAGAGCTAGAGAGCTAGAGAACGAGAGAGCGAGAGAGCTAGAGAACGAGAGAGCTTGAGAGCAACAGAGCTACAGAGAGCTAGAGAGCGAGAGAGAGAGAGCAAGCAACAGAGAGAGCGAGCAAAAGAGAGAGAGAGAGAGTAAAAGAGAGAGAGAGAGCGAGAGAGCGAGCAAAAGAGAGAGCGAGCAAGAGGGAGAGCGAGCAACAGAGATAGCGAGCAAAAAAGAGAGCGAGAACGAGAGAGCAAGAACGAGAGAAGGAGAGAGCGATAGAGAGGGGCTCGCCCACTTAATAGAGAGGAATTACGCGAAGATAGATCGCCGGATCGAGATGGGATTCAGAGTCGTCGCGCGGCTAGGAAACCGGAAGAGGGTCGCGGGATCCGCGGATTTCCCTAGGATCCGAGTTCCGAGGGAACCGTATCGCGTGTGCGTAACGATCGGCATTACCGCCGCCTCAATTTACTCTTAGTTCGCGGAAGTACGCGGCTCTTCTCTCCGGCGATCTCGAAGTTGAAAGATTCGGAAAACGTGTGGGACCGCGGACGAAGAAGTTCAGCGACTCCGATGATAAATCGACCCGTATTTGCAACAACGTCTTGGCAATAGCTTTCGCGCGAAAGCGTTTCGCTGGAAAATCGATTTTCGAAGGGCGCTCGGAAACGATGCAGCTTGCGATGCAGATGGTATTTCTAGATGAATCGCCGGTGAATATCGTCGCGTTAAATCATCTCGAAGGCCGGCCCGCTTCGAGCAGTCGAAGTTAAGAGCCTGGACGAACACGTTGCCGGGCAAGTCGGAACGGCGACAGCCGCGTCCACGGACCGTGAACAGAACCGGGGAAAACAATCAGCCGAAATCAACGTCGTTGCTCAGTCTAAGTGCCTAACTGTAGCGTTTTATGCTCGGTGATCTAACATGCGGACGCCGGGGAGTCGGCGGACGACCGGTGGCAGTATGCAAATAGCGCTTGTCAGACTTCCGACAGATGCTTTTTCCTGTCCGATCGGCGGCCCGCGCGCGCGGATGGTTATGCAAATTCATGAGCTAGATGCGCCTATGAAAAACGGGGCCCGTTCGGGCCAGGGCTACGGCCGTTCTCGGTTCGCTTCATTACGTTCCATTCTTCGTCTCGAAACGCGTCGTTTGCCCAATGGGACGTTTCGACGGCGAATTGAAGCGAAAGCGTGCTGTTGCCGCTGGTAAATTAAATTCCTAGAATTATAATTTCCTAGGAAAGTAATGCAGTAACTTTTTTAAGACTGGATTGAACGACTTGAATTGTTTTTAGATGACAGAGAGGATAGTGCACTCGACGATGAATAAAATGCCTTATTCTTTTTTTAATTTTGCTATTACTTGGCACGACAAAAAAGGATAAGGAACTCTCGTTTTCTAACTTTTTTATCTGAGATCGTAACGAAAATTTAAAAAATTCCTCTCGATGATCTCGATAACTTATATGCGTGGTGAAAATTGACATTTACAATTTTACGTTTATATTTGACAATTTACAGGCGTCGAAAGATTTTGAGAAACTGCAGATTTCTTCCGGTTTCCGGTCAAAGTCGCGGTAAAAAAAAACTGCGATTTTTGCGATCTTGAATTTGTTGTAACTCGTAACAACGTGAAGCGATTTCGATCAAATTTTCAACATGCATATAAACTACCGAGATCTACGAATATGATATATGCTCAGATATAATAATTAAAAAACGAGAGTTTCTTATCTTCTTTTGTGACTCCAAGTAATAGCAAAATTTAAAAAAAAAGCATCTCAGTCATCGTCTCTATTAGATCAGTCTATCTATCACCTAAAAGAAATTTCAGTGTACGCAAAGTGTTAAAATCTCGATCTTTTTCATAAAAACCATAAAATTCGCAGTCCACTCGTAACGCGATAATTGGCCGAAGCGGCTGAAACTTGTAACGGTACCACGAGGTCTTCTATGACTCCGGCAAAATTTTTCTATACCGCTTTTTGCTGTTGCATCGCAGAACAACGGCGCGCGCGAGGTTTCTTCGCCACGGATTCCGTAATTTTAATCGATATGCTTCGAAGTACTCGAACTTATATACTGATTATAATTTATGTACCATAAAGTGACGCAGTAAATATCTTCGACGCTGTTATAAATATGCAAGCGTAACATTTTACAGTCTGTGAAAACAGGGTACTGCTCCAGGGTCAACTCAATTTATTTTATTGACAACAATTTTTACGGCAATTTTTATTTCTGTTTCGCTTTTATATCTAGACTTCGATGACGGAAGAATTCAATTTTCCTTCGATTCGGAAGAAACGAACAACGTCGATACAAAAATTTCTCTCTAATTCGCGCTCAGATTGCGCAGAAAAATGAACAATTTGCGAAGAGGAGATATGATTTATACAGGGTGTCCCAAAAATGTCTCGTAATCCGGAAACGGCGGATTCCACGGATCATTTGAAGCAACATCTTCCTTTACAAAAATGTTCTCCGAGGCACCGTTAACGAGTTATCAACGAAAAACAGTGACCAATAAGAATCGAGTGCGGCTGACGCGAGGCGGCCCAGCCAACCAGCGCGCCAAGCCCAGTTCCGCTCATTGGCTCGGTCGCCTCGCGCCAGCCAAGCTCGCCTCTCATTGGTCACGGTTTTTCGTTAATAACTCGTTAACGGTGCCTCGGAGAAAATTTTTGTAAAAGAAGAAGTTGCTTCAAATGACCCGAGGAACCCGCCACTTGCGGATTGCGAGACATTTTTTGGGCACTCTGTATACGAGATATATTCGAATACAAGCCTTGCGGCTCGTTTTTATAATAACCGATTGTCATTGTAATTATAAAAACGACACGCGAGGCTCGAATAATCGTGTCTCCTCTTCATTCAAGTCAATTAGGGAGACATTACTGTACTTCTGTTCGCAGCGACAAGCGATTATCCGCCGACTCGTGTTTCTATTTCGCGCGATCTCTCGGCATTCCGCGCTTTTGGGCGAGAACATCTGTTACGGCGGCCGTAGCCGTTGGACGGTTATCAAGCTGCGGCGATTATCCAGCAAAGGACAGCGATACGAGAGAAAACGAGGCGATCGGGCTGTCGGCGCGGCGGCGCGTGTACGTACCGCCGGTACGTTCACGCAACTACGCGTAATTTCCATTCAAATGAACCGGCCACCGAAGAAAAGTTAACTGTCGCTAACGAGCTGCCTCCCCGCGGGCGCCTATAATTACGCGGCGGAAATGATCGGCTGCCGAACGAGCCTCACCTCTGACCACCATTTTTCGATCTCCGGAACGTCCTCGAGATAACGTAATTGCACGCACCGGGGAACATGATTGATTCCGCTAACAATCGGCGATCTGTGAAATTGCTCCCGAGAAAGCGAGAGAGGAGGCTTCCAGTTTTACAGGATGCGATACATTAACCCTTTGCGCTCGAAGCCAAATTAACGAAGAAAATTTAATATAATTTTTGTGAACCACTGTATTCCCATCTTATATAACCTAATGCATTTTATGCGTATGAAATTGAATTTTGTGATCGATATATATATATATCAAATATATATTATATATTATATATATATTATTATAATATAATATTATTAATATATATATAATAATTAATATATAATAATAATTATAATATTATTACTATTATTATAATATATTAATAATATTATATATATATAATATATAATAATTATTTTATTATATATATATATATATCAAATACAATATGATATATATGATACAATAGCTATGATAATAATAAATAATAAATAATCTGAAATTCTTCTCGCGACTTTAAAACGTTTGTTTCTGACATTTTCGTCACAAGTGCATAAAATCCGCAGTCTATTAATCATTCTTTCTCCTCCCGCAACCGCATCGATTTTTTTAGGTCCTAACTGTAAGTTTGAACATGGCGTTAAACATCGTATCGCCTATTATTTATAACTAACTTCGAGTGTCGAAGAATTTATTATAACTAAATAAAATTAAAGCAAATAATAAGTAAAATAAATAAGTAAATAAATAAATAGATAAAATTAAAATAATGGAACAGTTACATCGCCGTAAATTTTGACTGATTAATTAAGTTATGAACAGAATTAATTATGACTAATTAATTTAGCTCTTACGAATTGCTACAGATTGAACTATTTTCACGTGGAATATACTCGGATAATAAATAAATCTGATGATGGAAGTTCGCATAATCGATGTTCTATCGAACAGATAGAACTCTGTTGCAACGTTCATTATGAAAACAGGATTTCAATATCGCACGATGCGAAAATTGCGACAGAATATAGCTATTAGATAGCACAATTCACGAACCATAGACACGACACAACCATATTCCCATACGAAAAAAAAAACACGTATTCCTGTAATTTGCATTATCTCCGGCATTATTTCGAGTTATCTCAATTTGAGCGCGATGCGCCGGAAGGGGGGGCTGAGGGGGTGTTCGAATCAATCGTTTTGCAGGAAGCTCGGAGCACGGTTATAATTTGCAAGGTACAGCCGGAGCGGAGAGATGGATACGAACGTTACATCGAGCGTATTTCCAGGCTGCAAATGAATGCCCGGCGGGCAGAATTTCGATGGTCGCCGGCGAATGGGAACCGGCGGTGGAGTTGGCACTTTGATGACATCATGCGCGCTGCTTGTTCAGCCTAATTTTCGGCACGGCTACCGGTTTCGAGCCGTCGAGTGCCGAGACGACTGTCGAAGAAGATGAAGTCGTTGAAATTGCCGGACATTCGTCCGATCAACGATGTCAGCCGGCTCTCGTTGCCTCAAACTTGCGCGGCTGGAATGCGACGAACGGCTACCGGCATCCTCGAGTGTCTTCTTCCGCGAAAGAGACATCGGGATGTTTTCCCGTTGAGGCTTGATTGCGATTATTCACGGAACGGTGTAAATTAATGCGTAGGCTCGCGAAAGAAAGGCTTTCAGATGTTAAAGAACGAGGAAAGAAAGGCTGCGCGAGGTCCGGCACGGGCGGGGAGGTGGACACGAATTTACAGGAAATTCTCTCTCTGTCTCTCTCTCTCTTTCTAATCGACGCTCGAATTGTGCGCAAAATTTTGAAAAAAGAGGAAATTCGAGGAAAGAAAGGCTGCGAGGTCCGGCAACGAGCGGGGAAGTGGAAACGAATTTACAGGAAATTCTCTCTCTCTCCCTCTCCCTCTCTCACTCTCTCTCTCTCTCTCTTTCTAATTGACGCTCGGATTGTGTGCAAAATTTTGGAAAATGAGGGAATTCGAGGAAAGAAAGGCTGCGAGGTCCGACAACGAGCGGGGAAGTGGAAACGAATTTACAGGAAATTCTCTCTCTCTCTCTCTCTCTCTCTCTCTCTCTCTCTCTCTCTTTCTAATTGACGCTCGGATTGTGCGCAAAATTTTGAAAAAAGAGGGAATTCGAGGAAAGAAAGGCTGCGAGGTCCGGCACGGGCGGGGAAGTGGAAACGAATTTATAGGAAATTGTCATTCTCTCTCTCTCTCTCTCTTTCTAATTGACGCTGGGATTGTTCGCAAAATTTTGGAAAAAGAGGGAATTCGAGGAAAGAAAGGCTGCGAGGTCCGGCAACGAGCGGGGAAGTGGAAACGAATTTACAAGAAATTCTCTCTCTCTTTCTAATTGATGCTCGGATTGCGCGCGAAATTGAACAATTTTGGAACAGTAGATACGATCACTCGAGTCTCGCGCCTCGTTTTCATAGTCACCGATTGTCAACAATTATAAAAACGAGACGCAAGCCTCTAATAATCGCATCTCCTCTTCAAAAATTCTCCATTTTCACGCTACATTCTGTCCGATCGTCCCTCAGCCTGCAAACAAAAACTGAACAATCCAAGCATCGATTAGGGAGAATTTACAGTATAATTCATCCCTGATCCCCACTGTCCGCCGAAACAAGTCGAAGAACATTCGCGCCGGCGAACAAAGGCATCCCCGTCGGAAGAAACCGCACCGATGTTCCCGCGAAAGCGGCCGATCGGAGCGAACGACGTCGAAGACACCGGGTTACGTGACCCCGGGTAGATCAATCTTCGCTCGTCACCGCGGAGCGTGTCGCTCGGACAAAGCAGGAGGTGTTCGTCGTCGCGGAAGAGGCGTCCGATCATTATCGAGATACGTGTCGCGCTTAGGATCACACGGCTCGATAAAATATCGTTCTCGGTGGCGCGGCGGTGGCAATATCCGCGTCGCTCCGTCATCCCCGCGGCAAAAACCGGCGGAACGAAGACGGAGGACGTCCTCGGAGGGAGGGAGGGGAGGATGTAAAAAGAAGTGGAAGAATAGCAAGAGGAAGAAGAAGAAGAAGACGAAGATGTTTTCCGTGGTTCGATCGGGCAGGCCGCGGCGGCCGGGAGGACGCGCGTCGAGGAACGAGAAGGAGCTACCAGGAAGAGGCTGGTTGGAACAGTGGCCGGGGTGGCAGGGGGTCAAGCGAGGCAATAAGCAAGATTAATTCGGCGCGTCGGACGATGGAAGCTCGGCTATGCCTAGCCGCGCTCCTGCCAGCAGAAGTTCAAGTTCAACGACGACGACGACGACGACGAAGACGGTGCCTAGTCGTTGACCGCGCGGCAAGGAGACGCGCTATCGACGATTAGTAGCCTCGGGTTTTTGCAATTCCGCCGCGGCTAGGCGGTGCCGAGAGCTCCCCGGTGTCGTAATAAGTCGATTTGACTCGGTTGGTCACGGTGATATTTCACCGTCGCCGGGCCGAGCTATGCATTTTTCGCGGCGCGGTCCCCGGGACCGACGAGATTGCGACCGCGAGAACCCCTCCGCAACGATCCCGATGATCTTCGCGGCCCTCCCGATCGGTAATTCACCATTACCGCACGCAAATTACTCGCCGAGCGGACGAGTCTCGTCGCCGCTCCGTTCTCCGCGATCACGAGAAACCATCTCCGATACGCCCGCACGACGCGACTCTTTCTCTTCCTTTCTCGCGGTTCTTTTCAATCGGGCCGCGAAGTACCGTAAATTCTCCACCGAATTTTCCTACGGCTTGTAAACCGAAATTGACGAGTTCGGGAAGGGGAGAGCACGTTTTTTTCTTCTGTCAGGTTGGCAAGAAAGTAATTTCGGTGTTTCGATGTGAAATGAAACTGTGTTTTCGATACGAGAAATGAATTAGAGTCTGATAATGAAAATGTGTCGTTTTTGCACTCCGTGGTGAAATTGGCAGCGAACTATCAGTTGTACACGAATTTGTTTCTATAGTAACCGAAATGTGTCGACTACTAAAGCTGAACGACGAAACAATTGTAACCTTGACAAAAGAATGACGATGCAAACGTAACGCTGTCTATTGCTGCAAACCGAAATTACTTTCTTGCCAACCCGATACAGTAATGTCTCTCTAATTGACGCTCGGATTGTGTACAAAAATGGGCACTTTGGGAAGAGCAGATATGATTTTTATAGTTGCCGATCGTCAACAGCTGTAAAAACCTGCCTCGATAATTTTTTATAATTTAATAATCGCATCTCCTCTTCCCGATTTGTCCATTTTTGTGCGCAATCTGAGCGCGAATTAAGGAGAATTTACTGCAACCCCGGTGCAAATGTCGTCCATTTTTCTTTAATAGGGAGCATGGAGAATTATTATTATTATTATTATTATAGACTGCGGATTTTTGCGTAGAATTATCATTTTGTGCAGCGATTGCATAACGCGATCATAAATATAAAATAATATCTTTCGTAAATTATTCGAATATGTAGAAAATAACGTGTCAATATTGTTCTTGAAATCAGTCAGTCATAAGATAGCTTTAAACTGCAGCAAAATCATTTCTCTCTAGCAACTAACTAGAAAATTATATCTTTCGTAAATGATTCGAATATGCCGAAAACAACGTGCCAATATTGTTATTAAAATCAGCCAATCATTCGACAGCTTTAAACCACAGCAACACATTTTTCACAATGAATGCATAGAATTTAATAATCTGAGCCGCGAATGTTTATGGGAAACGAAAATTGTCCGCGTTAATTGCACGTCGCAGAAGCTGCAGGAACATTTGTTTCATTCTTCAGTTATTTCATCGAGTTGAAAATAATGCGACAGGACTTTCGGATTCCGCGAACGTTCCCACTGTTCGTTAATTGATTTAGCGATTTTTACAATAAATGCGGAACAGTTAGTTATTTACCATCGGGTCCTGTTGCTTTTGCTCGGCCGCGCGGAGAGTGTGAACAAATTATTATTGTCACTATATTTCTCCGGCAAGTCGAGAGAGAGAGAGAAGGAGAGAGAGAGAGTCCCGCGAGATACCGTTCTTCTTCTTCTTCATCTTTTTGCAGATTTTCTGCATTTACGACGGAAGTTAATATTAGAGATAAACCGTAAAAGTTTTTCGCTATGTCTTTCGCCTCCCCCCCCCCCCTCCCCCGCCCCGCGGGCAAACGAGTCGCGGATATTTCCATGGCAACGATATTCGTATAATCCGGGTAATTATACAAATAAAATGTTTTACGAGCCCATTAAAAATGAGGATGCAGAGACCGGAGCGAAATAGAAACTTTCTTTCTCTTATTACGTTCTACCCATTATCGCGGAACGATAATGCGGGATTTATTCCCTGCTCCACCAGCGAGAATCATTATTCGGTTATGTTTTATACGCCCGCGGTTGCTACACAATTGCGTTGAAATCTACAACCACGAACGCACCGCCGCTAATCTAATTTACAACCCATAATCGATATCTCGTGCACTTTCGTACCCGGATCAGCCATTTCAGGATAGAGAACCTTAAACGATAATAGCCGAGGCCCCGCTGTAATTGAACGGCCGTACATGTACGTGTTACCAAAGCTATCCGGATACATATGTCCCGTACGGTATCATTGAAACTTCTGTTTCGTTTGTCGTTTTTTTTATCCGCGAAACGTTCGTTTGCCTCCGATAATAAAATTGTAACGCGGCCCGCGCCGCGAGCGATATCGTCTGAAAACGGAGGTTACCGTAAATTATTGCCGCGTTATTACTGTAAATCAACGCTACGCTCTTCCCGCGAATGAGGAAAAAAGAAAGAGAAGAAAATAAAGCAAAGGTGCTCGCTCGGTTTTTCGCCGCAACGCGGAATACGATTTTCGAGTAAAATGAAGGATCGCGTATGAAAAAGGACTTCAAGCGAGTTCAGGATAACTATTTATGATATGATCTAATTGTTCGACTGTTGGAGGTGTAATTCTTAGTGTTCGAATACTTTTTCAAGCTGTTACACCGATCGAATGTTACACCGGGCGAGAAATGGGAGCTCGATAAGATCTGTTCAACAAGAAAAGACAAAAATTCGATTACGAAAAAATTGTTCGTGAAGTTTATAGATTTCTTTATACCCTCCCCCCCCCCCCTCCCCGCCCAAGAATTCTAGAACAGTACAACCTTCAGTTCTGTGTAAAAAAAGATTGACCAGTAGTAATTTGTTCATACTCCGCGCAAACAAGCAATTAACATCGATTAAATCGAATTAATCGGAACATTTGCGGAATCTGAAAATGCTATCGCATTATTGTCAACTCAATGAAATAACTAAAGAATGAAATAAATGTACCTGCAGCTTCTGTATCGTGCAATTAACGCATACAATTTTTGTTTCGCATAAAAATCCGCGGCCTAAATTATTAAACTTTATGCATTTATTAGGAAAATAAGTTGCTGCGGTTTAAAGCTGTCGAACGATTGATTGATTTTAATAACAATATTGGCACGTTATTTTCGATATATTCAAATAATTTATGAAAAACATAATCTTCTGATTAGTTGCTGCATTATGCAATCGCTGCACAAAATGATAATTCTACGTAAAGATCCGCAGTCTATAATAATAATAATTCTCCACGCTCGCTTATTTAAAAAAAATGGACGACATTTGCACTGGCGCTGCAGTAAATTCTCCCTAATTGACGCTCAGATTGCGCAGAAAAATGGACAATTTAGGAAAAATAAATACAATTGATATAAGAGATACATCCAGATACGAGACACACGTCTCATTTTCGTTTTTCTCGATCGTCAACAACTATAAAAACGAGTCGCAAGGCTCGAATAATCGCATCCCCTCTCCCCAAACCGTCCATTTTCCCGCACAATCCGAATTACCCTACAATGTCCATACAAAAATAGTCCGCAGAAAGGAAACGGTTCCGATGTAATGGCAGAACGTGGGTCTTACAGAGGACCGTCCCACGTCAGTCCTAGGTCAGCGAAGTCTTCCGGAAAAGCCATGATCCGGGTATCGCGACCACGAGCTGGTCGCAGGCACCGTAGAAAAGCCCCGTTGTCGCCATTGAATTCTTGTCTC
Source organism: Megalopta genalis (assembly GCF_051020955.1). NCBI lineage: Eukaryota > Metazoa > Arthropoda > Insecta > Hymenoptera > Halictidae > Megalopta > Megalopta genalis. Next base: position 31,606,943 of record NC_135013.1, on the reverse strand, counting down.
TGGTCAGTTCGCGGGTAGCGGGTCGGGGTCGCGGTTACCGCGAGCATAAATCATTTCGCCGTTCGGAAGCGCTTCGCGAGAGCGCGGCCGGCTGGCAAGGATAAACAGAGAGCCTTCCGACGAACACGAGAACACAAGCCAGCAACAGAGAGAGAGAGAGAGAGAGAAAGAGAGGAAAATAGAGAGAGAGAGAGAGGAAAATAGAGAAAGAGAGAGAGAGAGGAAAATAGAGAAAGAGAGAGAGAGAGAGGAAAATAGAGAAAGAGAGAGAGAGAGAGAGAGGAAAATAGAGAAAGAGAGAGAGAAAGTGAGAGAGAGGAAAATAGAGAAAGAGAGAGAGAGGAAAATAGAGAAAGAGAGAGAGAAGAAAATAGAGAATGAGAGAGAGAGAAAGGAAAATAGAGAAAGAGAGAGAGAAAGGGAGAGAGAGGAAAATAGAGAATGAGAGAGAGAGAAAGGAAAATAGAGAAAGAGAGAGAGAAAGGGAGAGAGAGGAAAATAGAGAAAGAGAGAGAGAGAGGAGGAACAGAGAATTTGAGGCGAAGAAGCGGAGATAGAAAGAGAAAAAAACGGTAAAATGTCACTGTTCCCTAATTACGCGGAGTAACTAGCCTGTGGCAGGGCCCCCGCGTGGATAGCAGAGCGAACGAGAACGAGTGAAAGAAAGGAGGAAAGAAAACGGGTGGAAGGAGAGAGAGGCGGGAGCGAAAGAGAGCGAGAGCGAGAGAAAGAGAGAGAGAAGGAGCGCCGCGCGGAAACATCGCGGCTCGAAGAACCGAGAGATCCCCCTCGGATGGAGCCGCGGGTACCGCTAGATCTAGCAGCCAACCGCGAGTCCGTTTTGCTGATGCTCGGCCAATCCGCGGGCTTGTTTGACCGGCATGTAGAGACGACCACCACCCGTCCGGCCCGGTTTATAAAGTCAGCCCGATGCGCCGCCTCGAAGACAGAGCCGTGCCGACAGCCCAGCCATCAGGAGCGGAATTCAGTTTTTTTTTTTGGTTCGTTCTGAATCCTCGAGAGAGAGAAGTGTTTCGTCGCGTGTGATCGACAAATCGGTGAACACCCTCTCGCGGCGTCCTCTCTTTCTCTCTCTCTCGCTCCCTCTATTTCCGCACTCTGTCCACCGTCTCTCCTCTTCATCAATCTCCTCGCAGTTTCACACGGGGACACGGGGGAAAAAAGTTGACGAAGTTCGCGGGACAAGTTCGCGGGTATCGTGTGACAACCCAGTGAATTTGAGCAGCCGGTGAGAGACCCAAGGGACTGCTGACTGAGTTCGGTGCCAAGTGGATTTACGGATCAAGGTACGTGGCCTTCAAAGTGTTTCCCGTCGGGCCCATTCGGCCCGCCCAGTGTTCAGAGCTCGATCGATCCGGAACAGTGATCCGCGCGGAGCTTAGATTCCCGTGCTGGCCCCGTTCGATGGGATTCCGAAATTCGGCGGACCGATGTTACGTTAACGGGCCCCGTTATTTCGCCGGCGAATCGGCCAGATATCTTCTTCGGCTTCGAAAGATAATTTCTGCTCGCCGATGATGTGAGACGGTAGACGCGCGCGGCTACGAAATTGCTGCATCGGGGTAGCCGGGTAATTTGCAAGTGCACAGAGTACGCGGTCCCTCGATTTCGATAATGGGACCTCTGTTGCAGCGGCAGGGTTATCGTGCTCGATTAAAATAATACGCGGGGATGTCGGTATAGCCGAGTACTTTCATAGTTCTGAATCGATGCGATCGGTAACTGCATCGAGTGCGCCGCGCGCTTATCGTAACGATCGGATTTTATGCGTTTATGATAAAAATGAGGAACTGAAGTATAAAACGCAAGCAGAAGACGTAAGAAGAATTTAATAATATTCTCTTATGCTATTTTCAACTTGGCGAGTTTGCTAGAAGAGACAATTTACTTTGATTTAGTCGATGCAATCGATAACTGCATCGAATGCACCGCACGCTGAACTATCATAACAGTCGGACTGCGGATTTTATGTCTTTCTAGTAAAAATAAGCAACTGAAATATAAAACTGTGAAGACGCGCAAGACGAATTTAATAACATTATTATGCTATTTTCAACTTGGCAAGCTTACTAAAAGAGAGAATTTACTTTGATTTAGTCGATGTAATCGATAACTGCATCGAATGCACCGCACGCCGAATTATCATAACAGTCAAACTGCAGATTTTATGTATTTCTAGTAAAACTGAGGAATTGAAATATAAAACTGAAACTTAACAATATTCTCATGCTATTTTCAACTCAACTAAAACAGACAATTTATTTCTATTTAGTTTCCGTCTCTCGAAATCGCCCAAATTTCGCCGAAAGATCCGCAGCCTGATGATAATTCTAGACGCAAAGCCCAATGCCCTAGCTAATCCTCTATAAACTAATCGACCAGATTAGTTCAGAAGCAAATTAGTTCACTGCGAACTAAACGACGCGTATTCGTCCACAAAAAACTTCGTCGGCGCACTTTTCCAGGCGCCCGAAACCACGAGATGAATTCCAACGGAATTCGAGGACCAGGAAAAGTCCCTCGCGTCCGACGAATCGTAACTGGGATCGTAGAGAGGACGCGATCGCGAATATCCCGCGGCAAATCGAAGGATTTGTCACGGGGCCTTAGCGTGGATCGATAAGGGGCCAAAGCACGGCTGACGCGGAGCCGCGATTATTATGATCGATCACGGCGAGTCGGTCGAATAAAGGTCTCCGGCGATCGGTGCATACCTCGTGGCCGCCATTCCCACGGTGAGAGAGAGAGAGAGAGAGAGAGAGAGAGAGCCGAGTCGGCCGAGAGCTTGGTTCAAAGTCAGGGCCGTAACCGTGTTGAGCAACGGGTGAAGGCCCGTGACGTCGCGTAATCGTGAAGCCGAGCCGCGTTTCCCGGCTCGTTCTGCTCGAAACTGGGTCTCGTTGCGAACGCCGCGAACGCGTCTGATGCTGCTAGATCGAAAGACAGATCGATGGATCCGTCGGCGAACGATTCTACAGACCGCGATATTTCGAATTGCGAGCGCTCGCCGCGCCGCGCGGGACGTAAAGTATCGTTCGTATTCGAGGCGGGCAGCCGATTTACGTGTTCGGCAACGACGCCCGCCGAATACTCATGCTGGTACCGCGTGTTTCGAGAGTCCGTCGACCTACAGGCTGCCTGTGCTACTTATCGTTTGCCCAGAGCATTATCGATCGGAAAGAATCGGCGTAAGTGGCATTTCGGAACGGGGGAACGCGATGCAAGCTGATCGGTGGATGTTCGGATGCATGCCTGCAGTGCGTCAGGGAAATGCAGGAGAAGTTATTGCCGAAGAAGTTGCGGAAGAATTCGAGCAGGTCGCTGCGTCGATTTCGATCATTTTGTCCATGTTGTGGAAAAATATTCGGATCAGGATTAGGGCAAACGCGTTGCTGAAGAATGTTAGAGCGAGACGCGACATGTATCCAAGCGCGAGAATCGCGCAACGATTTCTGAGGTCGGACGTTGTTCGAAAAGATCGCGAACGATCGCATAAATCCGATGATAAAGAAGCCGCGTAGCTGTTCATTTGCTTTATTTGTTTCCTTTATCGGTCGCTTCGGCGAGCTGAAAATAACGCGGCAGCGTTAAATTCGTCGAATGTTTCGTCGGTTTCGCGTTGGATTCGATCTCTGCATAATTGCATAACGATTGCACAAATCGATCCTATATATAAATCGATCTTGTAATTGATGAGAGGGACCGTTCCTTTCAATTTCGTACGATGGAAGAAAAAACAGCGGCCGCTTCGCGCGACGATCGCCCGCGATCGATTCGTTTCGGAAACTTGCCGTCCGTTCTGAACGCGTCGACGTTGCCCACCGAGCTTCCGAACTGGTTGTTACACGAATACGTTCGATAGGAGATTCGCGGTAAAAATCGAAACGCTTAAAAGCGAAAGGCGAATCCGCGCGAACAGGTGGCCGTCGCGTCTCGTCGCCGAGCCGCGATAGAACTCGGTGAGTTCAATGCCAGGGAAGCGGAACGCCTCTCGAGCCGCCGCTCTCTCTCTTTAGCGGTTACGTCGCCGTTCGATAACTCGAAATAATCGGTTTTATTCGGACTCTTGTCCCGCCTCAACTGCTCGAACATGGTGCTGTATGTTGCGATTGTTTAACCGCGAATTTTGTTCATTAACGGCTGTGTTAAGAGAGGCTTGATGTTCTTTCGAACATCGAGAAGACGCTTCGTTACTTGAGTTAACACTGTCGGCTATTTAATGACGTTGCTGACGTTTATTTCTTGACATTTTCAATTTATTAGAGACCGTTTCGATTCGTTTCATTTACCATAAGACGACGAAAACCGCGATTAATATACCGTCAGCCTTTAGAACGTGATTTTTGGAATCAAGGACTGTCGCCAGATTCGGAGATTAATTTTTTTCCAGTGATATAGAGAGTCGAATGAAATCAATTGTGAAATCAATTGTGAATTCAGAATGTGAAACACGTGGAATAACGACAACTATAATCTAGACCGTTGATTTTTCGCACTCGTGGCAAAGAAAATTAAATCAAATGCGAAACACAGTCGAAACATTTAAAAAAATGAGAACGCACGCTGTCGCATTATTTTCAACTGGCAGAATCGCTCGATAAACGAACTAAACAGCAACGTAGCTTCTTCAGCTGGCAACTAGTACACACAAATGTGATCGCGCTTAATAATCCGCGGGTCTGGCTATAATCGTACTTTCCAGTTTCTGTGAATTCGTACGAATATAGGAAAATTGTTCGGCTCAAGGACTCCGATGTTCTACCGCGCATCGTAATATTATCATCATTACGGCGAGTGAAAACCGGCTAAACGTTTCGCAAAAAAAAAAGAAAATAAAAAGAAAAAGAACACGTACACGAGTTCGTAAATGCACGTAATCTTCGGTCCTTTAACAGCCAAACACGCATTCGTGACGACCGCGAACGAGATGAATCTAGACACGGCGCGGCAGAAAGAACTAGCACTAAAAGCGACCGGTTTGCGACCCCGTTCCCATAAAAACCGACGAAACCGCGCTTATTATTTGAGCCGTTTATTTTGAAAGTGGCATAAGTCACTTTGTTTTTAAGTCGATATATTTAAGGGTTTGCGTTTTAACACGTTTCAAAATATGGATGCTAACTTTCGAGAAGATTTACTTGTATTTCGTATAAACATTAAAAAATCACCACTTTTCATTACGGTAAATTGACTTACGCCACTATCAAAATAAACGGCTCATTTGTTATTGGCCAAGGGAGACAAGGGAGCAGTATAAAGCGTTCGTTGTTCCGCGGCCGGCAATCTCATCGAACGCGACAATTCCGCGGCTCGGAAAGACGGAAAAAATTCCGGCCAGCTCTCGGGTTCGCTGGGGAAAGAAAACGTCGGGCCGCGATGATTCCGCTTGAAGTGGAGCTCGCGTTAATTGGGGGACCGCGAGGTCGTTTTCCTGGAAATTATTCGAGCGGCCGGCGCTTCGCCGCTGTCACGATGCCGGAGAAAACGCGTCCGCTGGAAAAAGAAAAGAAAAGAAAAGAAAAAGAAGAAGTCTCGGCCGTGCGGCCGGGAAGAGCCGACCATTAACAAGCGCGGAGGGGTTTAGCGGCGGCCATTAAATCATCGCGGGCCCCGTGTATATTTAATCGCGCGTGTCTCTTCTCTTCTCCGCGGCTAGTTCCTGCCGCGTGCTGGTGTCACGCACGTCCTACGCGGGCGCGCGCGAAAAAGGCTCCGATTAAATCTGGCGAACAGCTGGCGAAAAAGGTGGAAAACGAGACGGGGTCCCCCGCGCCCCTCCCGCCGAGGCTGCGTAAAAGATGATCATTCCCGGCAAGCGCGCGGGATGCGTATAATGTTACACGCGTCCCGGCGTCTGAATTTTATACACTGCAATTTGAGGGCCCGGCAAAAAGCCGATTCCGATCGGCTTCCCGAGGCCTCGTTAAAGCCGAGGGTCCATAAAGCCTCGGGGAGGGAAAAAAGAACCGGACGGCCGAGCAAATGGATCAATTATTGGGTGATCGTGCCGCGACTTCTCGCGGACCGTCCTCGTCGTCCTCGTCGTCGTAAACGAATCCAACACTGTGTCCAATATCGTCGGCTAAACGACAATCGTGTTACCAGCGGTGAAAAAGTCCGCCGCGCGATTCGCGTCGCGAGGCCAGCCTTGAAGCCGCCCCGGTCTTCCGACGATCCTGCTGCTCCCCGTTCGGCTCTGCTATCGAGCGGGATGTTAACGTTCGCGGGATCGTGTTCCATAAGCGAGGGAAGAAGGGCGCGAGCGGCCCGGGAGGGTAGGGGGGGCAGGGGCCCATCGTACTATCCCGGACTTAGTAGAAACTCACCGCGCCGTGACGAGAGCCCTCTTCTTCTTCATCGCCGCCACCATCATCATCATCATCATCACCATCATCATCAACCTCATCAGCCGCGCGATCGTCATCGTTCCCTACTATATGCTTTTCTTCGAACAGCCGGGATTTAGGCCTTATCGCCGGCGAGGATCGCCGGCGATACCCGGCGTCGGCGTCGGTTCTCGGCGAGAGCGAGCGGTTGAACGAACCGAAAAATACTAATTGAAAAACGCTGAAAAATGCCCGGCGATCTCCCGGAAAAATTCGCGGGATCGGCGTTTATTCGCTCGGCGAAAGAGGAATCGACCGGAAGCATATTCTTGCAGGTTTCTCGTTCGCACGTCGAAAATAAACGGAACGCGTTCGCGCGGCGATTAGCACCGAACGTGCGCAGTCGCCGATGGTCAAACGACTGGTTGCAGATTTTTGAGCTCGCAATTGTTGAAATTGTGAAGCTGCTTTCGTTGGAAATCGTTGGATAAGCTGCTGTGTTCGGGTATATGCGGTAATTTCTTCCGGAAATGTTCGGAGGACGGCATTGAAACCGGCAGATATGAGAATACAGTGCAATTTTTCCCTAATTCGCGCTCAGATTGCGCACGAGAATGGACGATTCGGGAAGAGGAGATGCGATATTCGAGTCTTGCGGCTCGTTATCGATTGTCAACGACTGTAAAAACGAGACGCATGGCTCGAATAATCATATCTTCTTGTTAGAAATTGTTCTTTTTTGTGCGCAATCTGAGCGCGAATTAGGGAGAAGTTACTGTACTAAGTCGTGATTATTCGAAACTTGCGGCTCGTTTTTATGGTTATCGATTGTCAACGACTGCAAAAACGAGACGCGAGGCTCAAATAATCGCATCTCCTTGTTAGAAATTGTCGTTTTTTGTGCGCAATCTGAGCGCGAATTAGAGAGAAATTACTTACATTAAATGCGATTCTTCGAGCCTCGCGGCTCCTTTTTATAGAAAGTCGTAGCAGCCGGCAAAAAAAGCAGCGGCCGGTGTATATTAACCGCTTAGGTACATAATTTACTTGAAAAAATTCTTGCGTTTGAAACGTATTTAATTTGCTAATCCGCGGAACAGTATATAAAGTGAGAGTAGATTTTGACAGTAGATTTCGCGCGAGAATTCATTTATTTGAGCGATGCAATCTACATAGTAATTAGAAGTTCGAATGACTAGTTCGAATGACGAATTAGACTCGTCACCTCTAACTTAGGCAAAACAAGTGCATTATAAGTCCCAGTCGTCGAATGTGCCCAAATGGTTAATACGAATACACAGTAATGCTAAAATAAAAAACGATGACTTAACTTTTTTATCTATAATTTTTGTCCACGATTCGAAGGCAATTCGGTTACCATATGCCGCGATTCGAAGACAATTCGGAGGCCATATGACGCAATTCGAAGGCCACAGGATACGATTCGAAGGCATTTCGGAGGCCACATGTCACGATTCGACGAAGATTAATCGCGCACCTCGTAGCTCAGCGGACCTTTTTTTACTCGACTCACGTCCAAACAGACCATTTTATGTTTCCTATCGAATCTTAGCATCGAAATGTCAAAAGTAATCTCGAAAGCAAATCACATAGGCGTAGAACTATCACGAGAATCTGCAAAGGAAATTCACAGCAACCCGAAATTTGGCATTTCCGGGCGAAATTACTGCACTGTAAAATTACGAACAATTCGAATAAAAATTCCATGCGACAATTTTTCTAAGACAACACGTGCCAGTCACTTTTACATCTCGGTAAAGTTAACGTTGTCGAGCTTCCCAAGGCAGGCAGACCGAGACCAGAGTGTGAGAACCGTACGAAGAGAAGTTACTGGAACAATATCGGTGTTCCGGGCAGCCGGCAATTCCCCGTGGCCGGTAATCAGGTGACCACGTTTGGCGTTCATTGTCCGGGGATGAGGAATCGTTTATCGTCGGTGGACAAGTCATTTATTACGAGATTCCACGGATGTCACTCGGTGAATGCGATGTCCGTTATGCGGTCTACATACGCGTTCGCCGTGTGCGGCGGCTACGGCGCACGATCAACGAAAGGCGATCGCAGTTACTCCAGCCTCGGGAGATTGTCATCGCGATCTCCCTCCATTCTGGATCTCTCGCCGGGATCTCTGCTCCGAAAATTTCACTTGGGAACCATGCTTGCCCGGTGATTAACGCGTCGAGGAACCAAGAAAAAGAAAAAGGGAGCGAGAGAGATAGAGAGAGAGAGAGAGAAGGTGCGGGAGCGAGAGAGGCAAAGAGCTCGAGAAATGTTAATTAACGGAAAAGATTCCGTCGGATAAAATTCCACGAGGTTCCCGGGAGCGAGCAGTCATCTAGGAGAGCAGAGCTAGAGCTCGTTGAAGGTGGAAGAAGCGCGAGCGAGCTCGAGCTGAGTGTTGGTCAGGGCCGTAGGCTCGCTCGGGGTCAACGGCCAGGCGGCGCCTGGAAGATCCTCGGACGAGAGATAGTGGGGCAGGTCGTGGCTAAGAGGAAAAAGAGAGGACGAGGGAGAGGGCGAGAGAGAATGAGAGAGAGAGAGAGAGAGGGGGAGAGAGGACGGAGAACACTGGAGAACTGCAGAGAGCCGAGACCGAGCCGAGCTTGACGCCAGATCTGCAGAGGTACGCTCCTGGCCCAGGACACCTTCTGCCAGGAGTCGAATTCACCCACGTCCGAAATTCTGTCGACTGTAAAATACACTTCTAGTGAGCATAATCGACTCGTTAAAGCGGTATTTCGTAGAAAAATCTTCGTATTTTCTTCGGAGCCATATTTTCTTCGTCAGTTACGATTTAAACGAAACATAGAAAATGCTTTATTTATTCTTTATTTATGCTTTATTTTGAAATGATTATTTACTATGGAGAGTTGACAATAACGCGTAGATATTTTTCAATTTTTCTGCTGCTTCGAATTTCGCTTATTTAAGTAGATTGAATATTTTAAATATTAAATAGAATAAATCTAAATGAGTTTGTCGATTGTTAAGAGCTCGACCGAGAGTGGAGCTCCGATATTCTTTCGAATTTCTTCAACGAAGAAATGACCGTAAATTGCACTCGCGAATGCAGTACTCGATTTCAAGAAAAATATCCATTGGTTACTCAGAAAAAATGTCCAGAATCTCCTTTTACCCGAATTATTAACCGAGTTTCATTATCAACCGGGCTTCGTCTCGAACAATGGCGTGAAGTTCGAACGGCCATAACTTCGGCAAAAATAATCGTATCGATAAACTTGAAAATGCGTTCGAAAGTACGCGATCTACGCTTTCAGATGCGTATGCGAACTCGAAGCTGGCTTTCGCTCCGACGAAATCGCGGCGCATCGAGCGAACCGGTGAGAACGATCGATCGTTGCTAAGCCGTTTTAACTCTCCTCGGGTTCGTTTTTTCTTCTCGATGTCTTGATTTTAACCGAGACGCTTCGAGCTGATAGAGCCCCACCCAATTACGGAAATCCGGATGGAATCGCCGATTATGTTTCAATGAGTTTTCGAATTACCGCACAGCAGCGGAAATTGCGCGAAGAGTTTTCCAGCGGTCGCGCGCTCGTTTTCCTCGTTTTTCGTTCGCGAGGCACGGAGAATTTATTATATAGAAGATCGACCGGGGGATTGTTGAACCGAGAGCCGACACGTTCGCGGAAGACGAGCCCGCCTCGCGTCAAAGGCATTTAAGGTGTCTTATTATGGCTAACGATATCCTCGAACGCGCACCGCCTATTATCTCTTCCGCCCTTAATCAGTAACGCTCAATTTCTAACTCGTAATTTGCGCTGCTCTCCCCTCGTGTGTGCTCTGCTCGTCGGTGTGCCGACGACGCTCGCGTGTTTATGTATATATGTGCGTATATATGTGTGTGTGAGAGAGTCTGCGGGTGTGTATACGCTAAGCAGAGGGAGGGGACGAAAAGTGAAAAGGAAGACGATGGAAGGAGTGGAAGCAATTACTCGGGGAAAAACAATTGGCCTTTGGCCGTCGAACGACCGGACGAAAGGCCGTGCGTTGCTTTTCACCCCCGTCGAAAGCCTTCATCTTTCAATTATTATTTCCCGAGAGGCCGCTCTCCTGTGTGTACACAAAACCCACGAACGGGAACATCGCCGCAAAAAGAGCACACGGAACATAAATCACGCGGGATCGCGCACAAAAACCGGAAAAATCGTGCCGAGTTTCTTGCGGTGGTAATCTTGCCCGGATCCCGGCAAAGGGATCCGGAGTTTTATAACTGCCCTCAGACCAGATTGAAACGTTCATTTTTACGGGAACGCGCGATCTAGAAAATTTCGCCGGACGAAGCGAGAAGAACGAACGGCAGGGGAGGAGCATAACCGCCGCATAAGAATCCACTAAATTACCGCCCCCTCTACTAGCATAACCGGCGCCGAACAAAGCGCGATATAAATAAAATTCTGCCGCGATCTAAAATCTTTTGAATTGCAAAGGTTTTCTGGTTGTTACGAAAGTGTTGCAATTAACGACCGAAGGAAGCGGCGAACAAGAAGTTGCTAATTGCTTCGACCGACTAAAAATAACGCTTGAAATCGCGGCTCGGCCGCGTCGATCTCTCAACCCTGAAGGCGCGCAACACACCCTAATCGTTGAAGAGAGCAGAGATTTCGTTCTCGAATCTTTCGCCTTTCGATGCGGAAGGATTTCGTTAAGGATTTCGTTAAAAGACGATTGCGCGGTCGCCGCGGGACCTAATCGCGCGCGATGGAAAAAGATTCGATTAAATTAAGGTTCGCCAGCGATCGCGTTAAATGGAAGGAAGCGGCGAACAAGAAGTTGCTAATTGCTTCGACCAACTAAAAATAACGCTTGAAATCGCGGCTCGACCGCGTCGATCTCTCAACCCTGAAGGCGCGCAACACACCCTAATCGTTGAAGAGAGCAGAGATTTCGTCCTCGAATCTTTCGCCTTTCGATGCGGAAGGATTTCGTTAAGGATTTCGCCGTGGAACCTAATCGCGCGCGTTGGAAAAAGATTCGATTAAATTACGGTTCGCCAGCGAACTTCGCCGCTTTAAATTTCGTTAAATGGAACGAGAGCGCGACCAGGATAGACGAGGGGAAAAAATCGTTTCGGAGTGCCGGTGGCCGCGAAAGGAAACTGGAAAGGTCTTCCGGAGCTTCGACCGCTAGAAAATCGCGAGCGTACACCTGCGGTAGAACCGATGTCCGGCCGCGAGTGTGGGTGTGTTCTCGGGCGAACGAACTCGAAAAGGCGGGAGGAGGAGGTGGGCGAGGGGTTCGAGGGGAGGAGGGACAGAACGACGGGAGCTCATTATCGAACACTTAGCACGTTTTAAAGCTACTTCCTGGGCATACCGCACGGCGGATCTCCTCGGATTCATGCCCGGGGTTTAATGATTCCGACTTATCGGCGCTGTTTCCTCGCGATTAGACGGGAACGCGAGCTCTCGGCTTGCTCGCCCTGCCTCCGAGAACAAGACGAAGCCGGGCATGCAACGCTCGCCGCGCATCCCGTCCGCCAGAAAGGAAATTACTCTTTGTGATTCGAGGCGATCGGCCGTTTAGATTTCCCGCGGATCCCGGCCGACTATCGCGCTTCCAGCTCGTTCGCGTGAGACGGGGCCGCCTTAATAAATTCAAAATTCTCTGCTACGACGTTAAAGCCCAGGAAAAATCGTGCAGCCGGCGTGGGAATTCTCGCGTAACGCGGGATCTGGGAACGCGAGAGGGAGAGCACGGGGACCCGGTTCGGTTTCCTTCAACGCGATCGTCCGCGTGTTCGCCGCGCGGAATTTATTCGCCGCGCCAGGATGCGGCCTGGCTGTTCGCCTTTTCATTTCGCGGCTGTTCCACATTGCACGCGATTTTATAGACCCCTGTTCTGTCCCTGGTTTCATCCGGCCTGGCTGAAACGCTCGATGCAATGCTCTGCGAACAACGCTGAACTAATGGGTCGTTCGGAACATTGTTTCGTTTCTGAACATAAGTTTCGTTTTGCAAGCTCGTTAAAGATGCAAGTGATTCAGCAAACGACGGGGCTTCTGCGAGATAAGATTTCGAAAACACCAGAAACATGTCGGAAGGTTCTTTTTTTATTTGAAACGTTAAAAAATTGTCTTTTATCTTCTCGCGAAAGAACTGAACGACTTTCCGAACGACCCAATAGTTTCCCGTTGGAAACTTTGCGTCGATTCTAACAGCAAGTATGGCTTCTTCAATCGTAGGATGATGGAACGGTTCAAAGGTCGGACGAAAGCCGAAGGCGAGTCGTGTTTAACCCGAAAAGAAATTTCCCTTTCGCCAGATTTTCTATTTAAATTTTATATTATAATAATATATATATATATATATATTATTATATTATATATTATATATTATTATTATTATATATATATATATATATTTATAAATTTATAAATTTATTGGGTTACGTGATCTCGGTAACTTTCCTCTGAAAAAAGAAAAAGAAATAATAAAATATTGCACCAGCACGATGAATGGTCGAAGAGAAAACGGCCAGTTTAATTACGAAAATATATTTATAAATAGAAAGTATACATTCTTAGAACACAACTGCTTCTTCTGTTTGCGCGAAGCTTTCTAAAACGTCTTTCCCCGTCGCTAATTCGGTAAACGACGCGCTTAAACAATCCGAGTCAACATAAACTCGGCTCGGGTCAGAGCCATCGCTATGCTTGAATAGCATTCATTAGCTAGAATGAACCGCCGCCACGAAGGTGTGCCAGAATCACGGTTTTCCGCAAGAAAACGCGTCGTCCCGGAGGATCTCTAAGTCGCGCGTCTCTTCGACGTTACAGTAAAAAAAAAGAGAGAGAAAAGAGATCGATGACGTCGATCGCGATGAATTCGATTTTCAATTAGCGTGCTGCGGCAGCGTGAACCCGGGCCGAGAGGGCAATCTGCTTAGCCGGTCGTAACGAACCGGTGCGCCCGGAATCATTGATCTCGATCGCGAGCGGCGGCCGGTTTCTGTATCCTGTAATAATCACGAATCCCCGGGATCGAGGGTTCCGCGAAATTGGCCTTAATCCCGGCTAGTTCGAGACCGGGGTGCCGGGGCAGATGCGATCCGTAGATCGGCGCCGGTTGCAAATTGATCGATTAACGGTACGAGGATCGACAAGCGTCCACCGGGCGCGAGGAACGAGGTCGAGCTCGCGCTGCAGATACGCGATCGAGAGATCGGCCGGCCGCGATCGAGACCTTCGCGGGCCCGGCACTCGTCGATCGAGAGAGACCCGCCTTGCAATCGGTATTGCGATCTCGTTGTCGCGAGTTACACCGTGCCAGGTGACCGAGCTTCTCTCGTGAGACTGCGACGCTTAGCTTCGCGCCGATCCTCGATCCTCGATCCCGCGACTTTTCGATCCCGAGCACGGCCGCGAAACGGTTCCGGCGACTCGTCGATCGTTCGATAGTCTTGCATAGCGGTCGCGGCATTTTTTCCGGAGGAACCTGTGGCGATTTCGTTGCCCGATCCTCCTGTTCCACGAAGCGATCTTGGAAGAAGCGACTCGATCAGTTGCATCCGTTAGATAGATAGTTCTTACAAGGTACAGTAATGTCTCCCTTATTGACGCTTAGATCGCGCACGAAAATGGACAATTTGGGAAGAGGAGATACGATTAATTTGAGTCTTGCGCCTCCTTTTATAGTTACGAATTATCAACAACTAAAATAAAAACGAGCTGCGAGGCTCGAATAATCGTATCTCCTACTCCCACATTGTCCATTGTCGTGTACAATCTGAGCGTCAATTAGAGAGACATTAGTGTATGTTGCTTTGTGAAAGATACGGAGCGATCTATGCAGTGATGAGAATAGAAGTATCGTTGTCTGTGCTGTTGTCAGTTCAGCGTTTGATATGCAACTCGTAGAGGTGTACTCTCAGTAGGAGATAATATACAGAGTGTCCCGAAATTATGGTACTATCGGGAAATGAGGGGTTCCTGAGATCATTCGAAGTAACTTTTTCCTCAGCGAAATTGCAATCCGCGGTTTCGTTCACGAGTTATTAAGGAAAAACAGGGACCAATTTGACACGAGCTCGGTTGGCACGAGGCGGTCGAACCAGGTTCCGCTCATTGGCTCGGCCTAGCTCAGCGCTAGGCGCGTACTCGCCTCTCATTGGTCAGTGTTTTTCGTTAATAACTCAGAAACGAAACCGCGGATTGCATTTTCGCTAAGGAGAAAGTTACTTCAAATGACCTGAGGAATCCTTCATTTCCTGATTTTGAGTAACTTTTGGCACACCTTGTACGGGCATTTTAAATAGTACTACTAATACTTTAATAGTATCAACTCAGGAATCCCTAACTTCTCGGGGATACCATAATTTTGGGGCGCCCTCTGTATAGCAGATAATATGCTATAATGTGCACAAATGATTTTATTTTGATTTGGACTCGCTCATGTTATATAGATTGCTACTCGTTGGCTCTTCAAGATTAAATTATCAGTAACATAGCACAGCGCTAAATAATAAAAGTAAATAAGATGTGTAAAATGAGTAAGATGTAGCAAATGAAATATAGCATATTATACAGATTGATACTCACTGGTTCTTCAAGCTAAATCTATCAGAAACACACTATGGGACTAAATAGTAGGATAATAGAAGCAGAGATTACATGTGTGTAGGATGATACTCATTGGTTCTTCAAGTTGTATTTTTCAAAATAATATCACAGTGTTAAATAATAAAATGATAGAAGCAGAGATCATATTATACAGATTGATAATCATTGATTCTTCGAGCTAAATTTTTTAAAAACACACTATGATACCAAATAATGGGATGATAGAAGCAGAGATCACATGTGCATAGGATGATCCTCATTGGTCCTTCAAATTAAATTTATCAGGAACATACCACAGCACTAAATAATAAAATGATAGAAGCATAAATCATATCATTTAGACCGATACTCGTTGGTTCTTCAAGCTGAATTCATCAGAATCATACCACAGCACTAAACAATAAAATAATAGAAACCTAAATCATATTATTTAAATTGTTACTGACAGACTTTTTAAGATCGTCATTAAAAGCGAACTGCGATATAAAATAATAGAACGTTGTAAGTAGAAACCGCACATAAATTTAGTTGCTGTCAGCGACGTTTCGGTATTATGGTATTATTTCGGACGATGTTTGTAGAAAAGATTCCACAGGGAAAATCGTGGAGCGACACGAAACTTTTAGCCGGCAGTGTATAGTGGTTCGAAACCGTTGCCAGCAGCCCGTTAGAAGGCCGGCCATCGAAACCGTGTCGTTCGCGGAAGGAACGCCGGAAAAAAGACACCCGGTTCCTGCTCAGCGATCACGCTTGTTCATTAACCGCAAACGGAGCGTCGTTTCAGGAAGAAGGAACGTTTATTAGAGCCTCGGACGAGACGAATTATTCGACCAACAACAGTCATTTCGGTCTGCAGAGCGAATTAGCCCTCTCGCTTCCAGTCGCGAAATAAAACTTTCCAGTGAAACGTGAAATACGCGGCTGCGGCCGTGGAACGAGAAGAAATCGTTTTTTACCGCTGTGACGGCGATCTTTGAACCACGGCATTCCTGCGAACGTCCGGTAGCGAGACTGTTGCTAACACACCTTCGGATCGAAATTGTTCTGAAAAAAGAAAACACAGAAAGAAACGGTGAGGAAGCAAATTTTTAAGCGGATTTTTAAGTCGATTTTGAGACGATTCGAAGTTACGGAAATCTCGAATTTGTTGCGGGAAAATCGGACGAAGCGGAGTCCACAATCTTTTTGCAATGTCTTCAGGACAAATTATTATGGCATAGTGCTATTAATTATTCTTGTTACAAGTAGCGTCGACTGATTTGTTAAAGTATAGATGCAAAATTCGATCGGTGCGAAAATACTGCTCGAACGGTCTTCCGCTTTTGCAAGCAATACTCTCAAGAAATGTAAATTTATTACATATTATATGTCAAGGTTATATTTTTATTTTCTTAATATTTATTATAATTTTAATTATTAGATCGTGAATTGAGCGAATATCAAATTAATTTAAAATGAAGCCATTAATTATATATATAAAGTAAAAATTGCATTTAATTTCGACATAAATTTCGGGTTAAATATGCCAAATATATACATATATACATACATGTGTATATTATATGTATACACACGTACATATATATACAGTTTACAATAGGGTATTAATAAAAAAATAATATTAAACTTGCACTTAGAAATTAATTGAAGCCGAAATAGAGGTTACACCGTGGTTAAGTCAAGGTAATCTTCATCCTCTGTTCCAAAAAACGATATCGCAAGATTCTCTTTCGAGCGAACGCGCGTATATTTCAGAAAACTGAACAAATAAACAGCATCGAAGGGGCAAGTGGCCGGCAACGAGGGAAACGCGACTGTCATCCGATCTTCCCTAGCTGCCGTCTTGGAAAAATCATGCGGTCTCTCGTTGGCAAGTCGGATCGGGGGGTTCTTCCGTATTCGGTTTATCCGCGGATCGACCGGCGCAGCCCATAAACGGCGGATCAGGGACAGAGTAGAAGGGCTAACGGTAGGGTGCCGTTGGTGTGCAACCGGCGCGAGCGGCTGCAACTTGCGAGCGGCTACATTGCGGCCGCATGTGGCTGCAACCGACTGCAACCGGCGCGGCGCAGAGCGGCGCGGCGAACGCGTGCTGATATCGCTCGGCGCGTGCATCCGCGGCAGGCCGCCTCGCACCGCGGCGAACGGTAACCGCGTTTTTGCGGAATTACCGGCGTCGTCGATCTCCGATAAAGGCGAGTTACGATCGCGGGGCCGCGTGGGTGCTTAAATGCCGCGTTGCCTCCGCGCCGGGCCTCTCTTTATAGCTACAACCTCCAGGCGCAGTTATACCGGCTGATTGATAACTCCGCCGCGCCGTAACGATCCGGCCGATACTCGAAAAGTCTCTCCGTAACGATCCGCGCGGCACGTCCGGAATATCTCGGCAACGATCCGCGGGCGCGCGTAATGTTGCGAAGCGAGTGCTCGAATAATTCGTGCTCCCTCGGGACATTCGGGAAAAAATCGCTGCTTAACGATCC
The DNA here is from genome assembly GCF_051020955.1 of Megalopta genalis. Taxonomy (NCBI): domain Eukaryota; kingdom Metazoa; phylum Arthropoda; class Insecta; order Hymenoptera; family Halictidae; genus Megalopta; species Megalopta genalis. The sequence continues at coordinate 31,589,513 of NC_135013.1, read as the reverse complement.
GCGCGAACGCGGTACGCGCGCAAAAATTCGCGTCTTAACGACCCACCGAAGTGGAACGGTCGGGACGCGGCTGCTTACGATCCACCGGCAGGTTACATATCCTAAAAGTCGCTGCTTAATGATCAACGCGTTCTGGAACTCGCTGCTCGATCACCCACGCGAACGAAACGTTTCTTGACCGGTTAGAGCTGTTGCGATCTCTTTGATGATAAGTGGCCGAGTTACTGCGATTATGCTGTACGTGCTCGTTTCATTCGTGTTTTGTTTAAATGAAGCATATATTGAAATATATGATTTTTTTAGTGAATTATTGTTATTGAAGTATTTATTGAAGTATATATTGAAGTATACAGGGTGTCCCAAAAATATCTCGAAATTCGAAAGTGGCGGGTTCCTCAGGTCATTTGAAGCAACTTTTTTCTTTAGAAAAATTTTCTCCGAGGCACCGTTAACGAGTTATTAACGAAAAACAGTGACCAATGAGTGACGAGCTCGGCTGGCGCGAGGCGACCGAGCCAATGAGCGGAACTGGGCTTCGCGCGCTGGTTGGCTGGGCCGCCTCGCGTCAGCCGTACTCGATCCTTATTGGTCACTGGTTTTCGTTAATAACTCGTTAACGGTGCTTCGGAGAACATTTTTGTAAAGGAAAATGTTGCTTCAAATGACCTCAGGAACCTCCCATTTCCGGATTGCGAGACATTTTCGGGACATTCTATATATTGAAATATATAATTTATGAAGTATATATTGTTTGACAAAGAATATCAAAGTATACATATATGTTCCGTGATCAGCTATTTTTGATGAGTATAGTAAATTCTCCATAATTTTTCTTATTTTCCTCCGCAATTTTCAGCTTATAAGCAAAAATGGACAATTTGGGAATAAGAGTCGAGCCTTGCAGCTCATTTTCATGGTCGCCTATTGTCAACAATTACAAAAACGAGGTGCAAGGCTCGAATAATCGCATCTTCTCTTTCCAAATTGTCGATTTTTGTGCAAAATCTGAGGGTCAATTAGGGAGAATTTACTGTACTCGCTCTGAAGGAACGGCGACATATCATCGAAAACAACCAACCGGTCAACGATCCACGCAATTAGAACAGTCGTAAAGCCGCTGCTTCAATGATCATTACAAGCAGAAAACGATCGAGATTCGAAAAATCATCGATCAAACCACCTGGACAAGCAAAACTTCAAAAATGATGCAAGTTTCGCGTCGAGCCTCGCGCAATGCCTTCTCTATCTCTATGAAATCGATATTAATCCCGAGCCTGATATCACAGCGAATTCTCTCCAATCATCGCACAGCTTGTAAACAAACCTGAATTCGAGATTTATCGTCTACGAACAGTTGCGACAACGTGTAACCACTCAAAACGACGAGCGTCGAACGAAGTCGGCGATCGCGTCGAAGATCGAACCGTGTCCGACGATTTTTCAGAAAGGAGATCCACATTCCGAAGATTCGTTATAGCCTTTCGACGGTGTAGGTTTCACCTACTTCCGTCGGTTGTTAAGTCGACGAGGCCCCCGCGGCCAGAACAAGACTGGTGGCCGGAATGGGATCGTTTTGGCCGGCTCGCGTGCAGCCGGAGTCGCGAGGTACCGTTCATATACGAGATCGGACGAAACGCGACGGGATCGGTATCGAACCAGGCATCGGAGCAAACTGCGCGGAGCAATTTATCGGGCCGGGAAAGTGTGTTAGGCTAGATTCCGGGGCCCACGATCTCGGTCTTTCGCGACATGCTAAGCAGCCGCGACGAGTACACGCTGCTCGTAACGTTGTCATAAACGACCGGAAGGGACGGAATGGAGAGAAGAAGAAGGAGAAGAAAGAGAGAGAAAGAGTGCGAGAGAGAGAGGGTGAGAGAGCGAGAGCGCGAGAGACAGAGCGCGCGAGTAAGAGAGCGCGAGAGACAGAGCGCGAGAGACAGGGCGCGAGAGAGAGAGAGAGCGCGAGAGACAGAGCGCGAGAGACAGAGCGCGAGAGACAGGGCGCGAGAGACAGGGCGCGAGAGAGAGATCGCGAGAGACAGAGCGCGAGAGAGAGATCGCGAGAGAGAGATCGCGAGAGACAGAGCGCGAGAGACAGGGCGCGAGAGAGAGAGAGCGCGAGAGACAGAGCGCGCGAGAGAGAAAGCGCACGCGAGAGGGAGAGGGAGAGAGAGAGAGAGAGAGAGAGAGAGAGAGAGAGAGAGAGAGAGAGAGAGAGTAAAGGAAGCCGCAGGAGGCAAAAGCAAACAGGGACACGCGACTCCCCGACGGCCTGTGTAAACGCATCACGCATCGTATCGCATCGTAACGCATTATAAAGCGACGGAACGAAACGAGAGAGTATATTGGCCGAAGAGGTTTGTGGACCGCGCAACGGTAACCGTTCCTCTTCGGCTTCGTGGATCGCGCGCGAGAGCCTTGCGTCCGAACACCGTTACACTTATGAGCCCGGACTCCATAAAACGCTACGACCTTAGTTATCGGAGTGGTTCCGAGGCCATGGCCAACAACGACGCCCACCACACGCTCCTTTATTTCTCGACCGAGAGCGAGGCTACGGCCCCGCCGCGGCGTATCCTCGCCGATTTCCCGTTAACCGCGCGCGTTTCCGAGCGAATTTCTCGGGATCGCCGCGGCGTTTCGCGCGCCGCCGCCCCGCGAAAACTGGTTGTTATCTGTCCCTAAGTGGTCCGCGGCTATTAATCTCGCGTCCGCGGGGCATTCCCGCGAATCCGCCGCGGTTATCTTTCGCGAGCTTATCTCGCCGCAATGGGGCTGGCGCGACCAATATTTTCTGGGATATTAATCCGCCGAGTATCTCACCTCGCTGGGAGGGGGAGGGGAAAAAAAGAAAAACAGAAAAAAGAGAAAAATTGGAACTCGTCCGACCGGCTCGTTCCGGCGTCGCAGCGGCTCGTTCCTTTTTAATTTCCGATTTCCCGTGAAAAAATCCATTGGCCGGGGGTCTCCGATGAAATCGCCGATTTTTTTGCGAAGCAATTACACCGGAGCCAGCGCCGATTTAATCGCTGGATTATCGTGGTAAATCGTGGTCAATCGAGGTTCATAATTCGTTTCTCGGCATTAGCGTGCCAATAAAAGCGCGCCTCTCCTCCCTCTGCTTCCAGTTTCCTATGAAATCGTAACTGCAATTATCATTTCCTTATGCAAATAATAAAATCGTGATCGCCGATACTTAAATTTAACCGCGTGAACGCGAACGATTCGGTCCCCTCGATAGTCCCTCGCCTAAGCACCAGAACGATTTCGCCAACTATTAAAATCGGCGATGGAACTGGTTTATCTCGATCCATTTGATAATCTTCTTACTAAAAGCGAGAGCGTACGATCCACCGGGATCCAAGGATCTCGAAAATTCCAGCGCCGCGACTAAAACGATTAATTTCCGTGTGCCAAATGCGCTTCTCGCGTTGCAGAATTTCACTGCTCGATCAGCGGACTGTGCCACGACACTTTCTCGCTTCGAATTCTCCCTGATTCGCGCACAGATCACGCGCAAACATGGACAATTCGGGAAGAGGAGATGCGATTATTGAATAACCTTGCGTCACGTTTTTATAGCTGTCGACAATCGGCAATTATAAGAATCGTATCTGCTCTCCCGAAATTGTCCATTTTCGTGCGCAATCTGAGCGCGAATTAGAGAGAAATTGCTGTATAAACTGAGCGTCAATTAGCCAGAATTTACAGTACAATAATTTCTCCCTAATTCGCGCTCAGATTGACAATTCAGGAAGAGGAGACACGATTACTCGAGCCTTGCACCTCGCTTTTATAGTTGTTGACAATCGGCAACTATAAGAATCGTATCTGCTCTCCCGAAATTGTCCATTTTCGTGCGCAATCTGAGCGCGAATTAGAGAGAAATTGCTGTATAAACTGAGCGTCAATTTGAGAGAATTTACAGTACAATAATTCCTCCCTAATTCGCGCTCATGTTGACAATTCAGGAAGAGGAGACACGATTACTCGAGCTTTGCACCTCGCTTTCATAGTTGTCGACAATCGGCAACTATAAGAATCGTATCTGCTCTCCCGAAATTGTCCATTTTCGTGCGCAATCTGAGCGCGAATTAGAGAGAAATTGCTGTATAAACTGAGCGTTAATTAGAGAGAATTTACAGTACAATAATTTCTCCCTAATTCGCGCTCAGATTGACAATTCAGGAAGAGGAGACACGATTACTCGAGCCTTGCACTTCGCTTTCATAGTTGTTGACAATCAGCAACCATAAAAACGAGCCGCAAGGCTCGAACAATCGAATCTCCTTCTCCCAAATTGTCCACTATTGTGCGCAATCTTAGCGTCAATTAGGGAGAATTTGCTATGCTCGTCCAATTCCCTATAATTTATCGGCATCGAAATCGCCGGGCAAACGGAATGACGAAGCAGGAAGCGCTGGTTCTCCCGCTGTTGCGAAGGGGTTAACGCAATAATAAACCAAAGTCAAACGGTCCGATCGAAAGCAGAAAACCCGACGGAAACTCATCAGAAGACAGTTAGCCGGCCGCGCGGCAGTCGCTAAATCATCCGGCGGATCGTAATATTTAGCATAAAATCGTTGGCTATCTAACTCGAACGGTTCAGCTTAATGACTGCCTCGATCGGCGATAACGATCGTCGGTTTACAGCTTCCTCTCGACGTTCGGTTGCCGGTCGAAGGCACTTTATAATGCGCGTTGTTCTTTCAATTTTGCTCGCGATTCTCCGATCGTCGACGATCTAGGACGGTTCCCGGAAGAAACGATCTACGGTAAATCTTTGAAAAATCGGAGCGTCAGATCCGACAATCTCTCTGCGACTTCTTCGAACGTGTTAGACTTTGCGCAGGCATAAAATTCGCATAAGCTCGGTTATTATTCGTTATTTCGAACGATGCACGTGCTACACGGCGAAAATTATTTAGCAGAAAATGGAGGAAAATTTGTCGACACGTGTATACAAAGTTATGGCATTTGTCTCGGAGCAATCAGCGAAGATTTGCTCGAGATTACGTTGATATGAAAGCTTCTATTTTTTAGCTTTTATTTAGTTTTGTTCTGCGAGTCGACGCGTCTACTAAAAGGGAAGAAGAAACTATTGGGTTGGCAACTAAGTAATTGCCGATTTCAGTTATAGATGTCTCTCACTCCCATTTTTATGATATCCGTAAATGTTATATTATAAAATTATTATTATTATTATTATTATGTTATTTTTTATTATCCGTGAATGTTAGCAACCGGACAAATTGAATGCGGCGGTCAAGGAAAAGCGAGCAGAATTGGTCAATCGTAAAGGTGCCATTTTCCAGCAGGACAATGCCAGGCCGCACACGTCTTTGTCCACTCGGCAAAAATTGATGGATATTGGTTGGGAATTGTTACACCCACCATATAGCCCTGATCTCGCGCCATCGGATTACCACTTATTTCGATCCCTGGACAACTCCCTTCGTGGTAAAACTTTTAACGGCGATGACGCTGTAAAATCTCACTTAACACGTTCCGTGCCGAGCTTTTTTTACTCGAATCTTCACACTTTGATATTTTACTAAAACTTGATGTATTACGTGCAATTATTAATTCTAGTACACATAACAACGTAACAAAAACTTATCAACGCCCATTCTTGCGGTGGAAATTGATTCTTCGGTTCTAAATTTCTTGTAAACAATTTGTTCAGTTCACTAAGTAAACATGCAAGCGTGTACCATCGATGGTACACGTGGCACGGAACGTGTTAACTCAGTTTTCGGCCGAAAAGGATCAGACTTTCTACGAGCGTGGAATTTTCAAGTTGTCAGAGAGACGACAAAAGGTCATCGAACAAAATGGAAAATACATTACAGATTAAACTTCGTTCCAAGTAAAAAAAAATTTCTTATTTCATCGGACAAATCGGCAATTACTTAGTTGCCAACCCAATATTTAGATACTCGACGCGTTCGAGTCCCAAAAAAGGGTTAATAAGCGAAACGGAAAGCTCCGTCGCGACGACGACGACCGTCGGTACGTCGAGCGGCGCTCGACATCATTATCGTCCATAATCGCCGGCAAAAAAATATTCGCTTACGCTAACGGACGGCGGTAAATATTCGCGAGCGGCGCGCCGTGGCAGCGAATAAAAAAAACATTTGTGAATTACGCGCGGAACGTCCATTAACGGTACACAACCGGATGGACACGCGGCCGTGGGATCGCGATCGGGCGAATTTCAAACGGTTCGCCATATTGGCGCACGTATGTATCTCGTGAATCGCGGCTGTTGCTGCACGGCCGGCGCGTATCTCTGGAACGCGCGCGCGCGCGACGCATCATTGATTCCAACCGGGACCGGCTTTTGCGTTAGAGTCGTCGCTCCCGAACGAACGGTATAAATTTCCTGCAACGACAAATATGCAATCATGCAGCTGCCAGGCAACGCAAGTGGGCGTGCACCGCGATCTCAGGAAGAATTTACAGCGCCACCGGGCCGGCGATTAATCAGCGGCGGAAAACTAGCTCCGGGATGGAAACCAGCTCGCGGTTTTGTTCGATCTTGTTTCTGATCGCGGGTCGCTCGCCGGTAGCCTCGCTTCTGGAATGGACGACCCGACAATTAAATATTTACGGGCGGATTAAGGGGGCTTTACGAGCGGCGGCTGCTCGCGGAGACGTGCGTTGCGTTGCCAGCGATAAGCTGAATCCGTTCGCAATCTAAGAAGCTGCGAGACGTCGATGCTCGACGACGATCTATTCGCCGGATGGAAGACCAAGATGGTGGACGATTCCGTACAGATAGTTTCAAGGGTTTTTACCGATGTAGAAAATTGAATAAGCACGAACCTGCTTTCCAAGACGCGTTCCAAGTGTTTTTTAGCTTTACGATTGTTGAAATTGTGAAAATACGTGTAACCAAAATCTCCCCTCGATCGATTTCGCGAGTTTTTCTGTACAACGATTGTAACATTAATCTGGTGAAAATACTACTTCAAAATTGTTGATAAAAATATTTTTTATTTGTAAAAATAACAAGCACATATACAAAGCCGCAGAACTTTGTTTCTTTTTACAAAGAAACATAAAATAGTATTTCCACCAAAAAGAATAATGTTACGATCGTTGTACAAAAAACAGTCGAGAAGTCGATCAAGAAGAGACGATGTCTGGGAAACAATTACGAAGTAGAATTGTTAAATATAATCAGCGTGGAGCCGTTCTATCTAGATAAAGCAGAGGCTTTAACGACAACTCGTTGGACATGGTGGATGTAACAGAATGTAAGCGACATCGAGAGAGCAAAGTAATAATATCGTTGTAAATAAACTTCTGTGAGCAGAGAGAGAGAGAGAGAGAGAGAGAGAGAGAGAGAGAGAGAGAGTTCCGCTATTTTACAATCGTGTCAGAAATAGAGGGAGTCATTGTGCCAGGGACCTTTGCAGTCGGCCGAGGCCGTCAATCCCGCAGCCGCATCAATTAATATTAATCGTAAAGCCCCGATAATTGGCTGGGATATTCCATTAAGCGGCGCACAAGTCGCCAAATTAGCACCGCGGCAACGCACAAAACGATCCTAATCGTTCCCGCGAACGATCCGAGGCATAGGAGACGGGGCCCTCCCGAGCGCGCACCCGAGATTTATCGCGATCCTCGCGATTTGTTAATGAGGGGCTCGAATATGGCGGCCTTGACACCGGCCAATTAACCACGCGAAGACACGCGCGTAAACGCGGGGTAGCTCGTTCGTATTCCTCGCGGTACCACCGGGATGAAGCGATTATCGGAGCCGATAGACACCACGTGGGAACGTGCCTTAACGCGTTCCGCCATTTTCCCGACGAAAAGAGAGAGAAGGAGAGAGCGAGAGAGAAAGAAAGAGAGAGAAAGAGCGAGCGAGCGCGAGAGGAGAGAGAAGAGGGAGACGCGTTTGCGCGAGTAACGATGCGATCAGTGGTGTCAGGTGTACACGCGATTCCGCGAGGAGGCTTAATTAACAGGACTGGCTGGTAACTGTATCAATTAGGGACAGAGTGCTCCCAGTCTGTCGATTGTTCCGTCCGCCGGGAATATTTCGTGATTTACGAGCGTACGAGACCCGTTACCCATCCTTTCCCCCGCAACGAGGCGACCAGATGGATCGCGACCGAACGGAGAACGATCCACGAAGAGAATCGTAGATCCTGAATCCACGGCGGTACATACCGTGCACAGGTAACTCTGTGTATGTGTGTACGTGTGTGTGTATGCGATAACTGTGGCACAAGGTGAACAATCCTCGCCGGGTTTAACGCGATTTTAACGACAGGTAGACGCACCGTTATCGGCTGCCGGAGATTCCTGGGAATCGGCCAACCGAGATTTTATTGTTCCCCATCGCGGATGTTAGCGGCGGCCGCGGGCTGCAGCTTCGAACAAGGATTTCGCTGCGTAACACCGTCTCTTCTCCCAAGAAGGTGTTTCCGTTTTCACCGTACAATCCGCTCGATTCACGGCCGTTTCCTGCCGTTTCCAGCCGTAAATGCCGCCCGGGGTTCGGCCGATCCGAACTCGGAGTACACCCGCCGTCAAAAGTGTGTCGGGTCGCCCGCGAAATCGAAACGATGCCGGATTTTTTCGCGAAATCGAAATACTCCAAGATCGATCGTAAGAGATTAAATAAAGAAGAATATTGAATAAGAAATTAAGTAAAGCGTAAATCGTTTCTTTCAACGATTTTTCGAGGAGTTCGAAACAATGCGACGATATCATCGAAATCCTTTTATACCTTCACAACGTCATATTTTAGCTGCACGCTTTTGTTATTGGGTTGGCAACTAAGTAATTGCCGATTTGTTCGATGAAATAAAAAATTTTGTTTTTACTTGGAATGAAGTTTAATCTGTAATGTATTTTCCATTTTGTTCGATGACCTTTTGCCATCTCTCTGACAACTTGAAAATTCCACGCTCGTAGAAAGTCTGACCCTTTTCGGCCAAAAACTGAGTTAAGTGAGATTTGACAGCGTCATCGTCATTAAAAGTTTTACCACGAAGGGAGTTGTCCAGGGATCGAAATAAGTGGTAATCCGGTGGCGCGAGATCAGGGCTATATGGTGGGTGTAACATCGATTCCCAATCAATATCCATCAATTTTTGCCGAGTGGACAAAGACGTGTGCGGCCTGGCATTGTCCTGCTGGAAAATGATACCTTTACGATTGACCAATTCTGGTCGCTTTTCCTTGACCGCCGCGTTCAAGTTGCCCGGTTGCTAACATTCACTGATAATAAAAAATAACATAATAATAATAATAATAATAATAATAATAATAATAATAATAATAATAATAATAATAATAATAATAATAATAATAATAATAATAATAATAATAATAATAATAATAATAATAATAATAATAATAATAATAATAATAATAATAATAATAATAATTTTATAATATAACGTTTACGGATATCATAAAAATGGGAGTGAGAGATATCTATAACTGAAATCGGCAATTACTTAGTTGCCAATCCAATAGTTTCTTCTTCCCTTTTAGTAGACGCGTCGACTCGCAGAACAAAACTAAATAAAAACTAAAAAATAGAAGCGTTCATATCAACGTAATCTCGAGCAAATCTTCGCTGATTCCTCCGAGACAAATGCCATAACTTTGTACACACGTGTCGACAAATTCTCCTTCATTTTCTGCTAAATAGTTTTCGCCGTGTAGCACGGCCAATATAAATGCGTGAGATGATGTACTGTCTAATTACAACACGTGCTATTTGCTCGGAAGTGTTTCAAAATCGTGTGCTGTCTCAATGAATGCGATCTAATCATTAAAAAAAAAAAGGATCAAACACCAGTCGCTTCCAGTGCTGCGTAAAACTCCCATGGAATTTGTATGCTCTTCGGTATAAATACGGCTCGTAAGAGAAAGACCAGAACAGCATCGTCTCCCGTGAAAATTGATGCTCCAAAGATCTATATATAACAATTCGTCGAACATAGGGCATCGGTAAACCGAAGGAAATCGTCTGGATTCGAGGGGAACGCGGTAAGAAAGAATCGCGGGACAGGATGTTCAACAGCTACGTTCTTTATTCGAACCAAGGGCCCAGGGCGAATCTCCTCTTTTTCTACGGTATTTACGACGAGCTCCGGCTCCACCCATCTCGTCTAGAAGCTGTTTATCATCCGCCACGAACTTTTATCGACCTTATTCCCCGCGCGCGGAATAAAAAAAAAAAGAAGAAAGATAGAAAAAAAAGAAAAAGGAACGCTTGTCCGCCGAGCCCGCGCGCGCGCACCGTATAATTTAGATGCGATCGAAAATGCGAAACACGGCCGCTAAACCGTTTTATCCCCGGCGCGCGGCCAGACACCCGGGGTACACTCGAAAATATGGCCGGTATAGCCCATTAATATCTTACACGGGTCTAATGCGGTTCACGAGCGCGAAATTTCGTTTTAGCTCGGCTCGAACGGCGGTGGTGTGGTGTCGAACGCACCGTGTGCGCGGTGACGCGCATGCGAGTCGAATCGAAATGGAACACAACAACTCGCGCATCGCATCGAACAATTCCGTTTTAAATGCATAAAGTCCGTAAACACTGAATTACGCGGATCGATTCCCTCTCGTTCAATTTAAACTGCACGGGGCCCCGATGATACGGGGGCCGGTTTATAAACTATTAACAGCATAAAATCGAAGATAACCTGTTCACAACGCCGAGCCGACCGAGCCGGTCAAAATAACCGGTTTCGCGTTTGTTGCTTTAATGTCGCCGATGTTATAAAGACTGTTTCCGTCGGAAACGCGTCGACGGGATTTCTTTGACCAGCTGACGACGCATCGTGACCAGAACGACGAACGGTTTTCTACGGCGAATAGAGACATCGTCGTCGTTGTGAATCGACGCGCGTCGGTTGCTTTCAGGAGAGAGCTCGGTTCGCCGATGATTCGAGGATCGATGGAACACGGGGACGCAGGAACGCCAACCTAATCGCGAATTTATTCCTTCTCGAAGTGGAAAACCGACGAGGCAACGATCGCCGAGCGTTCGCCGTCGAGTTCGACGATATTTCGCTGCCGTAAAGGGAGAGCGACGGTCTCCCAATACCGTTAGAGTCAAGCGGAAGCGACGCGATCGCATTATCTCGTCCTCTTTCCTGGCCGAAGACGTTTTGTCTTTAACGGCGAAGAAAAGGCGGCCCGCGTCGTGCACGTCGCGAGATCATTTAATAATCGACGATCATCGGGCACGCGATTAACAGAGGCCGGCCGGGTTAATCGAGCGCGACGCCGCGCCGCGAATTTGAGTGTAGTCGGCTCCCAGTTTCCTATGAAATCGTAATTGCAATTATCATTTTCTTATGCAAATAATAAAATCGTGACCGTCGATACTTAAATTTAACCGCGTGAACGCGAACGATTCGGTCCCCTCGATAGTCCCTCGCCTAAGCACCAGGACGATTTCGCCAACTATTAAAATCGACGATGGAACTGGTTTATCTCGATCCATTTGATAATCTTCTTACTAAAAGCGAGAGCGTACGATCCACCGGGATCCAAGGATCTCGAAAATTCCAGCGCCGCGAACTAAACGATTAATTTCCGTGTGCCAAATGCGCTTCTCGCGTTGCAGAATTTCGCTGCTCGATCAGCAGACTGTGCCACGCCGCTTTCCCGCTTCGAATTCTCCCTGATTCGCGCACAGATCGCGCGCAAACATGGACAATTCGGGAAGAGGAGATGCGATTATTGAATAACCTTGCGTCACGTTTTTGTAGCTGTCGACAATCGGCAATTATAAGAATCGTATCTGCTCTCCCGAAATTGTCCATTTTTGTGCGCAATCTGAGCGCGAATTAGAGAGAAATTGCTGTATAAATTGAGCGTTAATTAGAGAGAATTTACAGTACAATAATTCCTCCCTAATTCGCGCTCATGTTGACAATTCAGGAAGAGATGACACGATTACTCGAGCCTTGCACCTCGCTTTTATAGTTGTCGACAATCGGCAACTATAAGAATCGTATCTGCTCTCCCGAAATTGTCCATTTTTGTGCGCAATCTGAGAGCGAATTAGAGAGAAATTGCTGTATAAACTGAGCGTTAATTAGAGAGAATTTACAGTACAATAATTTCTCCCTAAATCGCGCTCAGATTGACAATTTTGGAAGAGGAGACACGATTACTCGAGCCTTGTACCTCGCTTTTATAGTTGTCGACATTCGGCAACTATAAGAATCGTATCTTCTTTACCTAAATTGTCCATTTTTGTGCGCAATCTGAGAGCGAATTAGAGAGAAATTGCTTTATAAACTGAGCGTTATATTAGAGAGAATTTACTGTACAATAATTTCTCCTTAATTTGCGCTCAGATTGCGCACAAAAATGGACAATTCGGGAAGAGAAGATGCGATTATAACCTTGCGAATATAATAACCTTGCGAATCCGACTGTAGCCGGCTCGAAATTTCTTTTCGCACGATGCCGCGGATCGAACGTGGCCGGGATTTGCTTCTTCCGAGTTTCTTCGCCTCGTGTCTCGTCGATTTTGGTCCTCCTTTTTCACCGCTACGGAGGAAAAAATCTTGGCGATCGGCGGCGAATCGATTTCCGGCGACGACGGGCGAGAGAGCCGGCGTTGGAAAGAGCCGGCGAGCTCGCGCAGAAAAGAGCGGCCGACTAATCAAATCGATCGTCGAGGAAGCCTCTCGACGGATCCCACCTCCGCCGAACACCTAATCGAAACCGACACGCGTTTAATTATCGCTCGATACACCTTCCGTTCGCTAATGAACAGGGTTCGAGGCACCGTTCCGGTTCGCGTGATCCGCGAGATCGCGTGCCACCCGGTTTATTAACCAACGGAATCTGTGTTGCACAGCCGGATTACAATTTCGATGGAACCAGTCCCGCAGATACCGGAGGCATCCTTGTGTCACCGGCAATTAATTCATGCGCCGGGACGACGCGACGCGCTGAACTTTCTTCCACTGAAATCGTTCGATTTTTACAAGCGTCGAGATTTACGACGATTTCGAGCAATGAACTTTTTTACTCCGAGCAATGGATTCTTTTTTATAGGATCTAGGCGCGCGCGTGGAACCGTCCTACGGCTCTCGATTAACTGTAATTGCGATTACAATTTTTTATCAATTAATCCTAAGCCTCTTTGAAGCCTCCTCTTTTTATAAACGGAATTTTTACACACCGTTTCGAGAATTCGTAATTTTTCCACGAGCCTCAAATTTTGCACAGAACCTTGCCAGTCTTCTATATCATCCCAAATCCTAATTTAACCCTTTCCTTGTCCAAATCGCCAAATTGCTCCGGAATTTGCACTCCTGCCAGGCAATTTTGCTTCAACGAGCATCAACGTTTTCTTGTAAAACGCAATGCTTCGCGAAGTTGCGACGGTAAACATATTTTTTCCCGAGCCTTTCAATTTTTTGTAGACCTCGGAGTGTCTCCGGAGGGTCTCCCCAAGGTTCAACGGTATCGTTCGCAGTAGTATTTTGCAAATGAGCAGAAGAAGGGCGATGATCGATGACCGGGGCGGCAGCGGTCCGGATATCAATAGACAATGATTAACGGTGCATAGCGTGGCGAATCGAACCGCGGACAAGAAATGGTGAATGAAGCACGGGCCGACTAGTTTGGTCAGTCAAATGGACGGTCGATCAAAAACCGTTGCTCGGTCAACTTTTCCTCGGCCCCGTTCCGTTTGACCCCGGACGAAGTTCAAGGCGAATTTCGGGACGAGAATGAAACGTGGACGCGTCGCCGTGCGACCCACAATCCTTCCGGCAATTAATCTACTTGATTGATCGACCATCGAGCTAACGACTCGACGTTGTCCCCGATCGATCAGGTTCGCGCTATCAATTTCGCACGCGTCAATTATGCCGCGAGCGAGCAGGAATGGATTCGTGGACCCTGGGAATCTCGTATTATATATTTCTTTTTTAGCGAATCTTCGCGTTTCTTTCGAACAGCGAACACTGAAAGATACTAAAATTACGTGTTTTCGATTTATATGCGCAAGAACTTCGATCTTCGCGATCTTTGACCTTTTGTAATTCGTAACAAGGTTAACCGATTTCGATGGAGTTTTCAGTTTGCGTATGAATTATCGAGATCTATAAATCGCAGTTTTTAAATTCTTGTGCCAGGTTCAGATGAGAAAGTTAAAAAACGAGAGTTTTCGATCTTTCTCGACATTGCAAGTAATAACAGAATTAAAGAAAAGTATTTCAGTCGCTGTGCAGTGAACTGGTCCCTCGAACACCATCGAAAAGTCCAAGGCATTTGATCCAGCTTTAAAAAAGTTATTGCACTTTTTTTAAAGCCCCTTTTGGTGTCCGAATACTTTTTACTTTTCTGCATTCGCGTCGAGGAATAAATTACTTCAAATGAGGAAGCCTTCGTTTCCCGACACAGTAACGCCTCCCTAATTGACGCCTCAGATTGTGCACAAAAATGGACAATTTGGAAAAAGGAGACACGATGATTCGAGCCTCGCAGCTCGTTTTTATAGTTGTTGACAATCGATAACCATAAAAAGAACGAGCCAAAGGCTCGAACAATCGTATCTCCTCTTCCAAAATCGTCGATTTTTGTAGACCATCCGAGCTCTCAATTAGAGAGACATTACCGTATTGAGCAACATTTGGCACGCCCTGTACATAGAGGTGTACTAAAAATGCCAAAAAAGTACAGCGTCTAGTTTCCCGAAAAAGGAATTCCTAAAGACAGCCTTGGATATATGCCAGGTTTCCACGAGTCGCATAGCCGCCTGCAGTATCGACATATCTCTTTTTGCGAACAGCTTTTTAATGACAGCGAATCAAGGATTACCCGGGACGGTGTCCTTGGGAGCATCCTTTAAGGTCGTAGCTCGATCCCCTTTTGTCAAGAACGGGTGCTCGCATAAAACAGCCCGCGAATCGGCCGTTGGCACGCATGTTGCGCCGATCCGTATGCTAATATTCTATCCTCAATGTTGCATATCTAAATTTTTCGAAACGGTTCGTTCTAATGCACGCCGCCATCGTGGCATTACATGCCGTCGTAATGATCGGTTTGGCAAAACGGTTTCCGGACGTCGAACAGAGAAAAAGAAGTTCGCCGCGCGGCTCGATCTCGGTTATTACGACTCTTACTTTATAATCCGCTATCACGGGCTAATAATCGAACGCCGATTCGCGCAATAAATGGAAACAACGGCGGACAAAATGCCGGCTATCGGCGCTTAAGGATGCCGCAACATATGGTAATGGCAGGAAAAGCTCGGACAAGTTTCACACCGTAAACATTAGGTGTATTTAATTAGCGGGGACGGCTGGCCCCGACGGGGGGACCGCTGCGCTCTCTCACGGACCGCTCGCCGGTCCGATTTTTAATTAACCGAACGCTTCCTGAAGCCGAATGTTCCGAGAGAGTCCCGGGTCCCGAGCGATGGGTGGTCCGAGGACGGGCCCGCAATCACCGGGGCTCTCTAGCCTCCATCCTCCGGGCTAGGTAGGCCAAGAAAGAATCGCGATGCGATGCGCAGTCGACGGAAATTATTATAATAACGTGGGCCGAGGCACGGGCCCGTTCCGTGCCGCAATCAAAGACGTGACGCGGGACCAGACGCGGGCAACCTGTTCCACGGGAAACCGGCAAACTTATGGCGTTCCGACGTCTCTCGAAAAATCGATTGCTCTTTCGCTTGTATTTTTCGCTAACAAGCATTTTTCAACAAGCATTTTTCCTCTGATCTTTATCCTTTGTTATACTTCGACGAGTTTGACTCGTGATGAATATTTTTTAGCAAGAACCTATTAAATGTGAATATTCTTTCATTCTTTTAAGTTAGAATATAATTCTATAATGATATATATATATATATATATATATATATATATATATATAATTTAAGTTAGTTATAATATAATATCTATAAAGTATAGAATATAATTCCCTTGTCGTCAATATTTAAACATTGAAGTAGATGCACCGACGGAGTAAATAAAAATTTTCTTACTATTTTAAAATATTTTATAATATAATATAATACAGAAAATATTTATTTAAAATATTTTAAAATATAAAATAATATATAAAATATTTATCTAAAATATTTTAAAATTATATCAATAGTCGAATTGTATGCAACGCGACTGCGAAGGTAAATGATACGACAAATGGTGAAAGCAGCCATCTTAGTTTGCACAATATCGTGTATTGTTTCGTCTCGAGATGCGGTAAAAATGTTCGATTGAAGATGCCAGAAGAATTTAATAATATCGTCAAAATTACGAACAGGAGCAATTTAATTTTATTAATTTTCCGCTGTTCACGATCGCGTCATCAGAGATTCTTATTTCGCATAAAGATCAGTTTCAGGCTAATTATAGTGGTAGAACTATAATTATTAACTAATTAACTGAATTACACGTATAATCGTGTTGCTCGATTCCGAGCAATAGAAATTTAATAGAAATAAATTGCTGCTGATCGTAATTTCGATAAGTTGAAAATAGCGTAACGATGTTATTAAATCCTTCTTTTACGTCTTCGCAATTTCATATTCGTCGGTCACTTATTTTCGCTATAAATTCCTAAATCTGTAATATTATATTATATATATTATTATATATATATTATATTTATTATATTATTATATATGAATATGTCATTATTTATATATAATATATTATATTACATTATTATTATTTATTATATTTATTATATTATTATATACGTATATGTCATTATTTATATATAATATATATATATTAAATCCGTAATTCCATTCGCACCAGCCGAATAAATCGACCAATTCTCAACTCTTCCGTTCATTTTTCTCCGGTTCTCCTCGCCTCGCCGAGCTTTTCACTTCATTCACGTCTTCGAATAGACTCGTTTACCATGTTCGCGCCTCCGAAGGAAGTTCCCACTTTCCTCGACGGTGATTCGAGGCGCGCCGTTGCCGTCGACGATTTTAATTGAGTAACAATTTAATGATACATTCGGCGTTCGCTGTCGGGAAGAAGTAGAAGAGCGAGGCTTGTTCTAAACGCTGCTAATGATAGATTTTCGAACGACTCGTTTCCTCCGCCGTTGCCATACTCAGTTCTCGTAAAGCGGAATCGCGATCGCGAGCGAGAGCTCAACTCAACTCAACGCGACGATGTCCGACGAAATTCCCGCGGTCGTCCCGGTTTCACGTGTTAATTCGGACGATTTCGATGCCACGGATCCCGCGAGCCATTGCTCGGATCGCGAGCGTGTAACGGTACGACCGACAGAACGGAGACGAGCACGCGTGTTTTCGGCCGGAATTCGACGGGTTCGATCGCGGCGAGCCGTCCTAAGGGCAGTTACGTCACCGACGAAAAATCGTCGAACGACCTCGTTCCGTTGACCGTTTTACCGTTACACCGAGAAGACGAAAACGGGAGTCTCGCTCGGACGACGCCTCTTTTCTCGGCCTTTCTCCGGCGAGATGCTTCCTTTCGTCCGTTTTCGATCGCCGGGATCTGCTCGGGCCGCTGGATCGTTGCCACCGAATCGCGTCATTTCGGCTTCCGGTGCCTCCACCCGTCCCCACCCGTCCCGGCGCTTTTTTCTTCTTTTCGTTCGCACCGAAAGTCCCAAGTTTGAGTCCCAAGCAGCGCGATCGCGCCGTTCGGATCTTGTGTCGCGGTCGAACTTTAGCGACGCGCGTACATCGCATAGCTGTTTTTTTTTCATTTTTTTTCTTCTTTTTGTTTCGTTTGTCAATCTTGAGGGGCGCTGTCGCGCCGCTCGGTTCTCTTTGCAATTGATTAAGACAAGCGCTAAAGCGCAATTAATTAAGACAAACGGTTAAAATTGTTCAACGAAGAGCCGCAAGATTTTCTGTTGTCGTAAGAGCTCTGTAAGCTCTTAAAAACACGACAAATATAAAATATATATAAATATCTATGATATATAATATTAATATATAATCTATATTATATATAAATATATATAAATATAAATATATCACTGTATGGAAATTTATCGGATGCTCGTGAACGATCGTAGGATGCTGTTATTTAACATCAACTCGTTTAGTTCTTCCGAGCTGACAGCAGACAACAGAGCGGATGATTTCTTTCTTCAAAAATGTTCATAAACCAATCTCTGAAATAAATGCGATTAACTTTCATTTGTATATTATCAACCCTTTGCACTCGAACGGCGATTCTGAGGCAATGCTAAAAATTGCTACATCACGTTTTAAGATAATTTTTATATTAACAAAGTTTAGATTTTATCATATGAAATAAAAATACTATGAGTGAGAGAAATGATTTTATATTTACAGTTAAAATAGCTTCAGGGTTAACCCTTTGCACTCGAATGGCGACTCTGAAGGCGACGCTGAAAATTGCTACACTGTTTTCAAAAGGATCTTTGCATTATTAAATTTATTTTATCATTAAATTATTCGATAAATTGATAAATAATAGAAGCGTTCTATAATCGTACACGTTCAATTTCACATGTATCGAATAAAAACAATCATAACAAGTGGAAATATTGTCTTCATTTTGGAGTTAAAATAGTCTCGAGTGCAAAGGGTTAACCCTTTGATTCTGGGGCACCACTTAAATTTGTTACATCACCTTTTAAGATAATTTTGATATTAACAAAGTTTAGAGAGATTTCAAAAATTGTTGAAAGTGTAACTGTTGTATGAGACGCAAGACTAAATTTTATATGCATAAAATGCACTTTGTCATATAAAATGGAAGTACCATAAGTCAAAAAAATTAATTTAGATTTACAATTAAAATGGCTTCGAGTGCAAAGGGTTAAAACCTCTTTCTTAAGACCTTACATTAGTTTCAATATTAACAGTAGATAATTACGACTGCCGCAAAATACGAATTTAAACGGAACGCTCGTAACTCTGGGCGACCAAAGGGTTAAAACCTCTTTCTTAGACCTTACATTAGTTTCAATATTAACAGTAGATAATTACACTGCCGCAAATAATTACACTGCCGCGAAATTAGAATCTAAACGGAACGCTCGTAACTCCGGGTCCATTTGGACCCAGCGTTCGCGATTGTCGGATCCCGGTAGTTTCAGCGTCGAGCAAAAAAAGAACACACAGCAGGAGACACAGAAGCTTCGTGGCGTGAGAATCTGATCAAAAATCTCGCCGAAAGCGTTCGCGCGAACGAGAACGATCTCTTGACGTCGGCTGAAACAGAGGCGACCGGCTCGCCGGGCAGCTGACGTCTCATTCCGGATCGCCACGCGCGAAAGAAAGCGTGTTAATCTCGCGGACGTTCTGCCGGTGTACCGTTCTAACGGGCCCGAACTTCGTAAGTGCGTCACGTCTGCTCGCGCGCGCGACACAGAAAAACCGCTCGAGGAGGATCACGGGCGATCGCGACGATCGCGGGCCGATCCGGCCGGACGTTCGAGAGACGGCCGGGAGACGCACACCGGTGTCCACCCCGTAAAAATCGTGTCGGGGAGGCCGGGTCCCACCGTCGCATAACGCGTATAATGGCACCGGTGTCCCTTTGATCGGGGCTCGGGCACGAGGTAGCTTTTTCCCCGGTTTTTATCGAATCCGAAGCGAGGAGGGACCGGCCGGCCGCGGACTCGTTTAACGAAGCAATTAGGCGACCCGACCCGGGAACAAGGACGATCCCCCCGCCTCCTCGAGCATTATTCATTCCTCTGGAAATTCATTACTACGCCGATCGGGACCGATGAGTCCCGACTCGTCGAGTTTCCACGACTCGCGCGAACGCGGCTGCGGGCTTCGTGGAATCCGCGAGCCGCAGTCCTCCGAGCCGGGATCGCACGGAAGATGAGAGATCCTCGGTCCAGTGGACCGTAGAACGATCCTTCGGTAAAGAAGGCCACAAATATTCTGCCATCGGCGGGCAGAGAAACCCGATTCATTGCTTCGGAAAACAGGAGACGGGAGGAATGCTTCTCGCTCGCTCGCTCGCTCGCTCTTTCTGCGTGCCTCGTTCCTTGAACTGAGTCGTTGCTGTTTTATTTCAAGTCACGGTGAACAGTGGATCGTTGGGGGAAATGAACTTTCGGCTGCGAAAGTCGAGGATTCGCGGCTTGAAATCAGCACGATGGTTTGTCGTCGTGCGAACTGTTCTCACGAATTTCTAGGTTATGTCAAGGTTATTTCGTTTATATTTAGCGTTAATGTTATGTCAAAGCTATTTAAGAAATAAATAGTAATAAAGATGATAATAAATATTAAATTAATAATCTTGCCGTAACCTTGACATATTTATCTTATATTTATTATTAATGTTATGTCAAGGCTATTTAATAAATAAATAGTAATAAAGATGATAATAAATATTAAATTAATAATCTTGCCGTAACCTTAACATATTTATCTTATATTTATTATTAATGTTATGTCAAGGCTATTTAATAAATAAATAGTAATAAAGATGATAATAAATATTAAATAAATAACCTCGTCGTAACCTTGACATATTTATTTTAGATTTGTTATTAATGTTATGTCAAAGCTATTTAAGAAATAAATAGTAATAAAGATAATAATAAATATTAAATTAATAATCTTGCCATAACCTTGACATATTTATTTTATATTTATTATTATTAATGTTATGTAAAGGTCATTTAATAAATAAATAGTAATAAAGATAATAATAAATATTAGATAAATAATCTTGTCATAACCTTGACATAACTTTGACATAACCCCGTGGGTACAGATTTATTTGAAAAACTTCTTGCGTTTGGAACGCAAGTGCCTTTTTCATTTTGCCAATTTTCATCTTGTAATTCACTATACTCATCGCCATCATTTCCAGACGAAGAGAAATTTTTTACTGAAAATTTTTGTATCAGATATATAGAGAAAAGATATACATTTTTTAAATAAAACTTCGTTAATATATTTTCATCGAAACAATCGCGCCTATTCTTCCAATGTTTCCTGCCAGATTTTACGGTCTTATTGATTTCTGCCGCGTGTATGGCGGCATTGGACCGCTAAGGGTTAATTTAACCCTTTTAGTGTCGAAGGCCGATATATCGGTTCTCGCTGCACTGGCGAAAAGTGCCAGAGCCGATATATCGGACCGCACACCTTGTAGTGTTATAAATAAATAAATACGTTATAAATAGTCCAATTTCATTACGAGAGAAAAATTAGCGTCACTGTTTTATTCTCTATTTTGTCCTTGATACGCTGCTTTTTGAATCAATAAATATATAATTAATATATTATAATTAATTATTATATATTAATAATAATAATTAATTATATAATATATTAATAATATAATTATATAATATTATATTAATAATATATTATAATTAAAATATATATATTAATACATATATATTATTTTATATATATATATATATATATATATATATATATATATATATATTATATTAGTATATTATATTAGTATATTATATATAATATATAACATATATTTATAATTAATTAATAAATAAATATTGCTTTTCGTTTGGTTTTTATCAGCCTTTTTCCAAATCCTAGTAAAATCGTAAAATTCGGCCGGCCATCTTCGCATAAGCACCACTTTTTCGCCCGGCACTAAAAGGGTTAAATCCTGCGTTAAATCCAACGGGTTAACCTTTCCACGCATAATCACCGACCCTGCGTGGAAAATGTTCCCAACATGGCGCGACACTCGCTCGCGATCGTTCCGAGCGTCCGAGTTACGCCGCGACCGCGAACGTAAGCGAGCGTATCGCATCGGGCGACGAACGAACGAACGAACGAACGAACGAACGATCGGATCACCGGCCGGACGAATGAAGTCACGATAAATCTTGACAACGTCGGATAATTCAAGGAGCGGACGGCTCGCAGGATCTTTAATTAAACGCGGCGCTCGATTCCGCGGACGGTCGGTTGCCCTCTAATTTGGCATTCCTCGAGGACGAACGTGAAGAGGGGGCCCGGCCCGAGGGAAACGTGTCGAGGATGTAGCATCGTCCGGGCAGCTGTTTGCGCCTGGCGGAAAGGTGGAAGCACGGAGAGAGCGCGCCTGCGGATTGATTACAAGGCCCGCAGCGGTGCCAGCAGCGAGCAGGGTTGCATCTGGCATGGTACAACCGGAACACTCGTAATGGGAGTGATTCCGCCGCGGATTGCGGTGCCGCGTGCAATTTAATCCCCCGATACTTTTTAATCGCGATCGAGGGGGCCGGCGGGGGAGGAGGGGCGAGGGGGAGGGACGGAGGGAGCTGCTGTTTCTTCTATGCAATATCGCCGCAAGTTTCTCCGGATTGCTTTGTCCGTGGCAGGCCGAGTCTCGCTCCGCGAAATAACGAACAGGAATTATCCGAGTGACTTCGATTGTTTGCAGAATACGTTTTTTTTTTATTTTTGCGGATGATTCGATCTGCTCGCGTCGTACGATGTTTAGGGGCGACGCGGATAATTCGGTTTGGCGTAATTCGATTCGGTAATTACTGAGAACTAGATGGCGGAATGATAGTTTCATCGGAGATATGATTTTGTGCGAATTAGACCCCACCCCGTCCCCCCTCCTCAGTGCCCATGTCTCCCTATATGTGCAGCGCAACTATGTTTTTACAGCAGGGGGAATTTTATCCCTTCGTGGAAAGCGCGCGTTTCTTTTTTGCAAATGTTTAGTGTTCTAGTTTATTTTGCTTTTCGAATTTTGTATATCTTTTTTTTTATATCTATTATTAGTACTGCTCGTGCACGTATTGTATATTTTGTAGCTTAAAAATGGAAAACGATGAAGAACGGTTTGCAATTATTGAATTGCGTAAGGGACGAATAAAGAATGTCGACATTGTTGTGAACTATTAAATACGGAATAAAGAATTAAAATTATTATTATTGAAGGTAGCAAATTTTAATATTACGTTATATTGCATATAATGCGATTGGGACAGTTCTACTTAACATTCTATATGTTTTACAAGTTTAACGAACTTATTGCATATAATGTAATATTGTAATATAATATTACATATAATGTTATATATACATTTACACTATACACATTACACATAATGTTATTATAGTATTATATGCAATATAATATTACAATATAATATTGCATATTACATATAATGTGTAATATTCCAATATAATATATTATATTGTATATATTGTATATTCAATACACTATATGTATATACATTTACACTATACACACTACACATAATGTAATTATAGTATTATATGCAATATAATATTACAATATAATATTGCATATTACATATAATGTGTAATATTCCAATATAATATATTATAATGTATATATTGTATATATTCAATACACTATATGTATATACATTTACACTATACACACTACACATAATGTAATTATAGTATTATATGCAATATAATATTACAATATAATATTGCATATTACATATAATGTGTAATATTCCAATATAATATATTATAATGTATATATTGTATATATTCAATACACTATATGTATATACATTTACACTATACACACTACACATAATGTTATTATAGTATTATATACAATATAATATTACAATATAATATAATATTGGATATATTATATATAATATGTAATATTCCAATATAATATAATATTGGATATATTATGTATAATATGTAATATTCCAATATAATATAATATTGGATATATTATATATATTATCAATATAATATAATAATATTTAATATATTATATTATATTAGAATATTACATATGAATATTATATGTAATATGTAATACGTTCGTTAAACTTGCAAAACACATAGAACATTAAGTAGAACTCTGTCCCCATTTCCAGGGCAGTTAAATGTAAATATATACAATGCCCGGTTTCTCCCGTGCTCTCCGGGAATCCACTTATCCGAACTCCGTTGAACTCCGGTTATTTGAACGCAAAGTTGCGAGCAGCGGGGACAGTCACTCGCGACTCCTATTATATCAACTGCCTAGTTATATGAACTGCTTGCCGGGCAACCAGTTCACGTAAATGGAGTTTTACTGTGAAAGGATACAAAAACCAGTACGAGCGTTTAAAAGAATAAATTCTAGACACGTACACACCGGTGGCCCGCGCGGTGCTTGGCTCCTGGCGATTTAATTCGTAGGTTCCGGAGGAAAATGTGCTGAAGCGAAACCTCGATTAGCCATGTTTTGGAACGGGTCTCGCATACGAATAACACGATCTGAACCGAAGCATATGAAACACTGTTCAACAAACACGGATCGGTGAAGATTCAAATTAGTGTTTGCGGCTGAATGAATCTATAGAAAAGCGAACGATTGTAAAAAGCAGATAGAGGATAATAATTATAGGTGCTTTAAAAGGTGAATCTATTTTACAATGAGCAGGGATGGTAATACGAGGTGTCCCATAATTATGTTATCACCCGGAAACAGATGTGATTCCTTATTTGAAGTAACTTTTTCCTCAGCGAAAATGCAATCCGCGGCTTCGTTTACGAGTTATTAACGAAAAACGGTGACCAATGAGAGGCGAGCGCGGTTGACGCGAGCCGAGCCAATCAGCGGAACTGGGCTTTGTGCGCTCGCCCCTTATTGGTCACTGTTTTTCGTTAATAATTCGTAAACGAAACCGCGGATTGTATTTTCGCTAAGGAAAAAGTTTCTTCAAATGACTCGAGAAATCTCCCGTTTCCGGATGTTAACATAATTTCGGATCGATGGATCGTTGCGAATCAAGTCAACACCTGACGCTTGATCTGTTTACGCTTCTTGAGTTCGTTCAAATTAATTACCGTGTCGAACCCTAACAGCTGTGCTCGAAAGTATACAAAAACTGAGTGTCGCGCGAGATTCTCGCGCGCTCGCGGCACGAAATCGCGGGCGGAATCGCCTCTTTCTTGTATTTAACCTAGTAATTTCTCTATTTTATCGGATCTCCAACAATTAGCTAATTATAACTAAGTAAGCGTGCCATTATCCGAATCTCATTAGCGCGAATAGCCGAGCTTTTAACGTATCGAATTCCGCGGAATGTTGTAAAATAAATGATCTGTAAAATAAAATCGAATAATTTGCAATCAACGCGCGTCGAACAATGGGCGAGCTTTGTCATCCCGAAGAGACGAGGCCTCTAAGATCCCGGCAGCTATTAAGTATCTCGAATGCACACCTGCGCGCTGGAATTGCCACGTGAAACTCTAGAGGCCTGGATCTGCATGCGTGCTTGCACCGGGCGACGGTGAAAAATGCGACTTTTCCGAACGGCAAACCGGGCTTAATTGAATCTAGAATCGCGGAGGGAGTATGCAGCCGCCGTGTGCAGAGCTGCGCCCAACCGTCGATCCCGGCGTCTCGTGGTTTGATTCGAAACGAACATCCGCGATTCGTGCAGCACGCACGCGAGCTCCGCGTCCTCCGGGTCGCGTGCAAGCTGTTTCGTGCGAGCTTCGTCAACCGAACGGCTCATTAACTCTAAATGATTTCTCATTACCGCTCGCGCGCACTATAGCGCGACTAGAAATCGAGTTTTTCCTTTTGATTTCGCTTCCTGAAGCGATCGGGCCAGCCCAGCCGTTGCGATTTTTTAACCTCGTCTCGGGCGAGCTCTCTCGTTTCTCTCGTCGAAAACCGGCGATTTCGAGCGAGCCGTCTCGATTTCGGCATTCTAGGAAAGCGGAGCGTCGCCTCGACGTTCTTGTCGCGTCCCAAAAATGTCTCGCAATCCGAAAGTGACGGGTTCCTCGGGTCATTCGAAGCAACTTCTTCCTTTGCAAAAATTTTCTCCGAGGCATCGTCAACGAGTTATTCACGAAAAACAGTGACCAATGAGAGGCGAGCTCGGCTGGCGCGAGGCGACCGAGCCAATGAGCGGAACTGGGCTTCGTGCGCTGGTTGGCTGGCCGCCTCGCGTCAGCCGCACTCGATTCTTATTGGTCACTGTTTTTCGCTAATAACTCGTTAACGGTGGCTCGGAGAAAATTTTTGTAAAGGAAAAAGTTGCTTCAAATGATCCGAGGAACCCGCCATTTCCGGATTACGAGACATTTTTGGGACACCCTGTATATACGTTGGATACGAACGAAGCGGGGATTCGCGCGCCGTTCCTGCGGCTTTCGCGTTACGTAAACGCGACGGCGATTACCTCGAACTCTCGTAAGCGCGGTGAAAGTGCATCCTCTTGCCATCCACCCGACACTGACCCGCTTTTTCAGCGACCGTGAAACCGAGCACCGACTTTCTTTACGCAAACGCACGCGGTTCCGCGGCGCTGTCGCGAAAGCGGCCGCCGACCTTTGACTTTGAATTCTTAGTCTTCGGAATTGGACTCTCTGAGCGGATTGCAACAAAAACCGGAGAGCAGGTCGAAGGCAAAGCGAGCTCGCGAGCATCGCAGGACAAACAAATAGCTCGATCGCCTCGCATAATCGGTCGATTACGAACGAGTCCGCGGTCCGAGCAATTTCCCAAAATTTGAGCCGCGTTTCATTTGCTTGCCCACCGGTCATGTCAAGGTTATGTCAAGGTTATGTCGATAGGTAGATCGAAGGCAAAGCGAGCTCGCGAGCATCGCAAGACAAACAAATAGCTCGGTCGCCTCGCATAATCGGTCGATTACGGACGAATCCACGGTCCGAGCAATTTTCCAGCCAAATTCGAGCCGCGTTTCGTTTGCTTGCCGGCCGGTTATGTCAAGGCTATGTCA
Source organism: Megalopta genalis (assembly GCF_051020955.1). Taxonomy (NCBI): domain Eukaryota; kingdom Metazoa; phylum Arthropoda; class Insecta; order Hymenoptera; family Halictidae; genus Megalopta; species Megalopta genalis. The sequence continues at coordinate 31,562,843 of NC_135013.1, read as the reverse complement.
AGGTTATGTCAAGGTTACGTCGATAGGTAGATCGAAGGCAAAGCGAGCTCGCGAGCATCAAAGGACAAATAAATAGCTCAGTCTTCTCGCATAATCGGTCGATTACGGAGGAGTCCGCGGTCCGAGCAATTTCCCAAATTCGAGCCGCGTTTCATTTGCTTGCCCACCGGTTATGTCAAGGTTATGTCAAGGTTACGTCGATAGGTAGATCGAAGGCAAAGCGAGCTCGCGAGCATCGCAGGACAGATAAATCTCTCGGTCGTCTCGCATCATTTTTCTCGAGCAATTTCCCAAATTCGGGTCGCGTTTCATTTGCTTGCCGGTCAGTTGCAACGACGAAGTCGCAATCGAAGGCCGCATCTGCGAGCATCCTATCGGCCACGAGATAAATTTCATCGACCCCGGCGAGGGGGAAAGGCGTGACGGAATGCGACGTAACCTCTGCGCAAGCCACCGACTTTAATGGCCATTATCCAGCGGAGTGTTCGTGATTACACGACTGAATGAACGGCTCTCCGGCTACCGATCGCATTCGATCGACTCGCGCGGGTTTTAATCGCCGTGGCTGGAACTGTTCGCAACGGAACTGGATTTCACCGACTGAAAACACGACCGCGGCCATCGAGGAGATATGTCCCTAGGATCGTGTGACTAACGGTCGCGCAGGTTTCCGCGAGCCGCGCGCGGCCGACTCGTTTTTCCGCGTCCCTTACGACGAATTATGCTAATCTACGGGTCGCAAATCGTCGGGCAACGGGCCGCCGGAGATGATTGCAGCCCGGAGCGAAATCATTGGGTCGACGGACCCGGGTCACGAGTTATCGTTAAGCATAGACGGCGAAGATAAGCGCAAATCGATTTGCGCGGACCCGGAAACCTTTCGCGACGACGAGTCTCCCCGCGAAACGGCGACGGAGTTGCGGCAAGGCGAAACGTTTATTGCAATTTGAAGTCGATGAAAAAGGTTTGACGCGTTTTGACTTTCAAATGATAATCAATGATTGTGGAAAGGATCTTTTATACTCGCGTTTTTCTGTTTCGAATTTACGGTCGAGGAGACTGTGACGAGACTGTGTGTGTGTGTTCATTCTTAACCCTTTCCACTCGAATGGCGATTCCAAGGCGCCATTAAAAACTGTTATGTCACGTTTCGAAATAATTTTATTCATCGAATGTGTTCATATTTGAAGAATATGTTGAATGGATACCTGTTGCATTAATCACAAAATTCAATTTCATATTGCATAAAATGCATTAAGTTGTATAAAATGGGAATACAGCGGGTCGGAGAAACTGTATTAAATTTTCCATTAATTTGGCTTCGAGTGCAAAGGGTTAATAGTTAAATTAAGTAAGTAATTATATAATTTTTTATATGATCGGAAGTTATATAGTAAGATGTCGAAGAAAACAAATTATCATATTATTAAATTTGTTAAAAGTGTAAACTGTTGTATGAGTCGCAAGACTCAATTTAATAGAGACAGCGGTTATGTGTATATATATATATATATATATATATATATATATATATATATATATTTTTCCGATCTACGCTGTCTCTATTTTATTAATATATATATATAACCGCTGTCTCTATTAAATTGAGTCTTGCGACTCATACAACAGTTTACACTTTTAACAATTGTTCAAATCTAAATTTCCTCGATGTAACAATTATTTTGGAACGTGACATAAACATTTTGTTAGCGGTGCCTCGGGGTCACCACTCGCGCGCAAAGGGTTAATTCAGCATGCTCTGGGCTCCGTTGCTAATCGCTCCGAGCGCGTGCAATCGACGACGTACTCCCGCTAAAACGAAAGCGATCGCGATAGATCAACCCTGAGACAGATCCAATTGATCCCTGTTCCCGAAAGGCACCCCCACTTCGACCGGATCTATCGCTACAATTTAATATTCAATCAAGGATGCCGGTAAGAGCGGTATCGGTCTGATCGGTTAGCGGCCACGCCTCTCAATTTTCCCAGGGCCGAACGATCGGTCCCAACACGACTCCGTCGGCGGGAAAGAGATCGAGAGGGTACAAGCCGGGGTCCTGGCGGCTCGATTAGGGGGCGCCCCGGCGTCCTCGGCGCGGGCTGTCCGTGGGGATCATTAGTTTCGAGTCTCCGCCGGTGGTACTCCGGCGCAGGAATAGCGAATTTAAAAGAAGTCCCCCTCGGACAAGCGGTTTCGTGTAACCGAGATCCGCGGATGCATCTCCCGGCGGATCCACCACCGTGTTCCGATCCCCTTCGCCGTCTCCTCCTCGCGCCCAGGCCCCATGCCTCTCTTCCTCCGCCGGCTGCGTATCCTTGTCACGAAGCTCTCTCGGAGTTGCGGTAGATCGTGTCCTTGAGCGGTACATCTCCCTGTTCCTTCCACTCCGTTCCGTTCTTTTTCCTCGTCTTGTTCTTCGTAGTCGGGCTCTCTCTCTCTCTCTCTCGGGCCGGGTTCTTTCGTTCCCTTCCTCCCTCGGCTGGCTCGCCTATTCCTGGCCACTCCATTTGCATCGGCCAACAAGAACAGGACAATGACGGCGAGGAGGAGGAGGAGGAGGAGGAAAGGGGGCCGGGGAGGAAGCGCGAGGGAGACGAGCGAGGAGCAGAAGAGGATCCGCTTAGACGGCCGGAAAAATCGTGGAACACGAAAGCGAGCCGCTCGTGTGCGATCGAGGGAGAAAGACAAAATGTCGCGAGGGGGACGGTTTTACATGGCCGCGCCGTCCTGCTGGCTACGTAATATCTCCTCTGCCGGGTGCACGCCTGCGCCACCGTCGCCACCGAGGAGAAAGAGGACGACGAAGAGGACGAAGAGGAGGACGGGGACGGGCTATGAGGACGACGCAGAAGCTGAAGCATCCGGTCGCCGGATCGTTTCGCGGCTCGGAACTCGTGTCTTGAATTTGCAACCGCTCCAAGCAATCTGATAAGCCGGCCCCCACGGATCCCGGGTCGTTTGCTTTTTACACGGTTCGTGCACCGGCCTCGTCTTATTTTGCCCGGGGAGCAGCATCCTGGTCCGATCACGGCCCCGGCAATAACCTCGGACCTATATCGCTGCTGCCGCAGCGCCGGTTCCCGATAGACATTCTTCTCTAGCCTGCCGAAGGACCTCCGCGGCGCCAAACATTCCGTTCTAATGCGTCCTGTCAGCTCGGAGGACGCGAGCCAGCGAGCGAAGGATCTCTTCGCTTCCGCGGCGATCTTGGATCGACGCCGCGGGCCAAGCTCCGGGCCGAATTACGCAAACGAAGGGAACTATTGGGTTGGCAACTAAGTAATCGCCGATTTCAGTTATAGATGTCTCTCACTCCCATTTTTATGATATCCGTAAATGTTATATTATGAAATTATTATTATTATTATTATTTTGTTATTTTTTATTATCCGTGAATGTTAGCAAGCGGGCAAATTGAATGCAGCGGTCAAGGAAAAGCGACCAGAATTGGTCGATCGTAAAGGTGTCATTTTCCAGCAGGACAATGCCAGGCCGCACACGTCTTTGTCCACTCGGCAAAAATTCATGGATATTGGTTGGGAATCGATGTTACACCCACCATATAGCCCTGATCTCGCGCCATCGGATTACCACTTATTGCGATCCCGGGACAACTCCCTTCGTGGTAAAACTTTTAACGACGATGACGCTGTAAAATCTCACTTAACTCAGTTTTTGGCCGAAAAGGATCAGACTATCTAACGAGCGTGGAATTTTCAAGTTGTCAGAGAGATGGCAAAAGGTCATCGAACAAGATGGAAAATACATTACAGATTAAACTTCGTTCCAAGTAAAAAAACATTTTTTATTTCATTGAACAAATCGGCCAATCGAACAAATTGCCAACCCAATAACTCTCGATCTTCTGCTACGTGTGTTCACGTTACTCGTGTTCCAGAGCGGGCGTGGTTTCGTTCGCTTTCGCTTTCGTCGGGCCGAGGACGATCCCCGCGGGGCAACTCGTGTCACCGCGAGACACGCTCCCGGGCGAAACACGTCAAACTGGGAGAAGAGTTCCGACCTTACTCTTTATATTATTATTCTGTTTTAAACGATGCTCCGTTGGTCTCGGTTTCTACGCGGCAAGGCCAATGCTCTGCGAGCTAATTTGCATCATCGCGTGCCCCGCAGCCTCGGATGCCCCCCCATGGGCGTGCAGCATGGACACTCTTAATCAGCTGAATCTTGGCAGCTACGCCTAGAAACCGGTGGAACGACGTCCGCGTCGATCGCAATAACTAATTTTTCTGTAAGAAAAATATCTTCGGTAGATGTTACTCTGTTATTGGCAGCTTGGGAGGCATTTGTTTGCCTGCTTATAAGTGCTTAGGAATCTGAACTTGGACGCGTTTCTCTAATTAACACGTTCCGTGCCGAGCTTTTTTTACTCGAATCTTCACACTTTGATATTTTACTAAAACTTGATGTATTACGTGCAATTATTAATTCTCGTACACATAACAACGTAACAAAAACTTATCAACGCCCATTCTTGCGGTGGAAATTGATTCTTCGGTTCTAAATTTCTTGTAAACAATTTGTTCAGTTCACTAAGTAAACATGCAAGCGTGTACCATCGATGGTACACGTGGCACGGAACGTGTTAACGATTCGATGTGTTTGCAAATTATGATACACGGGTGAGAAGAAACAGTAACGTGTTGTTCTGGGTCTTTTAAAGATAGGCGACAAATTGGAAAGATCGTCGGGAAGACATGATATAACATTAGGGGATGATACGTAAGGAAAGTCAAGGACGGTGTACGGATCAGATATCCGATTCTGAGCAATTTTCTCAGCTGAAAAATTGAAATTTCGTACTTCTGAGACAATTTTTCAGTCGAAAAAAATACATTGAAATAGATTATTGCAATGGAATAAATAATTGGCGAATATTCGGGGGTTTTCTCCCTTTAGAATGAATTTTCGCAAGAACGAAATTCACGTAATAAGATTCTCTAATTGACGCTCAGCTTGTGCACAAAAACGAACAATTTGGGAAGAGGCGATGCGATTATTCGAGCCTTTTGACACATTTTTATAGTAATCGATAACTATGAAAACGAGCCGCAAAGCTGGAATAATCGTACCACCTCCTCCAAAATTATCCATTTTTGTTTCCAAGCTGAGCGTCAATTAGGGAGAATTTACTGTATTAATGTCTCCCTAATTGTCGTCCAAATTGTGCACAAAACTAGACAATTTGCGAAGAGGAGATACGATTATTCGAGCCTCGCGGCTCGTTCTTATAATTACCGATTGTGAACAACTATAAAATAACTGTAGCACGAACAATAATAGTTGTAAAATAGCTGGAATAATCGCATCTCCTCTTCCCAAATTGTCCATTTTTGTTTGCAAGCTGAAAGAAAATTTAGAAAGAATTGACTGTAAATGGATCTTCGTTAGCAGACGAACAATCGGTAACTATAAAAACTAACTGCAAGGCTCGAACAATCGTGTCTCCTCTTCCCAAATTGCCCATTTTCGTGCACAATCTGAAAGTCAATTAAGGAGAATTTACCGTATACGTATGCTCTGCATATCCCCAAAGTTTCAAAATTCTTTGTATCTCCGGATTAAGGGTCATCCCTTGTCAGTTGCGCTGATTACATCGTGACAATCCATGTCATAATCTAGACGCATACTAACCCTTTGCGGACGAGAACTTCTTAAAGCATTAATAATATAATCCTGATAGAACTAGATTATGTATCGAAGACTTAAATAATGGGAAAAATGAATAATATATCTTGATTTACTTTTCTGTGCATCATCGAATTACTCACTTGCAACTTTTGAAGCAATATGCATAGTCCTGATGTCGTCGGTACGTCGACATCCGTCCTCAAATGGCTAAACTGATATCTAAGATTACCGAAGCGGGCCCACCTGTTAAACGGCAACCTATCGAGCAAGGCCCCCGCAGTAGGAGCAGTACCTCCGGAGCAGTTCCGCAAGTTTTTCGCATGCAGCACACGTGACATGGTCGCGTTAGATCGCGCGATGTAACGGGCCACCCGCGGACATCTCGCGATTCTGCATATCGTCGTTGTTACAGGCTCCACCAATCTCCTCCTCAAGTTGGCGGAGGAGCGGAGGTGCGGAGGAGTTACTTGTGCAAGCTCGGCGGCTCGGTGAGAGCAAGGCTTGCGGTTCCCCGTCCGACGACACTGCGTACCATTGTGTCCCGAGTCGAGCTTCCGCGATTCCCCGGCTGCCTTGTAACGGGGCCCGCGTGTTCCCCGATCGTTACCACGCGGCCGCCACAGTTAACAAACTCCTGTTACGCTTCTTCTTCTTGTTGCGACCTCTCGGATCCCGGCTCTCTCGTCGAGTCGCTTTTTATCGCGCGGAGAAACAGCTTGTACGTTTCCAGGCTTCCCGAGAAATTCGACGGACCGTAGTCCTACGTCGGTGTAGGGTAAGCGTGGGTATTACTGCGGACGACCCAAATACCGTGGTGTTTTATCAAAGTAACGAAATCTAATATTTTATCGTGTGTTTAATCCTCTAAAAATGAGTCTCGTAATCTTTTGTACGTTTAATATCGTTTAATATTATTTATGACGAGCGAGTAACGGCAATCGCGTTTTTTTTATATCGGCGGTAATTCGGTGCAAAGGGGTGAAAAACCACCCCCGACAGCTTCGCGTGTGACATTAAAATTTGAGAGAATTGCGCATTTCCTCGGAACATTAAAATTATCCCCGTTATTTTGGAGGCGAGACATACTTTGGGGGTAAGTTTCGCCCCTTCATACCGAATTACCACCGATAGAAAAAGAAAACGCGTGTCGCTTAGTTTTTTGAGTAGTTCAATATATCGGAAAAGCAAAAAAAATCGAAGGAAAACACTTACCCAATGCTCCTTGTAAATACATAGCACGTTCCATTTTTCTTTAACAGAGATTCGACTTTAATTTCTTCACTCTTTTCATAGATCGAACATTTGATATAACAAAATCCTCCGTTTAATTGCGAGTGGTAATGGACAAAAACTAAGTTGACAAATAATATCCTGACATAGCCCTGCAACTATCAAAAAAAGAATTCAGTTAACCGATATCGTTGTATTTGAGCCGTTTATTTTGAAAGTGGCATGAGTCACTTTGCTTTTAAGTCGATATATTTAAGGGTTTGCGTTTGAACACGTTTCAAAATATGGATGCTAACTTTCGAGAAGATTTACTTGTATTTGTTATTTATATATTTATATATTAATATATAATATTATATATTTATATAATATATTATATTATATTATATAATATTATATAATATTATATATAATATTATATATTTATATGTTATTTATATATTATGTATATATATGTCTATATATTTATTATGTTATTTATATATACCGATATTTTCCTCAGTATAAATAATTTCGTATAAACATTAAAAAATCACCACTTTTCATTACGGTAAAGTGGCCTATGCCACTTTCAAAATAAGCGGTTCATTTATGGGTTCGCACACAATGTGTTCTTTATTCCCTCATAAAACGACGAACGCCGCGAAGTTATCGATCTTGTTTCTCGAAAGTCTCTTCGAACCGGCGGCGAACCAGCTTCGCCCGGATTCCGAGCATCGTAACGCGGCGCGTACACGAGTCCGCGCGACCGGGATGCTCCGAAGAAAGAAAACAATTGGCGGACCGCCAGCAGTAATCTGTTTGTCTTCGGCGCCATTACGGTGCTACCAATTCTACGCGTTTTCCCGAAGAGCTTGGCTGTTAGTCGGTTGTCAAGGCCCGGGAGGCATGTCATTCCGTCGGCCGACCCGGTCGAACACTATAATCCCGGCCGGGCAGAGATGTTGCATTCCAATAACGTCCTACGACGTGGTTTCGGCTTCCCCGAAGAGAGGCGATGAGTCCTTCGGAGGATAAATGCCGCGGCAACTGGCAATTGTGCCGCGCCCTCGGTGGGTAATCGGCCGGTTTCATAGTTTCCTGGAATCGGTAGCGGCGGAATCGAACCCTAAAATCGCGCGAACCACGGAAACTGTGCGCTCTCTAAGCACAACCACCTTTGTATGGGTTTACGTTCCCTGAAGCTGCGTTCGAAGCTCGATGAAACTCGAAAGAGCATGTCGAAGCATCGGGAACCGAAGGCTGATCCGGAGGCTGACGATCTTGCCGATCTTCGAGATCTTGGCGACCGTCGTTCTGCCGGATCAACGAGGCGCGACGATCTTCCTCGGAATCGCTGAAGGTCTTCAGGGTCGCTGGATCGCCTGGGAGCCCGTGGACAGCGTGGCACCGTGGAAGAATTTTCCCGGTTTTTGCGGTCCTTCGCGTCTCCGAGACGCGAGAAATTCTTGGGGCGCGAACGCCTTGCTCTCTCTCTCTCTCTATCTATCTATCTATCTATCTATTTCGCGCACTCTCTCTCTCTCTCTCTCTCTCTCTCTCTCGCTCGCTCGCTCTCTCTATCTCTATCGAGAAATATGAGAGAAAGAGAGATCTTTCTCTGTCTCTTTCTCTCTCTCTCTCTTCCTTTTTCTCTATTACTCTCACTCTTCCTCTGTCTCTCTCTCTCGCTCTCTCTATCTATTTTGCTCTCTCTCTCTCTCTCGCTCTCTCTATCTATTTCGCTCTCTCTCTCTCTCTCTCGCTCGCTCTCTCTATCTCTATCAACAGATACAAGAGAAAGAGAGATCTTTCTATGTCTCCCTCTTTCTCTCTTTCTCTCTCTCTCTCTCTCTCTCTCTCGCACTCTCTATCTATTTCGCTCTTTCTCTCGCTCTCTCTATCTCTATCAAAAGATACGAGAGAAAGAGAGATCTTTCTCTGTCTCTGTCTCTCTCTTTTTCTCTGTCACTCTCACTCTTCCTCTACCTCTCTTCCTCTCTTTGTCTCTCTCTCCGTCGGAGGATTGAAATAGTACGCTCCCGTGGATACGTCAGGCCGTTCTACCCTCGGCGCATCCGCAGCGATGATTAAATTTGCATGAAAAACGAAAGCGGCGAACTGACAGCAGCCGTGCCGGCGTCTCTCTCTCTCTCTCTCTCTCTCTCTCTCTCTTTCTTCCCGGCTTTCGGCCGGGTCGTCGCGTCGACGAAGCAGATCCCGACAGGCTCCGGGATGATAGAGTTCTCGTTCTAGCGTCCGGAGGACGATCGGTTCGATCCCGCGTCGATCGCTGCCAATTAAAGTATTCCGCCATTAACCGTCCCACGAGAGCTCGTCTTGCCGGTCGATCGAACGCGCATCGACCGGACATCCTCCAAGTAACATCATCGCTGACGCGCATCGCGGCCGATTAGGCCTATAATTAATGGATTAAGTCGAGATCGAAGATATCCGATCGGACTTACGTCCGGACCAGGCTCGACAGATAACGCCGGCAAATCCGCCGGATCGCGAATTTCGAGACGAAAGATCGATCGATAGATGCCGAGAGATTATTCCCGTGGTTCGACGGGGCGAAGGCGAAGGGCCCCGGAGGGGTCGTGGTCGTTGAACCGAGAGCATCTTCCCTGTAATCATAGCAACCACTTCTCCCTTCGGCCGGCGCCGAGTCCCTCGACGTTCTTCTCTTCCCGTGGACGTTCGCCTGTTCCAAGTCTCGGAACCACGAAGACAACGACGACGGGGGACGACAATCCGGCCGCTAATTACTTTCAGGATTTATCGAGATCGGGTCCCGCTCGACTATGTTCCTCCGGCCGATCGATCGTTATCGCCGCATGAACCCGCTCCCGCTCGCCTAGCAGTTATTTTTCCTTTCGCGAAACTATTCGCGGGCAATAATCGAGGCTCGTTTACGCCGATGGCTTCATCACCTCGTTAGCGAGCCGGCTTCTAAAAGCCACGGATTAATCGAGTTAGCGGCGCTCGCCTCCGCCACCGCCGCATTCGCAGCGAAAATGCATATCGTTTTACTGGCCGGAATCGGTACGATTCTGGATTAAATCGCGATCTACAGTCGGTCTAAATCCCTGGATCTGTCGCCGCGCTTCTGTAGCCGCCAGTTCCGCGGATTTTCCTTTCGTCGAATCGTTGCGCCGCGAAGTGAAATATTTCCCCGTTAAGGACAAGCGAGAGCGGCTTGCAAAAAAATTCCCGATGTTTCCGGGGTGCTTTAGGCGACGCTTCTTTTTTTTTGCGATTGCAGTCCGAAGTGTTGCAGCTTAAATTAGACGAAAGGCATCAATCAATCTGGGCGTCAATTAGAGAGACATTGCTGTACAGTAATGTCTCTCATACTGACGCTCAGATTGTGCAGAAAAATGAATAATTTGGGAAGAAGAGATACGATTATTCGAGCCTTGCGGCTCGTTTTTATAATTTTTTGTGGACAATTTATAACTATTAGGTCTACCGGAAAGTTCTGTCCGTTTAAGGAATGAAAGGAAATAATAGATTTTTCATAAATTTAGTAATATTTATTGTACAATATAATTTCCGTCGTTACTTATGACCTCTTGCCAGCGTGATGGCAATTTGTAACATTTTTCAAGAATATATGTCTCAAATGAACATATGCATACCTATCGAAATTTGCAATGACATTATCGGACAGAACTTTCCGGTAGACCTAATATAAAAATGAACCGCAAGGCTCGAATAATCGTATCTCCTCTCCCCAAATTGTCCATTTTTGTGGTCAATCCGGGCGGTACAGTAATGTCTCCCTTACTGACGCTCAGATTGTGCAGAAAAATGAATCACATTTGGGAAGAAGAGATACGATTATTCGAGCCTTGCAGCTCATTTTTATATCTGCTGAGAATTCGTAACTATAAAAATAAACCGCAAGGCTCGAATAATCGTATCTTCTCTCCCCAAATTGTCCATTTTTGTGGTCAATCCGGGCGGTACAGTAATGTCTCCCTTACTGACGCTCAGATTGTGCAGAAAAATGAATCATTTGGGAAGAAGAGATACGATTATTCGAGCCTTGCAGCTCATTTTTATATCTGCTGAGAATTCGTAACTATAAAAATAAACCGCAAGGCTCGAATAATCGTATCTCCTCTCCCTAAATTGTCAATTTTTGTGGTCAATCCGGGCGTCAATTATAGAGACATTGCTGTATTCTCCAATAAAGACCAAACGGAACTTTTGTTCGAGAACGCCAGAAAACGACTCAGCGCTCATCGAACAATGGTTAAAAGCCAGCGAGACGTTCGGCGCGGATAATTGAGACTTCTCCGAGGCCCGACACCGGGCGCCATTAATCCGGCGACGTTCTTCTTTACGATTATCCTGAACGCGGTGCCGCCTCCGTTTCTCAGCGATGCGAGCAAAGCGGAGATAGTCGTCGCGCGTTGCGGCGTGTTTTCTCACGGAAGGCGAGGCAGGATCACGCTTGGAATCCGTGGTTTATACGATCGACGGAACGGCTGAAGTACTGCGACGAGCGAGCGATCATCCTCCGTGGCAGCAGCCGCGGCCAGATCCGAGGAAAACAAGATCCATTCCTCGGCTGTGGATCCAGCTGCCGCGGCTCGGCTCGGCGCGGTTCCGTGCAACGATGCCACGGTGCGCTGTCTCGACACCGATTTACCTGGGCTTCATTGTTTATGAATCTCTTATTCTTCGCTGGTCTGTCTATCCCTCTAGCCGGTACCCGGCGGCTCCGGCTGTTGTTACAACGTTCCATCGGCTTCGCCGTCTCATTATTTATGAATCTACTCGCCGGGCTACCGTTCGCCACCGCCACCACCACGGAGTGCCGCACTCGTAAATCAGATTCCTGAAGGTTCACCGTTGCGAGAGGATCCGGACGCGATAAACCGCGGGGCGAACAGACCGCCATACAGCCACCAAAGCGAGGACGGATCCAATAGCTAGCTACCACCAGTTTTGTGCTTCGGCCTCGCCGCCGCGCCGCGCCGAGAGCCTGTCCAGAGAGAGAGAGGATATCACGGTACTTATCTGTTTAAGGAAACGGACAGGACCATTTGAATAATAAGCGACGGAGACGGAAAAGAGAGAGGATCCGCGAGGCACGGGATCGAAGGTTAAAGATCCCCGCGTCGAAGGAAGTCATCGGGGGTCGCGAAATTTACAGGCGACGATTCGCTTTACCGTTCACCTCCTCCTCGTACTCCTCCATCTCCTCCTTCATCTCCTCCTCTTCTTCTTCTTCTTCTTGTTCTTCGTCTTCTTCTTCTTCTACTCGCCATGCTTATTCGCCAGCACCCGCACCTTTCACCCCCCTCCCCACCCCGGGAATGGATTTATTTCTCGCGACCGGTTGCGTGGGACTCTAATCTTTACGCTGGCGCGAACGCTCGTTCCCCGTTCCCTGCATCCTGCAAAGGTGATCAATTCATCACGAACGCGGACGTACTGTCGTGACGAGAAACGCTGCCTCGACGCGCCACGAAATGGCCCTAAGCCATGGTCCGCAGGACGACGAGCTGGTGGATCCTCTCCGCGAGCTGCCAGTGTGCCCGGCTATAGCAGGAACCAGCTGTATATCGCACGAGATCAGCCGCGAGTAAAATATGCAAATAACAATCACCCTGCCGGAAATAATAGGTGGGGCGAAATTAGCCGGCGGAAACGATAGCATCGCGCGGCAACCCTCTCTAACTACGAGTCGCCCGGCGTTTTACCGCGAGCTGCCGTTTCTTTCGACGATTCTCTCCGGCACCGGACACTCTCTCTCTCTCTCTCTCTCTCTCTCTCTCTCTCTCTCTCTCTCTCTCTCTCTCTTTCTCGCGAAACCGATCTCCGCGCGGCTTCGACGTTAAGCACTTTCTAGCTCCGCCGGAGATGATCGGCCGTGTGGTATTTATGGGAACGAGTTCCTGCAATTTCCGGCTGAATTATCGGAGAAATTTAAGAACGATGCAATTATTAACCCTTAGCGCTCCGTTGGCTCCGCTGTGGAGACATCCGTCATTTGTTCCGTAAATCCGAAGGCTCTGCTGCGGAGCTCAACGTTCTTAGCATGATTACACCGAAGATGCTATGTTTCTGTCGACGTTGGCAATTGTTATTTGTAGCGGGAACGTGCTTAGCGTGTGTACCATTACGATTGGAACATTTTTCGCCCATTTTTATACTTGGTAACGTAAAATGAATAAAATCGAACGCTTTCGCAAGGACGTGTAATCTTTTCCGCTCGAAATAAGACTTCCTTTGTCTCGGGCGCTTTGCTCCGAAAACGTGCCGGAGTTGCTGGTAGCGATATTTTTCAGGAAACGCTGTTCAACTTTATTTTAGAACGCCTGAAGAATATTTACTAATTTTTCATTTAATTTAATTATCAATCGAGCCGATTCCAGTGAAGATCAACGATACAAAAATTCCGGCGAACTCGCGCGAAAGATATTTTTGTTTCGATAATTCCGTGTCCGAACAGAATTCAACGGACGATTCGCGATGCTAATTTTATAATAAATCGCGTCGAAGAACACGAGGGATATATTTATTTAAGAATTGCGAAGAATATCGTTAATAATAAATTTACCCATTTCGATGAGGATGCATTTGTTGCTCGGAAATTTCGGTCACAATTCACGACGTCGATGCACCGACCTCGCACAATGTTAAGTAGATACCATTACGATTGAAACACTTTTTGACCATTCTTATACTTGGCAACGTAAAATGAATAAAATCGAACGCTTTCGCAAGGACGCGTAATCTTTTCCGCTCGAAATAAGACTTCCTTTGTCTCGGGCGCTTTGCTCCAAAAATGTGCCGGAGTTGCTGGTAAATAGTACAGTAATGTCTCTCTAATTGACGCTCAGATTGACCACAAAAATGGACAATTTGGGAAGAGGAGAGACGATTATTCGAGCCTTGCAGTTCCTTTTTATAGACACGAATTGTCAATAACTATAGAAAACGAGCTACAAGGCTCGAATAATCGCATCTCCTCTTCCCAAATTGTCCATTTTTCTGCACAATTTGGGTGACAATTAGGGAGACAATTACTGTAGTAGGAAGATCAATGATTCGAAGAGCAAGAAAATAGGATCGAGAAAAATTCGATGGTCAGAGAAGGCGATAAAAAATATCTCGGTGTGCAAAAGATGCTAGACATTTCTCTTCCAACAGAAAGATTCCAGAATTCGATGGCTTGACAAATGACGTCCTAAAGTACAACATTGATTACCTGACTGTTTAGGAGACATTACTGTAATCGAGAAACGCGTGGAGCGCTAAGGGTTAAAGAGAGGGAGAGAGAGAGAAAGAGAGAGAGAGAGAGAGAGAGAGAGAGAGAGGGAGAGAGATGAAGAAAATAGTGAGCGTATTCCGCAGTGCACGTGACGCGGACAGTTTCGATTTTGCACGAAAGTCTGCGGTCCGCTCCTAAATTCGCGTCGGAAGACGGCAGAATCGCGTCGAGTACAGGTGCGAACACGTTCTAATCCGACGTTGATCGCCACGAGATCCGACATCGCCGAGAACGAAAGGCTAATAAAAGCGAGCATTTCGCGGCAGCGGCGCCGAAGTGCGAGAGCCACTCGGCGCGGCTTACAACGCCGGCGGATTTCACGCACTCGTGGCGAAGATAAATCGCCGTAGTTTAGGACCGTGAAAATATCATTTCGCGCGGACGTCTATCGGCGGTGTTACGAAGAATTTACGGCGAACTCGGCCGCCGTAAACGATCTGATAGCGCAAGGTTGCGCGAGAGTCTCCCAGGCGAGTCTCCGGGAGCCGACCGCATCGCCGCGGAAGAGACTTTCGGAAATTGGCCCGTAAAACGGATTGCAGAAATAATCGCGTTTAGGCGGTGCCGCAGGCAAAGTGGAACATAACCGGCTCGGGATCAGCTCGCGGAATAAGCCCGCGAGTGGAGCCGTCCGCGTACGCGCCGCGCAAAGGCCGCCTCGCCTGGCACGGGGTCTTTGACTTCGAATTGATCCGAAGCGTTCCGCGCGGCGGCCCGTGTTCCCCGCTCCTCTTCTCTCGTCTAATCGTGCGTTCGAAAAGTGTGTCGATCGACGGTTATTCGCGACGATGATTACCGGGCAAATTACGGCGAGCGTAACGGTGCGCGCGGACGATGTCCAACGGAAATCGTTCGACCGCGATCCCGTTTTCGTGGATTTTTCGCTCGGCGAACGCCGGACCGTTTCGATTACCGCGGATCGGACGCGGCCGTTGCTTTCCAACCGAAAGGTCACGGAGATCGGGAGAAAAGTTTATCCGATTCGCGATCGCCGAGATAAACTGACCGCGATCCCGACGGACTATCTCGGCTGCGGAATGGTCCTGCGAGGATTTACGGTGGAACTTTGACCTTTCCCGAGGGTATCGGCTTCGCCGATACTCGATCAAATTAATACCGATAGGGTAGCGGTGCCGGTTACTGTGCACGCTGACCAATCGCTGCGCCGTTAGTTCGTTCTCGTGTATATTTATACGGCAATGTCTCTCTAATTGACGCTCGGATCGTCCACGAAAATGGACGATTTGGGAAGAGGAGACACGATTATTCGAGCCTTGCGGTTCGTTTTTATAGTTACGAATTGTCAAAGTTATGTCAAGGTTCGAACAATCGTATCTCCTCTTCCCAAATTGTCCATTTTTGTGCACGATCTGAGCGTCAGTTAGGGAGACATTACTGTATTACGTACATTTATTGAATAAGACAGATTTTTACCCCTTCGTTTTGTTTATTTTTGAAGGCTTTGTCGAGTCCGAGGAAATTTATATTGACAACAACCGAAGGCTCTTCCTAACTAGTTCATTTTATAAACTAAAGATAATGCTGGTCAGGAGGAAATCTGGTACATCATGAAAAGATTCAGAAGCATTTGTACCATTACGAAAAATCGCAACGATTGGAAGCACGGCAAGCTTGTGCAACGGAATTAATATCGACGGTAACTAAATGTTCCTCTTAACTATTCCAATTGCTGGAACGAAGATCGCGCTACCGATTGATCGAGAAAAAATTCCGTAACATAACTCGTTCCATTTAATATATCTTCGCGAAACTCGCGGACGAGTCTCCGATGAATGACTTCGCCAAATTCGATGAAATTGCTGTCATCGACCAATCGCTGCGCCGTTAGTTTGATCTCGTGTATATTTATATTGCGTACATTTATTAAATAAGACAGATTTTTACCCCTTCGTTTTGTTTATTTTTGAAGGCTTTGCCGAGTCCGAGGAAATTTATATTGACAACAACCGAAGGCTCTTCCTAACTAGTTCAATTTGTAAACTATATATATATATAAAGATCATGCTGGGGTCGGGAGAAAATCTGGTTCGTCGTGAAAAGATTCAGAAGCATTTGTACCATTACGAAAAATCGATTTAGAAAAATCGCAACGATTGGAAGCACGACAAGCTTGTACAACGGAATTAATATCGACGGTAACTAAATGTTCCTCTTAACTATTCCAATTGCTGGAACGAAGATCGCGCTACCGATTGATCGATAAAAAATTCCGTAACATAACTCGTTCCATTTAATGTATCTTCGCGAAGCTCGCGGACGAGTCTCCGATGAATGACTTCGCCAAATTCGATGAAATTGCTGTCATCGACCAATCGCTGCGCCGTTAGTTTGATCTCGTGTATATTTATATTGCGTACATTTATCGAATAAGACAGATTTTTACCCCTTCGTTTTGTTTATTTTTGAAGGCTTTGTCGAGTCCGAGGAAATTTATATTGATAACAACCGAAGGCTCTCCCTAACTAGTTCAATTTATAAACTAAAGATCATGCTGGTCGGGAGGAAATCTGGTTCGTCGTGAAAAGATTCAGAAGCATTTGTACCATTTAGAAAAATCGATTTAGAAAAATCGCAACGATTGGAAGCACGACAAGCTTGTACAACGGAATTAATATCGACGGTAACTAAATGTTCCTCTTAACTATTCCAATTGCTGGAACGAAGATCACGCTACCGATTGATCGATAAAAAAAATTCCGTAACATAACTCGTTCCATTTAATGTATCTTCGCGAAGCTCGCTCCGATGAATGACTTCGCCGAATTCGATGGAATTGCTATCATCGACGGTAGCTGTTTTCAATGAACGCTTCCGTCCAATAAAACAAAAACAGATCGTGCTACTAGTTCGTCTTTCGAAAAAAAACTCGAGAGCCAATCTCTCCTGTTCCACTCGGAGGATCCTTTAGCGGCGATTGGAAACGCAGTCGATCGAAAGGCGTGACAGGAGCGAACCACTTAACGGAAAAATCGACGTAATTAATTTAGACGGTGGCGGAGAGTTCGCGCTAACTAGACCAACCGGTGAAACGCGAAGATCGCGGCGCGGATAAGTCCTGGATAAAAAAAAAAAGAAGAAGAAGAAGAAGAAGAGAATCGCGCGCCGACTCTACGAACGCATACGGACGAGACGGCAATTAATTGCAAGGGGCGGAGAGGGTGACGGGGGGGTTCCTCGAGATCGTGATAGGCGCCGATGATCATCGGTTATCTCGAATGATTAACCATTCGCCGGTGAGGACGGTTGTCCGCGTATCCGCGAGAGAGCGACACTAATCGCCTCCAGTTGCATTGCGTGCCTCTCTCCGCGGAGCCTCTTGATCCCGACACGACTCGCATCGATAAGAGCCGCGGCTTGCTGCGCGCCGCGCGGCTGGCTGCAGCCCGATGCAGAACCGATTAACATTCGAACCGGCACTGCTAACTGTCGATTTATAGTGGAAATGACGTCGTAAAGCTATCCGAATGTCCGCGGGGCCCTTCGCGGCGAAAGAAACGGGCGGTTGGATCCGCTGCTGCGTCGTCGAGTCGGTATCGATTAGCGATCGCGTGTTCCCGGTCTTTAGAAACCGTTTGACCAGGGGGTACCGGGGGAGGGAGGGGATAGATAGCTTATGCGCAGGCTACCGCGACCGAGGAAGATAAAAGCTTGCCTGGAGAACCATCGAACTCCGCAGAAGCGGGAACAAGCCGATTACAATGCTCGTTAGCGTAGTTATTCCCAGCTCTCATCCTGAAAAATCGACCACGGAAGAACGCGTTGCTGAGGCCCCCCTCCTCCTCCCCTTTCTCTCCTATCCCTCCGATCCTCCGGTGCATGCAATTAGATCGCCACACGGCTCGTTCGTTTAATGAACGCCAGATAGCCGTTTAATTGCCCGTCGACGTCCGCGCGAGACGCGAGACACACGGTTTTCCCCGCGGTGACCGCCGAGGAAAAACCGTGATCTACCGGCCCCGGCCGACGGTGACAAGCTTTATAAATCCTCCCCCGGCGGCTTGTCCTGTTCAATATTGATGATCCGATCGGTTCCTGGCCCAATCAGCCCGTGCAAAGAACCCCCATCCGAAGCCAGTTCGTTACCGGTCCACGTCGCGCCGCGCCGAACGAGTTAATAAGGAGGATAGATTCGCCCGTGGCGATCTCGTCGAAGAGTTCCACGAGGGATCCACGAGGGATCCGCGCGGTGGGGCGGACGCCTCCGCTAAACCGGAGCGCATTTGTTACGAGATCATTGTGCCTAGTCACGACCACGGCGAACCGAAACCAAAGACAAATGGAAGAAGTCCGTGCGCCCCGCCACGGGTTTTGCCTCGGTCGGACTCTTCTCGGCCTGGCTCTCTCTCTCTCTCTCTCTCTCTCTCTCTCTCTCTCTCTCTCCCTCTCTCTCTCTCTCTCCCCCTCTCTCTCTCTCTCTCTCCCTCTCTCTCTCTCCCTCTCTCTCTCTCTCTCCCTCTCTCTCTCTCCCTCTCTCTCTCTCTCTCCCTCTCTCTCTCTCCCTCTCTCTCTCTCCCCCTCTCTCTCTCTCTCTCTCTCTCTCTCCCTCTCTCTCTCTCTCTCTCTCTCTCTCTCTCTCTCTCTCTCTCGTACGGACACCCTGTGATTCACGAAGCGATTTCGAGGTGCCCGAGAGCGGCCTGGCTCCGCCCGATCATAGGCCCGGAGACCTCGGCTCCTCATAAACAGGGTGTAATTAAATGCCCCGAGCGGCCGTCCAACGGTGCTCGACGCCGCGTGTATCAATTACGATGCTGCGATCGACCGAGATCTGCGCGCCTTGCTTCGAGGGACCTACATACAGCCTGGGACCAACATGTGTTGGCATCCTTCGATACGGTAGAACTGAAATGAAGTGTATACAGAAGACGGGGATGTGCAATTTGCAACAAATATGATAAAAGAACGGATTCGCGGTACGAGCGCAAAGATTGCGACGTTGACCTTTGTATGGATCCTTGCTTTCGAATATATCACAGATTTATATTACACAGAATTATATTATTAGTTTTTAGATATTATTATATTTTAATAATTTTCGTCTCGTTAATTAATTCTATTAAACGTTTAATCGTTAGGCTTTGTAATTATACAGGATGTCCCAAAAATGTCTTGCAATCCGAAAGTAGGGGATTCCTGAGGTGATTTGAAGCAACTTCTTCCTTAGCGAAAATGCGATCCGCGGCTTCGTTTACGAGTTATTAACGAAAAACAGTGACCAATCAGAGGCGAGATCATTTGGCGCGAGACGGCCGAGCCAATGAGCGGAACTGGACTCCGTGCACTCGTCGGCTGGGCCGCCTCGCGTTAGCCGCACTCGATTCTTATTGGTCACTGTTTTTCGTTAATAACTCGTGAAGGAAGCCGCGGATTGCATTTTCGCTCAGGAAAAAGTTGCTTCAAATGACCTCAGGAATCCCTTACTTGTCCAAAAAGCACGGACTAGGATTGTAGATCTAAGATTGCTTTCCAAAAAGATGAAATAAAGATTATTAATTGCAAGCGATTCGCAAAAAGCACGAACTAGGATTGCAGATCTAGGATCGCTTTCCAAAAAGATAAAATGAAGATTATTAATTGCAAGCGATTCGCAGAAAGCACGAACTAGGATTGCAGATCTAGGATTGCTTTCCAAAAAAATAAAATAAAGATTATTAATTGCAAGCGATTCGCAGAAAGCACGAACTAGGATTGCAGATCTAGGATTGCTTTCCAAAAAAATAAAATAAAGATTATTAATTGCAAGCGATTCGCAGAAAGCACGGACTAGGATTGCAGATCTAGGATTGCTTTCCAAAAAGATGAAATAAAGATTATTAATTGCAAGCGATTCGCAGAAAACACTAGGATTGCTTTCCAAAAAGATAAAATAAAGATTATTAATTACAAGCGATTCGCAAAAAGCACGAACTAGGATTGCAGATCTATGATTGCTTTCCAAAAAGATAAAATAAAGATTATTAATTACAAGCGATTCGCAAAAAGCACGAACTAGGATTGCAGATCTAGGATCGCTTTCCAAAAAGACAAAATAAAGATTATTAATTGCAAGCGATTCGCAGAAAGCACGAACTAAAATTGCAGATCTAGAATTGCTTTCCAAAAAGATAAAATAAAGATGTCGAAAGTTAGAAGACCTAATTAACGATCCGCGATAAAATACCGCCGAACGATCCAAAAAGACGACGGAAGAGGTCAATATGAGTGAAGTATTATAATAGGATCGTCTGCTCTCCCGGACGCGCGAAATCGGAAGACAATGGGGCCGATGAGAAGAAAAAATTGCCGCGGGAGGTCCTGATTAAGCGTCTCGTTATCGTGGAAACGTACCCACGGGCGCGAACGGAAGCCGTGCGGATCGCTTTTATTAGAAACGGAGCGGCGTCTAATAAAAAAGTGGCGGCGAACGAGAGGGCTCCGGAAGCGGTGTAGTTCGCGGAACGAAATACCGGAAGCGACGGTCCCCCGCAGGACCTTGAAAACTCCGTGGAACATCGAAGAGCTCGGCCGGCTGGAATTCAGAGAGACCGGTTGTGACGTAAAGGTCAGGGATCCAGCCGCACGCGAAACTACTTTTCCTGCAGGCGTAACGACCGAGGACAATGGACGGTGCAAGAAATTCGCACGTGCATCCCGTCCCGCTCTGCATTCTCGCCGCGCCGCGCGGGTTCCTTCGTTCATTAATCCGTTCGCATTGAGGCTCGCGTGAAATCTCTCTCATCGCACGCGAAATCATTGGACAGCGGATAACGACCGATAAGCTCTGCGCGGATTAATTTGCATGCTGATTACTAGGCTTCGGTACTTCGCGTAAAATAAGAATCGCCTGTGTGAGCCTGTGTTAATTGGAAGACCACGTAAATTACGTGAAAATATCTTTGTTCTCTTAACGATTGCAACAGGTTGAAGAATAATGCAATAATATCCATAAATTCGTCTAATCTCGCTACGGTTTTGGGTTTCACTTAATTAACTCTTTTGTCGTGAATGCATCAAATCCGGTGTCTAGTCTATCCGGTGTTATTGTTTATTTGTTATAGATTGAGTGTTTTGTGGGCTAGCTACGCTATTGTTGTTGCAATTAGTACCATAGAGCACAATGCGTTCGTTTTGTGCTGTCAAAAAAAGATTAATCAGCGAGCTCCGATCGATTTCTAATTGCTTTTCATTGATTTGGCGATGGCGATGAAGCAGGCCGAGGATTCAACGCATTTATACTGAGCCTGAGACTCATTTAAAACTGATATTACACATTTTTTTTGTACTTATACTGAGACTCATTTAAAACTGATAATACTCATTATACTTATACCGAGACTCATTTAAAACTAATATTATTCATTATACTTATATTGAGACTCATTTATATATAAAACTAATAATACTCATTATATTTATACTAAGACTCATTTAAAACTGATATTATTCATTATATTTATACTAAGACTCATTTATATATATATAAAACTGACAATACTCATTATACTTATACTGAAACCCATTTATATATATATATATAAAACTGATAATACTCATTATACTTATACTGAGACTCATTTATAAAACTGATAATACTCATTATACTTACACTGAGACTCATTTATATATATATAAAACTGATAGTACTCATTATACTTATACTGAGACTCATTTAAAACTGATAATACTCATTATACTAATACTGACACTTATTCAAAACTGAATCGATCGCATGCGAAACGCTAGAATTATTTAACGAATTTGAAGATCCCGTTGCAATATTTTCAACCGATTAAAGAAGATAAATGCCTGTGCCTCGCAATCGATGCAGATAACTTTCGTTTTCCATAAAAATCTGCCACGCAATTAGAGTCGCTGCGAAGAACAAGCTGCGAAGCGTTTCGTTCGAAGATCTTTTTCAAAATCGTTTTCGGTGTAGTAAAACCCGAGACGACGTTTAAAACCGAGTCCCAACTGTCGCGCGAACTGCCTGCGGAAAATCGTTCGGGAGGAAGTCGAGAAAATATCTCGTGGTCCACATATGTCGTGGAAATCCCAGGCATCCGACGTGCCACGTAACACCGGGAGCGGGATCGTGTTCGACACGTCTGATTTCGTTTTTCGGCATTTCCAGATAAGCATTTCTCCGAAACGCGTGATCCCGTCCCGCAGCACGGGACCCGGAGCTTCGGTAAAGCGATACCCGGACGTTCGTTCCGAGACCGTTTCATTTATTACGGATCGAACGGGCCGGACGGATCGCCGTGCCATCCATCCCTTTATGGAAATAATTGCGCGATCCGATTGAACGGGCTGCTGGCGCGTTCCCCGGAGGGAAGGATCAAGGATCGTTCCTGGAAACTCCGGTTTCTTCAGAGGCCGCAACCCTGCCGGCGCGGCCGCCTCTCGCCGGAAGAAATCCGCGGTTCTTCTCGCTGACCGCGGCGAGAGCGTTAATCTTCGTAACAGTGCATCAACCCGTCCGCCAAGTGAACCAAAGCGCATTCCTCATTGTTAGCGGGCGAGGACGAGCGACCGCGACTTCGTGCCGACAACAATTCGTTACCTTTACGGAGTTACAGCCTGATCTCGGAATTCTCCGGCGTTGTTCGGTCTGTCCGGTTCGGCGACGACTTCATATCTGGACCAAATTTGGTCGACGATTCGTCGGGCAGCGTTTCAGAAGATCTCTTCGTAATAGTTCAGCTTGAATCGATAGCGAAGGCGTCGCTGGACGCCTCCGGTCCGAGATATCTGGGTTGGGAAACCAGTCGAAGAAGATACCGAGGCAAAGGTTGGTCGCTTTTTATCAGCATCGTGGAGGCTTCATCGTGTTAGAGGCACCGTGCAGCAATCGCGAAGTACGATTTCTTCGTCCCATATACTGCAAACTATGCAAAGGTGTTCCCATTGTTAGGCTATAGTCGGAGATGCTACTAGACACGTAGTTCGATTCTTCGGATAATAATCGTCTCAGAGCCGTCTTCTTCGTACGTGGGAACGCCGACGTAACCATGAAGCGCGACTTCTTTGTCCTAGATAGATGTTCGACGGTGACCTCGATGCCAGGCTAGCAGGAGAAGCTACTGGCGCAGTGTGTTATCCTTGCCATCGTCATCATCACCTGCGAGAATACCGAAGTACCCTGAAGTATAATTTCGTTGATTTGCAGTTATCCGATTAGCTAAATCGCCGATTAGTTGAAGTAGCTGTTAGACACTTCGGTGTTCCTAGGTGGCTGTTCGAAGGTCATCTTTACAGCCGAGCCAGGTAAAACAGCCGCAAGCCACAATTTTGCCATGCCAAGTAGCTGTTCAAAGATACGCTCGTACCTGCGCCAACCGAATAAGTGTTGTCGAGCCTATTTAGGTCGCCTCGACAACAGCACGGAGGCGTCGGAGACGTCTCGATCATAAAACGGCAAAAGCGAAATTCGGTCATCACGGCCAGCAGTCCGAAGGACACGGCAATGATCATCGTCCGGGTTCCACGAAGGTGCACGGTCGCAGGTATAATTCGAAGCGAGCCGAAGTAGGAATGCCCGAGTGCAATTTGGTCACGCCAGGCAGGCAATTCGAAGACGTCTTCATAGCCTGGCGACCCGAACCTCGTTCGAGAGACCGACGGCAATAGGTCGCGGGAGGCGTGCGAGGGGCGTAGGGAGAGACGCGAACGAGGCGCAGGCTGAACCTTTGACCCCGGCTGTGCGAGCCACGACAAAGCTCTCCTCCGCTGTTACACGGTTATCCCAGGCTCGCTGACCTCGAACCATCCTCGTGGCCACGAAATGCCAACCTACGGAGGCCCGGCCGCGCCGTTATTGCATTACGTTAATTTCCGGCGAGCAATCTCGCGTCATTTACGTGCCGCCGCAATTACCGAAGAGCTCCGCGGCGCGACCCGGAACGTGTACGAGGTCCAGGAATGTTTCTCCCGATGCCGACGATGCGAGATCTCACCCGGGGGACTGAGGGAACACCTGTGGGCCGCTTCTCCTTCATTGTGTCCCCGCGAACACGTTCGAGAATACCTTCGAGCCGTTTGTAATTTGTTTGCCCCGGCGACGTCTACAGGATGTCCCAAAAATGTCTCGCAATTCGAAAGTGGCGTGTTCCTCGGGTCATTCGAAGCAACTTTTTCCTTTACAAAAATTTTCTCCGACGCACCGTCAACGAGTTATTAACGAAGAACAGTGACCAATGAGAGGCGAGCTCGGCTGGCGCGAGGCGACCGAGCCAATGAGCGGAACTGGGCTTCGTGCGCTGGGCCGCCTCGCGTCAGCCGTACTCGATTCTTATTGGTCACTGCTTTTCGTTGATAACTCGTTAACGGTGCCTCGGAGAACATTTTTGTAAAGGAAGAAGCTGCTTCAAATGATCCGAGGAACCCGCCATTTCCGGATTGCGAGACATTTTTCGGACACCCTGTATTTTGCTTCAGCTATCCGCCAGCGACTTTCCTTCGATTACTGGGAATACGACGACACCGAGTCTCGCCTGAAAAACTGCCATTGAGACTTGCGAATCGGCGGGAAAACTTGTACTTGGACACGATTGTCCGAGAACAACTGCGAGACGTCGAGCAGCAGCGTGTTCCAGTGACTTAGACGATTCGAGGAAGGTCGTTAGCCGGCGGAAGGCGTCCTTCGGCGACCCGCGGCGGCGAGGACGTTAGACCGGAAGTCCGTGAGAATGAATCAAAGGTCGTAGACGGTGTTCACACTTGCGCCTCCGCGACCAGCGGAAGCGAACCAAAGGAATTGCGATCGGCGAGCGACGGGGATCGAAGCGGATCGGTAGGGATAACGAGCGTACGCTGTCCGCGAAGAGAAATTCCGGTCGTCGGGGCGAAAGTTAGGCGAGGAAGCTGCGAAATACCGATCCTTACACGGCCGTCCGACGACGCGACGCGAGGCGACGCGATGAATCGCTCAATCGTTCCGCGGGGAAAAACGCGGACGGCGAGGAAAGAGGATGCGATCGATCGTAAATACGTTTCGTTCGCGGGATGCCCGCGGGCAGCGAGGATGTGGAGGGGCAGCTGCGGAAAGGCCGCAAGAAACGAGAAAACGAAGAAATCCAGGAAGCGGTTTGCTAGTGAAACACGAGCAAAACAAGCGAGGGAAGAGAGCCGGTGACTTGCGTGCTCTCCGCTCTTAGCTCGCACGGCTGCGAATTACTCGAGCAGCTAGCTTGAACCCCTTCCGCGACTTCCTCTTTGCTTAGGCAGATCGGCTTCTTGAACGACCGCTCGATCGAACGACCAACGATCCGGCAAAATGGAAGGAAATTACTTCACGTAACAGACTAGCTTTTTGTTCGATAATTTGCGAAGAATTCTACCTTAGAGAAGAGTGAAGAATCGTTTCTGGTTCTCGCAGCTTCTTCGCGATTTTCGCAGTCACCGTGGCTGGATTCACGCGATCTTTCCGATGCGTCGATTTGCGTCTCTTCTTTGGTTATTCTGCGAATGAAAGGAGAATATGAGATTCAAAAAGTCACAGTTGCGATCTGCGCGATACATCTAAGGGTTTATTAGCAGAAATCTCCATTACGGGTGAGACTTGTACAGGTAACTCTCCTATAACGCGAGTTATGGGAGATACGTTTCATAAAATAGGTTCCTAGAAAATGCCGTTATTTTGTGAAACCGTATTATATGAGACCCAGATTCAATACAAAAATGGGAGGGGGAAGGGTACGCATCGAAAACTATAAATTAGAATAAGCAACTTAACTGTTGTTAAAAATATAAATGCATGTATAACATCAAAACGAAAAAGAAAGACAAAATATATTTTCATTTAATGTAAGTTTAATTTAATAAATTTCTTCCTCGTCACTACCTTTTTAATTTAATAAATTTCTACTTTGTCACGGTAGAATCAAACGGGGATATTTTTTCGGTTGAACGATATCACCTTCGCTTTCTGAACCTTCTTCTTCATTCAGATTTGTTATGCACCTTAATCTGTAATTTTGGTTTGTTTGCTGGTTCTTACAAGGTCATTGTACATTTCATGGTATAAAGATAGACAATTTTACAGCTCCCTTTTGAATTTCCGGCTTCTTTCACAGCGGAAGGGTATATATTCATATACCCTCAATTATAATAATTATATTTTCATGTAGAGAGGCACTATCGTTCATTATTCCTTCCCCTTCGTTATTCTAAGGTAATTCAGTTTTTAAATATGTTAAACATAAATCATATTATTCAGTGCTGTAGAAGTACAGTATTGTACAAAGGTTTTCGCAATTTTCTTATCGTGTTAAAGAGAAATAGCGTTGGGTATGTAGCACTGCAATTAGGTTTGCAGTGCTATACGAAGGTGCCCACAATTTATCCTTTCGTATTGTAGGCAAAAATACGTCGTCAAGATGGACAAAACAGATCAAAATACGACGAAGTACAACATCGATATTCCTTATTCATTTCCGCACCTGCTTCGCCGAGAAGTGTTCCAAATTCAGATAGCAAGTAACTCATGAAAGAAACCCGATAGAAGCGATGCGCAGAAACTTGTCGATTCGGAGTATAAAAACGAGAGCAGCGTAAACAAGCGCAGATGTGGAAGAACTGTACAAAAGTAATTCTGTTCTAATTCTATGAGCGTACACACAAGTTTTACGAAATTTTCTACGGAGATGCGTGTTCGAGGGAACACGAGTACTACGTGTGCATGCCCTCAGGCTACTTTCCATTGTCGGGCAGGGAACAGCGTGTTCGCACCACGCGCGGAATTCCGGTTGAAAAACCGTTTTAGATGCGCGAACGTGTTTCATTACTCGTCCCGGTTACGCGCGCGCGTTAAGCGTGCGTGCGCGCGGAATTCATTAAGCTCGCATAAGAATTAAGCGTGCGTTGGACAACGAAAGAGCGAGAAAGAGCGAGAGAGAGAGAGAGAGAGAGAGAGAGGCGATGGGTCAAGTCTAATTAAACTTGTAACCGATCGGTTTCTGTTACAGATGGGCTCGTCCGCGATCGGCACGATGGCGAGAATGGCCGCGAGCGTGACGCTCCTGACCTTCGTCGCGGTCTCTCATGCTGCTCTGGGTGAGTATCTCCGCAAAGGGCGTCGAAACCGCGGGGAAATCGGACGTCCGGTTACGCGATGGTTGTACATATTCGCCGCGTTGCCTCTTCATAAATAAGCATCGATTCACCGTTCGCGACGCATCGTCGCATTTACCTTCAGAAACCATCGAGCTTGACCAGAATGTTGCTCGAAACGATGTAAAAAATCGCGCGGCTGCGGACGGTATTTTTTTTAATCACGCTTTGGTGTGTTGTTTGGAAGATGCTCTTGGTTGCACCACGATATCCGCGATACTAACGAAGCTATGATTTTCTTAAGCGAACGAGGAACTGTCCGCGGCTCGTTTTCCTCGCGCAGTAAATTCACTCTAAATTCACTCTAATCGACGCCCAGTTTGTGAAAAATGGACAATTTAGAAAAAGGGAATGCAATTATTTGAGCTATGCGCCTCGTTTTTAAGGTTACCGATTGTCAATGCCTATAAAAATCGAGCCGCAAGGCTCGATTAATCGTATCTCCTCTTTCGAAATTGTCCATTTTTGTTTGCAAGCTGAAAGGAAAATTCGAGAGAATTCGCTGTATCTTGAATCTAGAAGACGCTTCTATCGACTAAACGCGAATCGACAACCGAGTTTGCACCTCGTTTTTATAGTTGCCGATTGCCAATGCCTATAAAAATCGAGCCGCAAATCTCGAACAATCGTATCTCGTCTTCCAAAATTATCCATTTCTGTTTGCAAGCTGAAAGGAAAATTCGAGAGAATTCACTGTATCTTGAATCTAGAAGACGCTTCTTTCGACTAAACGCGAATCGACAATCGAGTTTGCGCCTCGTTTTTATAGTTGCCGATTGCCAATGCCTATAAAAAGCGAGCCGCAAGGCTCTAATATTCATATCTCCTCTTCGCAAATTGTCCATTTTTGTTTGCAAGCTGAAAGGAAAATTCGGGAGAATTCACTGTATCTTGAATCTAGGAGACGCTTCTATGAAGCAAACGCGAATCGACAACCGAATTTTCGCCTCGTTTTTATAGTTGCCGATTGCCAATGTCTATAAAAAGCGAGCCGCAAATCTCGAACAATCGTATCTCGTCTTCCAAAATTGTCCATTTCTGTTTGCAAGCTGAAAGGAAAATTCGAGAGAATTCACTGTATCCTGAATCTGAAAGACGATTCTATGAAGCAAACGCGAATCGTC
Organism: Megalopta genalis; assembly: GCF_051020955.1. NCBI lineage: Eukaryota > Metazoa > Arthropoda > Insecta > Hymenoptera > Halictidae > Megalopta > Megalopta genalis. The sequence continues at coordinate 31,534,456 of NC_135013.1, read as the reverse complement.
AACCGAGTTTGCGCCTCGTTTAATATTCGTATCTCCTCTTCGCAAATTGTCCATTTTTGTTTGCAAGCTGAAAGGAAAATTCGAGAGAATTCACTGTATCTTGAATCTAGAAGACGCTTCTATCGACTAAACTCGAATCGACAATCGAGTTTGCGCCTCGTTTTTATAGTTGCCGATTGCCAATGCCTATAAAAAGCGAGCCGCAAGGCTCTAATATTCATATCTCCTCTTCGCAAATTGTCCATTTTTGTTTGCAAGCTGAAAGAAAAATTCGGGAGAATTCACTGTATCTTGAATCTAGAAGACGCTTCTATGAAGCAAACGCGATTCGACAACCGAGTTTTCGCCTCGTTTTTATAGTTACCGATTGCCAATGCCTATCAAAATCGAGCCGCAAATCTCGAACAATCGTATCTCGTCTTCCAAAATTGTCCATTTCTGTTTGCAAGCTGAAAGGAAAATTCGGGAGAATTCACTGTACCTTGAATCTAGAAGACGCTTCTATCTACTAAACGCGAATCGACAATCGAGCTCCCTCGAGTTCAGCGGTCCCGGCTCTCCGATCACGCTGAAAGGAGCCTCTGTTTCACGTGTTGCAGCTCGCACAGCGTTCGAGAAGCTGACGGACTACGACTACCGTGGAACAACATACTACAGCGTGCGTAACCTGTCGCTGTACGAGTGTCAGAGCTGGTGTAGAGAGGAGGCGGAATGCCAGGCGGCGGCGTTCTCGTTCGTAGTGAACCCTTTAGCGCCGATGCAGGACACCCTGTGCCAGTTGCAGAACGAGACGTCGGCGACGAATCCGACGGCGCAACCGCAACGAGCGGCGAACATGTACTACATGACGAAGCTGCAGATTCGATCGGGTAAGGAAACGGCGCCTCCTTAAGTTTTGCGGATACGATCTCCGGGCGCACCTGTCCGGAAGATCCCGGTCGGGCCGGGAATAATCGCGCCACCAGCACGACCTCGTTTTTGCACGCTCTTCGGGCGCCCTTTTTTCCCCCCTGGGATCCGCGACCCTCTCGAGGGTGGTTCGGGAACAAAAGGCGGAGAGGGAAGGACAACGGGTCGGTGGGACAGGTGAAAGAGAAATCCAGAAAATAAGCGAGAAAGCCCGGGGAACGGAGCCTGGACCGGAAAGGTGCGATAATCCAGGTTTAGATGCCAGTGGCGAAGTCGTCCGGGAGCAGGTAGATGTGCAAATAAACTGAAGAAGCCGGTAGCCGTGTGCAGGCTTGTTTGACCGCCTCGCGACCCGGCGCGATCATCGCCTGCAAACACACTCGATTTTCCTCCCGCGGGCCCTCGGACCTCCCGCCTACGTGGTCGAGAGGCTGCCAGGATAGCTCGTTGCAAAATGAAACCTGGGCCCCGAGGAATTGCCGCATACGGGCTCGCGAGGAAACGATATCACTTTCGACGTAGTTTTTCTGCTAGTCTAATCTGTTACTCTAATCTCTAGATCTCTGATCTCTGAGATCTGTCAATTTTTGAGATGTCATTTAAGGAAATGGGAAATTAAATGGCAATTCGAAGTATAGTGATAGGGGGTGTTGATCTCTGTTTTCACCGTAACAACGAGCCAGTCTCGGTATAGAGTTTCCGAGCACTATTCTTTGCACGTGTATAGGGTGTTAAAAAAAACCATTCAATATTTTTATGGTATATAGGATACGCGCAGGCATATCCTGTTATGCGCTTCCTTCAAATAAAAATCAAAATCTACACTTTTGTTACGAACGTTAACGACTTAAATTTAAATTTAAATTATTCCCGACGGTCTTTATGAACGCTTTACATGCCGCGCGGTTTTTATGAGAAACCTTCATGGGGAGCCGGCGTTATTACCTGGATTAAACTCTGCTGTTTCACGAATAAACAAAATTATAATTAGATTAAGGCTTGTAAACCAGCAATCAATCGTCAGGTAAAATTCACAAATATCTAAATTAAAATGTCGAAAGAGTATTTGGCCGTAAAATATTATCAGATAATCTGATAAGAAGAGACTTTTCTCACAATTCAATTTACAAAAGTATTAGGTAAACCGAAAAGTAAACAAAATCTTTTTTCGTTGGCGAAAAACTTTTATTTATTAAAGTAATAAATAAGGTTATGCGAATAATGTTATGTTCACCAGATCTCGCATCGTCGGATTACCACCTTCTCAGATCGTTAGAGCATACATTAAAAGGTAAAAACTTTAACAATGTTGAAGAAGCGAGAACTAACTTAAAAACTAAAAGTTTTTCAATGCAAACTTTTTTCAAAAAAAAAAGGAATCGAACAACCGCCTATACGCTGGCAAAAGGTGTTAAAAAATCATGGAAATTATTCTGTTGATTAAAGTGTAGGATTTCTTTAATAAACAAATGTGTTTCGCCAACAACAAAAATTCTAATTACTTTTCGGTTTGCCTAATATTTCACGAGATTCAAAGACATAAAATCTGTATTAAGATCACGGAAGAACGTTTAGCAAAGAAGTACATTTGTCTAAAGTAGTCTTAGCTAGTGAACAAATCAGTCTGGCCGGTCCCTTCAATTTGAGGAAGGAAAGTACGTAAAGTAGGTAAGTAATTGCAGAAAGATCTTGCCGACAAGGTAAGACCTTACCTAGAGCAAGGTAAAACTACCTGCCCATAAAACAGCCTTAAGAAGGTGCGTCCGAACGGACGGCCCTCCAAATAACAATTGCACGGACTTATCCCTGAAATCCCATCAAATTGAAGATACCCTGCCGTCCCCAGGTAATTGCGGACAAAATGCGATTTTGTCTCGAGTCCGAGAGTCCCGTACGAACGCACTGGGGTGGGAGTAGTTGCCAGACGTTCCGTACGGTCGTAATGCAGAGACTCTACAAATTTGCCAGGGAGGCATCCCTTCCGGTCCCGAACAATGCCGCATCTGCTGGTGCCGTTTCGGATCGCGTGAAGGATGCTTTAAGCACGGTTGCCGGCGTAAATTGGTACCTGCAGAAAAGAAGTCCTTTGGTGTCGAAAAGTACCCGGGGAGGTCTAAGAAACCCCTAATATTGGTTTAACGAGCCTGCTGGTACGTGGAATTCTCGAAAGCTCGCTCCGGGCCTCGGTCGTAAAACCGACCCGGCCAATGGGGCCCGCTCCGGGACACCGACTTCAGCGGTCTAAAGAGAAGGGAGACCCAGCGCCGCCCTCGTACTGAAAGTGCCGCGAAGGATTTTCGGGAAAGGTTTCCATATATTACCTGTACAGGCGCCTTCTCGAGCTCGACAACGAGCCCAGCAACGACTTAGGATAATAAGCCTGTAGGACCTTAGAGACGGCTTCCACCTGGGAACACTTCAAGGTTGTAAACGCATTTGAAGCATTTCAAGATGTTAAAACGTTTCTAATTACATTACATTGCCAGTGTCGCCCCTTACTGTACACGGATACACGTGCACTACAATCAATTGAAATATTTGTCGGCTCTGCCCGACTTTTCGTTTGGCTTTTTCTTTCGAGATCAATAACCTTTCCAGGTCTAGACCCGTTCCGAAATTTGAGCTACACAAACAATCCTACTAAAATTAATACGTACCATTCGTACCATTCGTACCACGTTCGGTATGCCTGCAGTCGCGATAGAAATACTTTCGCCTGCAGCCGGCACTTGAATTTCACCCGTAAACACGACGCACCCCCTTGTGCATCCATAAGCTTTCTATTTTTAGGTGGCGTAGACAAGCGATAGCGTTAATGACACCTCAGGTATATACTGCTCTCCTTCAGCTAATGTTCTCTGCCACCCCTGCAACAACCCTTGAAATTACCTTAATTGTCCAAACCTTCGACGTCGGAATATTCTGCCAAACACGGTTCACGTGTAACAAGTGAAAATCGAAAGCGATCCACACGGAACACGAATTACCGTACAAATTAGCAGAGATTAAATCTAGAATCGCGACAAAATAGTTGTTCTATCGTCTTGCAATCGGTTTAAAACGATTTTATCGTTTCTTGTGATCGGAGTTCTGCTGTAATTGGGCAAGCGATCGTTGAAATCTGTAAGAAACGAAACTGCTTCGGTAAATTTCAAGCTCTGTCTCTGTCAAAGCGCGCGATTTTGCATATAAATAGTTGCTCTATCGTCGTCGTTTTCTTGTAATCGGAGTTCTGCAGTAAGTGGGCAAGCGATCGTTGAAATTAAACGAAATTATTTCGGTAAATTTCAAGCTCTGTCTCCAATAAAGCGCACGATTTTGCACACAAATAGTCGTTCTATCGTTGTCGTTTTCTAATAAACGAAGTTCTGCAGTAATTGGGCAAGCGATCGTTGAAATCTGTACGAAACGAAACTGGCTCCAGCAAATTTCAAGCTCTGTCTCCAACAAAGCGCGCGATTTTGCACAGAAATAGTCGTTCTATCGTCCTCATTTTCTTATAATCGGAGTTCTGCAGTAATTGGGCAAGCGATCGTTGAAATTAGGCGAAACTGTTTCGGTAAATTTCAAGCTCTGTCTCCAACAAAGCGCGCCATTTTGCACAGAAATAGTCGTTCTATCGTCCTCATTTTCTTATAATCGGAGTTCTGCAGTAATTGAGCAAGCGATCGTTGAAATCCGTACGAAACGAAACTGGCTCCAGTAAATTTCAAGCTCTGTCTCTAACAAAGCGCGCGATTTTACAAACAGATAGTCCTTCTATCGTCCTCATTTTCTTATAATCGGAGTTCTGCAGTAATTGGGCGAGCGATCGTTGAAATCCGTACGAAACGAAACTGCTTCGCTAAATTTCAAGCTCTGTCTCCAACAAAGCGCGCGATTTTGCACAGAAATAGTCGTTCTATCGTCCTCATTTTCTTATAATCGGAGTTCTGCAGTAATTGGGCGAGCGATCGTTGAAATCCGTACGAAACGAAACTGCTTCGCTAAATTTCAAGCTCTGTCTCCAACAAAGCGCGCGATTTCGCACACAGGCGGGGCCGACTCGTCTGTTTAATTTGCATCGATCTCCGTGGGAGATCTTCGAGAGACAGCAGACAAAGGTCCGACTTCCGCTCGAAACTCGTTGTTCCCTAAAAATAACTTGCGGCTCGAGAGAAGTGCCGAGCCTCTCCGTCATCGTGGTCCCTCGGCTCGTCAAGAATTCGCGTCGTCGATCAGCTACGCGCAGTCTATAACGTTCGGTCAGTTGGCCCGCGCGAAATTTACGTAACACGTTCGTCCCCCGACGACGTTTAATTCGAGAAATAAAGCGGCACGATGATGCATTCCCGTGAGTCAGACGGGCCGTATAGCCAAGAGAGTGTCGCAAAGGATCCGCGGATGAGAATGTATTTCCAGAGCGTATATGCGAAACGAAAGTACCCTTGTCGTCTAGAGAGAAAGAGTATCCTGACCGGGGCCGGCGCGGTTCCACAGGACGTCCAAAAATAGTCCCTCTCGCAGAAACAACCTGGCGATTTATTTTTACAGACTGCGAGCTTGCCCGCGGAGACCGCCGAAACGATATTTAGGAGCTCGGCTGTCTGGAATCCGGCTAAATAACGGAATCATTACCGAATTCTTTCTGCCGAAGCGCTAGCTAGCTCGCTCGCTGCCAGCGAGACGGAGGGATGGGTGCCGCAGAAGTCAGCGCCAAGAGGCGCGGAACCGGACGATCTTTGTCCGAGGACGCGCGGCGCTGTTTCTCCGGGTGCCGTGGAACGATCGTCTCGAAGACGATCGTCTCTCCGATGCGGCGATTGTATCGGAGGGATATTTCGGTGGTCGTCAATCTGTCGGCCGCGATCAGGAATTCGCGCGGCCGCGGTGAATCATCCGTGCCGGAGTCACGCGTCCGTTCATTGGCACCGGCACGACATTAGCGCCGGTTTCGAGGGCGGAACAAAAGAAATTGGAGCGCGCCGCTGCACCGGACACCCTCCTGCGCCCCGCCGACACCCTTGCCGAAACGCTATATCGCCGGTTTCCCTGGCAGAGTGCACCGAGGCTCGTGCGTCACCGACGAGGCGAGAACGCGCGGTCCGAGAGGGTTGCCAAGTCACATGTTGCGCACGATTTTGGCATTGGGCACCCTCTGCCACCCTCCACCCCCGCGCGAAACATCGCCGGGTCCCGCAGGTTGGCTGCCTGCGATCGACCAACCGCGAAATTCGCCACACTTCCGCGGATCCGACGGACGCGTAACCGTTTCTCGATCGCTGCGGGATCCCTGCAGAACGCCTTCCCCCTGCTTCCCCCCGCTTCCCGCTACTGTCGGTGCAAACAGCCATAGTTATTCCGGGAACCGAAGACAGACTGCCTGCCATTTGTCAGTTCCGAGACACCGATTTGCTAATCAGATCGAGCGAGAGATCGATGAACGATATAAGTCTCTGGTTCGACTTTCGAGCGACTTTGACTGCCACAAGTACTTCAAAAACTTGATGTTACACTTCTCTTGTATTAGAAGTAAATACTTTGTTCGAATGAGTTAAGATTTAAGGGTCCGAATGTGCGACATCGATTTCTTTTTCGAGATTTTTACATCTTGGGGAACCCAATAAAATAATCCTCTGAGCGACTATAATACGAGCGACGCGGCAGTCGGAGTGTTGAAAGGCTGACTTTTGCAGAGAGAGGATGTGAAAAATGTATTCACGCTTTTGAATCAATTTTTGATACAGCGAGAGTCGATAAAACCTCTTGTTCCGTAGTATAGAATCAATCACGGCTCGAATCATGGTTTTTTGATATACAACCCCTGGCAAAAAGTATCCGAACTCCTTCTAAATCGCAATCATTTTGTTAAACCTAGACTAAATCACTTTAATTTTTTATAAATATTGAAGATTCTATTTTATCGTGCAACGACTGAAATACTTTGCTTTAATTTCGCCGATACTTGGAACAATCGAAACTATCAAAAGCTCTCGTTCATTAGCTTTCTTATCAGATTAATTAACCCTGGAACGAAAATGAAACATTTTCGCAATAATTTTGTTAAACCTAGACTAAATCACTTTAATTTTTTATAAATATTGAAGGTTCTATTTTATCGTGCAACGACTGAAATACCTTGCTTTAATTTCGCCGATACTTGGAACAATCGAAACTATCAAAAGCTCTCGTTCATTAGCTTTCTTATCAGATTAATTAACCCTGGAACGAAAATGAAAAATTTTCGCAATAATTTTGTTAAACCTAGACTAAATCACTTTAATTTTTTATAAATATTGAAGGTTCTATTTTGCCGTGCAACGACTGAAATACTTTCCTTTAATTTCGCCGATACTTGGAACAATCGAAACTATCAAAAGCTCTCGTTCATTAGCTTTCTTATCAGAAACTGGAAACGAAGGAACGAAAATTGAAAATTTCAAATGAAAATCCAAGTCAGTCAGATCAGTTTGAAAAATATAATCGCGCTTTGCAACGTGTTCGAATACTTTTTACCAGCGCTAGTACAGTCGGACCGACGACCAGACACATTGACTTTGCTCGGCTGAAGTCCTCGATAGCTAGAATGTCAATGCACCTCGTGCAAAGAAGCTTGCGAAGGATCCAAATGGATCCCGACCGCCCACGAAACCGTGAAGTTGGTCTCTCCTCGCGGACGGAAATGTCAAAGCTCGATTTATACCCCGAGGAGGGAGGGGTTGAAAGGGGGGTTGAAACGTGTTTACCGAACCGGAGCCAAATCGGCCAGGATTGTCTCTAGCATCGGGTTTCCTCGGGCGCAGAGCGAGGACTGGCGTCTGAAATTTCTATTGCATAAATCGTTGCCGGTTACGCAACGCGCGCGGTATGCATACCCTGTGTCTCGTGAGGTGTGCGAGCCTCGTCAGGTGTGCGAGAGCGTCGCGTCTGCGGTCAGGCGTGTCCACGTGTCCTGCCAATCGGTAAACAAACTCGTTTCGCGCGTCATCAAACTATAAACAGCCTGGCCCAACCGAACGACGACTCGAAACAACGACTCGATCGTCGCGATCCTCTCGTCGCCTTGTTCGCCAAAGACGAGAGAGAGAGAGTCTCCGTTTTTAATGAGAGCCCTCGTCGATCAATTTCAGAGAACGTATGCCTGCGGCCGTGGTCCTTCGAGCGGGTGCCCAACAAGATGATCCGCGGCTTGGACAACGCGTTGATCTACACGTCGACGAAGGAGGCCTGTCTCGCAGCCTGCCTGAACGAGCACCGATTCACCTGCCGGTCTGTCGAGTACAATTACATGTCGTTGCAGTGCCACCTGAGCGACTCCGATCGGCGAACCACCGGCCAGTACGTGCAGTTCGTGGATGCACAGGGGGTCGACTATTTTGAGAACCTCTGTCTGAAAGGTAATCATTCTTAGCTTAGGCCGAGCAACCGGCTCTCGCGGAACACGGATCCAGATCGATAGCGTATTCGAAACGAATTAAGCCGGGCGTCTTAGACGTCTCCATTCGCCTTGACTTTACGGCGAAACGTGCCGAAGTTACGCTGCTTCGAGAATCGCGCGGCGCGATAAGAAAGAAAAGATCTTCTCTCGATGTCACCGGGTGAAAGAATCGCGATAATTTATTTTCGGTGCCAGCGTCCTTCAGACGAGTTGCTCGCGAATTTCAGGAAAGGAGGCCTGCAAATCGCAGAGGACCTTCCAACTGCCGAGGGTCGGCGTGGCGGAAGAGAAGGTCGCGCAATACGCGGGCCTGCACTATTACATCGACAAGGAGCTTCAGGTCCAAAGCGAGTCCGCGTGCAGATTGTCCTGCGAAATCGAGAACGAGTTCCTCTGCAGATCGTTCCTCTATCGAGGTGCCCCACAGGGATCGGCTTACAACTGCCAGCTGTTCCACCTGGACCATTGGACTCTGCCCGATGGCCCGTCCACGTATCTCAACTCGGAGAGGCCTCTGATCGATAACGGGGAGAGGGTTGGCACCTATTTCGAGAACAACTGCGAGAGTGAGTGCAATCGTTGATCATTTAGTAGAGAAAGAACTAATGAAGATTCGATCTTGGAAACAGCTGTTCTTGTTACGTCGTTTATTCCTGGTCTGGAAGCCGATTGCTCTAACTCCCGGATCATAAAACCTCGATTAATTGGGTCTTCTAAAGCGAGCCTTATGAGCACGTATTGATCTCTTGAGAAGATCTAATCCAAGTCTCCTTAAGAGAACTCTTGCAATGATTTCTGTAATTTTTGCAACAATAGCTCTGATGAGGATTCAATCTTGGAAACAGCTGTCCTTGTTACGTCATTTATTCCTGGTCTGGAAGCCGATTGCTCTAACTCCCGGATCATAAAACCTCGATTAATTAGATCTTCTAAAGCGAGCCTTATGAACACATCTCCTAATTCAAGTCTCCTAAGAGAACTCTTGCAATGATTTCTGTAATTTTTGCAACAATAACTCTGATGAGGATTCAATCTTGGAAACAGCTATCCTTGTTTCGTCGTTTATTCCTGGTCTGGAAGCCGATCGGTCTAACTTCCAGATCATAAAATCTATAATAATTAGGTCTTCTAAAGCAAGCCTTATGAGCACATATTGATCTCTTGAGAAGATCTCCTAATTCAAGTCCCCTTAAGAGAACTCTTGCAATGATTTCTGTAATTTTTGCAACAATAACTCTGATGAGGATTCAATCTTGGAAACAGCTGTCCTTGTTACGTCATTTATTCCTGGTCTAGAAGCCGATCGGTCTAACTCCCGGATCATAAAACCTATAATAATTAGGGTCTTCTAAAGCGAGCCTTATGAGCACGTCTTGAACTTTTCAGACCATCTAGCTAATCCAAGTCCCCTTAACCGTTTGAGTCCCAAGGGTTATTCAGAAAACACGGTCGAGAAGTGGCGAACACAGCGTGATAGCGCTTGTCTTAATTGATTGCGAAGAGAACCAAACGGCGCGATCGCTCTCGTCAAGATTGACAAACAAAACGAAAAGAAAAAAGTATGCGCGTCGCTATAAAGTTCGATCGCGACACAAGATCTGAACAGCGCGATCGCGCTGCTTGGGACTCGAACGTTAAGAGAACTCTTGCAATGATTTCTGTAATGTTTGCAACAAAATCGATCGCTCGCAGAGGGTGCTGGACCAGTTGCCGATCCGCTTCCCGTCGTGTTCGAGACCACGGAAGACCCAACGATCAACAACCTCACAAGAAACGACATAAACTGCGACAAGACCGGCACCTGCTACGATGGTACGTACCTACGGGTCTAGAATTTTAATTAGCGGTACAAACGTGTGGCAACTTGCAGTGTCCGTGGACTGCAAGGACACGCGGATCGCGGTGCAGGTCCGCACGAACAAGCCGTTTAACGGTCGCATCTACGCATTGGGACGATCGGAGACGTGCAACATCGACGTGATAAACAGCGATCTGTTCCGGCTAGACCTGACCATGAGCGGCCAGGACTGCAACACACAAAGCGTGGTAAGCTCCCGATTGCACAATTAGTTCGCACGATAGCGTCGCTGCCCGCACACCGCACGAACCCTTAAACTCTGTTCAAAATCTCTCTGCTCACCACGGCAGCGTGACGGTTTTCAGACTGGCGTCTACTCGAACACGGTCGTCCTTCAGCATCATTCCGTCGTGATGACCAAGGCCGATAAGATATACAAGGTGAAGTGCACCTACGACATGTCCTCGAAGAACATCACCTTTGGGATGATGCCTATCAGGGATCCGGAAATGATCAGCATCACCAGCGCGCCGGAGGCCCCTCCTCCAAGGATCCGCATCCTCGACAGCAGGTCCAGGGAGGTCGAGACTGTACGCATCGGAGACAAGCTCACCTTCAGAATCGAAATCCCGGAAGACAGTGAGTTCCCCACTTCTCTCTTTCTCTGTCGTTTTTCTTTTTTTTTGTTCCGAGAAACTGATCGATCATAGAAGACACGTGATCAATTAAACGTCTCCTTATACAGCTCCGTATGGCATCTTCGCTCGCAGCTGCGTCGCCATGGCCAAAGACTCGAAGAGCACCTTCCAGATCATCGACGACGAAGGGTCAGTTTTTTCACGATACGCTAATTAACGCGGATGCTCGCTGAACAACAGACCACCCCTTGCACTGGCTCCTTTGTCTCTTGACACTTTGGCAGCTCCCGCGTTCGGTTCTCTTCCTCATTTACGTGTACCAAAGTGTTTGTGACCACCGGGCACAAGGTAGACGATAGAAAAACATTCGAATTCCATTCCCCATAAAACGGGGAAGCGTAAGCAACAAAACCTCCCCCCAATCCTCAAAGTTCTAACCCTCTTTGCCTCTTGTTTGAACATCTCCGACAACTGCGAGTCGCGACAAAAGTTCGCCTCCCTGACGAATTTCAACGAATCAGTAACCGAAGCAAGATCTTTGGGATCATTCCAGATGCCCAGTGGATCCGTCGATCTTCCCGAGCTTCACCACGGACGGAAACGCCCTGCAGTCCATCTACGAGGCGTTCAGATTCACCGAGTCCTACGGCGTGATCTTCCAATGCAACGTGAAGTACTGTCTGGGACCTTGCGAGCCGGTAATTAAAGCAGATCGCAAGCGATCGATAAGGTTCTAAAAGAGACGGCGAACAATGGGAACCGATTGGTTGCAGGCTGTCTGCGAATGGGGACGCGAATCGGTCGAGTCCTGGGGCAAGAGACGCCGAAGGAGTCTCGCGAACACGACGGAGGAGAAGGCCGAGGACATGACGTTGTCCCAGGAGATCCTGGTCCTCGACTTCGGAGACAATAAGCAGTCGGAGTCCCTGAAGAGCGACGCCAGCATAGACTTCAACGAAGGTAATCGTCGTAAACAATGTCCGATGTCTGAAGCGAAGCGAATCTTTTCGCAAAGCCGGATCCTCGAAAACAACGCGACAGAGCAGGGGAAACGTGTCATTTACGAAAATGACGCGTTGTCTGTATGATACAATTTCCTAGACGACAATTTGCTGGCTGTAGACATTAACGAAGCCGGTAATTGTGGTGCACGAAGGCAGAGACTCCTCGAAACGGATCCTGTGGCGAGGAAGCATTCTCTGAAACGATACGTTTTCTGGATGAAACGCTGGAAAACAATTTTCTGACAGTCTGATAGCAAGGAAACGTATCATTTTAGAAGATGACGAGTCTGATCGGCGAAACGTGTCCTAGCTAAAACTTTGCTACCGGTGGACTTCGACGGAGATAGTAAACGTGGTGCAGGATAAAGGATCCTTCAAATAAAACCCGTAGCAAAAGAGAAATATTTGAAGTGATAGAAAATTTTCGGAAAAACCGGTGGCAAAGAAACGTGTAATTTTGGAAGCTACAGTAATGTCTCCCTAACTGACGCTCAGATTGTCCACAGAAATGGACAATTTGCGAAGAGGAGATACGATTGTCCGAGCGCTGCACTTAGTTTTTATAATTGTTGACAATAGGTAACTATAAAAACTAACTGCAAGGCTCGAATAATCGTATCTCCTCTTCCCAAATTGTCCACTTTTGTGCACAATCTGAGCGTCACTTAGGGAGACATTATTGTAGCTTCGAAGATTACACGTTTCTTTGCTACCGGCTTTTCCGAAAATTTACGATTATTATATTATTATTAAGATACGATTATTCGAGCCTTGCAGCTCGTTTTTATAGTTGTTGACAATTCGTGACTACAAATATGAACCGCAAGGATCGAATAATCGTATCTTCTCTCTCTAGATTGTCCATTTTTCTGGACAATCTGAGCGTCGATTAGAGATAAATTACTGCAGCAAGTTTGCTGGACGACACGAATCCTGGTAAAAAATGTTATATCGATAGACTTTGACGAAGACGATAACGTTGGAGGATCCTTGAAGCAAATCTCTCTCTCTCTCTCTAGCGAAGGAAAGGTTACACAGGCAAAAATTGGCTCGCGAATACTGCACCGAAGGAGGACAGTTCTCTGAAAAATCGTGTTCGTTTTCCAGATAAATTGGTGACCATAGTGGAGCCCTGTCCGACCAAGACCTCGGTGCTGGTGTTGGGCGTGACCTGTGCCCTCCTGGTCCTGATCTACATCTCCACGATCTTCTGCTACTACATGAAGAAGTGGCTGTCGCCCCGCAAGATGATGCCTTGAGGACCAATCGTATCGGGCTCGACTTCGTGGGGAGGGACGGAGTAGGATCGAGAGGACCTCCGTGAATCGGGATCGATCGCGACGAACCCGAAGAACCCCGGCGCGCCCGCCTGAGCAAAACCCGAGCTCTGCTCAACTTCATCTGCGTTTTGTCGATTTGCTCAGGCGAGCCGCCGCGTTCGTCCGTTCTTCTTGTGCGCTCGTTCGATCGGGTTCGTCGCGAGCGCCTCGTCGCATTTCTACGTTTAGAGAAAATCATTGCGGTGATGAGAAATCGGATGGATAATTTTCGCTGGGGGAAAAACGGAACAACAAACGGCCGGATTCGAGACGGGTCTTTTGTCTTCGAGCGATGAAAGGCTCGCGGCATAGCGAAAGTCACGAGCCGATTGTGCAACGCTGTCGATGAGACCTTTTCATCGAATGGATATTAAGACCGCACTCATTATAGAACACTTTAAATATAATTTCACGCGGACATGCGACATTACTGGTCGCGGGTGACGAGTATCACGAGGCGTGCCGCTTGTGCAACGTCTCGTCGACGGGGGAATTAGTTTAAACCACACGTACACACACACGTACACACGCCCATACACAAGTGCATACGCGACGCATACGGACAGGCGAACGGGAATCGGTGAGGATCGATTTCGTGGACCGGTGAGAAGCAAACATACAGAAGCAACTACATACATACATACATGCATACATACACACGACTTCAGGATATTTTGTTACTGGACAGTGCTCTACACACACTTTATGCATTTTACGTCTGATTCATTTCACACTCTCGTTTTATACATAATATTTATCGTGCATACTCGGATCTTATAGATCGCATAAGGGAACGAATGATAGTGGGGATCTTGCGTGCAATACTTCCGATCGGTTTTCTCGAGGACACGGAAACGACGGTCCGCGTTTCTCGAACGGAGATGCGCTTTCCTTTCGGTAATAGCGGACCGTGTTCAGGTTTATCGGCAGATACAGAGAGGATCCGCCGTTTCGGTTCGGAGAGAGAAAAACCATATCGATTCGAGAGCATCGTCGCCCGGGCGAACGCTGTTCCCCGATCCCGTGGATCGTCGAGACTTTCCGAGAAAACGATCGGGGAACAGGTGGCCTGGCGTTGCAATAGGTACACATTTTATTTAAGGTCATCTTAGACACAGCTAACTGTCTTACTCCCTGATGGGCTACTTCTGATCGGGTTGCAAGGAATACGGATTGGAGTGCCGGGCCCGTTCCGTGGCCACGAGGCACGGCCCTGGCCGCCTTCTTTTCTTTCTTTCTTTTTCTATTTTTTTTTCTTTTTGTTTCTTTAATCCACGGGAATCGACTTGTAACCTGTATCAAGACTAGCGATATTTAAAGGTTCACGCTTCACTAACGTCTCTAACGATACAACCGTAGCGTTTAAGGTAGGAAATAAGCGGAGCATGGAAGCATAGGATAAAAGAGAGCAAGAGAACAAGCGAAAGGGGATGGAGAATCGTTTCTCCCGTTCGCGACGTGCAAGCTGTTTCGATCTCTCGTGGTTAATGGTGCTTTTTAATCCATCGTTTCGAACCGTTTTGCCTTCTTTCAATCACGACCAATGCTTCGATCTTTCGTTCGACGCACGGACCGATCAAAACTATCGATCAGCGGCTGGAACAGCTGGGAACGCGAGCCGATTCGAGATAGTTAATTAACGGGGGCCAGCTGCTCGGGACCGACGTTCCGCCATTTTCTAACGCGCGACTAACAACTTTGATTTTTCACTGCGAATCACAATATTTGAGATAGAGAGAGACGGAGGAGTTGTTTACGTTTTGGTATCTGTAATGGAATCTAAGTACAGAGCGTGGAACCAATGGCGAGAAACGAGATCACGTTAGACAGTGGCAATTTTTCTTGCGGTTTCAGTTTCGCTTTAACGCTCCGCCTAGCCGAGTATATTTTCTTTAAATTTGATCTCCGATCGTACGGCGTCCGACCTTTTTACGGCGAGCAAATTAATCGTCACGGCATTCTCGGCCGTGAATCGCGGATTCGAACGAATTCGAGGCGAGGCGACAGCGTTGAAGCAGCGAAACGACGCCCGAACTCGAAGCTCGGCTTTCTTCGGCGATCGTTCCTGACCGCGTGTATTGGTGCGACAATTGGATTTTCGGGAAGAGTCAGCCTGCCGAGGGTGGAAAACGAACGAACGAAGTGTATATATTACTGGACCGTAGTAGGTACTGAAATGGAGATGGAGACACGTATACAAGCATCAATATCACATGTATCCGTACTCTATTTATGTAAGCGAAAGTTTAAACAATTAAACTGAACGAACAATTTCGACAAACACCGTCCGTCCCTGTGACCCGTCCCCTCCGCACCCGGAAAGATCATAATGTTATCGTCGTTCCTATTTTCAGCGGCGAGCATGGTGTCCTTCGTTCTTCAAATTTTGTATTATCTTCATTTTAAACTTTTTCGTCGGTCCAGCCAGCAAATTATAGAAGAAGAATCAGCTCTGTTACTCGCTTTCTTCCGCTGTCGAGTGAGCGGCGGCGAATTGGACAAGAGCAATTGGAAAAGAGGAAACGAAAATATTCTGTTGGTAACGCGAGGGAGATATTATTAGAAGCTTGAAAATGATTGATCGTCGATCGCCGTTTTTATGAAGCAAGGAACGATGGAATCGAAAGAAACGATTGGTCGCCGGCCAACCGCGGGGTCGTCTAACACTTGTGATTAATTGATCCGCGCTCGTGCTCAGGTTGCACGTGTGCACATTTATTGTTGCGGCAAGTATTAATATGAATCACTTGATACAATTGCAGTTTGGAGATTGGTCAGTTGACTCTAGATAAAAATAATTGCAGCGTCTCGGTTTTAAAAATAGCACGGGACTGTTGCGTCCGACCGTCTGAGAGTGTACGTTTTAAGCCGGTCTTAAAATTAACGCAGATCGTTGATCGTTTTCTTGATAGCTGCCAATCCAGGGGAAAAAAAGTGAACGCGCAACATAGGCATAGATATGTACACACACGTACACGTGCATGCATATACGCGCGCGCGCGTATACACACGTTCGCGCGTGTTTGCGCGAGATACCGCCGTGGAACGATAATAACCGCGAACCGGCTAATTTTTAATAGTCAATGCATTTCTGTCGAGGTACAACGAAATCGTGCGTCTCGATGACCAGTCATCGTGCTTTAACGAGGTTTCAAAGGCTAGTGTTAATCGATAAGAAATTTAACGAGCTTAACTTCTCTCGACCCTCGAAGGCAGCGGTTATCTGGACGATAAATACTTTCAAGCACGCTCGTCGAAAGACGTTTTGCAATAGCAATGAAACAACTGAATCATTTTCAGACGCGGCGAGCGCGAGCGAGTTACGCTTTGGCCGCGTTTCATTTCGCCGCGAGAGCCGGGCTCCGTAATTCGCGGTGAAATGAAAATACCATTTAGCAGAATGATCCGCGGCGATTTTGCATTTACCGTTTATCGCGTGCTTATCATTTCGCAACGGTCGGCTGCAATTAATTGGAGCAAAATATTCGAGAAAAAACGTCGGATGACGTAAAACGGTAATTCCGTTGGACGAGGCTGCGCGTGCAGAAAATGCGAGAAATTCGTGCGGCTGACTTTTTTATCCGACGATAGAGGCGCACGTGAATGGAAATCGGCCGCGGAAACAACGGGAGGAGGTACGGGAGAGGAGATCGAGATCGATTTGCTTGCGAAGACATTGACTTGTAAAGCGATTTAATATGGCTTCAAAGTGCGCACACGTGTGCCCGGTTATTGACACAACGATTATTAACGGACACCTTCGGGAAGCGATCGGTCGCGACAGAGATCATTTATAATAATATAATAATATAATATAAATAAATAATGTAGATATAGTAATATAAATTCTAATATAAATAATAATTCTAATAATATAAATATAGTAATTTATAGTAATTTAAATATAGTATTTTATAGTAATATTCTTCGCAGAGACACTTTTCCGTCTTTTGGATAACCTGAACTTTGAATTGAGTCACCTTAATGACTTCATTACTGCTGAAAACATTTCCAAATTGTTTCTGCAATCGTATATACATTTACCCTTTATTCTGCTTTGTAGAATAATTTCAGTCTTTCAAATAGCTCTACCGCTAAAACTATTACTTAATCATTTGTTCTATCTCGCATAAAATGTTGACCACTCAAATATGCAGTCGTAGCTTCTTAAGATTAAATCTCTAAATTATTTATGACCTAAAGCATTCGCTCACCCCTTATTCCGGATTGCATCGGGTTTCGTCACAATTGTATTATTTTTCTGCTAAAAGATCCGTCCACCCTTTTCATTCGACCGGGCACGAAGCAATATGTAAAAGCGTGCATTTTCCGTCTGGATCGACATGGTTGGCATGAGTCACGGCATCGGGCAAGAAATTACCGGAAAAGTGGCTGATAAAAAGGAGCGGGGCATTAGAGAAGTCGATAAAGCGAGCCGCGGATAATGCAGCGGCTATTTAGACGCCCTTTAATTTTTTACCGCTCGGTCGATAAAGCGAATCGCGGCCGCGGTGCGCGGCGGCGAGGTCAGAAACTAGACCCGTAACGATTTCGTGCTCGAATTCAAGGCTTTTCCCCGTAAACGAATCGCGGAAGGATGCTAGAATACAGTGGTTACGTACGTGTGCTCGTCGGCCGTTGTCTTTTCGTCGCCCCGTCGTGCCAAAGGCGAGCGTATGGCAACCTCGTCAACCTCGATACGCCTTCGCCAATGATAAGATAAAAAGGTTAGCATGTGTATGTTTCTGCTCGAGCGGAGACGCGAACGTGGGCGTTGTTGCATTTCGCCTTGCGAACGCAACCACGCTCGCTCTCCGTTCCTACTGTTTCTTTCGCGATAACGTTCTCCTACTCTTCGCTTTTCTTTCTTTCCTCCGCACGCATGATTCTTCACCTCCGCCCCCCTCTCTTTCGTTTCTTTCTCTCGCTCTGTCTCTCTCCCTCGCTCTTTCGGCCATCCCCTCTGTGCCCCCCCTCCCCGCGCACCTACAGTATTCTCAGCCGTTCCGGCATCGAGGGAAAGAAAGCGTAAAAGGGTCCAGGAGACGTTCACGCACGAATCGCACGATATTTCGGTGAGGCCGAGCCAGTTCCGTGGTAAGAGGTTAACCACGATCACGAAGGTATGCGCAGGTATGCAGCGAGTAGGCGCCATCGTGCGACCGCCCACGGAGAAGGTATATTTCTGTATTCGTGTACGTGGGCAAACGAGCGATGCGACCAACTGTGACGCCTAACCTACGTACACGGCGAAAACTAAAAAAAAAAATAAAAGAACGATCCGCACACGCCGACTTTTCCTCGAGACTGTTCACACTTTGCCCACCGGCCTCTATGCGTGTCTCGTGATTTCTGAAAGTCGCTTATCGATCGCTATCGACCTTTCCGGAGCCACGGCTCGATCGGCCCGCGCTAACAACCAATCCCCGGTAACGTACCCTCGCGAGTCCACATTTTTCAGATTCTTTGACCCAATTATTCACTGTTCGACGCTAAACCTACACGAACCAACCAAAGATAAGAATTGGATCGTATTACGGTCGTATGTTTGGGGTTAAAGATCGCTAGGCTGTGCAGATCTCCGGTATTTATGGCATGCAAAGTTCAAGAAAATAGGTAGATACAAAAACCAGCATTACCTTCGAATGTCGGAGATCTTACTCGTTAAAAGAAATTTCGTTTCGGTTTCACTTCGAAATTGTTCCCGAACCACTCGCGACATACAAAATTTGCACCCGCGATCCAATATGGCCGCCGGTGGCGCCTTTTAGTTTTTCGATCGGTAGTAGGGGGGGGGGAGGGACGGGAGCGTATGTGTAGTTGTTTTTCTTTTTTTCGTTGACTGTACTACGCGCCTGAATCCGGTGAACCGGAGGTTTTCTAATGAGACACGCTCACGTTTTTACGCCGGATGTCGGTGCCTTTGTCAGCGATGTAGTTAAAATTCATTCGTACGTCTGTATCTTCGTTTCTTTCTCTCGCTCGTCCGACCTAGCCTATCCCGGGAGACCGATCAAAAGCCAAGGCGATTCCGTTAGAGGATATTTGGATAACCCGCCAACCCGTTAGCGTCCATGCATGCTGACTAGACTCGAAAGTGCACACAAGGATAGAGAGACGCTGGTGCAATCCGAACACTGAAACTGAAACGCACATATCGATAGAGATGCGTGCGCTGGTGCACGTGTGGCGCTCTCCCAGTTAGCGTGTACGTAAATAAACTTAGGTTATAAAGTCGGGACCGAGATTTTAAGGAGCGCTACGCGTTCAAATAGAAAAAGAAAATCATGAACGGGCAATTTTTTTTTACAACAGGTAGCCGTATTTGTCAGCGAGTGAATGAGCGGTGTTGTCCTCTGAATGAGGTTATTTTCGAGGATGGAACTTTCGAGCAACAGGCGGTAACTATCCTAATTTGATCGGGTCCGAGATAGCAGTATTTGTGACGAGCGAGTATCGACGAGGTAAAGAGAACGACGAATGTGTGTGAACGTATGTGTGAACAGTGTGATTAGCCGAGATAAAAGAATCTTCGACGCATATTTTCTGTGATACAGAGAAAGAAGGAGAGAGAGAGGGGGGGGGAGAATGCCTTACGGTATTTATTCAACAGAAGCAAACTGCATGGAAGGCTGAACAATTTCAGCCTGGAGTAATAAGATAGGATCAATCGTCCCCGTAGAGTAGGCATAGCAGGCGACGGCTTGTCTGGTCTTTGCCAAGAGTCTCGTAGCCGTGCTTCGACACGAGCGGGAGCCTCTAGTAGGCTAGCGTTGAAGAAGGATGGCCGACGAGAGCAAGAGTAAGAGAGAGAGAGCGAGTGATTTCGTCTACCGCACTTTTTGCCGCGAATCGGGACCGCTGACGCCCTTTTCTTTCACACTGCCTGTTCTCACGTGGCTCTTACCGCACGAGTAAGGTAGGTAAGGGCCAGCGAGTAGTACGCCGCAGGACTCAAAGGTGAGGTGTCGCAAGTCGAGGCATTGGTAAATAGTAGGTGCACTCTGTCTCGCTCGCACCCAAGAACGGACTCGATCCACCGACTTGTTCACATGGCGTACCCACACGCGAGCATACGTGAAAAGAGAGCAAGGAAAGCGAAGGCTACGAACCCGGGACACGGGGCGAGCAGCGAAGAGAAAGAGAGAAAAGAGAGAGGGAGGGAGTAAGAGAGAGAGAGAGAGAGAACAGTCGGCGTACATCATTTGGGCGCCGAGAAGTCTGGCGCGACCAGGCCAAGCCAGGCCAGGCCAGGCCAGAGGCGCGTCTCTGGTTACGCGACCATTTGGGGCGCCAAGCCATGGAACGCAGAGAAGCGGCGAGGAGCAAAGAGAGGAGCACCGGCTCGGATAGAAGGAAAGAGCCATAGGAGGGCAAAGCGTGGTAGAAAGAGAGAAAAACAGGGGCCCCAAGAGGGGCCAGAGCGGAGACGTAGGTAGGCGTCCGAGGATCGTTCAGCGAGCCGGGGAATCGCGTAGGGTGGCGTGTATGTGTGGACGCGTGCGTGTACCACTGGCTGTCAGGAAAGGGGGCGAGAGACGGGGAAGGGAGGGGAAATCAACGAAGGGGCCCCTGCAGGCTACATTCCAGCGGGACACGAGTTTTCAAACATGGCTACCCGCGTGAATGTAGGTCCACGACCGATCCTATGACACGCACACTATCAGCCTCGGGCCGGCTACGAGATCCCGCTGTCTCTTTTTCTCTTTTTCGTTTCTCTCGGTTCCACTTTTGTAATCTGCCTCGGTACGATTCCCTCCCATAGCCGCGCTCTTTCCCCCTAATGTCTGCTCCGTCACACGGTCGCACAGACACCAGCCCACGTGAATCCCCCTTTGCCCCTTTACACCATCGGGTTCTTCGCCTCCCTTCTGTCCCCTCGGACGGCAACCCGACGGCCCGGCCGACCGAGCTGGCGACACCCTGTCTGGCAAGACCGGCCGTCGGACAAAGGAGGGGGAGCTTGGTCGCTGCGTTGCCACGTCCTCGGACTTCGGGCTGCGCCTACCTTCGGCCCCAAGGACAAATCCGATGAACGTGCCAGCCGTCGAGGCGTACTTAGGCGACTGCCGGTCTGCTACCGCCGCGGCGCTTTCCACGCATTATGCCTCTCTCGTACCGGTATTATTCCCGATGGCCGCTGCGATACAGCCAATCGGTGTACCACCACGATGTCGCGGCACACCGAAATGCTCGTGAAATAATTCAAGGCTGTGCGATCGAGTAAAGAGCATCGGGGACACGGATCTCCGGATCGGAGATCGTCCGCAGGAAAAACCTGAGACGCTTCCGACATCGGCGCACGAAATGCCTGACCGATGAATCGCGTCCGTAGAACTATGCGAAGGTCGGATCGTGCTGAGAGGCAGGTACCTCCGATCGCAATATTTGCTGGTCTCTCTACGGACGTGGCTCCGAGGAAGGGGCCTCGGAGTCAACGTAATCGGCGAAACGAGAATAGCCATTGAGATTCCGAGAAGAGCAGCAGGGTGCTCCTTCGAGGAACCGCAGAAGGATCAGTGGGACCTCCGCGTTTCTGCTGGTGGCGCGAATCGTGGAAATTTACGAGGCCTCGGCGCGTTTCTTTCCACGCGACCGATCTCTCTCTCTCTCTCTCTTTCTATCTCTCTATCTGGCCCCCTCTTTCTCGCTCTCGCTCGTGCTCATCAAAGTATATACTAACGCAAAGTTTACGTCATTGCTCGCAGGCTCTCTCTCTCTCTCTCTCTCTCTCTCTCTCTCTCTCTCGACGTCCGTGTACACACACGTCCGCGGCCTACGTGCCGGCCGAACGACATGGCAACCGCGCGAAAAGCTAAACATATTAACTGTCGGCTCACGCCACAAAAACAACATGATCTCATTCCACGACGTACATGCAAGAAATTTGCGATTCGCATGCACGCCAGGAAACTTCGTCCGCTGATAACTTCTCCGGTCGCAGGTGGAGGGACCGCGGGAGTGCGGCAACGAGCAAAACGAAATAAGACGTGGCTAGCGGAAAGCGAAGGGAATAATTGACCAGCGGATGACTCGCTAACGGTTAAGACAGCGGCATCTTGCTAATTACCAGCAAGGACAATACAAGATCGTATTACACGGGCCGGCTTACAATAGGGACGACTTCGACCCTAAACGAACGAAGCTACCCCGGGGCCAGTAAAGCCGACAATGGGCCCCGAAGACCGTTTCTCCCGAAAGGTAAAATCCCCCGTCTCTTTCGGCCATTACCCTTATTCGAGATGCCAATAAAACTTCTTAGACGACCGTCGTGCCGGTGTTGGCAGTCGGCTACGGCGGGCTTTCAAGAATCGTATACCGTATGCGAAGCCTGACGTAGGTCTTCAACGATTTAACCTAGATAACGCGCCTAATCTCGGCGAACGGGAAAACATCGTAACCCGAGCAGCCGGCTAGCCCGTTCCCTAACGATACCTCGTCGTCGGCCTGTAACGACAGGCGCAGTTGGCGAGTCTGAATCGAAGATCGCGATAAAATTCTGCGTAGCGATACGGCCGGCCGGAACGCCGAGAAGGCGAGAAAAGGCACGGCGCTGGCCGAGGAGAAAGGCGAGCAAAAATCTAGGCTCCATGCTGGCTGCCACGGCGAGAACCAGAGAGAACGGGTAGCAGCTAGGCAGCCAGGCAGTCAGACGAGCGCGGCAGACAACATGGCTCCGAGAACGTCGTCACGCCGGCGTGACGTTTCCCGCGCGCGTCATTAACGGAAGTGAATACACAAAATGGCGGAGTTTTACGGCACCGAGGTGTGAAAGGGAACAGCGACGGGGGAGGGGTGGGGGGATAGACGGTGGAAGAGAGAAAGAGGGAGAGCGGGAAAGCGGAGGTGTGCGAGAGGGGCAGAGAACGACGATGATGAAGAGGAGGAGGAGGAGGTGGAGGGGTGGGTGGGCGTCTACGGGTGCGGGTAGTCAGGCAGGATGACGAGAAGCGTACTTAGAGAGAGAAGAGCTAGTAGTTGGTGGAGGTTAGGTCGGTTAGGCGTAAAGAAAGAAGAATGACTGGTGGTCGGCAGCGGTGGACTCTAGCGCCTATGCCGGTCGAGTGGGATGTTGGGTATGTGTTGAGGGGCGCTTGCTGGATGGAGAGACCGAGGAGAAAGGCGGCGAGAGAGAGGGAGAAAGAGCGCGGCATGGAGGGGGAAACCGACGGTGAGAGACCGAGGCGAAGAGAGACGCGCGAAGCGTTGCAGGGCTTCTAGTACGTGCGAGAGAGACGCGTTTCGTGGCGCGAGAGGGAGAGACCGATAGAGAACGAGAGAGGAAAGGTTTAGGCGGGAGAGGGAGAGACCGATAAAGAGCGAGAGAGGAAAGGAGAGGGGACGATGGGTACATGTAGCGGGGCGAGGGAAGAGAACCGCTCAGTGGGAAGCAGCCGCAGTCCTCGACCGGTGGTAGGGATGAAAATTAGTTACGGCATCTACCAAGAGACCTAAAAGGAACTCCGTGCGCGCGCGGCCAGGCAAGCACTTCGTGCAATGTTACGCGTTAAGGTACCCCCGTGCGTTGTTGGCAGTGCCCGGTTTCGAAGCTCGTCGTCGTCGTCATTGTTACCTTCGCTCTCGTCCGCGGTGTTTGTCGTGTGACGGACGGACGTCGGCGACGTCACGTTGAAAAAACGGAGAGCCCGGCTCGTCGGGTTTGGTGCGCGAAGTTATTCGTCGTTGTGGTTCATGGTGCGAGCGAGGTGCTCGGTGAGGGGAACTCGGTGAAAATGGTGCATCGAACGCAGCGGCAACATCAATCCGCGGCAGTGCACCAGCAGACGCAGTCGACGCAGGCGGCAGCCGCCGGTACGACGACTGCCACGAGGAAATCGGTCGGAGTGATGGGCAGCAGACGAATATTCGCGCCGACATTTAAGTTGAAAGTTCTCGATTCGTATCGCAACGACATCGACTGTCGCGGCAATCAGCGGGCCACCGCGAGAAAGTACGGGATTCATCGACGTCAGATACAAAAGTGGTTACAGTGCGAGGAGACCCTGCGTAACAATTGCGGCGACACTAGCAACAGCAACAGCAACAACAACAACACCACTGCCGTCGTTGCAACGGCCACGGTGATCTCGTCGACGGGTGTTTCCAAGCCGGACGGTACCGTGACGGAAGCCACGGGGCCTGCCGTGACTCCAGCCGCGCCGGCCTTGAACCTCAGCCTGGCCAGACTGCACGGCGACGAGCTGGCTACACAGCAAGGGCCCCCACCTCTTCTTCCTCATCCTCCTCACGGTGGTGCACCCTCGTCGCCCCAATACGTGGCTCAATGCGCCACGACTCCTGCGATGCCTGTCCGCTATCCGGAGTATACCATCAATCAAGAGCAACGTCATCTTCGTCGCGAGACGGACGATCGCGTCCAGGAATCCGTCCACGACTACAGGGACACCGAACAACAACAGTCTAGGTACTACATCACGAATACGGATGGAAATCATCGGGAGATCGAGAGTTCGTCGTACGATGGTCGCGGCGAGATTAAAGTCTACCAAAACCTGACGAGCTATCATCGGGTGTTACAGCGTACAGAACATCGTTACGTCGAGGCCGAGATGAACCATCAGCATCATCAGCATCATCATCGTTCACCGAGCCACAATCGGTCCCAGCAGAGCCACGGGGACGTGGACTCCCCCGTAGACGGGAAACCATCGTACGGTTTGCTACTAGCGCCGTCGATGATAAAGACGGAGCGAGCGAGCCCAGACTCGGCGGCGACGCCAGGGCCGTGCGAGTCGACGTTCTCGCCCTGTGCCCCTCGGGGCCCGCTCTCGCCCGTTTCGCGTTCACCCACCAGCAACAGCAGCAGCAGCTCCGCGTCGTACGCTTACATCGACTCCCCGCGAGCGCCCGCTAGCCCGTGCCTGCACGTGCACATTCACGCACACGCGTCCCCTTTGTCGGATTCCGAGAAGCCGATCCGGGACTCGACGAAGTCCCATATCGGAGAGAAGGGGCCGGAGGACACGGCGGATGAGATCGGCGGGGCGATCGTCAAGGAGGAATTGATGATCGAGGAAGAGCAGGAGGCCAGCGAGGACGGAAGGGAGGCTGCCGTCTCTTACGTTGATTATCAAAGGCCACCACCTGTCGGCTCGCGTCCGGTGAGCCCGATGCCCGAACGGGAAGGGTATTCTTTGCCCTCGAGCCCGCGCAGACCCGCCAGTTCCGGCCGGTCCAGTAGCAGTTACTCCGACAGCGAAATGGACCCTCTGGACTGCTCTTCCGGCAGCCAGAACTCGTCGAACGATCTCGTACGGCGACGCTCGTTCTCCCTACGATTCAAGCTGGACGTTCTGGACGCGTTTCATCGGGACGTCAGCGTCGCCGGGAACCAACGAGCGACCGCCAGGAAATTCGGCATCAACCGCCGCCAGGTGCAGAAATGGCTCGGCCAAGAGGACGATCTTAGGGGCGAGATCACGGTCCGCGGAAACTCGCGGCAACGACTGGGCCCCGTCCAGGATGTCGCTTCCGGTGAGTCACCGGTCGATCTCCGGACGTCAACCTATGCGTCCGGCTTATCGCAAGATCGGATCGCAGTGGAATACGAGACATCGCCGCCGCCGCCGCCGCTGCTTTACTGCTGCGACCTGGGCTCCTCCTCGCAGCATCTTCCATACTACCAGCGCTCGGTCCTAGCGGACCCGGCCTCGGAGGGCGAGCAGACGGCTTCTTGCACCTTCTCCTGCTGTCTGGAGAGCAACCACGCGGCGGCATCGGTCACCTCGTACTACCAGGAAGTGTCCTTAAGAGGATCTTGCTACTCGGACCCGGCCATCGGCCGGTACTGTTATTCTCCTATCGAGTACCCGACCGAGATCAGGTGCGTTTCCGAGTTCGCCGAGGAGGCGGCGACCACCTCGTCCCGGAAGAGACACCACTGCGACCAGCCTTGCTGCTACGAGGAGCCCCAATCGCCGAAAAAGATCTACCTCGAGCTGGAAGAGCCGGCCAGGACCGGCTCGGCCTGCCAGGAATCGCCGGCCCGAGAGACGCCGCCGCAACAGGCGCCGCTACAACAGGCGCCGCCGCGAGAGGCGCCGCCCCAGGAGACGCCACTTTGTCTCGTCAAGCCGAAGAGATCCCCCGTCTCTTCGCCATCCAGAACGGAGCCGGTCACCAGCACCGTGCCTACACCGCCCATGACCAGCACCGTTCCAACACCGCCGATGACCAGCACCACCGTTCCAACACCGCCGGCGACCAGCAGCGTGTCCACGCTGCCGGTGACCATCAACCTGCTGCCCACGCTGCCGGTGACCAGCGCCATAGCCGCACAACCAGTGACCAACACTATACCCACACAGGCGGTCACCAACGCCGGGCCCACGCCGCCGGCAGCCGCCGCGCCTCCGCCTGCCGCTGCGGGACCAACGACCCAGGACGCCATCCTCTTCAAGCCGTACCTCGACAATCCCGTCAGCAAGCCCCCGAAGGAGCCCACCGTTCAGAGGGACCTCTCGCCGGTCAGCAACCAGAACGTGAACAACAACAATAACAACAACAACAACAACAACAACTGCCAAAGTATCTGCAATTTTAACGAGGCCCGAGGTCACGACTACGCCCTGGAGTTCAGTCTCCGACTACCGATCTCCTGGAGAGCGCATCCGAGCTCTTATACCGAGTTCCCGCAGGTCAGGAGCGCGTTCGTTAGGTATCCATCGAGCCCTCATTACACGTAATTCGAAGACTATAGCGAGACCCGACTTGGCGGAGTAAGAGCAACGATTCTTTTTCACCCCACTTTCCGTTCATTCGAGGAAGATGCTCGTCCAATAAGTGCCGATCGCGAACGTCCGACGCTACGATTTTGTAAAATATTTTCTAGGACGTGTTAAATTCGATCGGTCGCGAGACAGAATCGTAAAAATAGAAATAGCCATCTTTTTGGATTTTTCTTCAGCTAACCTTGTGTTTATCGAGTTTACCGAGTCGCTTCACGGGTCGTTCCTTCCGGCGAAACTCCGATTTTGTAAAATATTTTCCAGGACGTTAAATTCGATCGGTCGCGAGACGGAATCGCTTTCGTAAAAATAGAAATAGCCGTCTTTTTCGATTTTTCTTCAGCTTACTACGTATTCATCGAGTTTACCGAGTCGCTTCACGGGTCGTTCCTTCCGGCGAAACTCCGATTTTGTATAATATTTTCCAGGACGTTAAATTCGATCGGTCGCGAGACGGAATCGCTTTCGTAAAAATAGAAATAGCCGTCTTTTTCGATTTTTCTTCAGCTTACTCCTGTTCATCGAGTTTGCCGGTCGTTCCTACCGGCGAAAGGGCGCGGAAAAGGATTCACAGCGGAAGGATCGACCGGTACGTGATCTACGACACGTCGCGGCCGCGTCGTTCGACGCGCACACCACGTGAGCGTTTATCGTTTCCACGGATCGTCGGCGCGGCGTTACACATCGCGATAAAGTCTTAATCGGCCATTGGACGATCGGAGGCGTGGTAGGAGATTATACATGGTCGCGTTCTCCGTTCGCATCTTTCTCTGGCGCGCCGGTAACGTAACGTCACCGCGTCGTCGCTCTCTCGCCGAACACACTCGCGCGTCCCGACGAAAATCCGTGCGCGTATTATATCTCTCCGCGGCGGCGGCGGCGGGACTTTTTTTTCGCGCGCGGCTCGCTTTATCATCGAGATTACCGTTCGCGGCGACTATCGGCTAGGCCGTTTAGAGGTCGCGCGGATTCGCTATAATTACAGAATTATGTCAGTCGCGTTGCCGAGAGATATCGATCGCGGGGGGAGAAAAAAAGAAAAAGAGCTCTCCCTCGCGAATCGAGTTTCTCGCGATGCGTCACGTTACGCAACCCGTTCGACACGTACGCGTCGCGATTTTCCACCCGATCGAAGTAAAACGCGTCGGAGAATTCGAAACGTATTCGGAAAATTCGTACGCGACTCTCCCGCCGGTTCTTTTTACTCCGCCTTGGTCGGCGATCGATCCTAGATATCGTTTAATTGCTCAAACAATTTCTTCCATGCGCGGCAGCGCGGCCGTTGCACGCGCGATGCGCAAGTATTACGACAGGGTTCCGGTCTCCGTTTTTCTTTTCTCTCATTAGACTCTCCCCGTCTTCTCTCGCGTTTCTTTAAGCGGCCGAGCCTCGGCTCGCGCGGCCTCTCCCACCTCGTTTCGTTTCGTTTCGTTTCGTTTCTTTCCTTCTCGGCTGGATCGATAACCTGTAAATATGTAAATAACCGCGACAAGCAATCGAACGATCCACCGGCTACTGGACACAAGATCCGCGAGCCGATCGGCTTCCGAGAGCGAGAATTCTCTCTCTCTCGGAAGCCGATCGACGTTTTCACGGGGCGTTTTCACGACGGTGTTCCGTGAGAACGGGGTTTGCTGGACGAATCCGTAATTTTTAAGACTTTCGACACCAAATTCATTCTGCTTAATCGACTGACGCGATTGTTCGACGTAGTCGGTATTTGTTGCAACAGGAAACAAATTTGAGTAACCTCTTTCGATCCTTTCCGTATGCAAGTAGGATCATTGCTCCGTGATTCGTGAAACTAATTCAAGCAAGAAGACAGATATATTAGGGGGACCGGAAAGTTATGTCGTTTGTTTACGTTAAATTCAAACGGATAAATATGCGCAGAAACGACATTACTTTCTGATCTCCTTAATATTTTGGAATTTTAGAGAGAAACGCGCCGCCGTTTTGTATCGCCGAATTGAATCCGAGACAGAGGTCGACTGTCGGCCAGCTGTTATCTAATTATTTCTGCAACGTAAATTCGTACGTTCTGTCCAGCCAGCCAGCATTATTCGATTTATAGCGAATCGATTCGAGTCCCTTGTCCGCAGCCGAAATAGGAAGGAAAGAAATGAACGTGCCACTCGGAAAGGATCGTTTCCGCTAGAGAGGGAATTGCTCGCCGTGCCTTCGGTTTCTGCCGGTCCACGAACAAACGCGCGGAAACTTATACTCGTAGACTTACCTGTAAATAAGCGGACACACATATATTGTATATAATATATATGTATATATATATATATTTTTTTGTTGTCAACGAAACAAAGTCGGTCCGCGAGAAAGGCTGATCGTAGACTTACCTGTAAATAAGCGGACACACATATATTGTATATAATATATATGTATATATATATATATTTTTGTCGTCAACGAAACAAAGTCGATCCGCGAAAAAGGCTGATCGTAGATCATTTTTCTCTACACGAGAACGCTTTGAGAAACATGCGTGCCTTATAGAACGGTCGATAAAAAAAGGGTGGTTGTCGAGGATCTTGAGCAGACCCTTCGACGAGCGCGACTCCGAAAATTAGGTTAAATAGTCCTTAAGTTAATTAATTTCTTGCTCATACAAGGAAGGGTCTTCTTAGGTGTGCGTTTGCTTTGGTTAGGTTTATTTGTATTATATTTGGATATGTTTATATGTTTTAAAGAAGAGGGATACGTATTTTTCTACATCGGTCAGATCTTCTATTTAGGGGGAGAATATATAATAATAAGATGGATATATAATGAAAGTTAATTGAAGGATTTTTATCAGACTCGTTATAAACTTAATTTGTGGCTTTTCTGGACGTGTGAATACTGTTTTCGTGGTTAGTTATCCTCGACGAGGAGTAAACTACCCCTAATGATTTCAATGCGCATTTAAAATACTTGGAAGCCGTAAGGAGTTCGTAAAATCTTTCAGAAATTTTAGATTTCATTCTGACAAATTGTCGGCGACTGTAATTGTCCGGGAGAGATTTTACTGTATTTTTTTGACTTGCAAATAATGACGATTGTTGGGCGTAGCCTCGCTTATTTTACAATTGATGACCTCACTTTGTCTTTTTTTAATTCTCACGCTTTTAATATCAATTTGCACTTTCAAAAATAATTATATCTGTAATTATTATATATCTTTTAAATAATAGAACGCAATTTTCATTCTATTAAGCAGTTCATCACAATCAGGGGTGGTTTACCCCTCGGTAAGGGTGGAAGGTCATAAGTTCGCAAATTTGTAATCGCACAATAATTTGTTAGAATGAAACAAGACCAGTATTCGTCCACCCGGATATGCCACAAATCAAGTTTACGGCAAGTTTGATAATAATCCTTCCTCTTTCTCCTCCTAAACATCAGATTGAACCGATACAAAGAAAATACGTATCCCCTATCTTTTGATTCTCCGAAAACCCTTCCTTGTTGGACGAAACGTTTGGAAATGACGTGAAAACAGACTCGAGCCACTCGGAACATTCTCCCTTAAGTAATTTTGCTGCAGAACGTGGCGGTAATACTCAGAATTCAGTAACGCAAGAGTAAAATGTCTACAACGGAAAATGTAAAAGAAAAGAAAAAAAAATAAAAAAATTGAGAATTAAAAATGAAAATTGAAAAATCGAAAATTCCCAAATTAAAAAATTAAAGATTAACAGTAAACCTACTGCGGTCAAGAACGACCGGTTACGCATTTTACAATTATAAAAATTCCAAGGACACTTCCACGATCGAGAAACCATCGAATAAAGTATGTTACTGCGAACAGCTGTAACAATTGAAAACCGTAAAAAAGATCTGAACAAATTGGATCTTCTTACTTGAAAAGCAGTAACGTACACCGGGACGAATTGAACCGTTCGGTAGGTTTAACGTCGAACCGTTGTAGTTTATGATTCAACGATATCGTGAATAAAAAAACGATCGTATAGATAAAAATTCAATAAATACGTGGCAATACTTGAGAACCAGTTACGAAACAATTGGAACGATCGATCGATCGGCCGATCGTTCGCGTTCGTCCTACGGTTGCCGTCAGCCTGACCAACCACCCCTTAGAAAATCCTAGGAACTATTAAATAAGAGAGAGACGCTCGGTGCCGTTCGAACGGCTTCCGGTCCAGCGGCGTGCAATCGAAAACCGTAATCCTCCCCGCGGGCTTGAATTTCGTTCCCCGAAAACCGATTCCATCGATCGTTCCGGGGATCGCGTCGTCGGTGATCGCAGGAAACGTCGCGTCCGTCTTGCGTCGACTCGCGTTCCGATTTCCAAAGCGATAACGCGTTCCCTCTTTATCGGAGGCGTCCTTCGCGAGGAAAGTTTCTATCTCCGGCGATTCTGTGTGTATGTATGTGCGTGTGTGTGTGCGCGCATCGTTCACACGTTGTGTGGAACGGTGCTCTGTTATCGGCACCGCGGATCGATGAAGCGGATCGCGCGCGTCACCGGCGACGATCCGTCTGCGACGCGGAACGTAACGCCGCGAAATGGAAAATAGCCTTCCGCGAAACCGGCCCGGGAGAACCGGCGTCCAATTGAGCTCGAAACGTCGCGGCAAAGAACCGGGCAATCTTGTAAATGACCGTCGCAGACGGACCAGTTGCGTCAATGTTTCAATATTCATGCTCAATCGAGCTCGTTTCGTCCGGCCGCGCGCGCGTCACGACAGCCGCGCATTACGCGTCGCCGAGCGTGGCGTGCGCCCCGTTGATCGCACCGAGGGTCAACGATATCTCGCGGCTCGCACACCTGAGGACTGCCACTTGGATGGAAGGGGATGGTCGCTTTTTACCGTGAAACTCTGGCCACCCGCTGTTCCTTCGAACGACGGGAAGGGCGCGTTCGCGATTTTCCCGCTTATCGGCATATGTTTCCCGCTTTATCGGCATTCTCTAGAAAAAAGCGAACGGTTTATATTAGCATAAACAATTTTCCTGTAGCTTCGTCGTCATTGGTCGTTTTCTAAAAGAAGCGGAGAGCTTGTAATCAGAGTTTAGATCCGAAACGAACGGCGCATGGATTTACGTAGAGATTTGAAACGGCTGAAATGTTCGCCACGAAATGGTTAAAAACTTCTAAGAATAATCGAATTGCTGCATAATAAAAGCAGTTGCTTTCGCGTGTTAATTTTTGTCCAGAATGCATCGAATGTGCGCGCACTGTCCGGCAGAACTAGAGAGGGTGGGTGAACGCGGGCCAGCGTCAACGAGTTTAGTTTTCGGCGGCCATCTTCTTAGCCGAGGGCGGCGTCAGGGGTAGAAAAACCCGGTGGTCGATGGGTAGACAGATACGCGGTAGTTGCGAAAACATATCAGGGAAATCGCGTTGGAAATGGAATCGGAACACGCGCGTCAGGTGTGATGAAACCGTATTACAGAGCCTTGCCCGCGTGCGCGCGCGCGCGCGCGTGGCGTCGTCGGTGGAGGGTCAAGGCGGCAATGTACAATAAAATGTAACGTAATCGTAAGCCATAATGAATTACATAATGCCATAATACGTTTTACATAATGAGCGAGCCGACCGACGGAATGGTGGTGTCGAATCCGACTGACGAGAGAGCGATAGGTGAAACTGCGTGCGCGTGTGCGTGTGCGTTCACACGCGCGTGAACGAGAGAGAGAGAGAGATACGGTAATGGGACCTACTCATCCGTCGCGTTTCTTGCTCCCTAAGGTGGCGCGCACACCCCCACCATCTTACCGCGTGTGTCCAATCCACCGCGGACACTGTCACGGCAGCGGATCGGAGCAATGAAAAATTTCCATATCGATCCTCTCGGTCACGGATCATACTGCCGGCCTGGAGTAGGACCCATTACTGTAAATGCGATGCGTGCGTGAATGCGTGCGTGCGTGCGTGATTGCGTGTATTCCGTGTGCACAGCCCACAAGAGTCTATTAAACGAGGCATAGAGCGTACATGAGCAATATACATAGATATATATATATATATACATATATTTTTTAAGCGTGTAAAAAAAGAAACGCGTGCAACGGAACGACGACGAGAATCGAGAAAATCGTATGCGTGTAGGGTTCGAGATTTTTTCGTGGGCGAGCCCCCGCGATTTTTTGAGTCTGTGCAACTTTGTGTAGGTAGCGAGAGAGGTGCGTATAGACGAACAGAAAGAGATGGATAAAAAGTTATGTCGCAAGCATAATGCTCGTGTATCGTACGTGTACAAAGAAATTTATATATATATATATATGTATACGTATATGTATTTATATATATGTATATATAAATAAATACATATACAGCGTTGAGATGAGACAGAGAGAGAGAGAGCACGTATATATATATATATATAAAAATAGTTAGATAGATTATATATTGAAATATTATATTTTAATACGATCAAGTTCTATACCGACGAAGCGCCTCTTAAAACTCGCCCGGTGCCTTAAATCGCCCGTGCCTTATAGCTTCGCGCGAGGACGAACCAAGGACCAATAATATCGCGTCCTCGACACGAGCCACTCATGGTGTGTAGAAATACATATCTATATATATATATATATACATACATATAATATGTTATATATTTTTTATCGCGTCCTCCGACGGCGAAGACAACGTCTCCCCAGCTGATGATCTCTCGGCAAGGATACGTGTTTGTTTATCCCCGCGACAGAAGAACACCGGTGATTCGTCCATACCGTTTAAATGATAACGATAATGATAATCAGTATTGAAATTTATTCGATTTATTTATTGGTCGACGAGTCTCGACCGTCGCCGCTCGTTTACAGCGAGTCATGTTTCCTTTGTTCGTCGAATAAACGAAATCGAAGAGAAAACCAATCTTGTATTATTGTACGTTTCAACCAACTGCTGCTCTCCCGTTTTTCCTGCTTCCTTGTCACCGCGTTCCAAGGATCGTCGGTCGTTAAAACTATATCTATATATGTAGAAGATCTGCGTTCGCGCAGCTTGCAAAATTCTTGCGAACTCCTCGGAACGACCGCGTATTGCAACAAAAAAAAAAGAAGGAGTTTCGATGTCACGTTTTACTCGAACTGTTCCGCATTCGAAACCGTTTAAATAACAGTTTCTAAAATTGTTGCCAGACCGCGTCGTTCGTCGGAGTAAAATTGCGCGAGCCTACGTACAGCGTGAGAACGCAAATTGCGTTCTAACACAACGAAAGGGACATCTTATTCTCTTTCTTTTCAAATACATATTTCTTTCTTCTCCGTCGTCGACGACCCATGCGACGGCATCCGTTTATTGATTCCGTCGCGGCCAAACGCGTCCGACGCGTTTCCCTTCCGACGGGAAAATTCGCCCGATTACCGGTCATATCCGTTGTGATTCATCGGGAGGAAGACGGCGAACGCGAGAGAGAGAGAGAGACAGAGGACGCGCTCCACACGAGGAAGAACGTCTGATCGCTGAATTTGACGCATCATCGGCGAATCGTTGCATTAAACGTTAAACACCGAAAGTCGACGAACCGAATTTTCCTCGTACGTAACAGTTCCATGACAGCTCCGGTTTACCTGGTTGGCTCTGGTCAGCGTGAAAACCCGCGTGTGTCGCCCTTCGCATCGGTTACAGTCGATTTCCATGAAGTCGTACGCGCGCGTCGCATTTCTAAACGCAGCGAATGGTGCAACATTGTCGCGAATTCGTCGGAGAGCCGTGCCTCCGGCCGCTATATTATGCGAAAACGAGAGGACGAACGATGCGCGGTAAAAATAGAAGCTTCAGAATTGGTCCAGGTTCGTTGTTATTGGGTCGGGGAATAAGTTCGTAGCATTTTTATCAAGGACCGGTGAATCTGATACGACGTGCACGTTCGTACGATAAATTTCCCATGAGACATCTCGTGCGTTTAAAAGCTCTTGTTTTGTTCCGCGTTGTACAGCGAATTCTGCCTAATCGACGCTCAGCCGAGACACAAAATGAACAATTTTTGGAAGGCCTTGCGGCTCGCTTTTTACAGTTGTTGACAATCGGTAACTATAAAAATAAACCTCTTCCTAAATTGTCCATTTTTCTGTTTCAGCCGAGCGTCGATTAGGGAGAATTTACTCTGTAGCGGTATTTCTCTAATTTTTCAAAGTCTGCATTGAAAAATGTTACGCGCGTTGCACTGATATTTATCTATTGGGTCAGGGAATAAGTTCGTAGCGTTTTTTATCGAAGACGATTTTCTTCGTTGTTTTCGTTAAGCTCGCGAGGCACCCAGGCTCCCAATTTTTCGGCAAATCCCATCGAACGAAGATGATCGAGAATCGTTTTATGATCACAGTTCATTTTTTCGGCCGATTCACGACTTGTTCGGTGACCGTCCTCCTTCGAAAGTGCTTTGAGACGCTCTTTGTCGAATTCGGAAGGTCTTCCGATGCGGGGCGTGTCGTCGACGTCAAAATCGCCATTTTTGAACTTCGCAAACCATTTCCGTGCTGTAGACTCGCCTATGACACCTTCTCCGTATACGTTGCAAATGTCCCGGGCTGCTTCGGCAGCTTTTTGGCCTCGATGAAAAGCGAAGAAGCGAAGGTGTCGAAAATGTTGCTTTTTACTTCCTGGATATTCCATTCCAAAGCCTCAAAATTAATGAAAAATTAAATTACTCGAAAAGACGATTAGCACAGTTTTGTAGAGCAGAAAGAGCCCTATCGAACGAATATTATACACTTTGTCGAACAGCAAAGGATCGTTGTAAAATAAAAGAAAATATAAAAACGCTACGAACTTATCCTCCAACCTAAAACATTCTTTTCGGAAACTACAATAGGTTAGGTTGTAGACAAACCGTCGTAAGTCTGCGTCGGTCTCGAATGAAGTTCGCGTTACTCCGGCAACGTTGTGCGTAAATCATGCAGCAGGATTGCTCGATTCTAAGAAAAGACCGTTCTCGAAGAAATCCAGCGGTCGGCTGCTTCCGTTGGATCGTTTTCTCCGCTTCCGGATCGTGAGAGACGAGCGCGGCGCGTGCACGCGCGCGCGTCATCGAGCTGAAGCAACGTCTGCTGTAGATAACAGAGCGGGCCTGATAATATGGAAGAAAGTTGATACAGCCGAACCGAAGGTACGCACACAGGCTGCTCCACAAATTGATTTCAGTGGAACGGTACTTTCTTCGATTCGAATCTCTCGGATCGTGTGTGTGCCGGATGATCGCACGCGGCGATATAATCCCACCGGCCGATCCGCCGCCGCGGCCGAAGCGAGAGAACGGCGGATATAACGATATTTATTGGACAATTGGAACTTTTACCCTTGATCGGTGCCCCCGGCAATTTCCGTAATGGTAATAACAGGAATAAAGTTTCAATTCCGTCGGTCGCGTTTCGCGCCAGCGCTTTCGCTATCGGGGCCTTTGAAAGTTCCCTTCCCCCCGCCCGGTGAAAAATAACGCGAGCCTGTGTCATTCCAGGCATTGTCTCGTCTCGAGTGCCTTCTCCTCCGTGGCTACGTACATGTATTAATCTTATCTGATGAAATCTCTGGCTGGCCGGTGTGTATATCTGCGACGGAATAAAAACCTCGATCGAACCGCGGGGCTGGTCTCGGTTAATGAGGTTACTCGACTAATTCGATCCGCGACTGCTCTGTCACCCCGGAAGACAGAGCGTTTCCCAAACTTTCCTTCGTAAATCTACGCTCCGTACGTATCACATTTTTGATCGAACACTTCGCTTTCGTAACGTAACCGCATACGAACGCCGGACGAAATGAACTGTGGTAAATCTGTGCTTTCGGGTGCGATCTACTCAAACGGCCATTGATTACTTAATGATAATAATTATTAATTACTTAATGATAATAATAATCAGTTTATTAATCGACGGAAGAAAAGTCCCTGTGTTACAATCGCTTGGCAATATGTCGCATCGAATAGTATAACGAAGCGGTGAAACAATAGAAATGATATAATAAAAAGAACAGAAAATAAGTGTGTGTTGACGGTAAAATAATAGAAAATAATAATACCGTTGAGGATTATTACTTATTCGTAATAACAAAACGTGTTTTGGCGACAAATAAAAAATACAGGAGAACCACCCATTGTCTGATTCTCCCATTTAAAATTCTTAGTTATCTAAATACGTGTCGCGTGCGATCGGTCTAAAGCGACACGCGGAACAATTCACCGTATAAATCTATGGAAATGTAAGTCCAGCGCTGTAATCGGCTGTTCTATTATCCGAACATTGAATTAGCTCAGATTAACTATATATATATATACTATATTAATTATATATAGCTATATATATACTATATACAAATATAATATAATGTAATATATATAATAATATAGTATATATATATATATATATATACACTAAGGCACTGCGCGCTGCTGCGTTGAATCGACAAAAACCGAATGGATTATTTTGTTTATAAATTCACCTTCTTCCGAGTTGCTTCAGTCGCTTTATGGCATATTTCGGCTACCATTGGAATACAATAGTTTTATTTACGATGTGGAAATATGTGTGTGTGTGACTGGTCTATCGAGCTATTGTACCGGATACAGATTTTCAGTTTCGATCCTGAACAATTCGACGGCGTTCGAAGAAGGATCAACGTCGCGCGGGAGATAAGCAGAAAGCAACTCACACGTTGACATGTGCACTGAAAGCGGTCACGTCGATGCGACCGACGCATTGTTTCCGTTATCGCGGCCGATTGGCAGTGGCCGCGGATCGTCGATCGTGCACGTACTCGCTAAACTTTCTAAGCACGCAATCGGCCGTTTGCTCGCCGGTTGTCGACAGCCAACGGCGATGCACTTGCGTCGTCGATAAATGATGAAATTTCAAATACAGATTGTGACGAAAAGATACAAAGTAAACACAAGAGTTTTTCTTTTTTTTTTTC
Organism: Megalopta genalis; assembly: GCF_051020955.1. Classification (NCBI taxonomy): domain Eukaryota; kingdom Metazoa; phylum Arthropoda; class Insecta; order Hymenoptera; family Halictidae; genus Megalopta; species Megalopta genalis. Next base: position 31,496,753 of record NC_135013.1, on the reverse strand, counting down.
ATATATAGGAAGTCTATTCTAGCGGAAACAAAGTATCGAATGAATCAAGTGGCTGTTCAATCGATAGAAAGTACTTGCCAGTACCTTCTACTTCCATGTCACTAACTTCCTCTCCCTCTGACGTAGGCGTGATGTCTTCCATTCTTCTGCACTTTGAAGTGCCCATTTCGAGACATTTATTGTTCAACATTATATGCGTCTTGAGTCTGTCTACCAAGTCTCTGTAACTGCTCAGTACTCTAATTTGGTTACTCGTAAGTTGATCAAAGAAAATGTCGTTAATTATCCTCTCCGATACACTACTAGAAATTGATCTCAGCAGATTAGTTTGGTACCCTTGAGCCAATTTAGAATAAAATACCACTTTCACCGGTTCAAATTCTATTAGATCCCCTTCGGTATTGACTTTCCTAAGCGCATCTTTCATTTCTTGTCTAGTGCACCAATCGGCAAGATTGGTTATTTGCGACAATATACCTAAATCTTCTTTATACGTTCCAAACATACTATGGTAGCAGACCTGCTTAGCAATGGTGTCCGTAGCCCCATTTAGTCGGATTTTCCATTTTTTCGACATGAATGTTTTGTAGAATACAAAAGCACCGTGATATGTGAAGTCGAAGGTTTTCAACAAATCTTCTGTATCGTACGTACTTGTTCCCACTTTATGGCTTTGGTTCGTGAATATATAACTAAAAGCAGCAGGTGGAGGAAACATCCCACAGGAGCTATTTGTGCCAACCATCAATGCAACATTAGCTATCAATTTGAATATTTCTCTTTTCTCTAATAGCTTGTCACCTTTGATAATCTGCATAACATCGTCTAAATGGGGGTAATCAACGAAAGTTCTCTTCACAACATTAGTCCATTTTGGGGAGGATATTCTATTTGCCCTCATATAACACAATAAAACGGCCAAAGGACCCATCAACTTTGACATCGGAGCTCTCTTCTCTGGGGGGTAAGAAACTCCTTCGCACAACGTGTGGTGAAAGTCACAGATGCCATATCTAGACAGGGTGATGTATCCTTTTCGGTTGCCCTTCATTTTGACAGGCATGTACGAGTGTCCAAGTCTTAGTTCTTCCCTTCTAAGGGCGTGTCCACCTAAGAAACTGAGGAGAGTATTTGCAATGCCATACCAGTTGGAAGGATCTCTTTGGTCGTATTTTGCAAAAGGTATTCCTGCAGCGACAGCCTCTTCGTTTACAATATTAAGCACTTCGTGTTTCTGGCGTGTGTGTTCATCGCCTCCCACTATTATTTTGAAGTCTCTACCTGAAACTCTGGCTGCCGATGTTGCCCCAGGTAGATCGTTGTGTAATCTTAACAAGGTGTAGCTAGTAAAAAGGATATCGTGCACCTGATCTCCTACGCTTATATCCATGTAATCCGGGATAGGAAAGAAGTGTAACAATATCTTCTTATGGCTGAAAGCAACGAATCTCATTACCTTGACCATCATTTCCCTTTTCTTAGGGTCCTGAATGTTCTTCCAAGAGGCCATCTTTGATTCGAATTTCTCCAGATTACTAGTACTCCTCTGGTAGTGTCCCTGCTGATCCAAATTATGTATTCTGCGGATAAGTGTTTTATTCGTAAGATACAAAGAAACTTAACACATTGACGATACACCGTAAGGATAGCAGAATATCTATGCGATAGTTTAAGACAGTCGAACGAAACGCGCATGAACTTCGAAGAACAGAGAATCTGATGATTCGAGGGAAAAAGGGGTTCATACATACAGATTCCAAGTTTTTGTGGTGACGCGTCGGTAAAGATTCGAATATGATGCGAATGTCGGACAAAGGTCGAGGATGAGTCAGTGAAGGATGAAATAATAGGTTTGTAGAAGATTTTGGGATATTTGGATTCGGTGACAAACAAGAAGCCGTGGATCTGTGTACGTAATAATGAAACGACGCCGGTGTGGAATACGAGTCTGAAATTCTGGGGTCCGTTTATAAATATAAATTATACAGCCTGTACGAATTATACCGATTTTCCGACTCGGTTCGGAATACAGAAAATAAGGAAAATGTAGCTAGGAATTGATAAATCTAAATGTAAATACCTGTCCGACTACACACTCGGATTGCGGGTTACGTTTGGTGTTATAGAAAAAAAGACGAACGCAGCGGTAAACAGATGGCGTCTGAACGCATGGTCGCGCGTGTGGAACAAGCGACGATCGACGTCGTTCGTATCGAGCGGAATCCGATCGGCGCGAGGAATGATTTGGCGCGAACGTGACGTCACTTCCCTGGGTGACTACTCCAATCGGAGACGGAGGACATCGCAAGTCGCATTGCAGAAAATGTTAATCGACAGTCTTTCTCTGTTGATAGCCTAAAATTTCTTACACTTAACGATAAGCGAAATATGATTTGCAGTTTCCGTCGCACGATTCTCCCGAAGAATGCGCCCGCGTGCGGCAGTTGCACACGTGCAACGAGATGATGCAACGGGTGCATACGAGCCTCCGGAGTCCGGAGCACGCCGGAACGGCCAGGCTGATTGAACGATAATGAGCAACGATCGATTCGATGGTAATCAGCGAAAAAACAGGCAGCATAGTTCTCAACGATTAAGTTATAAACGGCGATTTCTTTCAAGGGACGGCGTTTCGAAAGTTTCTGAAAAACTTGTGCAACCCGCTGACGCACTTGATCCTTCGTTTGAGAAACTTCCGCCGTCGCGGTCTCGATCAGAGCGCTTTGGGTTCGACGCGTTTCAAGGAGGCGACGTTATCGGTCGCGGAATTACAGGTGCACCGATTTACCGATGTCACGTTAGAATCGTTTCAACATCCTTCGGTGGAAATCTTGCCGAATAGAAGTTATTCGCGACGCATTTAACCCGGCGAAATAACTTATTCCAGATCGTTTTATTCTACAATCGAGAGGAAAGCTGCGACAAGAGCGCGAGCATTTTATGAAATAAAAATCAGGATCTGTTAATAGATACAATTCTTAGGAAAAATGGTCCGCTATATAATGATATTAAATTTGAACGATGTTACATCGAAGAATAAAACATATATGTACCAAGTAATCGCACGTAAATCTGAATAACCGCGATCTTCTCGTTTTTTACAAAGAAGCGCAAACTGCTTATAAATTGTTCTAACGCAATTTCAGCGTTAAACCAAATTTCATGGTAACTAGCGGAACGCCTAGGCGACAATTACCAAATTCGATCGCCGAGCAGCCGTCGGTCCTGGTGGACTCAAATAATTTCGATGTTGTACGACTTTTCGGGATGTTGTTTTGGCAGCCGAGAGCACGTTAAACGGCGATAGCAACGCTCTCCGTTTTTATTGAGGCCATCGCTTGCAGGCCGAGCGGACCTTGAATCGAAGTATGACTGTTGCAACGCTTCAATCAACGCCAATAAATGTCACCGGCTGGTGCAATGCAATTAGGAAGGGTGCAGTGGCACGTACGGGCAAAAATTCGCGGTGACGGTGACTCTGGAGGAATGCGTTCTGCGTTTCTCGGAGATCCATCCGCTCCGAGAATCCTCCCCTCTCTCTCTCTCTCTCTCTCAGTCTCTCTCTCCCATTCTGTTCACCGAGATTAACCCCTTAACGTGCATGCTCGAGTTAACACGAGCGCGCTAAACAGGCCAAACAGTGCACACTCGAGATAATTCGAGCGGCGTTGTATTTTATGCTGCTATAATTTTTCACACTCGAATATAATCGAGAATTGAAAATAAGAATGTGAAAGCAAAGAAAAAAAATCGTTTTATTGATATTTATCATTAACACGTTGAATGCCAAGCCGGTTTCACAGAAATTGTCCGCGGCGCCACGATGAATTTTCTTTTATGTGATACATATAACGTTGAAATATTATCTGCAATAGATAAGTTACAATGTATAACCATGTTTGACGTGTTAATTGCGACAGGGGCCACTGTTTAAATTGACGATGATAATATAATAATACAAAATTTTAGATATTGACATTTGTTTGAAATTATATATATTTCTATCAATTTGGGCGAGCCGGTCACCGGTGGCCCCCATGGCGTCACCGCCAAGTTAAGTGCCGGTCACCGGTGACCCCCGTGGCATTCAACGCGTTAACGTGCACGCTCGAGTTAACTCGAGCGCGCTAAACAGGCCAAACTGTGCACACTCGAGATAATTCGAGCGGCGTTGTATTTTATGCTGCTATAATTTGTCATACTCGAATATAGTCGAGAATTGAAAATAAGAGTGTGAAAGCAAAGAAAAAAAAATCGTTTTATTGATATTTATCATTAACATGGGCTATAACGCTTATTTATTCAAGAACAAAGTATAGCCTTTTTCCATGGAATAAAAGCGCAGTATATCAAAATTCCACCACATCGATGTTTCACCAACACCAAAAAAAAGAATCGCCCACAAGATATTGCGCTGTGTTGTGCTAAAAGAGATAGCAAAGGAAAAAGGAAAAGAAAAGAGAGTCGTTACATGTGTAATAGTTGCAATGTTGGACTATGTGCTGCACCTTGTTCCGAAATATATCGCACAGAAGAAAATTTTGATTAATTTTATAAACACTAGTATTGTTATTATTTATGTTTTGAAAGTATAAATAAATATTTTTACTGATAATAATGTTTATTCTGAAAAATGGGAATTCGAAAAGAAAGATACAAAAAAGTCGATGCGCGTGTAATATTACGATATTCGACTATTTTCTGCGATGTTATCAAAATCCAAAACTGCAATAAAAATTTTGATTATTTTTATATTTGTTGTAATTTTCTTGCCAAGACAACGTTCTAAATTGTGTTTATTTTACATTGAAAAAAATTGATCTTTTTTGGCAGGCCTTTTTCCAAAAAAACTGTGCATTAAGGGGTTAAATTAACGGCTGTTCCCATCGAGGCGCGTAGAGATGTCCTGCGAACGAGGCTCGATCCTTCGCGGGGTCGTCTCGCATTCAAGAATAACCATTGTCTATCCGCGGATGCCGGGAGAAGAAGCGCGCACACGAGAATATTCCCCTGTCGTCTGGCATCCCGAACCGGAAACTCGAAAAGGATACCACAAAGTATCTGGCCCGACTCCAAAAACCGAATAGCGTGACTTCTGTTCGCGAGTGGAACAGCAGCCGCGAGAAGCCGTCGCGCGTTTCGTTCATTATTCCCGCCGTGTATCTCTCCTCTCTTGTCCGTGTAACGTCGCCGGTCGTCGAATAACGATCGCGCGAACACGCAGCAGCCGTAAACGTATTTTCCCCGGTGACTCTTCCGACGAGGAAACCGCTCGCAGAACAACGGGCGCAACGTGATCATCAACCGTCGTCGGGCGCATTGCGTCAGCTAAATCACGCCCGAATGGTGCCGTCGATCTCTCGCATTACGGTAGCAAATATAAAACTATTTCTCTCCTCTTCTTTTTCCTCGGACGATCGTCCGGAAGTTTTGGTTCATCGAATCGGAAGAATTTTCGCTAATTTCGACGATAGATTTTGACTCGGTCGAAAGGGCGTGTAAAGGAAGGCGGGCCAGGAAAGAGGGAGAAGAGAGTAACAGCGTCGAGAATGGTCCTCGAAACGGCGGGAAAATCTCGGTGTTTATCGCGTTTGCAAAAGTCCAGCCAGATTTATTTTTACCTTTGGACCGTGACCCCTTCCCTAAAGCGTTTCCACCTCGTCGTCGTCGGCGGCGGCGGCGGCGGCGACGGCCCACGTCGTTTTCTTTCTTTTCTCGTCGCGTCGACGGTTCGCTTGGTCCTCTTTTTCAGTCGTTCCCGTTCCAGAGGCGCGTTAATCTTCGCCAACCTGGCAGAGGAAGAGTCGCTTCGCGACGCCCGAAGGTTGCGACGCGACTGAGGGGGGACTCCGACGACGATTCTTTTTAATTCGTAAAACGACACCGGCCGTTTCTGATTACAGGTCTCGCGATCGGAGCTGTAAATGACGGATCGATATGTGTCGCCCGAAGTGAACATTGAGCTGACCAAGGAGGAGATTCACAATAGATACCAGGACGCGGCACTTGTTATACACAAAGTAAACGGATTTCGTCGTAAGACTCCACTTTTCTGCAATCGATTTACATGTAAAAACAGTTTATTTTGACAGCGACCGGTCTCGAGATCACTCTGGTACAGAAGCTGTAGTTTCGATGATTGATATATATATATATACAAGCTGTCCCAAAAATGTCTCGCAGTCCGAAAGTGGCGGATTCCTCGGGTCATTTGAAGCAACTTTTTCCTTTACAACAATTTTCTCCGAGGCACCGTTAACGAGTTATTAACGAAAAACAGCGACCAATGAGAGGCGAGCTCGGCTGGCGCGAGGCGACCGAGCCAATGAGCGGAACTGTCGTCAGCCGTACTCGATTCTTATTGGTCACTGTTTCTCGTTAATAACTCGTTAACGGTGCCTCGGAGAAAAATTTTGTAAAGAGTTAAAAAGTTGCTAAAGTTGTTAAAAGTTGCTACAAATGATCTAAGGAACCTGCCATTTCCGGATTGCGAGACATTTTGGAGACACCCTGTATATCGTTCGCGTCGCCGAGTTTGTTTAACGCTGGAACTATTAATCGAATCGCTCGACCTTGTACTTCTGTCGACACGACGAAAATAACGTTGCGAATGTTTCTAGAGGAGAACCATGGTTCACGGTGATTCAGAGAGAGATTCTTGGTTCGATCGATAGTTCCAATGGTAAAACGGTCGATTCGGTGGGACTGTTCGCAGGAGCAGCAGAGCAAAAAGGACGCGGCGAATTATTTGACTTTCGGTAGCAGCCGACGAACCATGGAGTACAGCAGTTACGGGAACCAACCTGTGATCGTGAGGAGGCCGACCGGCGCTGCTCTGGCTGTTCAAAGCACCTCGGATGTGTCCTCGCAATTGATGAGGATATACCGAAAGCCTCGGGAAAGTTGTGTGATTCATTAAGTAAAATGGCTTCGCTTTAAATGTTGTACACTGTTGTAAATAAACATACGTTCGTGTCGTGTGTCGCCGTTCTTCGGCATCTCTCTGATTATTTCGTATGGACGACCGATTCTAGCTCTCTCTCAATAATCGATTACAGTCTTGATCGGTTATATTTATATACATAGACGTGCGCTTAAATAATTATACAACTATATTTATACAATATATTCCCCCTCCGGGCGCATTCTCGCTAGTCGTAGTACAATTTTCTCGATCAGCGACGATCGTGGCCCGTCGGCCATCGACTTCCGGTTCGGGTCAGGCTTAAATTAAAGTGTCGCACCGTTGTCCGGTGTTTTATCGGGAATGCCATCCCTGCTAGAAAATATTCCATGAATATTATTAATGTCATTGCTGCACGAAAATCGTTTCCTCAACGGTTGAGGGATAAAACCTTTCCTCGAAGCGGTGTTTAAAAACGTTCCCAATTCTCTCAAGTGCCTGGAAAAACTCTGATTCGAATATTTTTATCGCTACGCGTTTGGCTTTGTTATTGATAAAAATATTTCTCAAGATATATATGTATATATAAATAGTTCTACCGAGAGATGCTCAGTTTATTTGATCGAATATTTTTTTTACTAGTGCTATATACATTAGAGCTCTTATTTTACCCTGGTATCCGTACTAGTTAGATCCGATAAAGTATTTGTACTCGCCGAATTTGAACGTAGCACGATCCAAGCAATTTAATTCTAGCCAAGAGCTCTATAAGTATATAGAATTGAAATAGCGATAAAGCGGATGGGAAGTTTTTGTTTGTTGGAACAACCATCCGCGCGCGATTCATGGTTTCGTGTAAAACAAAATACGCAACAAAGTGTACAGAATAAAAAAAAGAAAGAGCGACGTGTGGGTCTCGTTTGGAGCGCCAGGCGATTTCCACGTGGAGAAGCAGCGTCGATCTCCCGTTTCAGAGAATTTTTCACAATTAATCCGTTGGTTAGTTGCGAATTTGGTATGGATTATGACGTAACAACGAAATGTAGAAAATTGTCAGGGTAGCTCAAGTGTTCTGACATCCACTGAAGCGGTGTTTCCAGAGATGGAATAATACCATGCGTCAATAGAGTCACTGTAAGAAAATTCTGTTGTAAGTATACCGCTGTATTAACAGGAGCTGCGATCAAGGGACATGCTTACCGTTCTCCTGGTCTGGAAAAACTTCGGTTAGTAGATGCCTCAAGGTTTTCCTCTGGCCTTCTTCGTTCACGGGCTTCACCAGCTTCTGTACGTATTTGTCTTCGCTGGTGTAACAGCGGAAAGGTATATATTTGAAACTCTCCTCGCTGTTTGTAGCTTCCATAAGTTTCCTATTTACAGACCAAAACTGATCGAATTTATCGTTGGATAAGCCAGACCACAGCTGATTGTGATCCTTCTTTTGCATCGTAGACATAACTTGACTCCTATGTTTCAGTACATCCGCTTCCTTTACGCAAGAGAGAAAGTAAGACTCCACTACCTCTCTGAAAATTGAATCCTAATAAGATCGAGCTTAATCGTTACCCTGTGCAGATACTTTAAACTAGGGAATATGTATGTACTTATTTTGACAGTGCATCAGAACGTCCGTTGGGAATTTTTCAAAGTGGACAACTATATTCCATGGAAGTTGAATGTCATTGGAATAAATGTCCAACAGCACTCCCACAGGATAGTGCCATTTCAAGGGGATGCCATTGAATTCTAACCACATTTCAAGCTCCTGTTTATTATCGCTTTGTATGTGTCGTATAAAATGCTTCCGTACCTGATCGACAAAATGACGAATACTCGATTAGTATCTAGCGAAAATGTCAGTGTTACTTCGTTTACAAATGTTTACCTTGTCTGTGCATAGAGGAAAGTAACTTAACCTAGGTACCATAAGATAAAACGGGTCGGGACCTTGCAATTCACAAATCTCCTCGGAATCGAGCGTGAAACAGACAGGAATTTTCCCGTCCCAAATTTCTCTAAGCACCTCTCTGTCATTCGCCATTATGCATACTATGACAGATAACGTTTATATCAATACATTCGTGCCTCCGATAACAGTTAAACATTAGACATAAAAGGGTTATGTTTATCGTCTGCTACAAGAACGCTTTCCGCGTGAACGTGCCCCTAGTCGTAGCATCCAAAAGATCGATGCAGAACTCGAGGCAGAAACTCTCGACAACTTCATCTATCACAAAGTATCGACAGATTTCCCCTCGGATATTAAAGTGACCTAACAAAAATATCAAACAGGCTCAAACTTGTTCGAATTTGCTTGAAGAAATCTTTTCATCCTATTCCTTCTATGGGACAAAATTAAATCAAAACGTAAGCAGCAATTTCTTGCAGATCGAAAAAGGAACCTCTGCTCTTGTTCATGGACCACGAAACACTATCACCACATAGCGGCAGACAGCCGAACTAAAAGTACCACCTATATGCACGATGCAGGGTCGCGGAAAGATATTAATTACAACAAAATTGAGGCATAAAAAACTAAACCAAAGACACAGGATTGTTCAGAATAATCTGCTGCATCGATATCATACAAGAAAAATATATGACAACAATATAAAACATTGTTACATGGTTTTTCAAGTTTGATTAACTATTATGTTAATTAATTATGTATCCCGGTGTTGTCATTCACTTTTTTTGAATTATATCGATGCAGCAGAGTTTTCTTATCAGTTCTACGTATTAGGTTAACTTCCTTTAGCGTCGTAATTATGCCATAATTAATGTTTTTCGGCAAGCTTGCATAGGGTATACAGGAGAGATTTAGTTCAGGAGTTCGCCGCTACGTGGTGATAGTGTTTCGATGCTCGTCAGCGGGCATTATTTCAGATGAAATTACATAATTAAATAACTCGCGAATAACGGTGAATCAAATTTCACGCTTGGTCTCAAAATGTTCGTAACGATCCCGTGCATCGATTGTCTATCTCAGATTACCATAATTATATCTATTTACACATTAAAATAAAGGCGCAACTAAAAACTCCTAGAAAAGTTTATCCGCATGTTATTCTATGAATCCTGGTAATTTCAACGGTAAAAGAATATACCGTCTGTGTTCGAGAATTCAAGGAACATCTTTGCAACCGTTCGACGAACAAATTTCATTTATAAGTTCGAATATGAAAATTTATCTTCGACGATCTCCGAGACTTCCAAGTATTCACGCAGATGGCGCCACCGTGTCAGACCCATGAAAACCTTCAAACAGCGCCATCGCACGCAATGGCGAACTACTGAAACCGGTAGACAAATTACCGACTGTAGCTACATTTCAGAACGACAGATGTCGCCGCTGTGCATTTCCAAAGGATAATCGACGCTGTCGGTAAGTTCGGCTAACAGTTTCAGCATTTTCTCACTACGCATTTTGGCGCTGCACGGATCCCTGTAATCCTAGTTCGAAATTTCGCCACGAGTGGCGCTGTTTGCCACAACGGCGGCAGTTTCAAACGATCCGAACGAAATAACGCTTCCGTGCAGTTTCAACGAATCATTTATACCGGAGGCACAATACAATTCGAAGTACAAGCTCCGCCAATATATTCGCGAAATTAATAATTAATAATACATATTTTATTATTATTTATTAATTATATTATATTTCATTATTATTTTTAAATTAATAATATATATTATATTAAATTTGCAGAATTATGCTTAAATTCTGCCGTCCACATCTCGGAACGCCTTTCGCTCGCAGCAGCTTCGTCGGACAGTTCGTATTCGCCGTCGATCGACCGCGTTCGAACGGCTCCCACAAAAGGAAGTACGATAACGCGCGAAAGTATCGTGGCCGACCGCACGGAGGATCGCTTGCAAACAGTGGCGGAGGCACAATTCTTATCACCTCGTGTTGATGCGGCGCGCGAGCGGTGTTATCGTACGGACCTTTGAACTTTGAGACGGCACAGCAGGAAAAATCGCGCTCTCTTTTTCCCCGGTCGACCGATAAAAGTCGCTCGGCGGTCGCCGCGTTCCATCTGCTTAGACAACGGTGCGCGAACCGTGACGCCAATTAGACCGGCCCATTAAGTCGCGAAGCGTGTAGATACCGTGTCGTGCCGGGCTGTTGCACCCGAACGAGCCGCGCACCTGTAAGCGAAATCGCGCCGAAATTAGCCGTAGGGTGCGGTCAAATCTCGAGCAATCTCTACAAATCAAAGCCCGATTCGTCGGAACTCGTGTTCGGAATAATTTCGCCAATTTTCGCGCGACGACGCCGACCTTTTAACAGCTCCGAAATAAAAAAACGACCTCGAATAATTTCTCTTTAATCGAACGGGTTCCAGCACCCTCGCCGCTTTCCGCGGCGCGACGTTTACGATGCAAAATTTCACGGTGGCACGTTCTCCCATCGGCGAACGCGGGCCGCACCGGGGCCCGACGGGCGCGCGCGCGCGCTCGCGCCGCAGCTGTCCGCGAAATTGATGGCGCACCGGATCGCTCGCGGTTCTGAGACGAAACGCGTATATATCTAAACAAACTATAATAAACAGTTGCATGCTAATATTCACTCTTAGCAATGATGATTTTTATTTATTTTATTTTATATTATCATGGTCCTGTGAGGGTTAATTGCGATAGCTGAAGCTATCTGCAACGTTGGCGAAATCTCGGCGAAACTTCGGAAAAGTGAAAAATGACTTAGAAAGTGTCGGATCGTCGTCGTCCTCCGGTCCGCCATCTTCGATCCTCGTCGCCCGAATCGGAGGATTCTTCCGTCGCGGAGGACCCGGCGCAAATGGCGGATGGCGCACCGGATCGCTCGCGGTTCTGAGACGAAACGCGTATATATCTAAACAAACTATAATAAACAGTTGCATGCTAATATTCACTCTTAGCAATGATGATTTTTATTTATTTTATTTTATATTATCATGGTCCTGTGAGGGTTAATTGCGATAGCTGAAGCTATCTGCAACGTTGGCGAAATCTCGGCGAAACTTTGGAAAAGTGAAAAATGACTTAGAAAGTGTCGGATCGTCGTCGTCCTCCGTTCCGCCATCTTCGATCCTCGTCGCCCGAATCGGAGGATTCTTCCGTCGCGGAGGACCCGGCGCAAATGGCGGATGGCGCACCGGATCGCTCGCGGTTCTGAGACGAAACGCGCGCTAGTTATTACCGGACGCGGGCCGATAACGGGCGCGGGCCACGTAAAAATGACGATAAAACGGCGAACAGCGGGGCGGCCGAAGGAGGCGCCGAGTGCGCGCACCCATCGCGCGGTGATCGATCGGGCTCTAATCCCGATCGCCGGCCCGTACTTTTCTGTCTGGGCAGATTACGGGCGACGGTGCTCGACGACATCGTCATTGTTTCGTCTGGCCGCGGCGTGAGCGCGCGCGCGCGAGAGAGAGGGGCTCGTTTTCAGCGACGAAACGCCGGGGACCAGACGAACGTGGAACGAGGAAGACGCCAGGGCAAGGGTCGCAGGGCGGTGGTGCGAACCGGTTAATTCTGCGCGAGTCTCGATCCAGCGGGAACGGTTCGGCGCGATAAACGGGGAAGAGGGCGATCTCGCGGAGAGGGCGATCGATGGGCGGCCGGGGGCCGAACGGGGGGACGGCGAACGGAGAGACAAAAGCGAGGCCTCGTGGATGATATCTGTCGGCAGCTAGACATTGTAATCGGCGCTCGCGCAACAACAAAACTACTTCAAAGCGGCGAGCTCGAGTAGCGAAATTGTGGGGGAGTCGGTTAGAGCCGGTCTTATCGTGGGTTCAAGACACTGTTGTTGCTCCTGGACCAGGCGTTCGCGAGTTTAGATAAACGCGAACGCAGTCGGCCGATGGACAGACGCGCTCGCGAGAGGACAGGATCGACGATAGCCGACAGCGTCGGTTCTATTGGGTTGGTAACTAAGTAATTGCCGATTTGTTCAATGAAATACATAATTTTGTTTTTACTTGGAACGAAGTTTAATCTGTAATGTATTTTCCATCGCATTCCGAGGCATCGGTGATAGATAGCGTGAGTTTCGGTGGAGCTGTAATGAAATGCGGATTAAAATTTCGGATCCTCCAACATGGAACAGAAGAGAGTCTCGTAGGCTGGCTTGAAGCTACGCCGCATTCCATTAATAAATCGTTCAAGCCTCGAAAAAAAGAAAAAAAAACGACGGCGGTGCTGTTACAAGTTTGCTGGACCGTGGCGAGGCGACTTGGTCACCCTATTATTTGGACGCTATTTGGACAGGTCGTTCTCGGACGTCCGGCGAGATTTGCATATTCCCCCCGCGGATATTTATTTTTGCGCTATCACGCTGTGTTCGGCACTTTTCGGCCGTGTTTTCCGAATAACCCCTGGGACTCGAACGCGGTTAAATTCTGCGAGACCGGATCGCGCACCTAGTCAGTGAGATCCTTCGCTCGCGCCGCCTCTTCGAGTTCGCCTGACCTCGTTCCGGCCGCGATAAGGGCGAGAATAAGGGGAGGCATTCTATTGCAGGAATAAAGGACGCATCGTCTGCACCGGTTACAATAAAGCTAGAAATCTGGAGACCTCCGACCTCGGCGAACGGTTCGCAGCCTATCTGCGCCGATGCCCGGGGCCCGATGACAACGACGACGATGACGTACGCGCGGATGAGAAATAAACGGGCCAGGGGAGGGGGGACGGGGGCCTGTGGCTCCGGGGAGCCGCGCAGGTAGCACGCCGGGGCGAACGGACGGCCGCAGGGGTTAATTAACGCCGGGACAAAGAAGCATCGAGAGGCTCACGGGAATTCGTGTGGACGCGCGGGATCATCCGCTTGGCTCTTGGGCGCCGCTTGCCACCGTAATTTCCAGCGCTCCCCGGGCCGCCCCGGAGCCGCGCAACCTTTAATCCCCCGATGTTCTCGAAGTCGTTGGCCGCGCCCACCGTGCTCCTAGATGCCGTCGATTGCGACAGGAACGAGTTTCCGGCTGCTCCCGCCGTGCCTAGAATCCCGGTGCCGGATGCGTACAGGTGTTGCCGTCGATCCGAAAATTGGCCGAACATTGCGAAACCGCGTCGACAAACATCGGCTCTTCTCTGCGAAAGAACGATCGATCCCGAAAGAATTTTTTAACGAAAACGAAGGATATTGTTTCGGTTTATCGCGTCGCAGCGAAGACCGGAGGATTCCTTCCGCGATTTTGGCGTCTTTCTGCGAAATCGAAATTATTGTTTATTAAGCCATTGTCTTGTACTTTGGACTTCGACGAGTTCGATTCGTCGTTAAAAATTTCTAGTAACAATTTATCGAGCATAGATGTTATTTTGTTCTTTGAAGTTGGAATACGATTGTAATCTCTCGTCGTCGATTATTTAACCCTTGCAGGACCATGATAATATAACCATAATAATATAAAATAAAATAAATAAAAGTCATCATTACTAGGAGTGAATATTAGTATGCAACTGTTTATTATAGTTTGTTCATATATATATAATAATAATACAGATAGATAGATAGATAGATAGATGTAATATAGAATTATAATATAGAATAATATAGTTTGTTTAGAAAGTTGGAATACAATTGTAATGTCTCGTCGTCGATTATTTAACCCTTGCAGGATCATAAAGTTGCTGAGAGAAAATATTAGTATGTAACGGTATTTATTTTAGTTCGTTTAGACGTAAAGTAAATGGAAATTATAAGAGAAGTACATTAGAATGTGTAGTTTCTTTGAAATTTTATGGAAAATATTTTTTACCAATGGACTACAAAGGTAACACGAATTATGGTTAGGTTTATTGACAATGTTTTTTTATTTATTATATCAAATGTCTTTTATTATATCAAAATGTTGACTAAAATAATAGATAATTATGAAATAAAATTACTATACAAAACGATGCGCTAATTACGATATTCTGCGAATATCTGAATATATTTTCGACCCCTATCGCCTGCAATTAACCCTTTGACATACCATTTTATTCGTAGTCGCTGCGATTAGAAATATTTCGATCGCAATAATTTCTTTAGATCAATAGAAATTGTTTCGTAGAATATCACAATTAGCGCATCATTTTGCACAGTAATTCTATTTCATAATTTCCTATTATTTTAGTTAACATTCTCTTATAAAATAAACCAACAAATAAAAGACATTGCGTAATAAGCCTAAGACCATAATTTGTGTTACCTTTACAGTCCATTGGGAAAAATATTTCCTATAAAATTTAAAAGAAGAACTACGCGTCCTTACGTATTTTTCTTACGATTATTATATATTCTAAACAAATTATATTATTCTATATTATAATTCTATATTATATAATTAATATAATTAATAATAATGAATAATTATATTATAATTAATAATAATTAATATAATTATATTATAATTAATAATAATTAATAATTATATTATAATTATAATATAATTATATATTATATATATCTAAACAAACTATAATAAACAGTTGCATATTAATATTCACTCTTAGCAATGATGATTTTTATTTATTTTATTTTATATTATCATGATTATATTATCATGGTCCTGTGAGGGTTAATTACAATAGCTGAAGCTATCTGCAACGTTGGCGAAATCTCGGCGAAACTTCGGAAAAGTGAGAAATGTCTCGGAAAGTGTCGGATCGTTGTCCTCCGTTCCGCCATCTTCGATCCTCGTCGCCCGAGTCGCAGGATTCTTCCGTCGCGGAGGACCCGGCTCATCGACCATAAATGGAAACGCTCGCAATTAGGATAGGAGGGCCGGCGAGGGGGGGATTTATATGACGATAGCGTAATCGCGGCGAGTATGAGCCGGGACTTCCGGTCTCCTGCGCGCCGGAACTGCACGGCCGGCCGGTTCGCTGTCGCGACGAGGACGAGCCGCTCGCGGTGGAACTCGCCCAAAGTGATTTCACGCCCGGCGGAGCGCGGAAACGGGCGTTTACTCGAGATTTTCGTTCATAAATCAAGTGGCGAGCTTTCATGAGCCCCCTCGCTCCGGATCCGCTACACGGGGGGTTGTGTGTCCGACGGCCATTCACCGGCTAATCGCAGCTCATATTCACCGAGATCGCCGATACGCCGGAAACGGAAGGGTTCGAGCCACGGCGCGGTTCCGCTGCGGTCTCGCACACGCCTACGCTTGCCGGCTCCGAAAAACTGCGAGGCTGAATCGTGTCTCGTTTACACGCTGCTTAAACGACTAGTCGCTTTTCTCTTTTTTACTGGAACGAGTTGTGGTTATCTTTTAACCCTTTTGTGTCTATCGGGACTTATGTGTCCCAATTATTTATTTCGTATGCCTATTGGCAGAAATGAATGCTATATATACCATATAGATACTACCTATATGTATATATACTATACTATATACTCTACCTACTATATACTATACTACTATACCATATATGTATACTATATATACTCTTAGAGTACATAGCACGCACATATTTGTTTGCATGCAATCGCATAACCTCTTAGTTTGGCGGTGGAGTGGGGGAAACGCTAATAAAATCAACATTTCCTGTTATTAGCATCTACAAACTTGAAAAACTTGACGTGTAAAACTTGACTTCAGATATAATGCGAATTAATGAAAAATAAATCGAACACCAAAGGGTTAAGTATAAATGTTATTCCATTCTTCAAACCCCTTGACACACAATGACGAGTTGGGGCCGTTATTCATTTCATGTGTTATTGCAGACTTTGACGAGTTTAATTTGTTGAGAGCTGTTTTTGGCGGACGCCATTTCAACACGTTTATATAAATATTTAATATTTATATAAACACGTTGCATCATTTATATGGCGTCCGCCGAAAACATTATTTAACATTTAATATTTATACCACATATTTAATATTTATATAAATATAAAATATTACTATATATATGTATATATATATATATGTATATATATGCAATTACATGCAATGCAATGCAATATAATATAATAAATAATATAATATAATTGTATCTCCTCTCTTCCCGAATTGTCCACTTTTGTGTACAAGCCGAGCGTCAATTAAAGAGAGAATTCAGCGTATTCCCTGAAAATTGTAAAGCTGGTGGAAACATTACTGTCGGTGACGGGAGGGTGCGAATTGGCCACGATCCAAATTGGACCGCTTTTTTTTCTGTATTCTCTGCAGACCGACGAGTCGATCGTCGAAGGGTTAAACGAGGAAGCGGAGCGGTGCTCGTGCGGCGAAGCAGATTCAAAGAAAATCGTTCCCAGCGGCAGCTGCGTCGCTAGATCAAGAGAAGTCGAGCCACCTTCCGGAGGAGTTTTTCTTCGTGACCGTAGGAAAAAGAAGAAGAGGGCCTCCCCCCCTCCATCGGCGATCGCTTTCCGCGGCTTTGGAAACGCGTTCTACCACGGGAGGCTCGTTAGCAGGATCGGCGCAATTACGTGAATCGTCTATGCTGTATCGAAGTGGCGAGGATGGGTGACTGGTTGCAGACTAAAAGAGAGGTAGATAGAGAGAAAGAGAGGGGGAGATCTAGGGATCTAGAGAGAGAGGGGGGGAGAGGGGGAGATCTAGGGATCTAGAGAGAGAGAGAGAGAGAGAGAGAGAGAGAGAGGGAGAGAGATCTAGAAATTTAGAGAGAGAGAGAGAGAGAGAGAGAGAGAGAGAGGAAGAGAGATCTAAAAATCTAGAGAGAGAGAGAGATCTATAGAGAGAGGGAGATCTAGGGATCTAGAGATCTAGAGAAAGAAATCTATAGAGAGAGGGAGATCTAGGGATCTAGGGATCTAGAGAGAGAGAGAGAGAGAGAGATCTAGAAATCTAGAGAGAGAGAGAGAGATCTATAGAGAGAGGGAGATCTAGGGATCTAGAGATCTAGAGAAAGAAATCTATAGAGAGAGGGAGATCTAGGGATCTAGGGATCTAGAGAGAGAGAGAGAGAGAGAGAGAGAGAGAGATCTAGAAATCTAGAGAGAGAGAGAGAGAGATCTATAGAGAGAGGGAGATCTAGGGATCTAGAGATCTAGAGAAAGAAATCTATAGAGAGAGGGAGATCTAGGGATCTAGGGATCTAGAGAGAGAGAGAGAGAGAGAGAGAGAGAGAGAGATCTAGAAATCTAGAGAGAGAGAGAGAGAGATCTATAGAGAGAGGGAGATCTAGGGATCTAGAGATCTAGAGAAAGAAATCTATAGAGAGAGGGAGATCTAGGGATCTAGGGATCTAGAGAGAGAGAGAGAGAGAGAGAGAGAGAGAGAGAGAGAGAGAGATCTAGAAATCTAGAGAGAGAGAGAGAGATCTATAGAGAGAGGGAGATCTAGGGATCTAGAGATCTAGAGAAAGAAATCTATAGAGAGAGGGAGATCTAGGGATCTAGGGATCTAGAGAGAGAGAGAGAGAGAGAGAGAGAGAGAGATCTAGAAATCTAGAGAGAGAGAGAGAGAGATCTATAGAGAGAGGGAGATCTAGGGATCTAGAGATCTAGAGAAAGAAATCTATAGAGAGAGGGAGATCTAGGGATCTAGGGATCTAGAGAGAGAGAGAGAGAGAGAGAGAGAGAGAGAGAGAGAGAGAGAGAGGAAGAGAGAGGGGGGCGCATCGTCCCTTTAAACTGTGTCCCGTGTGACACGGTTGCCGAGGAGGCTCAACACTTTTTTACCATCTGCCCCTTGTCGGGCATATGTTGCCGGGATAACATCGAAAATGATCCGAAACAGGTAGAGCAGTCTCTACGTTTCGACACTCGCTACCCGTCTGTCGACGGTCACCTGTTGATTTCCCTTAAATCGAGACAATATCGTGGCTTTTCACCGAAACCCATTCGCTGCTAGACGTCCCCCCGCCCCCCGCGCGCTCCTAGAAACGGCTAGAGTACGATCCGTTCTCCAATCCGTTCGCGGAAATTCGTGTAATTAAGGCAGAGCCGACCGACTTCAGGGATCGAGTTGTTTTGACTCGCAGGTAACTCGATCGCGCCTCGAAACGATCCCGAGAACCAACATTTGAGACGTGCTTTATCGGTGGACCGAGGATCTCCGCGCTCTCTTCTGGCACGTTTCAGTTGCGAAACGAAACGGTGCGAACGAAACTTTTCTTTCGTTCCGTTCTAGTTTTAATCGCAACGTTTTGTTTTTAATCGGACGCGAGACAATTCTGCGTTCTTCGAACATTTTTAAGTAGATCGCGGATGAAAGTTGTCCGAAGAATTTAAGCGGTCAGCTGTGCTCGACGGGTATACTCGTCGCGGAGAAGCGGCGATATTTTTTGTCGCGACGAGTATACTCGTCGTGCGTGAAAAGTAGCGACCATTGGCCATTTGATATATAAATATACATAATATATATTATATTATATTTTATTATATCACATTACCTTTATATTTACCGATTGTAAATATACATAATATATATTATATTATATTTTATTATATCACATTACCTTTATATTTACCGATTGTAAATATACATAATATATATTATATTATATTTTATTATATCACATTACCTTTATATTTCCCGATTGTCAACAATTACTAATCCTCTCCTCAAATTGTCCATTTCCGGACAATTTTGTTCACTGCACCCACAAAATCAGTTTAATTTGCGTAGCAACTATTGCAACATGCTTTCCTATTAAAAACTTTGTCACCAGCACGCTTACCCCTCACCGTCGTTAATTTTCCCTCGGAGTCTCCGTCAATTCATAGAAAATACCAGAAAAATTGCTCCAATTTGAATCTCAATTAGTCCATACTTACCTTCCTACCATTGATAACGATTCCACCAGCTCGTCGATCGACAAAGACTCCAAAAAAAAAGAAAAGAAAACGGTGCAATTTTCAACAGCAACCAATTCGTAGCATCCCCTCGCGGGCAGAAACGTTTCCGCCAGCTTGCAAATTGTAGAGAACTCAGAGAAAAGCGGCCTAATTCGCGCGGCGGTTAATTCGCGGCCAGAGAAATGTCTGCACCGAAAAATGCAGATGTCCGGGGACACGAGGGTCGAGGGTCACCTCGGCGACGGCGCGGCGGCAGGGACCCGTGGGTCCAGAGGGGCGGGTTCCCGGCGGGTCCGGGGCCAGGAAACGAGAGGAAATTTATGATAAGAACGGGGAGATCGAGCGGGCCGCTGTGGGAGAAGGATGATGACTCCGTCCCACCTGTACGTACACACGTACCGGCTTTGGTGCACGGTGCGCGCGCGGCGACACGCGCCCATAGCCGTCCAGCTGCCAACCGCCGCCGCCGCTCGTCCTAGCGCGAGGAGAAAGGAACGTACAGGTGCGATCGTCCACTCAATTGAACTTTGATAAGTAAAAACGTGGAATACGTGTACGCGCGTAGTTAACGAATGCGACCGGGGGAGAGAAGACGGTGGCGCGACCGCTTTACATTGTCGCCGGGGACCCCGTTATCGTCGCGCCGACACGGTCAATTACAAGGCCCGGGGACCCGCGATCGTTCGCCAAAACGGGATCGGCTGGCTGCCGCGAGCCGCCGCCCGCTTTCCAATAAATTCGTGCGATCGCCTCCGATCGCCGATAATTGCGTGGCTCCTGATCGGCGCGCTATTTGCACGCTATTTTGAAAAACTGATCGAAGGAGATACGACGCGTTTCGCACTTTCGTCACGGTCTCAATGTTTATGTTTCGATAAATTGGGTAGATTTCGTTAGGATTGGGTACGTATATTTAATTTGAGAAAGAATTGCGGATATAGGTCGCGTTTAATGTTTTCGTCTGTCTATGTAGAATGTATCCTGTGGAAACGGTGGATTTTATGCGAGAATTCATCAATTCGGTGACGTGGAAGGTACGAAACAACGTTGCGCAATTAAAGAGACGGGAAGTATAGATATTAATTATTATAGGAAATGTTATAATATATATTGTAGGAAATAAATGTTATTTCGATTCCTGCGATGATTTGGATTCGTCGAATATTATAATGAATATTATAGTATTATAATATGTTGGAATTATAGTATTATGATATTTCTATTTTTGTAGTACTATAGTATTATAATATATATAAATATTATATAAAATAAATACTATTTCAATTTCTGTGACGATTCGGATTCGTCGAATTATAATAAATATTATGGTATTATAATATTCTAGAATTATAGTATTATGGTATTATAGTACTATAATATTATAATAAATATTATATAAAATAAAGACTATTTCAATTCCTATGACGGTTCGGATTCGTCGAATTATAATAAATATTACAGTGTTATAGTACTATATTATTATAATAAATATTATAGTGTTATAATATTATAGAATTATAGTATTATAGTACTATAATGTTATAATAAATATTATATAAAATAAATATTATTTAGATTCCTATGACGATTCTGATTCGTCGAATTATAATAAATATTATAGTGTTATAGTATTATATTATTATAATAAATATTATAGTATTATAATATTATAGAATTATAGTATTATAGCATTTTTTTTAATAATAAATATTATATAAAATAAATATTATTTAGATTCCTATGACAATTCGGATTCGTCGAATTATAATAAATATTATAGTATTATAATATTATAATAAATATTATAATAAATATTATATAAAATAAATATTATTTCGATTCTCCTACGACGATCCGGATTCGTCGAATGTCCCCAAAGGGTTAAAGAGTGGGAACCGCGAACTTCCACGGAGGCGGTCTTATTCTAATCGCGTATCCTCCGAATGCTAATTCAAACTACGATCGAAGAATCCTTCGTGAACGAAGAACAGCGTGTTCTATGCTCTCTCGGCTGATTCCATGTGCGCCGATCAGAGTGCCCGGGGCGCCCGGGGTCGTAGCATCGACAAAAGCGCTCTTAGGGAGCTGCAATTGTTACAAGAAGCGGGCCCGGCATTAGGCGACCGTGCCCCGCAGCATCGCCATCTTGGGAGGCCAATAATTTCTAGCAATTTTGCAGGAGCATAGCGGCAGCCTGTGAAGGGGAACCGCAAGCGACGCGAGTCGCGAGCAGTTCGATCGAAAGAAATTCCACGGAATGGTTTGCAGGTTCGGTCGTGCGGGTCGGGATGCGTGTACGGATGGTGGTTGGTTGGCAACGGCGAACGGAAATCCGGGAACAGACCACTGGAAGAAGGAAGACGAGGAGCGGCGAGACGAGGCGAGACGAGGCGAGGCGGCGCGTGTGCGTGGCCGACCACGCTCGTGTGGGACAAACGTGTCATTAAATCGAGAAAGCACTCGCGCCGCCTGCACTTGCCGTCCAGGAAGAAGCACCTGACGGTGTCCACGACGCAGGGTGGATCCTCAACGGTCGGATACGTAGCGACGCATAGTGATTCCGAGGGTAGCACGGTCGGCACTCGAGGACCTGTTCGATAGATGATCGATAATGAGCCGCAGGTGCTTCTCGTCGTCCTAACGTCTTCTCCACCTCCTCCTCCTTCTCCACCTCCGCCACCGTTCCTCTTTCGAGACCTTTTCCGGTCTGCATTCCATTTTCTTCGACGACGTTCTTTCTTCCTACCCTCCATTAGGCCTTTTCTTGTATAATATAATACGCGATCCACCAGTTCGTGGCGCGAATACGTTTTGACTTTTCGCCGCAAACACGGAGCGAAGAGAAACAGTTAGAGAAATGATACTGACCAGCATCTCGTCCTGTTTAAACCTTAAAGCATGTCTGAGAGACGTGGTCGGATAATCGGGCCAGAAATGATTATCACGTCTGAGAGACGTGGTAAAAAATTCGCAAACACGCATATAACTTACCGAGATCTGCAAAATAAATTTTCGCTGTAGGCTCAGATAAAAAAAAATTGGAGTTTTCTGTCTTCTTTTAACATTCTAAGCAATAACAACCTTTAAACAGCCATTAACAAACTTAAAAATAAGCATTCTAATTATGGTCTAGTAGACTAGTCGCTCTATCGTCTAAAAAAATATTTTATTGCCTTTTAAAAAGTGTCCGAATATTAACGAGAATCACTGTACAGTAATGTCTCCCTAACTGACGCTCAGATTCTGCACAAAACTGGACAGTTTGGGAAGAGGAGATACGATTATTCGAGGCTTGCATAACTTTGACGTAATCTTGACAATTCGTAGCTATAAAAATGAACCGCAGGACTCGAATAATCGTATCTCCTCTTCCAAAAATTGTCCATTTTCGTGGACAATCTGAGCGTCAATTAGAGAGACATCACTGTACAGTGATGTCTCCTTAATTGACGTTCAGATTCTGCACAAAACTGGACAATTTAGGAAAAGGAGATACGATTATTCGAGGCTTGCATAATCTTGACATAATCTTGACAATTCGTAGCTATAAAAATGAACCGCAGGACTCGAATAATCATATCTCCTCTTCCAAAAATTGTCCATTTTCGTGGACAATCTGAGCGTCAATTAGAGAAACATCACTGTACAGTGATGTCTCCTTAATTGACGCTTAGATTCTGCATAAAACTGGACAATTTAGGAAAAGGAGATACGATTATTCGAGGCTTGCATAATCTTGACATAATCTTGACAATTCGTAACTATAAAAATCAATTGCAGGGCTCGAATAATCGTATCTCCTCTTCCAAAAATTGTCCACTTTTGTGGACAATCTAGAGAGACATTACTATATTTACACTCCGTAAGAAGAAGTTCGCGATTGACCCAACTTCAGACGTTCCGCGAAAGGACTTGGCGCGTGACCGATCTTGTTGCTTGTGGCACGCGTTCTCGTAACTTAAATCGTAGGGCAAAGGGTTAACCGTTCAGTCCCGAAGCTTCCAGAAGTTCGATGAAACCGGCGTCGCGACACCGACGCGGACGCGACGTTGCGTAACAGATATAAGTTCCGAGGAGGCGGCCGAGAAACCGCAGATCCGATTCCAGGGAAGAAAAAGGCTTCCAGAATCGGGGGGCCCGGCGTTTTCCTCGGCGGGTCCGTGGCTCCGGTCGTCAACGGATCGGCTCGACATGGGAAAGAATGTCGTTGATCGAGTACGTGCACGCGCGCCGAGCGTCGAGCGCATCGGGAACTTCTCCGCGGCGCGGAACCGGTCATAAATTCATCGGCGATTCGCGAGCGGACGCGGTATCTCGTCGAGCGAGCCTGTAACGGTATCTCGAATAGAGACGCGAGGGGGTTGTTCTTTTTCCTTTTTTTTCTTTCTTTTTTTTATCGGCGCCAAAGCGGCAACGAGAGCTCTCTCGCCAACGGGGGAATACCATTTTCTGAGGCTCGTCTGGGACCGGGGGCCGTAAGACCCGTATGCCAGGCGTTTCCAATAGTACAGGGTACAAAGAGCGGTCATTTATTTATGACAAGGGAACACCTGCGGACTTGTTTCCGACCTGGCCTTGTTTCGATCTTGAAAAGCGAATCCCGATGGTTCTACTCGTCTAAGATCTCCGTTCGGCGACGCGGTGAATTCGAGACAATCGTGCCAACGTGCCATAAACTGTACCTCGGATTTTCATAAAGAATAAAAAGTCTCTGGATCAATTAGAAGGGATAGAAATTGTCTCATCGTTTAGCTGTTTCTACGGATTAAAAATAGTACTGGGAGAATTTACTATACAATAATATACATATATATATATTATAGGGAGTTATAAGGAGAATTTGCTGTACAATAAATTCTCTCCAATTGTCGCTGAAGATATAAACAGAAATTGACAATTTGGGAACAGGAGACACGATTATTATTATCATAATATATTAACCCTTTGTACTCGAGTGGTACCTCACCAATAAAAACTGTTACATCACGTTCCAAGATAATTTTTATATTATAAAAGCTTAGATACAAGAAATTGTTAAAAGTCTAATTATTGTATGAGTCGCAAGACTAAATTTTGTATGCATAAAATACACTTTGTCATGTAAAATGAGAATGCCGTAAGTCAGAAGAATGAATTTAGATTTATAGTTAAAATGGCTTCGAGTGCAAAGGGTTAATCTTTTTTCCGAATAATAGACCTCTGTCGAATAATAGAAGCCTTCTATAAGCATACACGTTCAATTCCATACTTAAAAAGAAAGAAAAACAAATAAAAACAATCATAACAAATGGAAATATTGTAGGTTGAAATAAACGCCTACATTTCGGAGTTAAAATAGTCTCGGGGTTAAGGGTTAATATTATAATATATTAATGTCGCGACCCGTTTTCATACTTATTGACAAACAGCGGCCATAAGAACGAGCCACGAGGCTCTCGAATAATCTCGAATAATCGTGTCTCCTTTTCTCAAAGCGTCCATTTATGTTCACCCGTGGAACAACAATTGCGGAGAATTTACTGTATTTCTGATATCAGTATATCGCGGTAGCAACGCTGCTGTAAACTTCTGCACGGTTTCATCGATAATTTAGATAGACGTTTAACGCAGCGGAAAGGAACCCTCCATTTAGCTTCCAAAGAATATGAATGCTCGCGACGACGTCGTCGTCGGGATATTACGGCGGGGTGCAAGGGGTTGCCGAGCGACGAGAGATTTCCTCGGGCGCAGAGAAGAGATAGGTTCCCGGAATTTCCAGTGCGACGACGGCTCGGCCGTGGGTTCTGGTGAATTAACAGGTCGTAAAACAGGTCGGGTCGGCAGTTTTCCGAGCCGAGGGGCACGGTCGAGATGGAAATCGGTCGGCGATAAGCAGCGGGGCGCGCGTTCGGCGCGTTCGATCGGTCGGCGTCGGGGAACGCGTTGCCACGGGAGAACAAGATTAATAAATCCGAGGGACCTGCAGCGCGCGCCTGGTAACAATAACGAAACACCTTTTATGCACGCGTGGATGCCACCTCTTTCTCCACCTCCTCCACGGCCACCGGCGCATCTACCGCAACTACCAGCCATCCTTTTCTCTTTCTGTTTGCCCCCCTCGCCCCTCTCTCTCCCCAGCCTGTCTCGCTCGTTCCAGCAGCGCGAGAGCTTCTTCGCATTCACCTGCTGCTATTCGAAGATCAGCTGCCCTAACCGCCACCTTGGCAGCACCTTGCCGCCTCTTGCTATCCTCCTTCACCACCGCCGGCACCGTCGCCCGTCTTCCTACGGCCCCGCTCTTCCTTCTTCTGCCTCCTCGCCGGCCCTCTCTTCGACAGAAGTTCGTTTCTGCCTCCGCTTCGCCTCTCTCTCCTCTCCTCTCCCTTTCTCTCATTCTCTTTCTCGGTCTCTCTCTCTCTTTCTTTCTCCGTTGGTCTCGCTCAGCCTGGCGCGAGTCTCATCCACCTATTCTTCTTCTTCTTCTTCGACTTCGTCTTCGTCTTCGTCTTCGTCTTCGTCTTCGTCTTCGTCGTCGTCGTCGTCGTCTTCGCCTTCTTCCTCCTCGCGACTGTCTCGCCGAGCAGACCACATGCCCCCGCACACACTGCCCGGATTTTTACGAAAAAAACCCAGCTGCGTCGGTCTTTTATGGGGGTCCGTCGACTGCATCGTGCATCCAGCGCGGCGGTGCAGCTTGCGCGGCCCGGACACGCGCTCCTCGGCTTCTTCTAGGCTCCGGGCTCGCCTGTAATTAGCCGGCAACGAGCGAGTCCTCTTATCTCTCGCGATCGCCGGGGGATTCGACGATGAAAACCCTGGCGCGAACGCCGCGGGAATACCGTGGCCCTGGTCCACGGTTGCGCAATCGGTGGGCGAGGGGGGGAGGAGGGGCTTGTGGGTGGAGAGGACTCCCGTTCCACCCGGTACATTGTTGCGCGGACAACAATGTTGGTTCGCAACGTCGCGATGGAAAAGGGAATGGCACCTGTGGGCGCCCGAGCCGCGCCGGGTCTCTTTGTCAGAATTTCTTCATCGGTAAGGACAGCAGGTGAGACATTTTTCACGGGCCGGCTAAATTCGACCGCGCGGAGAAAGAAAAGCAGGGCAATTTGGCGCGAGCACGCGTCCGCCCGGTAATCGCCCGGCCATCTTTTTACCGGGCGACGCGATGCCCATTCGCGTCGCCCGGCCCCGCCGGGCCCCTACGGCCGGTGGACACCAGCCGATATCGAAGCACTGTTCAATTAGCGACGAAAAGCGACTTTCTCGGCCGGTTACCGCACAACTTCATTAAACGTCAACTGCTGCACCAGATAGGCGCGCCTCGCCGGCCGATGCGTCCTGCGACGAGGACCCCGGGCCGGGCCCCCCTCCGTCGAGACGCGGACTAGGACCGGACCGCAATTATTTGTACGCGGTGTGTTAGGTGTCCGAGAAAACGGGCCCGTTCGAGACTCCGATTAGAGAGAATATGCTTATTGTTAAGTTATAGTTGAGTTATATAGTTAATTAGTCAGCTGTGATCGACGAGAATACTCGCCGTGGAGAAGTGACAGTATTTTGGGTTATGACGAGTATATTCGTCTTTTATTGGTGTGAGAAAAGTAGCGACCACTGGCTATTTAAATTGTAATTTCAGTGAAAACAAAAAGATGTTCTCAAATTTCAAGATTTTTAGGATATTTTGAGGCCTTTTACAGTTAGAATGGCTTCGAGTTGAAAGGGTTAATTTTGTCAAATAAAACTGTCTTTTCGATCCAATATCTCAACGATATCTCCTCCATATCTCCTCTTCCTAAACTGTCCATTTTTGTGCACAATCTGAGCGTCGATTAGAGAGAATTTACTGTAAAACGAAACGACGCTATGGGTGCTGCACCTAATACACTAAATTCTCTCTATTTCGTGCATAGATTCTGCACAAAAACGGATTATTTGGGAACAGGAGATGCGATTGTTCGAGCCACAAGATATTATTTAAATTTTTAATTAAAGTTATTAAAGTTATTTCGCAAATTGGTTAAAAAATGTGGGAGGAAGAGGGGGGAAGGGGTAAATTAAGAAGAATTATCTGTAATAGGAGTGCAACTGTCGCGATTTCAGGCGCGTTCTCTCAAAGAAGAAGAACCGGGCCCGGTCGACGTTACGATTTTTCCGTAAAAAGTGCCCCCCCCCCCCCCTTTCGGGGCCAGCTATCGGGAGAGGGTCAACGATTAGTACGGTGTACGATTTCTCGGAGGGGGAAAGGGTGCGATAGGGCGATTGTCTTTCGGCGTTTACTTTCCCATATGCAATTTTTGCCGGCAGATACCCTCGGGTTGGCGACTGCAGTTTCGGGGTCGTGGGACCGCATCGGAGAACCCGGCGTCGACGGATTCCTGGCCGTTCGAGTGGACGAGCCGTTCGAGCGTGATGAATCCGGGCCTGGGTGTCGGGCCCTTAATGAAATTCAAACGCGGCGGTACCACGCCGTATCAATTACCCGTCCACCCCCAGCGTCTCCTTGCGCCGCCGTTGCCGCCGTCTCGAAAACGGTTCGCGCCCCTCGACTTTCCCACGACGCAGACGAGTACCTTCTTCGGGGCTGTTCCACTCGAGCTCCCTTAGCTCCGTGGCCATCGTTATTATTAGCCCCGGCTTCCGACACCGGACCGGGACCCTCTCTTTTCTCGGTCAATTTTCATCGCGACCTGTCGCCTTCCGCGGGAACCTGCGACTCCCCCCCTCCCTCCCCAAGAAGAATCGAACATCTTCTTCTAGAAGAAAGGTGAGAAGAACAACCTGAAGAAGGGCAGAGCCGATGAAGATGAAGATGCCCTTTAATCGAATTGATCTTCGCGTGTAGCGTTCGATAGGTCACTGGAAGAAGTCTCAGCCAAGTCTCAGCCAAGTTTCAAGTCACTATCCCATGTTAACGACGACATTTTGCTATGGAATTAATAATTAAAAAAATTTTTGAACAACACAGAACTCTTTAGAGCTCCCGCACAGGCGTTCGTCGAATGATTATTAATGCAAATAAGACCAACTCATTAATCTATCTATTTAGGCAGTCTTACCATACTGTTTATCTGTAATATATGCTTTAAAATATTAGTATATTTAAGTAAAATATTAGTTTAAATGTAAGTATATTTAAAATATATTTTAGTCTATACCCTACTGTTGAGCTAAGATAAATAATTAAATATAAAACTGACGCTAAATAAATAAATAAATACAGTAATATATAATATAATGTAATGTATTGCAAATGATGTAATGCAATGTAATGTAATTCAATGCAATGCAATGCAATGCAATGCAATGCAATGTAATGTAATGTAATATAATGTAGTGTAATGTAATATAATATAATATAAAATAATAAAAATAACAATATAAATATTAATATAAATGAAGTAAATATAAAACTGACGTAAAGATATAAACGCGGTCACCTTTTTAAAGAGTCGATTTCGCAAGTTAAAATTCAGAAAATATTCAGAGCAACGCGTCCCGTTAAAAAAAACATCAATGACATTTTTCATATCATTCCGCTGCGCAGAACAGACTAAATGGAGCTTCGTCCGTTAATCCGTCTTCATCCTGCAACTGCTCTTGCGATGCGAACTTCAAAATCGGCCGAGATGGTTCTCTTCTGCCTATCCGATGGTTCGAACGAAAACCAATGTTCCGGATCGGAGTACAGTTGGACACACGGATAGCACACGCACAGACCGGTCACCTAAGCATAAGTTAGATACGGCGTCGGAAGAAACCCCCTCCTGTCTCCCTCGGCAAGGTGCCTGCAGTCCTCGATCCACCGGCTATCAGCATCGCCAGCAGGATTTTCAGACGGCAATTTTCCCCGGTGGATTATTGCGGAGACTAATATCGTAATCGATTCTTTTACGATCGCTTTGGGCCACTCCCCGTGGAAGGATCTAAGCAGCCGACTACGCAACCGTCGCGATCGAATCTCCGGTTCTCGATCCCGAACGGCGACAGGGTATCGGCAACGGACGCAGAGAGAGAGAGAAAGAGAGAAGGAGAGAGAGAGAGAGAGAGAGAGAGAGAGAGAGAGAGAAGGAGAGGGAGCGAAGAAGAGGCAGTCTCGAAAAAGGATCGGTCCTTGTGCCCCTCGCGGAAAAAAGACGAGTCCACCACTGTGGGAGATCGCGTACGCAGGGTGCAGGCCGGTCGAGGAGCCGTGAGAGGAAGCCTGCTCGGTAAGAGGAGGACGAGCAGAATCACCTGCGGTGCACCTGCTGTGCAGGGGGCTCCTTCGGTCCCGTATTAAAAGTGTATCAGGCTTTCCTCCTCCTCCTCCTCCTCCTCCTCCACCACCTCTTCTTCCTCCTGCGTGCATCTCGGCTCGCGCTTCTTCGTTCTTCTTGGTCCTTGCGACCGATATACTGTTTGATGATAGAAACAAGTCCCGAAGAAGTCTCCGTGCAGAATTCGGCCTTCTCGCGTCGCTCGATACCAAGACTATCATCATTGGGCAGTCATCGTGGTCCGTTATCGGGCCCAAATATTTATTAGGAATTTTTTTTCGTCTTTCTGCTGCAGCAGAACCTCGATTATTCTCTGATATTAGTAATATAATATAATAATAATAATAATAATAATATCATATACAAAACTATTTAGGATAGTGGTACCGGTTACTGTGGGGCGACCAATTGCTGCGCCTTTGCTTCGTTTTCGGACTTAATTCACTTTATATTTATCGAATGGGATATAATAAATTGCTGATTAAAGAATGTATCGAAGTATAAGAAAATATATAAGAATAAATAAACAAATTTGATATAATAATAATCAGTGGTTTATAATAATAGATCGAAGGCACAGCAGTTGGTCACCCGACAGTAACTAGCTATCCTATGTAAGTATCAATAAAGATGAAATCTGACACTGTAATTAAGTGACTGTTCTATTATACGAACAATTCTGTCGGATTACATAATTAACTTTATATTTATCGAATGATATATATTAAATTGTTTGATTAAAAAATATACGAAGGTACAAGATATATAAAATATAACAAAATATAAAATATAAGAATAAGTACAAAAATATAAAAATTGAATGTAATAATAATAATTGATTTATAATAATACGAAGGCATAGCAGTTGGTCGCCCCACAGTAACTAGCTCCACTGTCCTACCATACGTATCAATAAAAACAAAATCTGACACTGCAATTAAATAACTGTTCTATCATCCGAACAATTACGTCGCTCAGCTTGATCAGTATAATCGAGGTTCCTCCGTATTTCGGCTGGCTCCCACGCGTTTCCGCGTACCGCGCTCCTTCCAGGCGACTTCTTACGGGCCACGAATGGTACCTTGAACTTCGCCGTACTTAATACCCGCGCGGGATAATCGGTCCCCGGCCGCTTTCGCCGAAAGCAGGCCGGGAGAGGGCTGTCCCGCGGTCGGGAAGCTGTCGCACGAGGATCTTCGGTGCCGGCACTAACCGAGGAGCCGGGTTCTTTCATTTTTTTTTCTCCATCGACCCCGGTTCCCCAGCGTCGAACGGGCACATCGATGATTCTCTCTCTTTCTCTCTCTTCGTCAGGGACGTAGGTCTTCGAGGATAATTGCGCAATCGCATTTGGTATGCGCCGCGAATAGCCGGACCGGGCCGCTCATTCCGGCGACTCCGTTGCACTTCTTCGGCTGCAGCCGCGATTTTCGATCGGGGGCTTGTGGTTACGAGTTTGGACTTCGTCTTCGTGTGCGTTCTGACATTCTTCGTCTTCCCGTGAACGTTCGTGCGGGCAGAGCACGGCGGCCCGGCCGCGTAGCGAAAGAAAAAGGGAGAGAGACACGGCCGGATTCACGGTATTCGGTGGCCCCGGATCGAGCACGCTCCGTAATTACAGCAGAAATCGGAATCGGCCGATCGGGGACGATCGTGGAAAGGAGCAGCCCGGCTCGCCTACTACTAACGGACGCGACGCCGGCTAGAAGCCGAGCGCGGCCACGGCGAGAGGTTGGTCGCATTTGTTTCACGGCGGCCAGCAGGAGCAGCAACGGCCAACAGGTGTATAGCAGGTGCACACCCCGAGCGGCTTCGAGAGTGCTGCGGAGAGCTAAAAAGTTTCACGTCCACCTGAAGGTCCCACACGAGAAACCGGGCGACTTTCAACCGTCGTTTTCTTGGAGCGCCACCGTCACCCCTCGGCACCCACCCCACGGAGCTGGCCCACGCTCGGGCCCCGGGGCCCCGGGCCTCGGAGCCGCTCGGGGCCCGTGTGCGCCCACCGTTCTCCGTCTTCCCGCGACAGCACAATGCCATACGGCCGGGAAAGAAACAGTCGGCAGGCCCGGCCGAACCTTCGCGAACTGTCGCGAGCCGAGCGCGACGCCTTCTGCGCCTCAAACCGTCCGCGACGTCGTCTTCCGCGTCCTCGACGATCCGTTCGGACCCTCCGCATCACCGATGCCTTCTTTCCTGACTGATTCCACCGCAGATTCGCAGATCGATTCCTTTGCCTTCTACAATGAGCCTTTCTTCAGACTCCGACAATCGTCGCCGATCGAACGATTGCCTTCGGAGCATGGAGGGAAATTGATTATCTCTCTGCTGGAAGTAGGCGTATAGGGGCGCACAGATTTTAGGGAGTATAGTGAACTTTATTCTACGATATTTTATTAATAACTTTATTATCAACTTTATTCTACGAGAGCAGAGCGAAGAGTTCGACGCTTCGACCTAATTGACGTTTGGATTGCGCACGGAAATGGAGAATCTGGGAAGGGGGGAGACGATTAAAGAGTCTCGCGGCTCATTTTTATAGTTGCCGATTGTCTAAAATTGTGAAAACGAGCCGCAAGGCTCGAATAATCGTGACTTCTCTTCTCAAATTGCCCATTTTTGTGTAGAATCTCGGCGTCGGTTAGGGAGAATTTGCTGCAGTTGCGGAAGGTGGAAAGATAAAAGCAGATGCAGGAAATAGAAAGGTGAAAGTAGCCGTAGAAAATGGACACTGGGTCAAAAAGGATTAATCTGTCGCCTTTATACCGAGGGTCCCTAAGCAAGCAGATTATGCGAGCTCGCAGAGAAGTTAAGTTTTCCGTTTCCGGTAGAGACAGCGCGCGATAGTCGTATCTCCTCTTCCCAAATCGCTCATTTTTGTGTACAATCTGAGCGTCAATTAGAGAGAATTTACTGTTAGATGATCAAATATGAAACGCACAGATTTTCTAGGAAAATTATAGTGTAAAATATGCATTTCCTAATGACCTAATACTATCGAATTCGATAAATCTATGTATGTTCACGCGTATCTATGTATATAGAAACACGATCGAGTTCGTAACTCGTAAATTTGAACAGAGATGTCGCGATTGGGTTAAAATATATCGTGTGTAAAAACTCTCTTTGTTAACGAATCTGCGTTCGGACTCTGATCGTCGCTCATTAACGAGCGATACCGAGTTTCTATTCGGACACTGAAAATACTCGTTCGAAGACTACCTTTCTCGATCGATCCAAACAGATTTGAAGATCGATTCGTTCTCTCTATAACGAATTTCCATTTGCCCCCTGAAGATCGTTGTTCACGAAAGGGTCGCTTTCGTTACTGATTCCAACGTGCAAATATCGACTCTTTCTCTCTATAACGAATCTGCGTTCAGATTCCGAAGATTCTAGCTCGCGAAAGAGTCGTCACCGATTCTAGCACAAAAATACGTGCTGCTTCCCTCCGCAACGAGTCTTCCGTCCAGACGCCGAAGATGGTCGTCGCAAGATCTATCGCGACAGTTTCCATGGATCGAGAGATCAGGTGTTCGGAACAGGCCCCTTGAATCGAACTGAATTGAGCTGAAACGAACGAGCAGGCCACGATTTTGCGCGACGCAAAGAAGAAATTCTTGGCCGAACACGTACGAGTTCCCACAGCGACGCGCGACCGTTTGCCAACCCTTTTGCGGTCGCAGACCTCCATAACGGCTCCGGAACGCTGGAGGACGTCAAAGAACCGGAAAAGCTAATCTCGGGGGAGTATCGGTGACCGAGGCGAGCATCTCGACTGTTTCATTGCGGTCACCGTCGGCAGCAGACACCTACACCTCGCCTCCCCCAACGAAAGTTGGAAGAGGAGGAGGAGGCGGCGGGCATCGTGCGAAGGACCCGCACCGACTTCCTTGCGAACGCCCGTTCCCATGTTCCTGCGCCGTTTATGGGGCTTTCCGTTGTCGCCGCTTCCCATGGACTTCCTAAACATTGACTTCCTCGAAGGAGCCGGCCGAAGAGGCGGCAGATGGCCCATTAATTCGACGGCCACGAACGAACCGAAGGCACCTTCGTGCCGGGGCACCCTATACACCGCAACGCGCGTCCACGGAACACCCCTGCCTGCCTGCCTGTCTGCCTGGCTGGCTGACTGCTTGACTGCCTGGCACTCCCGTCTTCTTCCCACAAGTGCGTGCACTTGCTCTGCCCGTCTTCGACCGTTAACTTTCACAGATTCCCTCGGCCACCTTGCGCTCGGTAGTTCCGTGGCAACGGCAGGGGCCCTTCGCCGCCTCCCGCTCCCCCCGATATCCCTTTTTTTCCGCTTCTTCATCGCGTTTAATGGGTCGGCGCAAGGGCCGGGAGACCGTTCCCCTCTTAATCGCCGAGGGGATTTCCGAGTTTCCGAGGGCTATCGATAACGGCAATGAGCTCGGACCCAACCGCCCACGCCTTTCGTCGCTTCCGCTTTCCTCTTCCAAAGATCTGACCGGGCTGGATCCAGGCCCGTCGGCCTCCCGGCGCCTTTGGTCCGGGGATTTTACTTGACTCGCACCTCGAGCACCGAGCCAAAGGCTCGATTCCCTGCTGAACATAAACATTGACCGTTTCAACAACTTCAAAGGCGTTCTCGTCAACCTCTTCCACGTCGAATCAACGTCTAAGCATAATTCTCTCCGCTAAACAAACCCAAACAGATCTCCGCTAAACGGATCCAAAGCCATTCGTTCGCCTCTACCGAGGCTAAACCTGTTTCTCCGGCGAGCATAAACTTTGGCTAATCCTACAAATCCACGGTCCAAACGAGATCAAGCAGGTACGCGTCGCCGGGCCGCCGCCGCTCGGGCAAACTCGTCGTTAAAAAGGGCTTAGCGGACGGCCGAATAACACGGCTCGACTTTTCCGTAACCCGTGGAAAGTTCGGTAATCATAGTGATCGCCGCGAAGGGCCCTAGGAGAGGACGCGCGTAATTGTACGTCAAAACAATGTACCCCGCGTAGGCCGGGCCCCGCGCACAGGACCCGTAGATGCGACGCGCTCGGTCGGCGATTATCAAAGACGGCCTCGGCGCCGTTTACCAGTCACGCTGAAGACGGGAGCCCTGCTAGATCCTATCGCTACCCTACTAATGCCCCTCCTCCCCCGCTCCGCCAACGGGGCCTTTTTTCCCCGAGCTGAACTGCTCCCACCAGTTTTCCCTTTCCCGTACGGGAGCCAGCCCGGTTCCCGGCGATCGCGTTATTTCGTCCCACCGATTCATCCGGGGTCCCGTCGACCGCAGAATTACCGGGGCCCAGCCTCCCGAACCAGCAGATTGGCGCCAGGTAGCTCCGCCATCCGATTCCGGATCGTCGCCTCGGCCGAGGCCGTTTTTCCCGGCCGAAGATGCGAAGGCACCTTCGGAAAGAGTTTCTCGAGTCCTCGCGCGGATCGATCCTGGAAACCGATTTCCAGATAGCGTCGCCTGTATCTGTGATGCAGCGTTTGATAGGTCTTGATAGGCATCCGCTGGTAATCGAGGAGAGAGGCTACGAAAATTAATTGCATAATGTGCGCGATTCGTATTGCGCAAGCGACGATTTCTCCGATCGATGCACGGGGGACGGGACGACGTTTCGTGGCTAACCTTTAGCGCGAATTCCACAGAAGTTATCGATAGTTTTCCCTTCCTTTCCCCGGGCGCCGATTTTTCACGCGGCGACGACGCCTCGCGATCGCGACGAGAAAACGCGGCGATGCCTCGGTTCCTTTTGCTCGTGAAAATCCGATCCCAAATTCGGGAATTCGCCGGGTGGAACGAGGGTTCTTCGGAAGCGGTTCCTCGAGGATTCTTTTTTTATTAGTAAATGAAAGATTCGGCGTTTTTGCGAGATTATAAACGTATGTTTTTGCTTCGTCTTGCAAATTTTTGAAAGAAAAGATCGTACGAAATAGCGATGTTTCCGAAACTCTGTCTCGTAGAATGTTGATTGAACGTCACAGATGACAAATACTGGGACGTCTGAGTTCAAAAAATATTGTTCATTCGTAAACTAGAGACTGTTATCTAAAAAGTGTAGCGTACGCGTTCTCGAAAATTTTTAATAATTGTAGAAATGACGGCAGTTCGAAGAAAAAGTTGTTTTCATCGCAAAAAGTCGGCTTTAAATACTAATAAAAAAGTACATAATTTGGCATGTTTTCGATATGTCAGATTACGTAATTTTTTATCGGCATTTAAAGCTGATTTTTTGCGGTAAAAGCAGCAGTCTTTTTCTTCAAATTGCCGTCATTTCTAAAACTATTAAAATTTTCGAAAATGTCGTACGCTATATTGTGCAAAATCTGTGCAAAATCTCCCCATAGAATTTGAAATATACAGAACCTGGCGGTCAGGTTGAAAAATGAAGTTCCAAGAGAAACGTGAAAGGAGCTTCGCGATAACTTTTCTCCTTGATAAATTTCTGTCTAATAAACTATCGTTCTGTCGTAACATTCTGCACGGATGAAACTCCAAGAAAATAAAAAAGGATCAATTTCTTTTTAACCGTCAGGGTGGCGTGGTCCCCCCACCTTAAAGCGAAGCGACGAGGCCCGTAAAAGTTCGACGAGAGTTCGAGGCACGTTCGAGTTTCGTGGCAGCACGGTAAGACCGTGAAAAAGAGTCTCCGGAGGGGGACCGGTCGCCAGGGATCGTACAATGGCGGGCCGGGATTACGTAGGCGCCCTTGGGATCCCTATTCAGGATCAGTCTCCTCGAATAGAATCTCGAAAAGGATACGGCGTGCATGCCGTCGCGGTGTTCGCGTCCTCTCGCGCACCCACGCGTGCAGCGAGCTGCCGCGCTGCCAACAAAAACGAACCGAAAGGAACGAGAAGAGAAGCCAACGAAGAGGGAATAACGGTAAAGGAAAGGTGTCGCCCAACCGCGCGAGTTTCGCTCGCGACCGTTCGGTACCACCTAGTCGAAACTCTCCGCGCCGTCGAAAGCGGATCGCTTTGTTCGAAAAAACGCCAGCGATTAGCCTAAACGAGCTCGAAACGCGCCCGCGGATTGTTCGACGCATGTTCGAGCAGTTCGATGGAAAATGCAACGCGCATCAGGCGCAACGTGTGCATCAGGCGTCGGCAACCTTTTTCGTTCTGCGGGTCAAAAAATCGACCGACGTTTCGGATCGGCGATAATTTCATTTGGAAACGGTCTCTTAGCGAATAACAAGATCAATCGACTAAATCGTGACAGTATGTGTTGTTAAACTTTAAACGTAAAAATTCGAAATTCTAATTATTATACGGAAGAATATAATTGGCGAATTATCAAATGGGTCGCTTGGTGACCCGCGGGTCGTAGGCTGCCGACGCCTGGTGTACACGGATAATTAACTGGAACAGATTCCATGTTCGTTAATTCGCACGATAAATCGTTTCGCGTATAGGTTGCCTACGATCGGGCCATTTAGACGAGAAAAAAGAGAACCGGCCGTGGAAGAGATCGTAGCGCAAAGGGTTAAAGTGTCATCGAATCCGAAAAATAAAAACCTTATCGATAGCTCGTTGCGAATTTATTCTAGCAGCTTTCTTCGCCGCGACAATAACACTTTCAAGTTATGAGCAATATTATCGGAATCCGCGTTTCGCGATTATAATGAACCGCAGAGGCACGAAGTCGCGCCCCGTCCGCTCGCGTCTTCGCCGCTCGTAAACTTCTCAACAACATAGTTGAGCGTCCCGAGATATTAACTCGGCGGGAAGATTTATGCCCCTTCGTTTCTTGATAGAAAACCACCGCGGGCTAGACGTGCAACACGGTTGCATCGGCTGCTGCGCTCGTGTGCGCGCACTACCACTCTCTCTCCCTCTCTCTCTCTCTCTCTCTGCGTCTCTCTCCCTCCCGACAGTCTGACTGCTCACGGCGCGCCTTTAAAAGAGGAGATACGTCCGCAACGTTTTAAACCGAGGATTTTTCTTTTTTCGTTTCGCGTACGCGAAAGGGTTATTCTATCCACGCATACATTAATAAATGAATATCCCGGCGCGGCGCAGGGCACGGGGACGCACGAGATCGCTCCGTTTCTGGTTATCGTAATTTATTCGCCAGATACCGAGCCAGTCGTGCTAACTGCGAATTAACGAGGGACCGATCGGAGCAGTCAGGGGAGTTGCAATAATTAAGATAAAGCGGTCGGCCTTTGTATCTCGAGGAAAAACGGGACGGTCTTTCTCGCGAGTTCTGTTGCTGTTGCTATTGCTATTGCTTCTGCTGCAGCTCGAGGGAAACGATGCCCCGCCGATTGTCTCTCGCCGTGGGAGTGGGAGTAACGCGGTTGCAACGCAGTCTAATCTCGGGTCTGAAAGTCGCCCGGGTCTTTGACCTTGGGCGCTGCACCTTGTACGAGCACCGGGAAACACCTTTAACGAGGCCCGAAGAGCTCGATGCAAATGTTCATTCATGGCTGTGCACCACCAGGTGAACCGCGACGCAGATTCAACGGGTGCAGAGGTTGTCAATTGGGCCAGCGGTGTCGGGCCCATTTCGACCACGAGACAACGAATCTTTCTCTGGAAACAGTTTCCACTAGAAACGACGAGAATTGTCTTCCCGAGAGAGACGGGAATCTGTGGGACGTTGGGCTCTGTCGCAATCAGGAGCAACGGAGCCACGCCCACGCAGACAGGCCACGCCCACTCCGCGCAGCGAAAGAAAGATTGAATAGCCTTCTCTTCCTCCATTGATACTCGTGCGGAGCGTACGAAACGCAAATGAGCCGAACGAATCGGAAGACGCCGAGGAGAAGTTGGCAAGTACTTTTGAACTTTCGGTTACCTTCTGCCACGAGCGGAACGTTCGTGTACTTAGCGCGATCTGCGAAGTATTTCAGGAAGGTTCGGCGAGGCATTGATCTCGCGAAAATCGAGATCGCGCGGGGCCTGATCGATAAATCGTTGATAGGCGCAAGTCGCTCCGCTTGCCCCTATTATTCGGTTCACGTACGCGCGCGCCTCCACCTGTTGCTCCCACCTTTCGAGCAGCACGCACACCGGGAGAGAGAAGGAGAGAGAGAGAGAGAGAGAGAGGAGAGAGAGACTCCTTTCCCGGAGGCAGCGTGAGTCCTGGCGTTCGAGTGAACGTCCACGAGGACCACGAGAAAGCCGTCGTGGAGAGGGAATTGCCGCTCGACTCTCCGGTCCTCTCTCTCTCTCTCTCCTTCTCTCTTCTTAAAGGGAGAGAGCCAGTGGCCTGGGGGGAAGGAAGGGAGGGCGTGCAACAGACCGAGAGGAAAGAGATGAGTGAGCCGCCCCCAGCAGAGCACGCAGCCTCCGTGGCTCCTCGTCCTGTCCCACGCCCGGCTACGCTTCGCTCGAGCCGAGTTCCTTTCTCTAATCGGTCGCGATGCTTCCTACAGCTTAGGATGACTTAAGACGACTCTCTCTCTCTCTCTCTCTCTCTCTCTCTGTCTCTCTATCGTCAAATTATCCCGGGATAAAGCGGCCGAGCCGTCTGAAAGGACCAGCGGATCCTCGAATTTTTATCGTGCGGCAAACAATGTTTCGAATTTCTTTCAAGATCGAATCTAGCTACGAAGCTGAAACGTTCCCGGTGTGCTTTCTTGAACTTTCTTTAGACAGTTTCCACGCGAGGGTAGCGCAAAAGCGGAACGCTAGAGAGAGGGAGGGGGGAGTTTCTGGATCCTCGGATCGATCATTTTTTGGCGCGGTCTTCGGGCGCAGGGCCTGGGAGACAGACGGCGGAGAAAAAGAAGAGACGAGGAAAGAAACGGAGGAGCAAGAAGCCGCCCCCAGCAGAGCCGGCAGCCTCCGAGGAACGCTC
Organism: Megalopta genalis; assembly: GCF_051020955.1. Lineage (NCBI taxonomy): Eukaryota > Metazoa > Arthropoda > Insecta > Hymenoptera > Halictidae > Megalopta > Megalopta genalis. The sequence continues at coordinate 31,457,084 of NC_135013.1, read as the reverse complement.
TGTCCCACACACGGGCCCACAGTCTGCTCCGCGCGAGTTCCGAGGTCCTCGGCCAGCCGAGAAGATTGCACGTTCCTTTGATCGTGTCGGTGAGACGAACAAATCCAGTAGAAAAGTCACCGGACGATTGCACAATTTCCGTCGATTCGACGGAACGAACCGATTGTTCGGCGCGTTTAGCGCCGACGACGATCGATTATTAAAATTCCCACAAAGTAATTTAATTAATTGTACCGAAACTAGAATGTTGAAATTTATCATGGCGGATGATGTTAGAACTCTTTCGCATCCGAAACACCCTGGTCGAATTCAATTTTTTCGAATATAGCGCAGCGAAAATGTACTTTCAAAATTGGTCAAAAATTAGTATCGCTCATTTGTGATCGACACGGCGCTGGACGTGTCATTATTAGACACTGTGGATTTTATGGATTTATGGCAAAATTGGGTAGTTGCGATTTTGCAAAATCGAACGCGTTTTACAGCGTCGATGTCCTTTTTTTAATCCGTTAAGACGATTAAAGGAAAGATAATGATCTTGCTGTTTGGTTTCTATTCCTTGGACAATTTTTATCTCCAATAAAAATCCGCAGACCAGTCATTGCTAACGAAAAGGCGTCGTGAAAAGAATTCTTTCATTATGTTCTATTTATTGTTATTTACCTTTTTATCGAAATATTGGCGCGTAGATCAGATTTCTTCGAAACAAGCTTAGGAAAGGATTCTTTTATTATATTCTATTTATCGTTATTTACCTTTTTATCGAAATATTGGCGCGTAGATCAAATTTCCTCGAAATAAGCTTAGCGGCGAACGTGTCAAGAGTTCGACGAGTCTGCGCGATGACTAAAATCCGCGGTCTAATGATCGCTGGTCGTCGGTCCGACCGAGTTCTCTACCGCGATAGAAGCCTGGCCCGCTATTATTTCATTGAGAAAAGAAGGGGCAAAAATCGTCCGCATTGGCGCAGGTGGGAATTTCGCAGCTGTCCAGCAATAAAGTGTCAGATTCGTGGCGGGAAGCGTCGGCGTCGCTATGCCCGGCTAGGTGCGACGGTGACGAAAGTTAATGATCGCGCGTCTGTTGCAGAAGAGGAATCGATCGGCGGCAGGCATCGTCCACGGTTGCTAAAATTTCGAAAGACCTACCGCAGCAAATCGGGTTAATTACGCGAGCGACGGCGTGCCGCGATCGGTGAATGAGCGGACACGAGCACGGTGGTCCCAATTAGGTCAGCCGGAACGCCGAAAAAGGGCTCGCGTTACCGTCCCCGGGGACTATGACGAGCCGATCGGCGGGGACGGGTCACCCGACCAGATTTTTCTCGTTCGAACTTGAGGACCCGGGAAATATCTCGTGAAATGGGAAAACGACTTCCCGGCCTGAACGTTGCTCCCCGATTATTTATAGCTTATTTATAGCTGTACGTATTTAGCTATATATAGCTAGAGTATTTGTAGCTATTATTTCGGAACGGAAGCAACTAATTGGTGTGCGTATTACAGAGTCGCGTCTCCTTAGTTTTTCTTTGCACTGACGGAGAAGAGCGTGAGACACAGAAGGGCGTAGCGGAAACTCGCGGATAACTTTTGTCTTTATTGGCTGGCAGTGTTTCGGGTTGTCAGATGATGAAAATCATGAGACGTTAGAGAGAGAGAGAGAGGGAGTTAGTGACCAACACGTTAACGAGAGAGAACCGTAATCAATTCCATGACTTCTGGGAGTCTGTCTGACCCGTTTGTTCGCCGGTTCCTCCGACGATAGGGGACCAACTGCTGAGGTGGTCGAGATTCGAAGACGTTAAGGGGGGAATAATAGTATTTCTCGAATTCGATAGTATTAGGTCATTGCGTGTGAAATGCATATTTTGCTTTGTAATCTCACTAGAATTTCTATTTCATAATATATATATATTTTTTCATAAAATCATTTCATATTTAATCACCTAACTTAACCTCACCTTGACGCTCAGATTGTACAAAAAAATGAACAATTAGCGAAGGGCAGATGCGATCATTAGAGCCTTGCGGCTCGTTTTCATAGTTACCGATCGTCAACAACCATAAAAACGAGGCATAGATTATTTTATAATCTCGTATCTATTTTTTCGAAATTGTCTATCTTTGTGTACAATCTGAGCGTCAATTAGAAAGAATTTACTGTAATTGTTGGTGAAGCGGAAAAGTGGCGTAGCCCAGGCTGCTAATTGAACAGCGAAATTCGGCAAAACGACTTCGATACACGGAAATCGTTCTAATCCCTGCACAGGAATTTTCGAGATCATTAGGCCCCAATAGATTGTTGTCGACAAACCATAACCATAATCATAACCATAACCATAACCATAAACAAAAACCTACCTCTTCCACCCAAATTATTCTTTTTTTTTTGTACAATCTGAGCGTCAATTACAAAGAACTTACTGTACTGTGAACAGTGTCGGACAAGTTTCGCTAACGCATTTACAGCGTACGTTTTTTTCCGGATTGTCCAGGCGTCGCCGGTGGCAACAAGATCGAATTTGACGATCGGATCCCGCGCAAGAAGAGCGCCACGCGTGGGGTGCCCTTAAAAGGCATTACCGCGGGACTATTGAATAAAGATTAGCTTCCTAGGCGTGGTCGAAGGTACGCGGCGGCCGGCCGGTCGCCCGGTAATTTACAACGTAGCCCGGCAGAGATAAATTTCGGTTTTGTCAGCGAGGATACGGCGCGCCGTGAAACGAGCCTCGAGCCGGAATAAATCTCCGGGGCCCCGCAATCGTCGTTGCCTCGCGAATGACAAATGCGCGGACGTATAAAAAGAGGCTAAGGGGGCGCGGGAGGGAGGGGGGAGGGGGGAGGGCGAGGATCGACTGATCGATCTCGGAGCCTCCGCGGCGATCTCCAGCCTTCCGATCCGGCTGAAATAAACAAATAAACGCGATCGACGGGGCGCGGACCGACTGCGCCGAGTAACGGTACATTATCGATCGCGTAAATCGACTTCTCGAGCCTAGCCAAGACGAGATCGAGCGCGACCGCTGGAACCCGACTCGCGCGAAACGACTGCGTTCACGCTCGAGAAAATTCTGCCCGTTTCATGTCCACCGTGATCTCTGCGACGATCGTTCGCTCTGAATGCGATCGATAGATCATCGGAGCAGACCCGGTCGCTCTGAAGTTAATTCGAATCAACCCTTCTGCGAACGAAGGGTTGCATTACGTTACTGCATTGTACATATATAAATATACAATATATTTATATTTATATATGAATTTATAATATAATATTATAATATAATATTTATATTTAAATATAAATATATATTATATATTATTACGTTATAATATTATTATAAATATTATATTATTATTGTATACTATTATTATTGTTAATATTATAATATTATATATTATACATATTATTTATATATTATATTTATATACAATATAAATATATGTTTTGATTTATATTGTATTTATTACCGCTATAAAATATTGCTTTAATTGTACCGAGTACCCCAGTTATTGAACAAGCGAACATCAAACTTTATCCCGTTCAATTTTTTAGCGCTTCTCTCGAGAATAAAATTGAACCATGAAAATATCACAAAATCTACCAAACCAGTCAAAATGACTGGCTTCAAAAAATATTTCGAAGAGAACGCGGGGAGCCCGATTATCGACGCAAGGGTTGAACGTAATACAATTCCCGGATCGATTTGCCGGGAAATTTTGGGTATCGAGGAGACGGTCGTGCGGTGAAGCGCGTGCACGCATGCACACAGCTGCAGAGCGATCGGAGCCGGTCGGACGGGAGCCGTGCACTCGGCGGAGCGCATCGTACGCATCGCGAGGCGAGCTCGAAGCAGGGGGCAGGTCTGCCTACGTTTTCTCCGGATATATCGTTCCGATCGAGCTGGATCTATCTAAGAGAGGTGTCCCGGTTCGTTCAACCTAGCCGGCGATTTTTTTTCCGCGGAGAGAGGCCGCGCAGGAAAATCTGCTGTTAAGAGTTTCAGGACGGAGGATCGGCCGCTCGTTAAGAGATCCTCCTTCCTCCTTAAAATTCCCTCCCGTCGGCGACGCAACGAGGGGACACCACGGAACGAAAACTCTCCCTCGCGCATACAAAGTCCGGCGGAGACCGCTCATCCGTCACTCGGCGGCGGAATAAAATTTTCTCCGATTCCGTTACGCTCCGGGTGTGCGGTGCACGCTGCACACGGTGCACACACTGCGGCCGGCGCGCACACAGTGCGCCGGGCTCCCTCACGACCACGCGCAACAGCGCGCAAGAGGACGCAACGAGGCGATGTCCCTTCGCTCCGTTCGATTCGTGTGGGTTGCCCTGTGGGAGTCCCTCTCCGAGCTTTCTTATTCCCGCTCTCTCGTTCTCTCTCTCTTTTTCGCTCTCTCTCTCTCTCTCTCTCTCTCTCTCGCTCGGATGCCGAAGTCGCTCCTCTTCCAAGAGAAGAAGAGAATAAACCCTCGCGCGAGCGTGTGCGTGCGCGGAACGAGGCTCCCGTACGAATATATTACTACCGCGTTCGAAAAAGAACGCTCCGCAGCAATAACTCTTTCGCAGTGACCACGCGGAACACGCCCCCTTCCGCCACCATCCCCCTTTTTCACGAAATCTCTTTCACCCGAAGGGGAAACCGAGCCACCCCGATCCCACATTAACCGGGAATTCACTGCTTTCGCCGAGATTGAGCTATTTGGAGATTTTTTTATCGACCGCTGCGATCCGATCGGAAAAACCAGTTAGCCGGGAAACGAATCCGCCGACTGTTGCATTGGGAACAGGAAAACCGGGGAATCAATTTTATAGCTGAACGATCGCTGTTTACAGATGAACCGATGAGTCCAATAATCGTTTTGTTGGCGAGCGGAACGGAAGGTAATATTTAAACGGAGCTTCGAGTGTCACCCCGACGAGCTCGAAAATGTGATCGAATTAAAATGCTCGGTTCGATCGGGTTAAAATTGAAAAATCGTACGACATCGAAGCTCTTCGATTTCGCGGGATCTAATAAAGTTGTAAACGTGTGACAGGTTATTATAAAAATAAATTCTCAAGTACCGAGCGAGTAATCGCGTCAACCGGGAATTTCTCCAGCTCTCGGATTTCGAAAGCTCGCCGTTCCAGCGATTCATCCCGATCGTCGGGAAATCACACGAGGGAAATCCTCGTCGCCCGGTTGTTCTAGACAAATCGATTTGTCGCTGGATTATTTGGGAATGAAGAAAGTGTCGGCCGGAGGCGCGCGAAATGGCCAGTGAAAGCGAGGGATCGACGATCTCCGCGGTAGGTCCGCGACAGTGATCGACGCGATCGGCGCCCGTGCGGATCAGTTTTCCATCGCGGTTGTTATTAATCGAGGGACCCCGCGTTTTGCTCTCGGTCCGCGGCGCAGCGTTTCCATTAATTGCCTGTAATTGCCACGTTCCTCTTTCCGGGGCTTTCGGCTCGTGAAAAATAGTTTGCCGGATAAATGATTCATCGAGTAGAACGGAGGAGGAAGGCGAACCAGTAGAAGAAGAAGAAGTCGAAGAAGAAGAAGAAGAAGAAGAAAAGGAGAAGAAGAAGAAGAAGAAGAAGAAGACGAAGAAGAAGAAGAAGGAGGAGGAGGAGGACGATCAAGAGGCGCTCCCGTGGTCGCAGCTGCATCGCGATCGCGATCGCGATCGGTACACGCGACACGAGTAGAAACGCCTCGGTTCCTTCGTTGGGATCTAAGACCGGCGGAGCGAGGAAGATGAAGCGAAGGAGAAAAAGAGACAAAAAGATAGACAGAGAGACAGAGAAAGAGAGAGAGAGAGAGAGAGAGTGAGAGGAAGAAGAAGAAAAGGAGAGTCTCCGAGAAGAGAAAGACCGACGGAGTTTCGAAGAGGGGATAAGGGTTGAGGGTGTGAGATGGTGGGGGCTGGTGGGCTCGGGTTATGTTAGGTTAGGGGTCTCCCCACTCCAGCCGACTGGGCGACCGCCTCCCAGGGGCCCTGGGGGCCCACGAATGCGGCACCATCGTCGGCCCTGACGAGAGAGTGTCGGAAGAGGGAGGAGGACCGCTGCCGCGCGTCGGAGCGAGACCGCCGACGGTAGAGAGAGACCGAGCCCACAAGACCCACGTAGAGAAAGAGAGACCGCCGCCGGTGGAAGACAGAGACGCAGGGAAAAAAAGGGAAAAACGAACCGAAAACCCACACCCGAGGCAGGGACTCGTGAGGAACCTCTTGGTGCTCTCAGTTCGAACCGAGCATCCTTGGAAAGTGGCGGTTCGATTCAGGCTTCGACTTACCCGTGACTCACGCCGCTCGTTCTCTTCTTCCTCCTCCTCCTCCTCTTCTTCTTCTTCTTTTCCTACTACTACTACTACTACTCTACTACTACTACTACTACTACTACTCTACTACTACTACTACTACTACTACTACTTTCTTCACGTCTTCCTCTTCCTGCCTCTCGCTGGGCCCTCTTCTCGCGCCGTTTGTCATCGTCCCTTTGACTCCGCTCTCGTTCCCGGTGCTGTCTGTCGTGTGCGCGCACGTGTCTCCGTGAAATCGCCGTTAACCAGAGGGACCCAGGTGGACAAAGTTGACGATCGACGGGCTCGCCGAGCCGGCAGGCCGGCTCTCGATCCTCGAGAGCCGCGGACCCAAATCCAGCTCCGCTCGATCCTCCGCCAGCGGAAGCACGTGGTCTCTCCGGACCGGAGATCGCGATCGGATCCCGCACCGCGGCGAAACGTCGCCGCGCGCCGGCCGGATATGCGACCAGACGCATAATCGATCGATTGTTTACACGGCCGAGGATCTCCAGTGACTTCCTGTGGTCAAGATCCACGGATTTTCGCAGACCGATGTGCCAGCCGAACGGAATACTCCACGCAACGGGCCACTAGTCATTGGTGAGTTTCCACTGCGGTTTTCAGCGCGACACGTCCTTTCGGAACTTTTTCGACCGTCTGTAAACATTAACGGAACGCAGCCGGTACGAGACTCGCGCGCCGTAATGAGCCGTGCAAACGCCGGCACTCTTTTGCTCGGTGCAACGTGCGCATTATGTAACGCCTGCACCTCGCGAGACCGACTTCGAACCTCGGTCGCACCCTCGAGTGGTCCTTCCAAGTGATTTTTCGTGGCGCGATCGATCGATCGGCTTCTTTTCTCGTCGGCGGAACGATCAGGGCGGGTCAAAGTGATCGGGCCCAGAATGCTGGGCCATCGAAGTGCTTCGGGGGAGGTCGTCCGATGGGCCGAATTCATTCGATACCGTGCGTAGACCGATCGAAATCTGAATCTTCGAGTGCGCACGCGTTTTCCGCGAGTTTCTCGACTTGGATTGGCCTCGGATCGGCCATCGATCGATCGGATTGATCATCGATCACGGTGACATTTTCGCGTAGCGTAGCGAACGAGACCCAAACGCGATCTAATTTCAGACAGGACTTAATGAGCGTATCGCTCGTGGTGCTGGAAAAGTACAGAACAGCGGGGATGTCGAAATTTTGTGGCGATCGACAACCGGCAACTGTTACGGGTCGTCAGACCCAACGATACCATCCGAGGGTTAAATATATTAGGTTGCTCGGTCTCGTCGTACGATCTCCGAACACCGCGTTTTATTTTATTCCGCCAGTTCGCCGATTTCGTGCGCGATAAGATCGACGTATCGCAGGAAAGAACAGTGACAATACTTGCTAGTGAATTTCGGGAATCGAGTTTCAAGGTGTCCAGGACCATTCGGGGACGAATTCGCGATCGAGGTCGCGCCGTGGCCGTCTTTTTCTTTCGGGTTCGTACGTCCAAGACGCGCGACGTCGCAGAAGACGATCGGGTTCATCGCGATCTTCGGGGGAGCCTATCGATCGTCCCGCGAAGGTTCCACGAAACGACAGCTTCGGTGGACCTCTGAAACCAGTTCCCTAAACGTCCGCGGACGTGGGAAAGGTTCCGAAGGACGGGTCGCCTTTTAAAATGTTTCGCGGCGCGAGTGTGCTCTCGACCAAACGCGCGCAAATTATAATACCCGCTCGCCCTCCAGCGGTCTCGACTGCGGCGGAAGAGGAGACCGTTTCTCCGAATTACAGTTTCGATCAATTTGCGAGGAAAAAGATGTTTAGAGACGAGCGATGTCGAAAGTCTCGTCGTCGGGGATCTCTAGGGTTTTACCGATCGATTGACTCACGCGAGCCGCATCCATCCGAGAGCCGCGTGTCCTTGGTTATCGCGATATCCGGGACTGTTCCTCTCTTTCTCTTTCTCGGCCGATGCAAGAAACAGGCCGCGTCGCGAGGGGTCCCGGATTAGAGTCGAAAGTCCAAGAACGAGACTGGTCTCTCGACATCACCTCGCTTTAATTAATGAAGATTGACATGGGGGCGACCCCCCTCCTTCGCCCTACCCTCGGCCAGACCCTCCTCGAGATAAGACAAGAGGAAAGAAACGACCCGGACCAAAAGCGGAAAGCGATACGAGGCCACTCGTGTCTCCGATCTACGGATCTGCTTTCGTCCGCCTGCCCTCGCCGAGACTCCGCCGACACCCTCCGGCATTCTCTCTCAAGAAAGTGTCTCGTGTCCTCTCGCTTTTCATAGTTTCTCGAGCATCCTCTTGAAATCGGGGTTTCTGTAACCGTTCGAGGAGCTCGCACTGTATTATTCTCCGTTGTTTTCTCCATTTTTCTCTTCTCGCTTTGTTTCATTATCTCGATCACTTCTTTTGTATCTTCTGTCACTTTTTTTGTATCTTTTATTACTTAGTTTTTCTTTACTTTGCTGGTACAGTAATGTCTCTCTAATTGACGCGCCCAGATTGTCCACAGAAATGGACAATTAGGGAAGAGAAGATACGCCTTGCGGTTCATTTTTATGGTTACAAACTTTATAGTTACGTGTCAAGATTGTGTCAAGATTATGTCAAGGTTATACAAGGCTCGGATAATCGTATCTCCTCTTCGCAAATTGTCCATTTTTAGTGGACAATCTGAGCGTCGGTAAGGGAGACATTACTGTACTTTTATTACTTTTATGCTTCTTGTGCGACATTTTGTCATGCCATTGTAACACAGAGAATTTCTTCCGTTAATTAACAAAATATTATTATTGTTATTGTTATTATTATTATCATTATTATTAAATTTTTATTGCTCTGTGAAAGCTGCGAGCCTCAGGTTACAGCCCCAGCGCTCTCATTAGGGAACCTAAACCCCGAATCCTCTCGTCTCATTCATTGTAAACAACTGTCTTTCCATGAACACCTCCTTGAGTTTAGGCTTTCTGTAAGTGTTCAAATCACTTCGCAAACAATCCATCTTGTGCCTACTCTTCGAAGGTCGCGAGACTCGGGCCACACTGCTCTTGTATCGCTTTTTAGGAACGTAATTTGAATCCTTCGGTTTTGTTTGTTCTAAGCAAACGAAGTATACATCATCGATCTCTCTTTTAATATCTTAATTTAAAACAGCGAAAAGAATCCTTCGTTACACAGTGAAGGAAATTTCGAGCAATTATCTGTTAAGCATTCACGTATTCTCTAGCAATATTTAATGATTTGAGTAAAAGCAGGCACACAATAGATACCAATTTTCTTTCTCCTCTAAAAAAAAATTATTACAACGGCGGGGAAAAAGGTTCTAACCGTTGTAACAGCGAAGGAAATCGTTCCACTGGGTTAAAAACGGGCCGAATGTTCCAGAAAAGTTTCCAAACAGTTTGCAGCCGATCCAACTTGCTCGTCGAAGCCGGGCCTGACTCCCGACCGAATTCGGGATAAACATTTCGACGGGTACGTGACAATCGCCGTAGAAAAAGGGGGGTCGCCGAGGGTGCCCTCCATTCTCCCGGCTCCTCGTCCAAACAGTCTCCTGTCCCGTTCTCCTCGGTCTGTTTTCCAAAAGTCTGGGCTGTCGGATCTTCCCCCTGTGTCGCAGCGAGACCAAAAATAGGGGGTGACGAACGCGGTGTCGTCGCGTTCCGTGAGACTGGCTGGAACGCGACAATGACGAGCATCGCTCGTATAAAAGGGCGAAAAATCGTACCGGCGAGGGCCGACCCCTATAGTATACGCAGGTATTCCCGAGTTCATGGGGGGGGACCGGGTCGCCGGGGATAATGCCCCCATGCTCCCAGGATGGGATTATCTCGGGTCAGGTAGGAGGATAGGAGGGGCCCCGGGGCCTCGATTCGGTGCATCCTCGCAACAATATGACCCGCGAGGGATGCGCAACTGAATGGGATTGCGTAAAAATCGGTGCCGGGCCCGTTCAAAGAGTGTGGGAGTCTGCGGATCCCGGATCGAAACGAGCCCGTCCCGGCGAGGGGGCGGGCAGGCCCTGTTCCGGCTGCAACGTACTTTTTCACCGCGTCCTCGTTCGCAACACCGCCACCGGAAGCCACGAATCACGGATTCGGGTTCGACACCTGCGGCCCGATCCGCCGTGAGAAGACACCTCGGAAATCTTCGTGGCCGCTGGAATCGGCCCTGCCAGCAATCTTCGTTTCCTCTTCGATAGTTCGGAGAGTTTTCGGGACGATGCAGGGAGAAATTTTGTTCCGTACTTCTTGGTCTATTAGTCAGGAGATTAGTAATTTTAGAGGATTCGTGCAGCTTCTGGCGAACGTCGCGACACTTACATTGTTGTACAGCGGTTCTAGATTCTATCGAAAATCTGGTTCTAGCAGTCGGTCTTGAAGGCGAGTTGTTTTAGAGGATTCGCGTAGCTTTAGGACTGTATGAGAGTACACATATAATTGTTCTCCATCGATTTTAGATGTTTGTAAACCTTGTTTCTGCTAATTAGTCTAAAAGATAAGTAGTGTTAGGGAATTCGTGCAGATTCTAGAAGACGTGAGAACACTATTACAATTTTCTTCATCGATCTTATGTATTGTACAGTGGATCGCAAAAGTATTCGTACACCTCTTAAAACGTAGTAACTATTTTAAAACTGTACTAAATGTCTTGATTATTTTTTTTAAATGATAGTGAGACTAGTAAACTATCAGACGATGACTGAAATGCTTTTTTCCCCTAATTTTGCTATTACTTTTATTTTTTAACTTCTTTATCTGAGCCTACGACGAAAATTTAAAAAATGTCTTTCGTATATCTCGGTACTCAGAGTCAAAGTTACCGAGATCTACGAGTGGCATTTTTTAAATTTCCGTCGTAGGCTCTGATAAAAAAGTTAAAAGTCAAGAGCTTTTTATTTTCCTTTGTCATTCTAAGCAATATCAAAATTAAAAAAAAAAGCATTTTGGTCATCGTCTAGTGGATCAGTCTCTCTGTCATCTAAAAGACAATCCAAGCCACTTAGATCAGTTTCCAAAAAGTTATTGCCTTTTTAAAGGTGTACGAACACTTTCGTGGGCCACTGTACGTAACCCTGCTTCTTTTGGTCTCAGTTTCGAAGAACAGTAGAGTATTTATACCATTTACAGTATTCGCGCAGCTTTCGGACCACGTAAAAACGCTCTCACATCGTTCGATACCGTTTTTACGTCACCTGGTCAACGCGCGAAGATCACCTAATACTCGCACAATGTAACCGCTCGTAACGTCTTCCATATCAAACACGCTCTCCCATAGAATCTCCCATAAGAATCAATGGCATCCTAAATCCTCGCTCGGATTTTTCCAAAGTCTAAAACTCGATCCAGTCTCGATGATCCGGCGTCCGTTGGCCGAGGATCCCACAAAAAGAATCGTGGCGGAAGCGTATCTCGATAGGACGTCTATCGAGACCCAACGGGCCCAACGTATTTGTCTCCCACTGTAAAAGACAGGAGCTGGTTTGTCCCGAAAGCGGATCGTCCGTTGCGGAAGCGTGGAAAAAAGCGGGCTGAATCGGGCAGGAAGGCGATCGCCTACGAACTTAGACCCGGGGCCGAAGGTTAGACCGTTAGATCCGTCCTTTCCGGAGTCAGTTTCACGAGCCTAATCTCGTCTAAACAAAGGAGCGCCTCGCGGCGCGTCCTGGTCCCGGTCCCGGGCCCGGGCCAGGACGAATCGTCCCGGTCCGGGATACAGGAGGAACCGGTATCCTGTCGCAGGACCGTTGAGAAGCCGCGTCCTATCGCGGTCGAACGGGGAAGAATAACGGGGCACGTGTGAAGGGAATCGAAGGAAAGCCCTTCGCCCTTCGCGATGCATATGCATGTCCACGGCGCGGAGAGAACGGCCGCGACCACGAGCTCGACGGATAGGCGACCCTTTTGTGTCCCGTCCCGTGATTGTTCCATTGTGCCTCGGAGGGGGTTGCTGGAGAGACAGGTTTCATTTATGGTCACGTATGGTAATGACTCTACAGTGTATATAGAGAGGAAGAGAGAAAGAGAGAGAGAGAGAGACCATGGTTGGCCCCTCCGACGTTATGGCAAGTGGGTAAACCGGAGGCAGCCAGTCGGGCAGGATGAGGAATCGCGTCCCGGTTACACGCACGAAAATTTGCATATTTTCGGCCCGCATCCTTCGACTCGCGTCCCACGTGGGAATCCACGGACTTTCCTCGGCCAACCGGTGCACCCAGCTCACTCCGTGAGCCGAGTGACGATGCTTTAACGGTTCCTTTTGGGACCCGAGGGAGCGCACCGGGCCCGCGGATCTAGGCCCCTCGATCATGGGCCCTGCCTACGCATACTTATCTTGACGGACAGACTCGGGAAAAACGGAAATCGAGAGGCCTGGAGGTGCTAAGACTCTCGTGGGCTGTTCCTCGGGATAGCGTCGTTATAGTTTCGTAAAATAAAAAGGAAAACCATCTATTTCGATCCGGCTGTGATAGTTGTTTAATGACGAGTCGAGCTTGATCAAAGTGCAAGGAGAGCGATGAAACCTAATTAGCAAGATATCCTGAAGGATCTGTTGCGCCAGAAGACAAGTATTTGCCATAAAGGGAATTAGGGTACTGGGTGATCCATTATTGCTGTTCCTTTGAATTGTTTTCGGACATAATTAACCCTTTGCAGTTGGGGGAATTTTAACTCGAAATCCAGAATAGTTTTTCTAATCTATGGTATTTCCAGTTTATACGTATGCGATTGAATTTTGCGACTCGAGCAACAGTTAAATTTTTAACAGTTTGTTTTGATAATGTTACAATTATTTTGAAACGCGATAAAACGATTTTTAATGGCACCTAAAAGTCGCCACTCGGTTGCATCGAGTGAGTCGTATTAAATTGCTGCATTCAAAAGTAAAGTAAATGAAAGAAATGAAAAATAAACAAAGTAAAAGAATATAAAAATATAATATGGCTTATTCGATAAATGTGAGGTTAATTGTACCCAAAAACGAACGAAAGGCGCAGCGATTGGCCATCCAACGGTAACTCGGTGCGTTTTTTTCAGCGAATTAGTATAAATTGTCGCAGAAAACAGCGCGATATAGCGAAATGCGTCGTAAATCAGCGGACCAATTAAGGGTTAATAGCACCCGCGACCGGAATCGGCGTACCCGGTCCGTTTGATTCGCAGCTGCGATTAAGCCGCGGTGCATCCTGCGTTCCCGGTGCTTTTTTTGCGGGCTGTCTGCATCGATTGCGCTCGAATATGCAGTCTCGGTGTGGCGTGGCCTTCGCGGTCGACGGAGGTCGTGGGTAACCCGAAACGCAACCGTGAACGAGACAATGAATCGTTTTCATCGACTCGACCTTTCCTTTTTCCGGTGTCCGCCGCGTGCCACCCTCGCAAAATCGCGACGCACGCCGCCCTGTCCCTCCCCGTCAAATCTACTTCCTGCACCGACGAATATTCGATCGAAATCGCGTACGCGACACGCGACGATAGAGTCGACAATGCCTCCAATAATAACAGATTCCTGATTAATGGAAATTCCAAATTCGCGACCCCTAAAACTCTTGCAACCTCGGAGTACAGTTTCGTTGAAGACATTTAAACTTGTAAAAATTTAAAAAACAAAAGTTAAAATTGCTTGCTACGAATCCCAATAATTTGACGGCGAATTTTATGGATTATACAGATACAATTTAACCAGTCAGCTGTTAAAATATTGCATCGAAAAGATGCTTTAAAAATTAACCCTTTCCACTCGAAGCCATTCTAACAGTAAATGTAAAATAATTTGTCTGACTTTGTGGTATTATTTCCATTTTGTATGACAAAGTGCATTTTATGTATATGAAATTGAGTTTGTGATTCGTAGAACAGTTACGCTTTCAACAATGTTTTCAATCTAAACTTTGATAGTATAAAAATTATCTTGGTTCGTGGTATAATAATAAAAAAAAAAAATAACAACGTGGTGTCTCAGAGTCACCGCTCGAGTACAATGGGATAATAGCGATTGACGCGGCTAATGATTTGTAAATTATACCTGAAAGTAATCCGGAGGCACAATAACCGGCACCACTACCCTAATGGGAAAGAGAGAGAGAGAGAGAGAGGGGGGAGAGAGACAGACAGACAGACAGAGATAGAGAGAGAGAGAGACCGACAGACAGACAGGCAGAGAAAGAGAGAGAGAGAGAGAGAGAGAGAGACCGACAGACAGACAGGCAGAGAGAGAGAGAGAGAGAGAGAGAGAGACCGACAGACAGACAGGTAGAGAGAGAGAGAGAGAGAGAGACCGACAGACAGACAGGCAGAGAGAGAGAGAGAGAGAGAGAAAGAGAGAGAGAGAAAGAGAACTGTATCTTTCGGCGAAGGTGCACCTCATCGAGACCATTCGATTTCTGGACCCAAAGCCGCGAAAGCGACAGAGATAAAAGAACGTACCCGTAGTCAATTATCGGGCCTCCGCAACCGGGTTGCAGTGGCCGTGGTTCCGGGGGTCCATAAAAGTACCAAAACACGTCGTAAACGGAACAATGCCCTGTTTTCGTTGCTCGGCCAGAACTTTCCACTTTTTCCCCGCAAAAACGGCTGCTTCGTGGAATTCGGTCATTGTCGTCGATGACCTTCGACGGTAGTATAGGAGTCCCAAAAAGCACCCGGGGTACCGTCATCGACGCCCTCCTCAGTCTCGGGAGCATAATGGACCACCAGGGCGGCATTTTCACCGTCGAGACGCGCAATTAGCAACAATGCGGGAAACCCCCTGCCAGGTGAGCTGCTGCCAGCCGACGATCTCTCGCCGAACCCGCATAAATCTTCCGGGAAGAAGCATCCTTCGCGGCCACTCGGCCGAGCCTCTGTTCGCGTGACGTCGTCGCTCTACCTCCCGTCGACTTTATTTTGCCAACACCGTGGTATTAGGAGCGAGCCGTGCTTTCGGAGAAGTGCAGCTCGATCTCAAGATCTCAGGGACTGCGCGGCCCGAAGAGGCCCCCGGGGCCCCGGTGCTCGGATCGGTCGAGCGTTGTTGCGACTGCCACGCACGCGATTTCGGGGTCGAGCGCGGTGCGCGTACCATCTGTTAAGGAAATTAGCGGCCGGTTGACCCCTGTACCGTTTAACCCTCTCCATCACGGGTCACGGATTAAATTAGCCCGTCGGGGAGTCACGTGGAAATCTGCGCTCGCCACGGCCACTAAATTCGGCGATGCACGGACCCTCGTCCTTTAATACCGTTGGGTGCCACGTCGGTCACTTATGGGTGACATTAATCGACGACCAGTTTCTAACATTCGTTTTTATCGTGCTATACTTGAAGAAACTGAATTTCACCAGGATGTTCGAGTCGCGACATTACTAAAACTCGAATTTTCACTTTCTAGTTTCTGCTTCATCGATCAGATTACTTTTCTGTGTGAATTTTTTTGGGGGGAAGGGGTCGTTTTTCGGCACACGACGTATTGATTTGTCAGGGAAAAGGAGCCGATCTTGGATTATTTCAGAATTTTCAAAATGTGGATCCAAAATCAGGAAATAGGCAACGTGATGACCAAACAGACAGTCGTCTTTCACGAGGCAGAGACGGAATCTAAATCCAGATCTAGCGACGATCTTCGAGGAGCCGGTGCTGTGCGGTGTATCGTGCAATGTCGCGAGCGATTTCGTAACGAGCGAATCGCGCGTTAGCTGCTTCCAGGACGCGTTTAACGGCAAGGTGGTTAAGCGACTCCTCTTCAGTTATTCCGCCACGTTCGTCCTTCCCTCCGAGGGCTCGCTCTTCCTTTTTCCTGCCTGTTCTCTCTGTCTGTTTGTCTCTTTCTCTCTCTCTCTCTCTCTCTCTCGTCTCCGTTTCGCGTGGAAGGAGAAGCGAGTCGAAAAGAGAAAGAGAGAGAACGAGAGAAGGATGGGCGATCCTTCGTGTGTGGTCCTCGTGGAGTCCTCGGTCAACTCGGAGCCGAGGTGTCGCGTTGTGTGTGGCGCGCTACGGTGTCTCTTGCGTCGCGGCGACTCGTCCCACGTGAACCGCCATAAGCATCGAACAATTCGGGTCCGCTTGCGAGCACTTAGGATACCCGGCAACCAGAGTCCTCCTCGGTCCAAGGCGCCCCGACCCCCTACGGGGACCCATGATGTCTGCGTTCGGTTCTCTCTGCTCCTGCCTCTCTGTTCAAATTTTCAAATCCTCTTGGAAAAAGTCGTTTCCTAACATCTGGCGACCCTGGGTTGCCATACATCGGCGATAAATCGCTCTTCGCTTCGATGCTCGCAGCAGAAGATGTCGGTCTTTCGTAAGCTAGTCCCTAAACTAGCCCTTCTAATTGGTCATTCGGTACAATTTAAAAAACAAAATATTCCGTTTTAATACTAGTGCCCAACGAGCACTAGGAATGCCCGACGCGTATTGTTTTAGAAGAATTGCGAGAATATGAATTTACTTAGACGTCATGCTATTTTTATTATAGCATGAAATGCTTTTATTATACTTATTTTATATTATTTATTTTATTATATTTTTATTATTTGCTGCAAGCAATAATTCAATCGCTTCCTGTGAAAGACTTTTCGTTCTTCCAGCAGCTTTAAAATAAAAAATATGGAACAAGGCATTTTAACCGGCTCAGTAGGTTTGCGGTCAAAGAGTGTACCAATACACGATTAACCACTGAATTTATGGGTAATCGATTTAACATGGTAAGTTCGTCGTACACATTTTTGCACTGCGTTGCAACGGCGACGCCATAAATCCTGAGAAAGAACAGGATGCATTTTAAAACAGAGTAACTATTGCGAAATTAGACTTTAGATCACTTTATTTATTCGGTGATCCATAAACCTTGACCCTCTTTCATTTGGGTGCTACAGCAATTTCTCCCTAATTCGCGCTCCGATCGCGCAGAAAAATGGACAATTTGCGAAGAGGAGATACGATTATTCGAGCCTCGCGTCCCGTTTTTTACAGTTGTTGACAATCTGTATCCATAAAAACGAGTCTTCTCTTCCCAAATTGTCCATTCTCTTGCGCGATCTGAGCGCGAATTAGGGAGAATTTACGGTACCTCGTCACGCTACCGCGACGGAAGATCGGTTGAACGGCAACGTAACCAATAAGTATCTGTAGAGCAGGAAGATCTTCGGGGAATCGTTCGGGACCTTCGATCGCTATCCAGGTCCGAAGGGCAGGCCCCTCTAATCTCGGCTGCTAACCCGCCCCCCGAGCCCGGACAATTAATCACGAATTTCACACCTCGATTCGGCCGCGCGAGAAATAAAGGAAACACGTCGGTGCTCCTTTCTCGGATCCTGGGCCCCGGCGTCGGGGCCCGACGCTGGTCCAGGGCCTCTGAATAGAGGCGCAGCGCCGCGGCGCGAGGTGGGGAATCGGCTCGGAAACCGTGCAACAGCCGTAGAAGCTCGGTGTCGGCGCGACGAATCGTTAAACTGTGCTGCATTGACAAATGATTCGAACGCCGTTCGCAGCGCCGAAACCGGAGGACCTCCCACATCGTGCGAGGTCCGCCCGCAGAGATTTCGAGGCTCCTTTCCTCTTTCTCGTGTTTTCTCCCCGCCTCAAGGTTGCCGGCCGTTCCCGAATGACACGGTCCTCCCCCCGGATTAAAAATAGCGCTCCTCCTCCCGCCGCCGAGTTTCCTCGCCGCTCGAGCCGCGGATCGCCTACGGAATCGCCGGCATTAGGTGTCCGAAGGGACCCCCGACCCACCGGTTGCACACCGCGATTAGAATCCCGCGGCGGGCCCCAGGATTCACCGCGAAACCCGGTCGCAAATTTACGGGCTGTTCGTTTCTTCCTTTATCAGTTTCGATTTTCTGAAATCCTGCCGCCCTTAAATCCGTCGAATCGTTCACCGTTCTCTACAACATGTCGCAACCGAAGGACGATCTTGTTCATTTTCTGAGGGGGGATTTTTTAAGTTTTTTTTCGGGCAGGTTGTACTCGTGTTGCGCAGTCTCATTTTTAGAAAAATTGGATGGATCATCGACGGAATTCGACGATGAGTTTTATATGTGAGAATTAGAAATACTTTTGTAGAAAATAATTTAATTATATATGCGTGTATTGCGTCAAAAATGCCGAAGAAATTATTATTATTATACTTATTATTAGACTGTTGATTTTTATACAGAATAAAAATTGTCTGCGCTTATTGCAAGGTGTAGAAGCTGCCATAGACGGTACTTTTTCATTCTATAAATGTTGTTCTTGTTTCGCATTTGGTCTAGTCATCTTTAATGTTATATCATTTAACGTTAACATACAGAGTGTCGCATTGGTCACATGTTACACTAATTTTTAGCTAGGATTTGAAATTAATTTTCACTGGAATATATTGAACGAATATATTGAACATTTCCTATCGTAAATTCGAACCTTCTGCTTTCAATTTTTCTCAATCAAATAACTATGATATCGCCAGAATTTTCTATATACGACACTCAACATGTCAATAACAGAAATTTTGATATTCTACAACGATTCGAGCACACCATAACTAAACCCATGCAATTAGACAGCAGAGCTCCGGTCCCAAAAACGTTCTAAAACCAAGCAAGAAACGCGCCGGATATCCAGAACCACTGTCGCACACAGTTGAATTTCTAGAAAAATTTCCCGGACGCCGGCCAGCACCGGACAATATTTGCGCAGCAATTTTACAGTATCAGGAGAAGGCCCGATCGAGTGGGCAGAGACAGCGGCGCAAGGTCTCGTTCGCGGAAATCTTGAACAGACGACTTGACCGATCGGCCTGGCAGGAATCCGCCGCGCGACACCGCGCAAACAGAGGAAAGTTGGCAAATATTTTCGTTGGCGTAGTTGTGCGCGCCACAAGTCTTCCAGAAATCGGGGGACGGGCGCGAAGGAGGGCGCAGCCGGAGAAACGGGGGTAGGCCGGCGCGACCGGGCCCGAAACCGTGTTTGAGAAAAGTAAAAGCACGCTGCGAAGCGGTCGGACCGGCGGTCGGCCTGTTTATTTTTGACCTCGTGAACCATCCAAGGGGTCTCGCCAGGTTTACGGGCAAGGTAAAATCCTCGTCTCCCCTGGGTCGTGGCCGACGGCGCTCTCTCACTCGACGGACAGAATATTTTCGGATCGTTCTGTCTGGGGGTTGCGCACCCGAAAAACCCACGCACGAAATGCTCGCGAGCCGATCTTTTAACCCTTTCGCTTCCTCGGATTTCGACGCGCGGAGCCGGTTCGCCGGGGAAAATATTTTTTCACGTTCTCGGGACTCCTTCGTGGAGGTCTGAAAGCATTTTATAATCGTCGTCCGACGTTCAGAAATTGGATTCGTCAGAATTCATGGAATCTGGAAAGATCTCGTTGACCAGGTTTCTATCGCTTTCTTAGATTCTTCAGGGTTAGTTCTTTATATATAGACCTCTACTGATCTTATTGTAGCGCGTGAAACTAAAAGGTAGAAAAAGGGTACAAAATTTGTACCTTAAAGGTGCAACCTCTAGTTGAAATAAATCAAGCGAAGCAGAAGAGTTTAAAGTGTTTTAAGATGTTCTTCTTGTCTAGAGATTTATTTTCTTTTACATTTTCTTAAGGACGTTGTTTCAGCATGAAAAAGTAAGCTTGAACTTTTGAAACATTGCCAAACATAATTGTACAAAATCGCAGAGTCGTACAATCCACTGATCCAATGAAAAAAATTCTAAGGAAATAAAGAAAATAATCGTCTAGACCAGAAGACCCCCCTGAAAGAAATTGTCGAGGATTGGTAGACGGTAAATCGGATCGACACGCGCGTCGAGTCCTTTGCGAGCAGGCCACGCGGCAAGGAGGATCCTCGGATAGAGGATAATCGATAGACGAACCGTTAGGCGACGATTTCCTTATTGCTCGGCAGCCGGCTCGCCTGGGCCGTGGATATTAAAGGGGTAATGAAGACGTCGCCGAGGTCGTGATAAAGGGCAACAGAAGTTTAAGTGACACCGTGTAGTCTCGACGGGGGTCTGTCGGATCCCAGGGCCTGGCGGCGGATCGCCGGGCCCCGCTCGCCCGGCGCCAGGGGCCTATTAAAAATGATGCTTAAAGAACGAATTATGGAAATGAGCCGTTATACCAGCTCCGGGTTCCCATATTACCGACGACTTAGCTCGCTCGCGTTGAAATTACAGGTTGCGCCCGTTCTCTCCCCCCCTCTCGCCCCGTTTCCTCTCCCCACTCGCGTTCTAAGCCGGGAAAGGCCCCGGACCCCTCGGGGAGGAATACATTACGTTGATTTTCGGAATTTAAGATTAAATCCTCCCGCCGCGGGGGCTCTTCTCTGCGTCTCTCTCTCTCTCTCTCTCTCTCTCTCTCTCCGGCGGCCTCTTCCTGCATCGGATCCTGCGCGTCATCGTCAATGATCTACCCCCTCCACAGGTTCGCCTCTTCGAGCCTCCCCCCTCTTCGGCGAATGGGCCCGGCGATCGCAGAATGCAGCGTCGTCGTTCTTGTCTACGCTAGAATTTGTCTCTGCTGTCTGCGGGACGGAATTTTGAAGAATCTTCGACACTTTGCATGTCCCCCGATATCTCCATTAAAGCCAGTCGATTATCGTTGTAATTACGTTAATATAAGTAAATTACACGTTATAAACATAAACGCGGGCCTATTTCAATCAATCCGCGCGGTTTTACGAAAGGCTAAATAAATTAGTCCGGAACATCATGGGTCCCGGTCTCAGAATGTTTATGTTTAGACGAGAGATCGTAAATCCTCTTCGGCTTTCTGAAACACAAAACCTGCCGTGTCGGACGAGATGACCGGTTTTATATTCTTTTTTGTATCTTGAAATTACCGAAATTATATGAACTGTTCCGTAGCAAACGGTTGAATAAATCCTTTAATTCGAGCGTACGTTATCGTAACAACAGCGAGAAGTCTAAATGAAGCAACGAAGCTCGATGGTGGATTTTTGGGTCTCGCTTTATAGCTGAATTAGCAGACGCGAAGAAAAAAGAAATCGTTCGCAGTATACGCAGATCGCAACCGAAATGTAGAATTCGGGCAATAGAGCTGGTTACTGTGGGGCGACACATTCACTTTTTTCCATCTTTCCACCTTTTTTCGGGCATAATTCACTTTATATTTATCGAATATGTTGAATTGTTCGACTCAAAAATATACCAAAATGTAAGATATATGAAATATAATAATAAATACAAAAATATAAAAATTTAATATAATAGTAATTAGTGGTTTATCATAATGGACCGAAGACACAGAGCAATTGGTCACCCCACAGTAACCAGCTCCACTGTCCTACTGCACGTATCAATAAAAATGAAATCTGACGCTGCAATTAGACACATACTATAAATATAATATAATATTATATAAGACATATTAAAGTTGTTTATTCGAGAATAAACAGAATAAGGGAATAAAATGTGTGTAATCGGCACACAAATATTTAACGACTGGTCGGATATTTTGGAATACTTTATGAAATCGCAGAATTCAGGAATTACAGTAAATTCTCCCTAATTGACGCAACTCCCTTGTACACGAAAATGAACGATTTGGGAGCAGGAGATCTTTCCAAATCGTTATATACGAGGTAAATAAACCGTAAGAAAAGACGAAGTCAGAACGTCAACACTGAAATCGCAAGGGGCGCCGACGGAGCCGCGACGAAAATCTAAAAAAATGCAAGATCTCGGTAATATATATGCATATTGAAAGTTCCATCGAAATCGACTGTCGCAAAAGTGAAGTTGCAAGCGTTAAGATATTCTTGAAATTGCAGATTTCTCACGCTTATTAGGCGAAAGTGTCAAACAAATCGGAGAAGGTTTCCGCGCGGCCCGAATGGGGCCAGGGAGGGGAGCACCCTCTGCGGGATCTATTCGTGCGGCGCGATCGTCCGAAAATAGTGTCCTCGGTTATCCGAACTCGGTTGCGTAAAGGGACGGAAAAGAAAAATAGTACGCGCGGAGAGGTTTCACGGAGCCGACACGAAAAATGACCGGCGACGATCATCGTTCGGCGTACCGCGTCGCGATAACGCGATTCGGGTCACGCGCGATATTTAAACGCAGAAACGATCGCGCGTGAGAAAATCTAACGGTCGGGGAGCCAGCCCGGTTGCGCTCGGCGCGCGTCACGCTCGCGTATCGTAAACGATTTCTCGCAATCTCGTAATAACCTGAGACCCGTAAAGGTCACCGCGAGATTTCCGAGAAGCCAGCTGTGCTGCCGAGAGGAGCAGCTCCCCCCTCGCCCCCTCCGCTCGTCGCACTCCGCGTTTTTCTCTTTCGCCGGTTATTATTAAAACGCAGTCGACGCGCTATCGATCGAGAAAATCCGACGCAGATAGCTCCACGCTCCAGAAAAATATGTTATCTCGAGCCCCGATCGAAAGTTGCGAACGCCGTCGCGTAACGCTACGGCTGTTTGCGTTCGCGATATATCCTTTGTTCTGTTCCAAGGAAAGCGATAGCGATACCGTTTTCGCAACTCCGTATCGCGAGAGTAATCGATCGGGCTCCGGCACCTTCGCGGAACGGGATTAGAGGCTGATATTGGTCGGCGCTGATAAGTCGTTGGGTCGGGGACCGAGGGGGTCCAAGGAGCTCGAGTGTCTGGAAAACATGTGTTCTTCGTGGGAAAGTTCCCTTCGTTCGATCTTGCTTGGCCTGCCGCCTAGCAGCAAAAAGAAGAGATATCTAACGCGAGAGCTACGTCGAAGGGTTCACGAAGAAGACGACGTAATGATTCATCCGTGGAAAGTTGTTCTACGTGTGTGTTTGTTTGGGTCGAACCGGCTGATCGGATGAAGATCCGAACAGATCGTTTTAGGGGGCACGATTCACGTCTACGAAACGATAATGAGACCGATGTGGACGTGCAAGCTGGGTATGAACAACTTGGAAGGAACGTAGTTTCAAGCCTTATTTAGTTATCTCTTTGAATATAGTAGGAAACATGATCACACACACACACACAATAAACGATATTAATGCGACATGCAACAAGCTAGAAATTCCACTTCGGAGGAAAACTCGAAATTTTTACGGGATGAAATATGGTTTTTGAATTAGTTTGGATCAGTTTGAGCATGATTATCTTCCGAAAGAAAATGATGCATGCTCCATAGAAGTCTGTAAGAAGCTATACTATCTATATATTTCTTTGAAATATACTGGAGAACATGATCATCGTCCAGAAAACAATAACGATACCGGTGCAACACGCAACAAGCTAGCAATTTCATTTTTAAGGAAACCTCAGAACTTCTGTCATTCGAAAACTCCTAGAATTAGTCCTAATCCTAGAATTAGTTTGCATCAGTTTGAGCCTGATCCTCTTCCAAAATCAAGTGATGTATACGAAGAGAACTATCTGCAAGTCTGAAAGTTCCTGCATTCACAGTAATGTCTCTCTAATTGACGCTTGGATTGTCCACGAAAATGAACAATTTGGGGAGAAGAGATACGACTATTCAATCCTTGCAACTCGTTTTTATAGTTACAAACTGTCAACAACTATAAAAACGAACCGGTAAAGCTCGAATAATCGCGTCTCCTCTCCCCAAACTGTTCATTTTTGTGCACAATCTGTGCGACAGTTAGGGAGACATTACTATATGTGCTAGAGGACATGATCCTCGCCCAAAAGACAATAACGGACCAACGCAGGCCCACACACGAGCTAACATTACCATCTCGAAGGAAACTCGTAAACTTCTACCAGCACAAAGCACAGGTTTCCTCGATCAGTTTTGCTAACCAATGTTCTACCATAAGTGTCCTATTACCCGAACACCCGTCGTTCCTGCGAATCCAGCTCACCGAGGGCTGGCTTTCAAAGTGTCGGGAAGGTTGAAAGTCTTCTATCGTGCAACGCAGAGAGAGCGTACCGTACGTCGCTCGGAGGTTCAGGGGGGGAACGAAGATGGATGAGCCGCCAGGGGTCGAAAGAATCGAGAGGATAACGGAGAGGAGCCGAGCCGGGAGGAGTTCGCGGGAGGATGCGCGGCTGGCGAGTGCCGCGTCCGACGGTGCCGAAGTCCTTATAAACCGGTCACGTGACGGCGACGTACCGACGAATCAGCGGACGGTAGCGCCGCCAAGGAGGGAAGCGAAGAGGGACCCGAAGAGGGAGCCGAAGAGGGAGCCGAAGAGGAACCGGGACCGCGAGAGGAACGAGAGGAAGAGGCCGACGAGGATAGGAGGGAGATGAGAGACACGAAAGTTCGCTTCTTTCTCGGTAGCAAGGTTCGAGTCGGCGGAGAGGTAGAGGACCCCTGGCGTGCTCTCCCGCTGTGACCGGTAGCCATCCTCTGTCCCGTTCGTAATACCTATCGGAGAACGGTGTGTGCGTGCACCGTGATCGGACGCGGCCGTCGCGCACAGACACGCGGACCGATCCCGGGGCCTCACCACCTCTCGGTGTGCGATCGAGGACGATCGTGAGGCGAGCAGGCCGCAGGACTGCAGGCGCACGCCATACCGATATTAATATTCCATCCTGAAACGTGATAAATCACCGAAGGATGCGCGTCGTTCATCCCCAGCGGCGACCTCGACGTCGCTCTCGTGTTACCCCCCAAGGTCGCCGCGGGCGAACCGTATCCGGACCGCTTCGCAGGCGCGGGACTCTTCGCAGGGTCCCCTCGCGGGACAAATGGGGACCGAGCGCGGCTTCGTTTTGCCAACTTTGGAATATCGATCTCGATTCGAGGGTTGTTTACGAGAGCGAGAGAGAGAGAGAGAGAGGGAGAGAGAGAGAGAGAGAGAGGAGAGTTGTTTTCACGCTGCGTTTATTTTATAGTTTATGCATTCGTTTGTACAGCATATTTATCAGCGAGATATTTCGGGATTCATCCCTCTGGTATGCGACAAATTAAAGTTCCAAGCAGAACCGCTCAGCGGTACCTTGATGAAAAAAATCCGCAAAACTCACCCGGTTCGCAGCGATTTCCTTCCGCGTGCCCCGCACAGCTTTGGTACCGTCATGGCGCGTTCTATCGTCTCGATCGTTTGGAATTCGAATCGGCGCGGCGCGAGCATTCTCCGAGTTCGCACCTAGCCGGCACTCTCGTTCCTGGAGACAAAGACGACCGGATGAGAGTTCGTGAGAGTTTGTGGGAAAGAATCGGACGGAACACCGTCTAGGCGAGACTGTTTGGAGCGCGAGGAGACCGATCGAACGAGGATCGAAGTAGCTTTCGAGGGTCATCGAAGCGGCTCGCCGGGGTTCCTCGGGATTCCTGGGCGCTCGTTTTCGCGGGAGACGCGTCTCTCACGGCACTCGAGGCACTCGCGCCCCCGTATCGGTTACCAGCGGGGCGAAAAAGGAGTAACGAGGAGCAAGGCTCGCTGCTCGGGCCCCCAACGGGGCGATCGAATAAAAATCGGCGCGTCGAGCACGTCTACGCTAGACGACGCGAACCGCGGGAATTTCAACCCCCGCTGCGAGGCCGACCGCGGCGCGAGGCTTCTGCTGCGATCGCGGGCCCGATCCTGCACCCTCCTTTCACAGGGTATTTCTGTAGTGGCAGCCACACGCAACGCGACACGCGTTCTATACACCAGACCGTTCGTATCGGCGCTGCTTAAAGGCCGAATGCGCACGGGTTACTTGTTAAGGCTTGCTCGGAGGTCCTGGAGAACCTCCGAGACGTCCTCGGCGTCCTGTTCTCGCGTTCCTGCGTCCCTCCTTCTCTCACGAGGCGTGCGAGCATCCTCCTGCAGGCACCCACCGAATGGTAGACACTTAGCTAGCTAGGTTTCCAGGAGGTCAACGAAGTCGCAGCTGCTTGGGAGTCGCGAGATTAAGGCGGATTCTGAAGGGTTTGCCACTTTGGCTGGTCCTTTAATCTCACTGCAAGCTACCGAATACTCGGACTCCGACTAGATAGGTTTCTAGAGGCAGGTCGCAGCTTCTGGGCAGTAACGAGATTAACCCTTAACCGGATTACGGTGATCGCGGCGGCCCCGCGCAAGTTTAAACGAATAATCATTATGATAGGTTAATGCGATTCGTGAAAAATTCGCGCGATCCTCTATTAACTCGCGAAGCGTCAACGTTTTTATAGTTGTTGACAATCGATAACCATAAAAAATGAACCGCAAGGCTTGAACAATCGTATCTCCTCTTCCAAAATTGGCCATTTTTGTGGACCATCTGAGCATCAATTAGAGAGACATTACTGTAACTCGAAAGTATGCAATATTTACTGAGACAAGTAACTTAAGGGTTGAGACTGATTCTGAAGCTTCGAGCACCTCAGCCCCGGCCCTTTAATTATTATTGATTCTTCTGCTTCTTTCTCTGTTCCAAGACAATTCTGGAAGCTTCTCCGCTCGAGAAAGTCTCCAGAAAGATTCGGTCTGGATGTCCTGGGACCACCGTGTAGCATTTTTTCTTCGTCTCGAGTCTTGTTCTACGAATACAGCTTTACGCGATTAAAATGGAAGAATTGTCCCGCTACCGAAAGCAAGCTTCTAGCAAGCCGGGTTCTCGAAAGTCGCTCCACGCGAGGAATACCGACATCAAATCTAAATGAAAGATCAGAGACGGAGAGGAGGGGTTGAGCCAGTGAAACCTCTTTCGGTGTTTCACCGGGCCCGAAAGCGAAAAAGAAGAGCGAGAAAGAAAGAGACTAAGAGAGAGAGAGAGAGAGAGAGAGAGAGAGAGAGAGAGAGACAGGGGGGGCAAGGTTGGAGGTGGAAGGATCAAGGGAAAGGGCTATCCGAGTCGGATCTCAATCTAAAAACTCTGAACATATTTTCTCGAGTTTAGAGCCGGGCCTGAATCTCTCATTGGCCGTCGTGGAATCTCCGTCTCTGGTTGTCCATCTGTCTCTCTCTCCCTCTCCCTTCCTCTCTCCCGCGACGCGTACCTTTCCACCCGTTACCGTCCTTTTCTCGGTCTCCTCTACCTGTTCGCCGCGTTCCTCGAGATCAAAGCGAGCCGACGCCGGCAGTTCGGTCCGTGGGGTGTCATGCGAGACAGGGGGTGGGAACGGGCGGGGGTGGAAGGGCCGGGAGAGGGCTGTTAGTACCATATTCGTTAATATCCCCGGGTCTCGACCGCTGGGGTTACTTAAAACACCGGGTTACCGTTCCGACTAGGTAGCATCGATTCGGAGATCTTCTTATCTTTTTTGGAATTAAGTGTGTCCGTGTGCTCAGATCGACAATGGGCTCTCGTTTCTGTTCAACACTCCCGCGTCAACCGTATTCGTTGCGCCAATCTTCCTGATTTTATCGGGGTCGGCGAAACTTGACCCTTCGCGCTCGACGCTGTTTTAATTCGAAGTTCGAAACGTGTTTTCTGATCTATAGTATTCCTGTTTCACATTGATTTATCGCGATCCATGCGTGTGAAATATTTATATTTGCAATTCTAACAGTTTTATTTTTTAAATATAAACGAATATATATATAATTATTTCGAGAAATGGTATAGCAATTTTTAGCGGCGCCTCAGTGTCGCCTCTCGAGTGCAAAGGGTTTAGTTTTAAAGCAGAAACTTAACTTTTTGATTCTAATTTAATCGAATAAGATACCTCGATTCTGTGAAATTGTCGATCGCATTTTAAATCGACTGGCAATGTTTTCTTTCCATAGATGCAAAGACATCCTTCTGAACTACAGCAAATTCGTCCCAATTATCCTTCAGCTTGCAAACAAAAATAGACAATTTGGGAAGAGAAGATACGATTACTCGAACCTCGTACCTCTTTTTTATAATTGTTAGCGATCCGCAACTATGAAAACAAGCCGCGAGGCTCGAATAATCGTATCTTCTCTTCCGAAAAGATTTTTCTTTGCAAGCTGAAGGTTAAATTGGAAGGAATTTCCTGTAGTTTTGGAAGGGTGGTTTCCCAACCTGGTAAAGAAACAACACCAGGATCAGTTTTCTACGACTCGGAAGGCCCCCCAAAATCGTCCACAATGACTAAGGCAACGGATGCCAGGATTTAGTTCAGATTTACCCCATGATTTACACTGTCCGCACGAGGACAGTGTCCAGGAACCGAGGTAAAAGATACGAAGATCGACGCATCGCTGCGGGAAGCTCAATCGGCACCCCGTGGGACACCGTGAAAAATTCGAGGACCGATAGTATCGCCAGGGGAGGACAGGGCGCCGCAGGTTGATCATCTTCGAGTTAAGGCCGAGAAACAATGGCTGCCGTGTACCTCGGGAAATCCTTTATTTTTTTCTGGAACGTCTATCTTCCGTCTGGCATCTGCCGTGTCGCCTCACCATTCTTCGTCCCATTGTTGCCGCCCGGTCTCTAATGCCTGTTTGATCGTTCCTCGATCTCTCGTCGGGCATCCTTCCGGTTATCCCCGCTCGCCGCGCGGATCCTTCCTCGATCCATTCTCGATCCTTTAGCCGGCGATCCGCATTTCGACTTATGCCGGCAATTAAGAATAATTCCGGCCTGTTCTCTGGTCCCGATAGCCGAAGCGTGCTGTAGAAACGATAAGAGGACACATTGGCACCGAATGAATCATGTGTGCGATAGAACGTGTTAAAATAGAGACTTGTTCGAGCAACACGACGGTACAAAAAGTGTATCAACAGGGCCAAATGGCTCGTTCAAGGCTGCTCGTTTCACAACAACCGGCCGAAACTATAAAGAGAAGCTCCTCCGCGGGAATACAATCGCGGTCTCGGCGATCACAGTTCCAAGGCCTTTCTTTGGGCTCCGAATAAGGTCTATCACGCGGAGATCACGAAGATCGCAGAGTTTTCCGTGACGGCCGCGTGTTGAGAACCGGATCTATCAGCGATATCGCGGACAGATAACGGCGAAAAATAACCGCTCGCCGGCACGCATCGCGTTCGAACGTTAATTTCACTCGTATCTTGTCACGACCAACGCTAACGGACCCCCCTGATCCTCTTATCCGGGGCCGCCGATACGGCGCACGGACGTCGATGGTTGTTTTCCGACGTTCGCCCGACTCGTCCCGCGATCCGTTTCTCGAACACACGCAGATTCGCCCGTAAAAATCGTTCGATCGATAAGCGAACACGAAAAGAAGTTCGATCGCTCGCGATTAGATCTCGTATCGTCGACAAGGACGGAAATAACAATTACGACGGTTCTACGGCCGCTGAGAACCCCTGGGACTGATAGCAACAGGTGGATCTTGATTCCAGCGCGTGCTTGTTTACCGACAAGCACCAGACGAGTGAAGTCTGCCTCCCCGCGAGATTAGATTGCCGTTCGATTAGCGGCTCGACGTCGAGGCTCCCCGCCCTACCGTTGTCGTCGACGATGTTTCGGAAATCTTCTGCGAAGATCCGCTAATTTTTCAGATGCCGCGTTTCTCCTCGAATGATGTCCGCGCAATTTGAAGCCGATCAAAAGAAAGCCTCGGACGATTTTCACCGAAGATCCACAGTCTAGTGATATCGAGGGGGGGACCGATTTTGGTCCCCCCTTTTTCTCGGACCTTTTCCGACCTTCTCCAACGGCTCGAAAATTTCTCACGCGCCACCGGGTTCCCGCAAGCTCCGGGAACATCCCGGGTTTTGTTCGCGGGGCTCCAATTGTCGAGGAAAAAGCGGGGCGATATAGCCTCGTTCGACTTCTCATTCAAGCCGAGTAGGATCGTTTAGCCTACGGGATGGATGGTCGTCTGCCTTGCGCATCTGTTGCGTCCGGAGGAAATGGTTTTCCTCCGTTCCATTGAACTTGATCGCAACCTTGACACACTGTCGCTCATCATCGTTTAATGCGAAGCCTTTAGCTCGTGCACCGCTGGCCACCGAAACGTTGTCTGCTCTTTCCTCATCTCGGGCTATTATAATTAGCCAGCTGGTTATTCCAGCCAGTTATTGTAGCTGGCTCACTAGTCATTAACGCTGAACCTACCGAGCCGATCGATTTCACAATTTCGATTGTAAAGTCGCTGAAATTGTGATACGAATAATACGAATAATAAATAATATAAAGCCGCTGAATTCGATAGCGATTGAATGAATGTCTCGATCGAAACGAACGTTATTGTTTGCGTGTAAGACGCTACATAGCTGTTTCTCCAGACCAGATATTTTATCTCGTTCCAACTTGTTAAGACAAGAGTTTCATAGAGTTAATTATAACCAATTGAATTGTTTGAACGGAATGTTCGTTACTGTAAATAGATTATGGGCATCGCTCATCTCGTTTTCGTACACTTTCAGAATATAACCCTTTGCACTCGACCGGCGACTCTGAGGCGACACTAAAAATTGCTGTACCATTTTTTAAAAGAATTTTCTTACTTTTGCGTTTAATAAATTGTTAAGAAATAGAAACCTTCCGTAAGCAAACAGGTTAAATCTCCAATGCATCAAATAAAAGCAACCATATCGAATGGAAATACTGTAGCTTGAAACAAATGCTTTCATTCTCGGGTTGAAATAGCCTCGACTGCAAAAGGTTAAAAGTAAATTTAAAAGCTCTGTATAATTTTGGTATAATTGTTGCCATAGTCTTTAACATTTTTGCTACGCTAAAGGGTCTAGAACTCGCATATATAAATAAATTCTAAATAAATCGAAAAATAAATCGTAAGATTTAAATAAATACAGACTCGTTAGGTTACTGTTAAACTGTTCTATTCAATTCTAAAAGTGTGTCCTAGCGTACACTTTACCGCCCAAGCGTCGAAGACCACGTACAACGAGACTCGTACGATCACCTTGAGAGGTTATTTCGGCATAACATTTTGGAACAAAGTTCCGTCCCGCCCGCCGCATCGCCGCACGGTAAAGTACGCGCTCGCGAAGAACAAAGTCCCTGGCATCTCCGAGAAGCGGTGTCGTCGCGTTATCGCCCCCCGGTGTTAGCGAGCTGCCGCGAATGGATGCTCGCTGGCTGAGTCAACAGATCGAGCGGGCAGAGGTGAGACTTCGCTGTCGCGAAGAGGATTCCGCCGCGGCCCCCTGCCACGGTGTTCCGGCGGTTTAAAGTCCGGTTGCGAAAGTCCGCGGCAAGGTCCTCGCGAACGACAGATCGATTCGATTCCACGGGATAAAGATCGTCTAGCGATAAGGATCTGCACGGACGGCGGAGATCGCGCGCGAAGGCGGACCCGGGTGTCGCGGATCGTTCACAAACAAAATCCTTAAGCCGGCGCGGTATCGAAAACGCGTCGAGAATCGCCGGATCTCCGCCGCGTTTCGATCGCGTTCTCTCCCACCGATGCGGCATTTCGGATGGACGATCGCCCGCGAGGTGCGGCCTCGCGATCGACTGACGTCAAGCCTCGGGCCGGCTATCGGTCTCGGAGGAAAAATTTCGCGTTACGTAAGCGGATTCGTCAGCGACCAAGGCGAAGACGGTGGCTCGCTTATCGCGCGCGCCAGGCCGAGCCGGCGCGGCAGCTGAACGAAAATTGGATCCGTCTCGCTGACAGATGCACTCGAGGGACCGGTCGGCAGAGTGACCGGGCCCCGATCGTTTCGCGCGACCACCGATTGGCCCTGTCCCCTTCGGCCTTGAATTTATTCCGTCCCCGGCCGGCTGACCGTCGCGCGCACGGACAACCTTGCGCGGTCCCGAAACGATCCAGCGATCAATGATCGTCGCGCGAGCCCGTATCGTTCCCCGCGAAATCGATACGGCCGCGCCTGTTATCGCGCCGCGAGCAGCTTGATACGTTCTCCTGCGGCGAGCGCACGGTACGTACATTGCGACCGATGCGAGACGCGTTCATTTATCTAGTTGAAATTTATGGGAATTTAATGCCAGGGTCTTCCGTCGTACATGATCTTGCACTGCCCGAAGACAGCCGTACGTGTCAATTCTTGATCAACGTCGGTCGCCTTGGTAGGTGCGACCGCACTTCCTGACTCCGTGAAAACACTTTCGACTTCTTCCACGAAATTTCGCGGCCCAACTTTTAACTTTCCGCTCGCGAAAACGCGCGTCTTTCGAGCGCAATTCGACGATCCGTGGAACACGGATGCTCGTGTTCGCGCGTTTATGAAAACAAAAATATCGTCGGGGACAGCGCGAGCCGCGAGTCCTCGAAGAGTCCAATTTATCGATAAGATCGAGCGAGCGAACTTTGCTCGGTTCGATTCGACGAGCAAATATATTCGAATCAAAGCGTCCGTCCTCGCCGAGGAGCGAATCCGGAGCACGGCGAAGAAAAGTCGCGCGTGCAACAACAAACGTGCATTATTTTCGATCGTCGCGTTTCCTGCCGATCGAAGCCAATCGCTCGCTCGATCATCCCCGTGTGATCGTTTCCTCCAAAAATGCAGCTTTCCATAAAAAGGCGCGGTGTCGCGTCGCAGTCGGAAACCTTCGAAAAAGCCGCGTAGCAGCGGCGGCTCGGCGTCGCTCGGTTTCCGCGAAGTGCGCGTCAAACAGGTTGTCTGTTTAGCGCGTTGACGCGCAGTTTAGCTGGCGTCGGCACGTTACCTAAAATTTCGGCACGTGCACGCGAAAAGCGTCTCTCCACGTGACAAGTAGGTGGTCTTGCGTCGAAAGCGGATCGGCGCGGCTCCGCACCGACGGTGCATCCTCGCCGAGTAGGAGGCGTCGACGCCGCGGAGCGAGCGCGGCGATTACGCGTTATCAGCTCGGCGGCGGATGGTGGGACGGTGGGGAGAAAGAGCGGGGCGGGCGGGCGGCCGGGTATCGGCGACGATAGCGCGGCTATATATAAGGCTGCCGGCTGGTCGTTGATATTAGTTCGACGTTCGTTACGGTGTTTGCGCGCCTGCAGCCGTTCGGTGTCCGTCCGCGTTGTCTCCGATCGCCTCTTCTGGTTCTCCCTTTAGCCGTCTCTCTGTTCGGCCGGCAGCGTCCCGCGGCGACCGCAAATAAACGTTCGTTCGAGCGGTAGTTGGCCACCGAGATACGCCATTGACCGACGTCCCCGGGGGTGATTCCAATCATCGGACGCGTCATAGCCGTGCCTTAGGAGATCCCCGTTGCCAGATAAGAAGCGCGGACCGCGATCGCTCCGACGTGATAACAGACGAGCGGAACACGATGGACGCGGCGAGCATCATCTAGCGACGGCTGCGACCCATTTCCGGATCTGCGGCCCGATCCCGCGGGACACAACCCGTGTGCTCGGCCCATTCGGCCTTTTCCGAACACGTAGAACGGACTGGAACGGCGAACGGTGACGGTCCTCGCGAGGAAAGCGTGGTCACGTTTGATGAACTTGCCGCCGCGGGCTTGCAGCAGCCTAGTTATGTTCTCGATCGAGTACAGCAAGCAATTCCTGAGCTACCGTATACTCAAGTCGAACCGGTTCAAATACATCTGACGATACGGACTCGGACTTGGAGTGATAAAAGGTGCGCGCGCTGAAGGGGGCGAGTGTGTGTATGTGAGCGTGGACGACTTGCAGGGATATACGGTGTTGTATGCTCAGGATCGGCGGAGGCTTGCGCAGGTTTCGCAAGACCTGGAACGTCTTGTCCGCGACCGTCACCGATGCTAGGAAAGGCCCGGCTTCCGCAGCTGATCGCAGCCGGGAACGCCTGAACGTGTCGTGCCATCGACATCGAATGACAGAGGCCCCTCCGAGGTACCTCTGTTAATCGAGGCTTCGTTGAGAGCGAGAGCAATTTTGCAGAAGCTTCTCGTAAGGAAAGAGGCAGAGAGGCAGGAGAGAGAGGAGGAGGAGGAGGAGGAGGTCTGCTCGTTAAACCGCGGCGCGGCCAAGGAGAACACGGCCACCGGGTTTCCACGATTCCTATAATCGGGTTATTAAACGCGCTAATTAAGGAGCGGGCTCCAATTAAGTCGAGAGCGAGAGTGAGAGAGCGAGGGAGGGAGGGAGAGAGAGAGCGAGCAAGCGAGCGAGTACGGGGGAGGGTGTCGAAGGGGGAAATTTGCACGCGTTTGGTCGACGCAGAGATTTGGTCGGAACGAAGGAACACAAGAACAAGGGAATAAAGATGATCGTTTACGTTCCCGGTAGAATGCCAAGCCACGTTGGTCCGTACGGCGCCGCTCGTTACCCGGGCACCCTGCTAGGAGCAGTGCCGGGTTTTTACAGTCCGATTTCCGGTTATTCGACCAGCCCGAACTCCAGCTACTACGGGAGCCTCAGCCTGCATCAGCAACCACCGCTGGACCTTCCGGTTTGGCCGCGAAGGATGCCGGTCGAGGAGGAACTGGGAACGTCGCCGACGGCCACCTTGCCAGGACTCGGAGTCTCGCCGGGTGGCCTGGCGAACACGGGACCTCCGAGTCCTGCGCACTCCGACTCGGATGCCTCCAGCTCCAGCCTGGAGCTTGGCTCCATCCGGCGAGGCGAGAACGCCCAGCTGAAGTGCAGGTATGCTTCGATTCATGTACGTTCGATTCCCTCTGAAACCCCTAATCGAGAGACACTAGACAAGTGCCTCCCCTCTCCACCTTCTTCATTTTCTAAAAAAACTAAGCGACACGTGTCTTTTATATGCCCGCCAATTCGGCTTGAAGGAGCGAAATCCACCCCCGAAGGGCGCGCATTAAAATGACAGAGAATTCCGTATCTACAAATTAAATTGCAATTGTTCTCGTCGCACGCTAAACTTTTGGAAACCGAATCACCGTCGATGCGAAAAAGAAATACGCGTCGCTTAGCTTTCCGCGTGCTTCGACATGCTTGCTATCGAAAATAATCGGAGGGAGACACTTCACCCAGCGTTCCTTGTTAGCGTTAGATCTCTACCGACCTTTTAACACGCCGCGGTTAAAATAAATTCCGTCCAACGAGCCGAGTCCGATCAAATGCGCACGGTTGGGAAACGCTCAAGTTTTCCGACCCGAAGAGGCGAGAACTTTGACCTCCAATCGGGCGAACACGTATCCCCGCGCAATCGGTTTCGTTCACCGTTGACTCGCTCGTCTCGTTGGCCCGACCAACGAGTGTTCACAGCCAGGCCAGTTTTATTGCCGGATCGGGAGACGGCTTCTCTCCATTCCCCGACGCGCTTCTCGCGCCAAAGAAGAGAAGAAGAAGAAGAAGAAGTCTAATCAGATAATCCTCTGTTATGAAACGCGTGTATCGAAGAGGAAACGTAATCTCTTGTTCGAGAGCTGTTTACAACCGAAAATATTCGCTCGCCGCCACGAGTTTATCGGGATTTCCTCGTTCCTAGACTGCGCAGCGTTTGCGCGAGACAGAAACCTTTATCGATTACGGCAAACCGGAATTCGCCTGCAAAATTACGAAGTTGCAACAGCTCGAATATGCCGACGAGTTCTTTCCAATTCCATTATTTTAGCGTACCCCTCCTCTGGACACGGAGTTTGCGCGGAACATGCGAATTCTTAGACAGAGATTTTATTTTATCACGAGATATTATTTATTGTCGGATCGCTGACATATTGTCGCTTGTCGGATCGTTGGAAAAATGTCCAAAGCAGTTTAACCAAACCAAAAAGGAAAAGATCGCGACGATCGTGGCTCGTTCCGCTAAAAAATGCTGCCCCAAATTCGGTTACCGTTTCGCATTCGGTCCTCTAATTCCCGTTGCAAACATCTGTTTATCGGTGCATGAATAAAACAGTTGTCTAGTATATTACGAAGACGAGCGATCCGCGGGATGCCGAAGCGGATCGCGCCTATCGTATCGTCTGTTGTTTACTCGCGGCGCGGATCATAGTCTGGCAGATACCGGCGCCGCTAAAATCGCGCCGTCGAAACGTTATCTAAATTGAGCCGCGGATTTTTGTTGCGACGACGTTCGCAGTCTCGGAATAGCCGGGAAAGCGTGTATCGTCTTCTTATCTCTCTCTCCCTCGCGCGTCGCTGGGACGACGCGGCACGCACCCGCCTCCGGATCCGGCTTTCCAGGACCTCGCCGGCGCGGCGTCACCGCGGACAATTTCGCGAACGGGCCCAGACGATCGCGGCCGCGCGGATTCGTTGGCGAGGTCGTGAACGGGAAATCGCGCGTATCTGCCGTTAATTTATCTGCGTCGGGGCGCGTCCGATTCTGGTCGCCAACCGGTTTCCGCGCGCCGGTATCGGTCCGCGGACATTTCCGCGAGGATTCGAAAGGTCTCGCGGCTGCGGCGACGTAACTGTGAACGTATCTGTCGACGGTTTTCACGACGCGGTTTCAGATTTGCTGGATTCGAAGGAGAGTCCACGTTCCGTCGACGATCCTCCGACGACACGATTCTGCGCGCTCTGTTTCGGACCGGCGACGATTTCGGACGGATCATCGAGCCGCGCGGTTGCGACCGGTTTATCGCGGAAGCTCGGGGACGCGCGCGCGTTTTGCATGCGGCAGCCTCGTGGTCTAACGAAACGACGAGGCGGCTGTTATCATCGGTGGCCGAGCCGGAATCAACACGCCGCGGTGATTAGATCGCTGCCTTTTTCCTTCGAGCCCGCCCGCCCGCGACCGATAGATAGATCTCGCATTATTACCGTCCCCGTGGCGCGACGACGGGCCTGTTTGAGCTAGCGATTAGAGGCCAGTTACGAGTATCGGCGCGATATCTCGGAACGCGATCCGCGGACGTCACGCGGCTCCGCTCGGGAAAGCGACTTCCGCGAACCTCGGAGGGCAGCCGCTTGGAAAGTGCGCAGAAATCGTCGGCGATTCGACAGGGTGGTCTCGGCTCGATGCGAGGATCGATGGATCCGCCAATCGAGTCGTCGCGACGTTTACCTTGATCCGCGACCTTTCGATCGGCGGGCTCCGCGATTCGCGGAACAACCGATGCCGTTGACTGGAATAGCAGCGAACGCTCGGTGTGTCTAGATAAACTAGTGTCAACCGGCGGCAATTGCACAATGAATGGAATTGGTATCAATTGGCCCGACGCTCTTGACGCAAATCGCTCGCCGATATTAGAGCCCGGCGTCTCTCTTCTTCTTCTCTCTGTCGGCGGCTCTCTATCCCCGGGGCGAGAGAGCGGTCGCCGTGGCGACCGACCACGGTGAATGTTTACCCGCCCGGAACTCGCGAGGATATGCGGCGATCGATCAAAATGCAACGATCGTGCCGGCGCGCGTGTCGGTTATATTTAGCGTTTCTCGGTAAATGAGCGACAGGGGAAACAAACGGTATAAATAGTCCGATCGAGCACGAGGCGGGCCCCGGCGGGCTTCGATTGGCCTTAAACGATCGCAATCGCGCCTCGCGACCCGCCCGGATCGACCCGCGATCGGTCCGGGATCGGCCTGTCGCCGACGAGCAAAGATCAATACCCTTAAACGGCTAGCGCGACGCTGCGCGCCGCGTTATCCGACCGACCATATTGAAACCGCATTCCCGGCGATTAGGAGCGATCGTTGATATTTCACCGACCTGTTGCAGATGGCAGAACTGTGGCCGATGGTTCACGTCCTTGGAACAGCTCGCGGGACACGTCGCCCGTTTGCACGCCGCGCCAGGACTCCGGGGGCTCTTCTACTGCGGATGGGAGGGCTGTGCGAGAGGCGAACGTGGATTTAATGCGAGGTGAGCGCTCCTGTTCCGCCGAATCGAATAATGCGGTGCCCGAATTTTTAAACGCGCGCATCTGTAAATTAGAGAAAGTTGTCTATGAACTGTGCTTCGAGTCTGCTTTAGCTCATCTCAAAGACGAGAAATATTTGCAATGGCTTTACGCGTCAAGCAGATACTAGGTCTGTTTTAGCGACTTATCTCGAACAAGGCAAATATTTGTATCGCTATTAGTGGACCGCGAATGCACGTGTGTGTCTGCGGTCCGATAGAAGCCTTCCTCTACCTCTACGATAACGACGCGAATATGCTAACACCGATCGTTCTCCTCAGATACAAGATGTTGGTCCATGTCCGTACGCACACGAACGAGAAGCCTCACCACTGTTTTCAATGCGACAAGAGCTTCAGCAGGGCGGAGAACCTGAAGATCCACGCGCGGTCGCACACCGGCGAACGCCCTTACGTCTGTCCGGTGGAGGGCTGCAACAAGGCCTACTCAAACTCCTCCGACAGGTTCAAGCACACGAGAACCCACGCGGTCGACAAACCATACTGTTGCAAGGTGCCCGGCTGCCCGAAACGGTACACCGACCCGTCCTCCCTACGGAAACACGTGAAGACGTACAGACACTACGTGAACAACAACGACAAGGGCCAGGAGAAGAGCTTCGACGAGAACAACTCGCAGGAGAAGACGAGGTTCGACACCACCTCGCCGGAGAAGCAGAGCAGCACGACCAGCTCGGAGTCGGACAAGAAGGACAGCAGCATCGAGAGCAGCGCGTCCGGGTCGAGCCCGAAGGCGTCGAACAGCTTCGAGGAGCAGCGGAACTTCGTGGAGTGGAACAACATGTACAACCTGCAAGAGCAACAGCGTAAGGAGCAGGTCGATCAGATCACGCCGAGGAAGCCGTACGAGCAGGACGTGAAGATCTACCCGAGGATCTACGACGACAACTACATCATACCTGACAGGATCCAAGTGAACCCGATGTACGTCACCGGCGGCCAGATGATGAAGGAGAGCCCGCCGGTGTCGTCGCCGCATACCAGTCCTCATCGCATCCCCGACCCTATGCCCCGCATCGGGATGCAGTCGACGCCGATCAAGACCGAGGAGCCCGTCGAGTACCCGAGCAAGGTCAGCACGGTCGATTACAGGAACATCGAGTCGATCGTGAACAGCGCGCCCAGCAGAAAGGAGAACAAGATCGGCTGCGACCCGATCAGGCATTCTGTGATAAAGCGGGCCGAGGACCTGAAGATGGAGGTGGAACAAACGCCGGTCCAGGAGGAGCTCTGCCAGGATACCAACGACTGCTGTTGCCGTCACAAGTGCTGCGCCCACAGCAACGACAACATCCTCGAGAAGACCAAGATCCTCTCCGACCTGATCCTGAAGGCGCAGAACCCGCTGTTCAGGCAGCTGCTCGGGTCGGTCGACCTCCAATACGGGCTGCAGAACATGTGGGGCAATATCGTCGACACGAACAACACCTGCGGGCAGGATCTACGGGTCAAGATCGAGAACTCGGTGGAGATGGACCAGGATTTACCATTGGACCTGACGATCGACAAGTAGCTACACGCTGCTAGGGCGACGGTCGAGCCGCAAGGCTTCGGATCGTGGTGGGTCCACGTCCTGCTCAGGGTATGAGAGGGTCTATTTGGCCTTGGGATCTGTTCATTCGGCTCAAACTACCGGCGGCGGGCCGCGTTCGGCGTTCTCGAGGTCGTCCTCGGGCAAAGTGCCTTGATACTGTTGATTGCTTTGGGTATCAACAAACAGTAGTCCGTCGCGATAGAGAGTTATCGGTTGTCGTTATCAGCCGGGGACGACCTGGAGCCAACGCAAACAAGCGCGAAAGGGAACCTCGGCCCGCCGTCGGTTACGCGGAAAACGTTTGGCCGTTCGTCGAACGCTGAATTTCTTGAGGGGGGAAGTTAATCGGGAGCAACGGACCGGTGTGGGAGACGGGTGGTCGACCTCGAAGAAAACACTGTTTTAATCAGACTGCGAAACCAAATATATCGTAATACGTTTAATTCTTTCGTCGTAGGGCAGCGATAGTGGGCGGGGGAAACAGCTCGGAAGAGAATTGCTCAATCTTAACTCGTTAATGCCTCTCTTACAAGGGAACCAAGTGGACGCGCACTCACCGACGCGGTACTCTTCGGAACGTCGCGCTACGATCATTCGGATCGATACCGTTAAAATAGCAAAAAGCCGACTACCGAGATGCTGGCGAAATGCGGCCTGCGTGTTTAGTTGTCGCATGAAAAATGTGGGAAGATAAAATTGTTCGAGTAGTCCGCTATCGGTAAGTACGGGTTCGCAGTGTCTAGTGAGTAAACAAAGCCTCGGTGATCTAGATTTACGGGTAAACTCGACGAATCGATTGGTAAGAAAAAAAAAAGAAAAGAAACGCAAAATAAGAATATCGTACCAAAACGTGGAAATAGGTAAGGGATAATAACAGTAGTATGGTTGTACACATGTGGCACCGAAATCCTACGCAACACACAGGCAGACGACAGACTTCTGTGGAATGGCGCGTCGAAGCTGTCCCGGTATCTTAATACTGAACACCAACCAATGTATCATATGTATATAAAGATATATTATGTGTAAGCAGTTGTCAGAGAAGATAAGAAGACGCGCACGGCGGAGAGTATGTGCATTTCTCTGTGACGGAAAGAGGAGTGTGTTTGAAACGACGTGAAAAATTATCCAATAAAAAAAAGCACATTATTTATGTAAAAATGGTTTTTATTCTGTTCTTTTGTGTATACCGAACGCCCCTCCCCCTCTCTCATCCTCTCCCACGGTATCTGAAATATATATATGTATATATATATATATAAAGCTCTTCCCGAGCGGCCCGCTGTTCAAGGCTCCATCGGTAACAATTGCATAACACTCGATGAGCCACAATATAATTACAATTGACAACATTATTTCCTACGATCGGCAAACCGTTCGCAATCGTGAAAATATATACTACGCATCGTGTGCGAGATGGGAACGAAATAAATTATGGCACCGCAACCTCGGGGGTGCAAACAGGGTCTTCGCGTCTTGTCCGTGTTTCTTGCGTCGTTTATCGCCGACGATAACCATAATCGTGTTATCAGCGTAAACATTTTCATGGAAAGAAAAAGAAATGTTCGGGTGTAATTTATGATACTAAATATAACCCTCACGATATACTGTGACTCATTAAAAGCTCGGACATGCTGTCTTTGATAATCTTCAAGCTTTCTAAGTCGGCGTGTATCGTCGATATCAGTTGAGCCATTCCCTGCTGTTCCATGCTGAGATACTGAAACAGAGACAAGTTTATTATAGCAGCTTCTCGTTAACGGTTTTCTCTTTAAAAAAATGTTCAATATTATACATACCGCTTTTATATCGTCCTGTGCTATGGGGTCCATCGCGTATCTCTCTTGATTCTGGGTGTCTATGTAACTTCTCATTCGTAACTGAGACAGCATTTCGCTGATTCTACCCTTGAACTGGGTCGGTGCACTGATCTGCGAGTGCATGGCTTCGAACCTGTGTGTCAGGACCTCCTCTTCCGGTTGCAACGAGAGTCCGACTTTGCGAGTAATCTCCTGACGCACCAATACCTAACAGAAAAATGGAGACACTGTAGGCAATCGTCGTTAACCCTATAATGCCGCACTGGGTCATAACCTTGAAGTTTCGAGAAATGTGACCTTGAGGAAGATCTTACTATGAGACAAAGAAAGCTGTATAC
Organism: Megalopta genalis; assembly: GCF_051020955.1. NCBI lineage: Eukaryota > Metazoa > Arthropoda > Insecta > Hymenoptera > Halictidae > Megalopta > Megalopta genalis. The sequence goes on along the minus strand of NC_135013.1, from coordinate 31,415,656 downwards.
ATACTTGCAGAACCCTATGCTGAAGTTCCAACAGAGTCCTCCTATGCTCCTTCAGTCTAGCTTGTATCGCCGTGTGTTGCCTCTGCAATTTCTGAATTTCCTCCGCTGCCATGTCCAAGAAATTCCTATGTCTAGCAGTTTCTTCCTCTTGACATTTTAGCCTGTGCTTCACTTGTTGGAATCCAATCATCGGCACCGGTATGTATAGTTCTGGATTGGGATTGTCCAACTGAGCCTGTTTCCATAATCTCGGATCGATTGAACAAGGTGGATTGTCCAAATACTCTTTTAATTGAGCTGGATCTAATTTGACCAAAGGCAACATGTCCTCCACGCCATTCTGTACCAATTGTTGCTTCTGCATTGGCTGAGATAAATAAGTGACCAGCTCGTTGGCAGGTATTTTTCTAGGAGCCCCAGTGATGCCTTTCTCGGTAACAAAGATGGTCACCTGAGTCTTCTCTTCACCGGTCGCCTTGATATTATCTATAGTCAATGATAAGTTTGGCTTGTTACCCAGGACATTATTCATAAAGCCTATCAACTGAGTCTCGCCCTCTTTGATGTCGTTCTTCTTCTTGTTGAAGCAGAAGACAACCAATCCGTCGTTGTTGTCAGCCTCGGGCATCCGACTGTATCCGATTGCCTTGAATCTACATAGAGGATTCTCCTGATTAAGGTCTATGGGCGGCACGTTCATGGAATAGTAAGCTTTCCCAGTGCCCCATAGAGCTTGTATGAGGTTCCATCTGGCGATGACATTGTCCCGTTCGTCGTTGTATAGTTGGCAATTGAAGACAGCATTGTACAACGCTTCGGATATGGTGTTGACGGTTTGCTGTTGTAGCTGTTGCTGTTGTTGGAATGGTTGCTGTTGCTGAGGCTGTGTCAGCCCTGCGCCGAAACCCGTGAATCCTGCGCCAGTACCGAACCCACCAAAACCTGTGGTGGTGGTTGTGGTCGTTGGCTTAGTTCCAAACGCACCGAAACTGGTGCCTGTACCAAAGCCAGACGGGGCTGTGCTCGTAGTTCCAAAACCTCCAAAGAATAGAGGTGCAGTGGTGGTTGTTGCTGTTCCAAATCCACTAAATCCCCCAAAACCCAAGGAAGGTGTGGTTGTGGCAGCCCCAAACCCACCAAAAGCTGTGGTAGATGCTGGAGTGGTACCGAAAGTAGATGTTGTCCCGAATCCGGTACTCGTTGAAGCTGGTGTGGTACCAAATGCTGGAGTAGACCCGAATCCACTGGTGGGATTGGTACCAAATGCTGGTGTAGTACCGAATCCAGTTGTGGATGTGCTGCCAAAGCCAGTAGCTGCTGGTGTACCGAATCCAGTACTTGTTCCAAATCCACCAGTTGCTGGAGTGGAAGCGGTGCTAAACAGACTTGGAGCTGATGTTGCTGGTGTACTGAATCCAAAGGACGGTGTCCCAAATCCTGCTGAAGGATCAATTTTCAAATTATTCAAATGTGTCTTATACTTGAAGTACGATTTGGCAGAATACTGGAAATCACGTACAGGATGAATATAGCTATGATTTTCATTGTTGGATTTTGTTTTTTTCATTTGAAGCTGCTTCAAATGGAATAACCAGGGAATGACAGAACTATTTTAAATAAAATCGCGGCAATAATTATTATTTATAATTTATGTGAATACATCGAGTATACAAAGGATATCGTTATATACATTTATTAGTATAAATTGTCTTAGGTTTGGATATTAAATCATGTCACACGTGAATCAGGTATGTTTCTTTTTTTTATTGATAGGATAAAAGGATTTAATACATGTAAAATCACAGGAACAGAGATACGAGCAAATAGTTCACAAGTTGTTAAAGATACCCATAATGCCTACTAATAAGTTAAGACATCGCCAAGCTGATCACTTTCACAACACTGCTACAGAAATTTCAGGAGAAATTGGTACCACAGACAGGGCTATTGGAGTATGTTTTAAAGAATTATGTTTTATACATGCAATGTGTTATGAAATACTTATTATAACATACCGATATTCCGCAGGATGTTACAGCTGAAATTATGATAACAACACTAGGGAAAATACCAAATGAAATGTACTACATAGAAGACACAAATCCCCCAAAATTAGCAGCGCTCGAGAACATTCAAGAGGAGAATACTTACTCAACCAACAGCATTATATCATCCACAGAAATGAACAAAGGAGACACCGAACCTGGTTATTCACCGGTTTTAGTGGCTCTACTATGCACACTTGTGGTTATACTATTCATGTGCTGTATTACGGCATGCTTAGTAGCCAAGTCCAAGAGAAGAAACAATTTTTTTAACAAGGGATGCGACCCAGTGTGCACCGGTATGAGCCAACCGCTATTGGATAAGATATCGGAATGCTCCAACAAAACGAGCAGTGGCACTCAGAGAAATTAGGCAATATTGGCGTAGACTTTGCAAGTTAACATATAGAATCGAGCAAAGCAGTTGTCAAAGAAAGGGCAACGCGAATGGCTTATGTAAATTGTTCAGAAATATATTACACATGCACTGATATGCGACAGCCTGCAAAATCCGAGCGATTTACGTATTTGGTTTCTAACTGCACCTGGAACAGAATCTTTTGCGGGACGGCGAACAGTTTCCAAATAAGGCAAACAGTGCGAGCAAAATGAGTCGTAGAATAGGCCCGAAAGGGTCACATGTAACAACGAAATTCGAAATGTGACATAACCTTAAAAGAAGAGAACTTACCCGGTTTCACGGGAGTCGCCGTCGTAGAGGCCGTGGCACCGAAACTGAATGCAGGAGCCGGCGTCGAGGTAGTCACTCCGAATCCCGTGCCGAATGACATTTCTTCGTCCAAATGATAATCAACGCACGAGGAAAACACGCTTTACCCGCGCGCGCGCCTTACAATTTCGTATAAACGACAGTGCAACGAATATGGCGGGCTGACATGCGCCACGAACGCAAACTCCCGCTTGTGCGCAGAACGCGCATTGCGCGCATCACGTGGGCCGCCGCGTGATTCAAATTCAAATTCAAACGACCATCAAAACAACACCTGTTAAGACAGACGGCGCGATCTTGAAAGCGGAAAAAACGTTTGCGAACCGGACCAGTTTTCGCGAGCAAAGAGACCGGATATGCAGAGCAGTGTCTCGATTCTATTTCAGCATGTCTTACAAAATGGCGGAGTTATTAGAGGAACCTTGTCAGCTTGTACCCGATCAATAGATTATAAAAAAAATAAAAGTACTACGGGATTTAAACGGAGGCAGATGTGACGGGCGGTTTTATAATAATTTTGATGAATGCGGAGAAAGCATGGAGAGAGAGAGAGAGAGAGAGAGAGAGAGAGAGAGAGAGAGAGAGAGAGACGCTATAGATTATCGTCGAAGCCAACAAGGTTGCACAGCCCCTTAAATCGCAAACGAGTTTATTCGAATCGTTTTATATTCTTTCGATACAATCGTATTCCATTTTGTACTACATATTTTCATAATCGCCGTATGCGTCTATCACGTATTAAATATATGTGGTGTTCCTTCGATTGGGTGATGCGTGTCACATATTGATATACCTCGAACGGAAACGGAAGTCCGCCAGCTTCTGTTGCTCGATCGAAATTAAACCGAACGATCTTCCGTCGTTCCCGTATTTCGAATTTGTGAGAACGGGACGATCGATCGCCTCGATAATATCGATAAACGTAGGGTGTTATTAATAACAGATACAGCGGGTGAATTTGTAACGAATTTTATCATTTGAAAAACTTAAAAATAAATATATCTCCATAATCTAACATACATATATATGATACTTTCTTCAACAGTTCGATTAGACTATATATATATGTATACCGTATATGTATATAATCACCGCAATAATCATAATAATAGTAATGATAATAATAATAATGATAATAATAATAATGATAATAATAATAATAATGATAATAATAATAATAATGATAATAATAATAATAATGATAATAATAATAATAATGATAATAATAATCGTACTTTTTTAAAGTCAAGCGCTGCCCGCGCGACAGTCGATCGAATAGGTACAGTAAAAAATACCGTGGATCGATTAGAAACAGTGTGAACAGAAAACATCCGTTAGAGTCTCTCTAAACCACGGAACGTATGTACGTAGAGTGGCGGAATTGAAGCCGCACCGTTATCCAAAAATCCATGGTGCGCCGGTGGCTTAACCAGTCTACGCAATACACGCACGCGAATCGTCTTTTGTGTATATACGGATAAAATTTGAATTGCAGTCAAATCACGTTGTCGCCCTCCTCTCCCGACAACGAAAGCTCGCGAGGATCGAGAACGAGTCTCCGTTTCTCGGCTGAAAACTTCCGGCCTCCGCACCGAGGCTCGCCGGCCACGAGAAATCATTCTCTTTCTTTCGGCAAGGAAAGGCGAGTATTTTCGGATGGCAACCGTCTCGTCCAGCGGCTCGAGCTTTCCCTCGGGGAAATCGGATTTCCCGGCTCACGGCCCCCGGGCACTGCTCTCGGTTACGACAACAGAACGGTCCAAATATTTCCATCGGGGCCCGCGTGTCCGTGTACGCTAGCTTTAGAAGAGAGACGAGAAAGACACCCAGAGAGAAACGGAACGGGGGAGCTTTCAGCTCGTTCGCACGTGTGTATCGCTTTCGTCGTCCTGATCGACGGGGACTCTTCGATTTTCAGCCGACCTGGTCCGTTTCTACAAAAGAAGAATTGACAATCGATAACCTTCCGGATGACAGGCTGCACGTTCTAGATAGCCTGCTGCGAGCTTGTTCGAACGATCGCTGATCAAACTTCGACCGAAGATTCCCGAAGCAGCTGGAATCGCTTTCAATGCGACGAGAGCCTCTCCCGATCAGCGTAAAAACGATCGAAGGAAACAATCTGCTAAAATTGGGAAACTTCGGTAAGACCTCGACGCTTTCAACAGCGAGCGTTCGGTTACTCTCGCGATCCACCGCACGCCCATTCATAAATAATCGTCTGATCGGCTTTCCTGGAGAGCCGGTTCCCGTCTGATCGTAGATCGAACGTATCCTTCCGGTTCGAATCGCGCAACGGTCTACCTCATCAAGACTCCCAAATTATTTATGAATGGCGCAACGCCGCAAGCGTTTAAATCTCGTTAGCACACCGAGCGGTCCGCGTTCGCGTATCTTCGCGGAGATAATTCCGTGCACAATTTGGGAGCAGACTTCATGAGGTTCACATCGGTTCGCGGGTTTCGGAAACGACCAGGTGGTAAATCGTCTAACGAGATTTAACTGCAATTGCTGGAAATCATGCGTGGGAACAGTTTGTACCAGAGATAGTCAAGCGGTGGGACAAAACGAACGTCCGAGGTGCGGGATCGTGTGTTCCTGTGTACGTTTCGTATTGGATTCAAGCGGATTGCGGAACGGCGAACGGATGTGCGCGCGGCGATCGCAGACGGAATCGTGATCCGTATGCGAAAATACTCGTCGAACCGGAGTGCCCGATAACGAGCTAATAAGAGCCCGATCGCGCGTTCATTTTTAATTCGGTCGAAGGACGATTTTAGCGAGTCATTTCCCAGAAATGTGCGCGTGCTAGTTTTTAGCACGCCAAAACGTATTTTTGCATACGGCGTTCGATTTTAGCCGACGCGAGTCACCGCGTTGCTAATTATTAACCGATGGAACGCCACCCACGCGCACGTGGGCCGCGTTCTTTGTACCCCGTGCGGGTCGTACCAAATGCTTTTTCTCTGTTTCTCGCACATTTTTGGACCCATGTGACCGCGTGCGCTACCACGATCGCGGTTTTTTCAATGTGTTCTCGCGGTAAAACGTTCGGGAACCGAATCGGTAAACGGAATGGATGTCCACGGTTGGTCCGACATTGGCGCCGGATCCCGATAAAATTTCCCCGTACAAATTGTATCGAACAATAACATATCTCTCGATGTGTCTGCGCGGTGTAAACTCTTCCCCCTCCCTCTCCAGAGGTAACAAAAAACGTCGTTGTAAACGAGACCCGCGCGCGTCGACGATACGTAGGCCAAAATCTGTTTGTCCGATCCCGATCGCTATGTTTCTCGCGGCTGGTTGTGCTCCCCCCACCCCCTCGCGACCGAACTGGCTACTCACATTTAGTGTTACGATATCATCTATACGCGGACGCACACGTATTTACTTGATAGTAGACACATACATTCAACATTTATAGAATACGTTTAGACACCGAGTACATCGAACGAGGCGGAGGGTACCGATCGCGTACGGGATCACAAGAATCTCGTTCTACGCCCGTTTCACGGTACCCGCCGCTCGAGTTTGATTTGTAAAAGTTTTGGTACGAGACTGCCGCTCGGTGTGTGATTGTCCGGCTATTCACGGTACCCGGTATATACTTTGTGCTGTCAAAAGCAAACCGAACTACGGTAAATTCTCCTTAATCGACGACCAGATTGTGCATAAAAATGGACAGTTTGAAGAGAGAAGATACGACTACTCGAGTCTTGCGGTTCGATTTTATAGTCACCGATTGTCAACAACTATAAAAACGTATTTATATAAATTATGTTAATAATCGTATAAATAAAGAATAAATCGTATCGTGTAAATAAATAAATAAATTATATTACAATAATCGTATCTCCCCTTCCCAAATTGTCCATTTCTGAGCACAATCTGAGCGTCAATTAGGAAGAATTTACTGTACATTAAGTTCGGCAGTTTCGCAGGTCGCTTCTGTATACCGTTGCCAACCATTCCGGAAAATTTCATTGAGTTGCAACAACGCTAACGTGCTCCATTTATAAATATATATATGTATGTAACATTGTCAAGTCGCAGAACCTCGCCGCCGTGCTTGCACGAAATCGTTCGCAGCTGCTTTCTCCGGCTAGTCGCAGCTCGATGATATCCGACAGATCGATGGACAAGAGTATGCGGTAGCGACCTGCGAAATCACTGAACTCTTCGTCTGACGCTGTTACAGAGAGATCAACGGAGTCCGTCTTCCTTCCGACAGCGTCGAAGGAGAAGCGCTCCGCGTGAGTGAGGCGTACACGTCGCGTGACTCGATAGGCTCTAAATGTCTCGAAATCGGAAACGGTCGTAGGAAAGTAAAGAAGCGACATGTATAGCTTGCTCTGTTTAGGTCCCAGGTTTCTTAGATTCTTAACGGTGGCCGCCTAGGCGGTTGGTTCGCGGCGGTGGTTGGTCCTACGAGTACGACTCGGAGAACTCGAAGTCGGAGGCGGAAGCTCGCGACGAGCGCGTGTAAACGGAAATGCCCCCACCGATCGCGCTGTCCGAGGTCCCCTCGCCGGTCACGAAGTCGGCGACGATCAGCGAGTCCTTCGGGACGTTTCCGATGCCGCCTTTCAGCGCGTCCCTCTCCGCCAGCATCTGCTTCAGGACTTTGATCTTCTCTTCTTTCTGCAAAGAACGGGCTCCGTTGAGAATCGAATCGAGCCGGAAGTCGTTTCTCAGCCTAAACCGATCGCGACCCCTTAAAATCCTATCCTGGCTAAAAATTAGCTACCCGCAGCCTAACCTTGACCAAAGTAATAGCAGCTAATTCAAGATCGGCTGGTCGAAGGAACTCGTGTAGAGAAACTTCGTGGAACCTCTGTCTTTCATCGGAGTGAACAAATAACCTTGACACAACCGCAACCCTGATCCGAAATGCGTTGGCTCACCGCTGCTATAAGCTTCTGAAGTTCATCGTTCTCCTTGAGCAGCTTCTGGTACTTCTCCTCGTCCTCCTTGGACATGCCGACGTTCTCGTTGTACTTGGACTCGGCCTTGTCCTTCGGGTGGCTGATCACCTCGATCATCTTCGGCACGAAGATCAACGCCATGCTGAGGACGCAGCAGAAGACTATGGCGAGCGCGACGAACGCGAAGCTGGCGTCCTGCTGGCTGGCGATGACCATGGTGACCGGCACGGTGATCACGCAGAGCACGACCACGTTGTAGATCGACATGCCGACGTATCTGGAGTCGTTGATCTGCTTGACCTTGATGCTGCGCGTCTCGTAGGCGAGGAACAGGCCGAACACGAGGATGATGCCCTTGTAGCTGTAAACCAAACCTGGAACGAACGAACGACCGTGAGAGGCGATTAACCCTTTCGGTACGAGCGCGTTGTCCGCCGTGATATTCCCACTGTACGGGGTGCCGCGCCGAAAATGCGCACATAACGCAGGGTCAGTCCACTTTTGTACGAAGATTTTCTCAAGCGTTAAGCAATGACTGTGCTTAATCCGTTTCTAAATCTTTCTTTAAATGTTTCCTGTAAACATTCTGTAAAGGGCCTACAGAAATACGGCTTATATGGATGCCGGATGTATTCGGCACTCGTCCATATTGGTCATCGGATGAATGCCGGATATATCCGGCGCTCGGCCACACAGGTGACTAGATGGATGCCGGATATTTCCGGCGCTCGGCCACACAGGTGACTAGATGGATGCCGGATACATCCGGCGCTCGTAACGAAAGGGTTAAAGATCGTTCTCCGTTTTATCGCCGCGTCGAAGATCGCCGTACCTAGCCAAACGTTGTTGTGGTCGCTCTCGCAGTGCTCCAGCTCCGGCCTGATCCTGGCGTCGTCGTCACCGAACGGCGACGACTCCAACGGGAACGTCTCCATCTTTCTTTGGAGAGGATCGAGCACCTGCCAGGAGATCAGCAGCACAATGTCCATTGCGAGCAGCCCACTTACCATCGTGTACAGCTTCCACGGTTGTATTTTCTTCTGTATGGACGAAACTTTTTGTTTAGCCATGAACAACTAAAAAGAACCGGAGAGATTTACGTTTAAAGTCAGGGGCCGTACGAGCGGGAGCTGCGGGCCATGCAGGAGCGGTGCAGACTGCGTGAGAGACTAGAAATGTCAGCCGTACGGTTAAAATCGTCGTAAACCAAAGCTACTCGATCGGACAAATCGGGGGGGCCTACGGCTCGATCGACCATACCTTCGCCTGGTCCGCTTTCGTCTTCGTCGTCAGCCTGTGCACCCGCCACACTTTGCTGAACATGGCGCCGAACGCCAGGGTGAACCCCGTGGACAGCATCCAGGCACGGGCCTGGCAAACCGCCGGGTACTCCCATTCGGTGACGAATCGGCCGTCGATGCCTAATAGAAACACCGACACGAAACACGCGATCACCCCCACCAGCATGATCGTGTTGCAGACGGGATGGGAGGACATGATGACGCTGAAAGAAGGGCGATCGTCAGAACTTCGTTAGAGCATAGTGAGGAAAACAAAAGAATAAAAAGAACGGCGTGAAACGATCGAACGCACCTCCTGTGCCTGTTCCAAATGTTAAATATAATTAGACCGACGGCTAGAACGATCCCTATCGAGGATATGGTGCACATACATATGAACAACGGCAAGGACACCGTTCTAAGCACCGTCCTCACGATCGTCCTGTCCTGCGGCACCTTGCCGCCGATCCACCGTTCCATGTTTCTCCAAGTCAGATTGTCGCTCTGCGTATCGTAGTACCCTAACTTGACGTACTTCCCATCGATCACCTGCTCAATTTGGGTCAATGCGATTCTGTCGCCTTGGGAGCTAAACGCAACGTATCCCTATAGCACAGAAAATCGATTAAAGATCCGCCCGCCAGTCGGGGAATCGCGAGCCAGCTTTTTCTTTTCTACTTTCGGACGCGTGCGTGCCACCTACAGATACGCCGAGGAACTGCGTCGAGTTGATGGCCGAGTAGATCTCGTCGGCGATCTCCCTGTCCGTGTACACGAAGTTCTTCAGGCTCTTCCCCTGCTTGGCCAGCTTCTCCATCGATTTGTTGAACGCTAAGGAGCCGGACATTACCGAATCGGAAAGGCTTTTTCTCTCTCGTCGAATCGCTCCGCATGAAATGTCGGATTTCGATATCGCGTGTTTAATCAAACACTTTCTTGCGAAACATTTTTTTTTGATATAGTCGTACGATATAATACGTACGTCGGTTTGTGCTGGAAAACGTTCGCTAGCCATCTAATCGTGCACTTGCGTCGCTACTTTTCAATTTGCTCGCGTTCGCCGATGCTAGTCTAACTTTCTCGTGTGAACGCAAACTCGGCGGTGAAGCGGACACCGCGTATAGTGCAACGGAGATCGCCATTTTGAACGTGTATACGGGATAGACGTTGTCACGTGTGATCATCGCGTGGTCCATGTTTTGAGAAGCGTGCTTTTCTGTACACGTGTGCATTAAACGCGAGATATTGCAACAGGAAGTTAGGAACGGTTTATTGTTGGTAAATAATTTTCCGGTAAATAATTCCGTAAATTTTCTGTGTCTCTAAACAGAAAGTTAACCCATTAACTGCCATGATACCCAGTTGGGAATTTTGGAATTTTACGGACGTCGCTTGGCGGCGAGCAATGTGTCAAGTGCGTTTGACGGTTTAATGTCATTTTACACATGTCGGTCAATATTGTTTATTGCAGACTGTGTGTATATTGCGTTTCGTTTCTTTTCAACGAGGGAACAAATTTGAAAATCATCTCCAAGTTGAACACGACAAAATTATCATACTTGAAACATGATATTTTTGGTTTGGTTTTTATATTGCGATTAAATATCATACATGAATATGTAATTTAGAGGTTATAGTAACTATGTGTTACTTAATTGGTCTTTTGTTTTTCATACAATAAAAAGATACTTTTCTTTTCTTTTCTATTCATGCAACTTGCCACAATCCCCGTTCGGGACTTTTTAAAAAATAGAAAATACTTCGATATAATTATGATTGAATATAATTTGAATATAATTATATTGCTACACAACTTTTTGTGCATATACATAACTATATCCCGTCAAAAATTCAAGAAACAAAAATTTGGCAGTCAATGAATTAATTGATTGAAGTATATCAATGAAAATACTTATGTTTGTTTCATTAGCAGCCTATCAACTGATAGGCTCTCCGTACCATAAATTAGTTGTAATAGTAAATAATAGTAAAAATAGTAAATAATGTAATAGTAAATAATTATACAAAAAAATATAAATATTTACAACACATTAACTACCGTATATTTTAACGTACTTGTTCATGTAATGTCTCTATATTGTCCATGTGTTCGTGTACAAAGAAGTGCGGCCAGTTCAAAACACGGATGACGCAATGACCACGCGTGAACCGTGTAATCACCGGAGTGCAGAGCTGCGGTTAGCAAAAATCCGACATTCCACATGCATCGACTTACTATTTGAAGAAGCAAAAGCGTAGGTTTTACCTAACGCGACCGACCAAACCGCGTCGTAGGCGAGCGGTGCCTCCTGGTATCCTTCGGGGTACCGGTTGTTGTCGATGTCGTATCCGTCCTCCTTCAGCATCTTGTTCAGCCGCAGCCTGAAGTCCTCGGACGTCATCCCGCTGATTGTCGTGTCGTTGTTCTGGTTCCACATGAGCGCCTCCGTGGTCAGGTGTCCCTCGGCCGCCAGCCTCATCTGCTCCTTGGTGCAGGTGATCCCCTCCTTGTCCAGGTTCACCTCGAACCAGTTGTCCTCGTACCAACCGATGAAGAACCATACGTAGCTCTTTCCGTACAGGTTCTGATGGTAGAGCTCGCAGAGTACCCGCCTAGCCGCCACCACGTAGAAAAGGCCCACGATGATCCTGGCGTCCTGGCGTCGCAGATTCCGCACCGCGTCCGAAGGATCGGACAGAAAGCTTTGGCGCGTCACTATTTCTATCCCCGCCTCCTTGCAGCGGGACTCTAAGTCTTCTACGGTCTACGGAACGGAACGGAACGGGAGATTAAACTGGTTTAAATCGCAAACGCCCGCGATCGGATCGAAGCGATCCTCAGGGGGGGAGATAGAGGGAAACCGATCTTACGGATATGAACACTTCTTCGGCCTGCTGCAGGATCGCCACCCGAGACCAGCCGAACTTCTGCAACAGTTTGATCCGCGTCGGATTGTGCACCGTGGCGGACGGGTGGGTTCTGAACAGCGTCGGGAACCTGTTACGATCGGACAACGCCGGGGACGAGGCGCCGTAGCAGAGCTGAAATCGTTCGACAAGTGAGAGACCTCCCCTCGAGAGATCGTTCCGAGGCGTTTTCACTCACCACGACCAAGTTCCACATCTTGGCCGCCTCGGCGACGGTCGTGCAGACCGTGCTGCACCCCGCCAGCAGCATCAGCTTCCGCGGGCTGTAGTACAACAAGTTGTACATCACCGAGGCGCCGAGTCCTGGCTCGCACTAAATCGAACGAGGTCGCGTTAGAGATTAGCATTAGCTGGGATCTCGTCGATTAAAGGCCCACACTTGTCGGCATACCTCGCTGTCGTTCGAGTGCAGCTTCAGCGTGAAGCCCGGTAACAGGTTCTTCTCGCGGTTGACATCGTCCAAGGCCAGGTTCACCGCTGGCATGCATGCCTGCGGAAAGAGGACGGTCTCGATTGTTTACGGCAAAGAAGGTGGAAAGAAGCGTGCGCGCTAGAGAGAGAGAGAGAGAGAGAGACGAGGACCGATCTCTCACCTGACCTCCCTGCCAGCCACCCTCCCCCGCTATCGGGAAAATGCCGCCGATGTGCAACACATTGTCCTCTTCCTCGGGTGGTAACGAACCCTCGACCACGCTCGTCGACGCCAGAACTATCACGAGCAGCTCCAACATCGCACTGGCCGAGCCTCCTGTCGACAGCCACGAAGAATCAGCCCCCTCCGATCAATCCTCCTCCGTTCGTTCTGCCCTACGACACACCCCAGCGCAGCAACGCCGAGAATCGTACTTCCCTCAGACGGATCACAGCCATCGTCCTCGACCGCTGCGCGTTTTCATTCGAGTCGCCGCACTCGCGGGTTTCACGATTTTCACAGCACCGTGGAACGTTTCGCGAGCCGTCGAACCGACGGGGCTGATCGCGGCCTCGGCACTGGCTGCGTCATTTAAACAATTGATCCCCCGTTGGCCATCGCTCGCCGGGCTGGCTTCTACGCTCCGTCCTGCTCGCGCGCGACTCCCCGCGATTTTTTCCCTGCGAATAGATTCAACGAAGACGGAGCGCGATCGCGCGAGCTTTCTATTGATTTCATCCCGGCTACCAAGGATCGTAGTGGGGATGGGGTGGCACTGTCCCCTAGTTTTCTACTAAGAAATCAATATACAGGCTGCTCTAAAGCACGACGCTCCTTCGCAGACGTTCTTTCGTCGCTGCGGCGAGACGGGTCGTCGTTTCCGGCCGGCTTTCTCGGAGAAACCCTTTGGAACAGCCTGTAGAAAGCTCGCTCGAAAATTATTTAATTAAGTTATAATTGAATTTAATATCTAATATGAAGTTAGGGATAATTTTATAGAAAAAATAATTGAGTTATAGTTAATTAGTATAATGATTGTAATTATATTTTTTATTTTAGACTTATTTAAGATGAATTTTATGGTGATCGATAATGTGGGATTAATTTATAATAAAGTAAAATTTAATTTTTATTTTGATTTAGGTCTGATAAAATTATTTAATTAAGCTATAATTGAATTTAATTTCTAACATGAAGTTAGAGGTAATTTTATTAGAAAAATATAATTGAGTTATAGTTAATTAGTATAATGATTGTAATTATATTTTTGAGTTTAGATTTATTTAAGATGAATTTTATGGTGATCAATAATGTGGGATTAATTTATAATAAAGTAAAATTTAATTTTTATTCTGGCCGACCGCGCTTCGATCTTAGCTTCCAATCTACCGTAAAGCGCGATCCTCTGGCTTCTGTTCAAGCTCGTAGATGCTCGGGAATTCTAAAGGAAATATGATCATGTTAGAAATGATTTTTTTGATAGCATTCAGTTTATGAAATAGCGTGTATTTATTAAATACGAGTGAAACGTTTTCAATTTTGCCGCGCTTTCTTCGGGGGTCCGCGCAGCGCCATTACGCGCATTGGCGAAACGCTGAAACTATTGGACAAATTTACCGACGGGCTAAATTATCGCCTGGAATTGCATAGTGGCGACGTCTACGGTTTCGAAGAACTGTTCGCAATCGGTAATTCGTCCACCAGTCTGCATCACCTGACCGCGTTGCCGCGGCGCTGTCTGAAAACAACTCGCACAACATGGTGGGTGTTGTTGTTGTTGCGTGAGAGGTCCTCTTTGATGGGAAAAAGATAATTATTTTTGGTGGCACCATGGCGGCTCAACGAGCACTGCCGCAAAGCAAAGAGGCTTTACTGAAGTCGTACACAACGAGGTTAAAGGACGATGTGAAGTCTATGCTGGAAAACTTTGAAGGTAAGCTTCCTAACCTCATCTCGTGCTTTATCGACGATATCTCGCGAAGTTCTCTGTTCTTTTGAAAAAGAACATTGCCACGCGATAATGTACACTTGTGCTCGTCTCGTGGTCCGCGTTAATCGGACGAAAATGATTTGTTTCGTTTGGAGTACCGGTAGTCCGGCAAACATAACCTACACGTGTACACAACTTACTGTATTCTCTGTTGTTCCAGAGATCATAAAGCTGGCCAAAGGCGAGAGCGACTCCCAATTATCACGGATGACACAATGCGAGCAGGACACGTACGAAATGCACGTTAGAGCTGCGAATATTGTACGCGCCGGCGAATCCCTGATGAAACTTGTCTCCGATATAAAACAGTATTTGATACTAAACGATTTCCCATCTGTGAACGAGGCCATAGGGCAAAATAGCAAACTGTTCAGAACGAAACAGGCGGAATGCGATCAGAAATTGGCATCTCTACGTGACGACATGGCTGCGGATCTGTACGACCTGGAGGAGGAGTATTACACTTCGATATACAAATAATGGAAGCTCTGCCAGTCAGAGAGAAATGCACAGTTGTGTGCGCCCACCGCGCGGACCATGCCGTGACAACAAATGTGATTTATTTGTTCGGTAAACTGTATATATTTATTTAAATAAATAAGAATAATTTTGATATTACATTACTGTCTTGTTAGAGTTGGGTGCTTGACGAGACGGTAGTTCTTTCCTCGGGGCGTAATTGTATAATTCATTTTATTACTTGAATACCTTTTGTAACACACAGACGATACATCACACAATACTTTCTAAACTGGTAAGTATACTCAATAAGGTAATGCGGGATTCAAGCTTCAGATAATCGTAACGATAATAATCATAGGAGTAATAATAATAATAATGAGAATAATTATAACGTTTAAAGCATAATACTAATTCTTCTTCGTAATCCTTGGCTTGAACGACGATGCCTTTTCCATACTCTGTACAGCGATAATTTACAAAAATAATATACGGAGTCCCCTCGCGACCGGAGCAGCGAGATTACATTGTCGTTTAATCAGATCGACCAAGATATATATCGGCTAATTAATCCGCGCGAATACAAAGGATGCCAACGCGTGCCGCGCGAGCGTAATCTCGTTTGCTCCGCTCTCTTACCAGTACTTATTGTGATTCAAACTGAAAACGCGATCGACACGGTTACTGTTCCACGAATGATTGGAAAACAATTGTAGTGTCTATAGGAAGAGAAAAAAAAAACAAACAAACGAAATAACAAAAAAATATCACAGTGTAAAATGCAACGCTGTGACACACAGACCCATCAAGCATCGATTTTTAACGCTAACGCGGGCCCCCACGGCGGTTTTCCCTCCGCGCGCAGTTCTCTCGAATCCTTGCGAGCCGTTCTCTAGAGCAGCGAAAGCTCCTTCGTCTTCGTTTACAATCGGCCGCGACACGATTCGTCGGTTATTTCGCGGTCAGCTCTATTATCGCGCGCGACGCTACGGAGGGAAACGCCGCGAACGGATGGGCGACGTTTGCGTCGCACGACACACGTGCGCGCGGTAGCCGGAATTATTAGCATCTAAATTCAGCGACGGAAAATGGAACACAGTTGTTGCCGTTGGCGTACAGACGCACCTGTGGTGTGTTCGGTTATTATCATCGTATCGCACGTTTTGTTTTCTTCGAATCAGTCCGCGATCACGCGATCAACTCCTCTAATTTATTCGACCATACCGCCCGCAATCATACCAGAAACAATCGGACGCGGTTTACGCGCGTAACTCCGAAATTTCCTCGACGTGTGTTACACAGTCTCCCGGAACGCAATTAACACGGACAACGAGTAGAAACAAAGAGCACAACGTAGAGAACGCGGTCGGCCCCGGTAAGCAAAATTCGAATTCGTCTGATCGAGCCTCGGGGCCGACGAATAATTTAGTATGTACAAAATTCAATTTTCCTTAAAATTAAACAGGATCTTCTCTCGTAAAAAAAAACTCTTCCAAAAAGCACGCGATCATTCGCTGTGTGTGTGTGTGTGTGTGAGTGTGTTTGCGGTGTATATGTTTGTATATGTGTGTTCTCTTCTTATTTTATCTTTTTTTTCTTCTTTTTTTTAGTTTTGGTCCTCGTCCAAATGTAAGAAACAATCAAGCGAACCGAACGAAACATGATCGTCTTTAATCACGGTGTATAAATGTATTATCTACACTGAAGTATGAACGAACCTGTTGAGCATTCGCGTGAGAAATGTTAGTATGGTTTTACACGCCCACGGTATATAATAATGAGCCTTCTCTTTTTGGAATTTACAATTGTTACACGTTATCCCTGGACAGAAACATTTGTTTTTTTTCGCTTATCGTACACATACATTTAAGTATACTTAAGTAGACTTACGTTCTACTTTGGCAAAAACTTTTACAAATCTAAACTCGAGTGTTTTCCCCGCCCCTCTTCTCTTCCCTCTCCTTCTTCTCGTTCCACATTTCACTTTTTCTCTTTCGCGAACAAACTATTCTTCCCCGTCGTTCTTCTCTCTTTTTTTTCTCAGTTTCGCGATTTCCTAAAAAAATCTCGCGCCCAACATTTTCTAGCCCTCTCTCGACTGGCAGCTCGAACTCGTGTGTATACGGCTTAGGATTAAAGTAATCTCAAAAAGGTTAGAAAAAACGTTCAGTTCCATCGCCGACGTCTCTCCGCTCGCTATAAAATGTGCCAAAAAGGTGTGATATGATATCCTATGTATATCCCTTACGCGACGTATGTTTCCCATCTTTTCTCCTTCTCGCGATCATCGTCCGTCCTAATATAAACGCTCGCCGATCACTGGGCTTCTCCGTGTGTAAAGAAATTGCTTAACAATTAAGGACAGAAAAGAAAGAGACAGAGAATCGAAGAAAGAAAGAAAGAAAGACAGACAGACAGACAGACGGATAGACAGAAAGAACGAAAAGCACTGACGCGTATCTTGGCAGTTTCGATTACTCGTTAATTAGGAAAGTCTGTTCACTGTATCGTTATCGTATTAATACAAAGTAAATGCATATACTTGGAATGATACTGTTAAATTCTCTCGATTCTTCGCCGGCCACGAAAACGGCGCGCCCTTAAGGGGGGCGGTAATAATCGCTTAAATCATCATACAGGTGAGCATTCGTCACTCGAACGAAGAAACCTTTTCTTTTTAGCGGTCTATCGGTGGAAGGCTCGTTCTTACGAAAAAAAAAACAAAAAAAAAACAAACGACAATTAAAATACTTTTGCGATCTAGTCTTTTCTCAGTTCACGGAACTCCGGAATTCCGGGCGCCGCGCCCCGTCAAGGTAACGGCGGAGCTTCTTCCCGCGGGGCTGTTCTCTTCTCTCTTCCGGGTTGTAAGCGTGTTCCCCTGGCTGCGACCTCGGCCGCCGGCGGTCCTCTTCAGTAGAGAAGGTCCCCGGTGGTTTCGGAGCCCCAAGCACCCGCGTCCTGTGCAGGCTTCAGATAGTCGATCTCGCCGATCTCGTTCTCCGTGCGGCACTGCTCCGTCGACGGCGTCGTCGCCGGCGTCGTCGTCGTCGTGCTCGGGGCCGGCACCGGCGTCGACGACACGGCCCTTGTCACGCCCAGCTCGAAACCCTCCGACGTCAAGTCCACTTTGCTAGGCGTGTAACTGGCTAGACCACCGCCACCACCTGCAGGGACAACAAGCACTAGCTTTCAGCACGCTACATTAGCAAGACCCGGCACAGCGAGACGACGCGGCACGGCCACACACAGGATACAAAGCGCGCGAGGCGACGTGAAACAAAGTGGGACAAGCGGGGAATAGGAAGCTAGATTATCGACTCTTGCGGGGCCTCGGTGCTCAAGAGACACTGCAACTGGTCGCATTGCTTCACGCGGGAAAGAGCGCCGTTTGCTCCTGGAAACAATCCGAAACAGGGCCACACTGGTGTTACACAATCCTGCGATTTTTATCCTCCCGCTCTTTTTTTCTTTCTTTTTTTTTTTCTTTTTTATCTTTTCCGTCTACCGCGCTGAATATTGTCCAGCGAGGGTAAACGATAACGTCGTTCGATCAGCGGACCGGATATAATTGTGTAATTATCGGCGGACCGCGGATCTTTATGTAAATTATAAATTGTCTGCGTCGAGGAAGCGTCGGAGAGGAAGTTACGTGCTTCTTTGGATATTTTCAGCGAGTCGAAAATTAATATTTGTATATAATATTAATAATATAATATTATATTATTAATATGATATAATAATAATAATATTATAATATTATAATATAATATTAATATATATTAATATAATATAATAATATAATAATATTATAATATAATATTAATATATATTAATATAATATAATAATATATATAATAATATAATATTATAATATTAATATATATTAATATAATATAATAATATAATAATATATATAATAATATAATATTATAATATTAATATATATATATATATATATATATATATATATATAAATATAATAATATAATAATATAACGGTAAATCTACCAAGCGCAAAATGCGACCGACGTACGCAGCTTTAAAAGAGTAACAAGAATGATGATTTGCGGATTCCTATGCGAAATAAAAATTGTCTGCACTAATTGTCCGCACTGATTGCAAGACACAGAAGGTGCACAGGCATTTATCCCTATCCTTGACAACGAACAATACTTTGAAACAATATTTTCTCGATTCCTTAAATGCTTCCGCTGTGCCGCATTCGATCTGCTACGTTTTGTCATAAGTGCATCAAATTCGCAGTCTAACGATGACATTACTCGGAGCCGGTCAAGGTGACCGACTTCGCATTTTATACTCTGAAGTAAGTTGTTGGAACCTCGAAAGACTCGTGGAAAACAAGTCAATGAACGTTCCGAGCGAACGTTTTTTGTTTTTATAACAAAAGTGACGCAAGGTTTAAATAAATACAGTTGTTCCATCGTTCACGAAGCAACGCGTGTCAGTCATTTTTAGCGTTTGGTAGAGGTTTACCGTCGAGTAAAAATATTTAATCGCTTCCCACGAAGGTCCTCATAATTTTAACCCTTTGCACTCGAGACTGTTTTAACTCGAAAATGAAGACATTTGTTTCAACCTACGATATTTCCACTTGTTATGATTGTTTTGATTTGATACGTACGAAATTGAACGTGTACGATTATAGAACATTTTTATTATTTATCAATTTATCGAATAATTTGATAATAAAATAAATTTAATAATGCGAAGATTCTTTGAAAAACAGTGCAGCAATTTTTAGCGTCGCCATTCGAGTGCAAAGGGATAATAAACGCGGCACGATTTTAATTAATTTTAATCGGCACGATCGGTTCACCGTTAAATTCCTCTGTCGACGTTGCTCAACCCCTTGACGTAACATTTTCTTCGCAGTTACCGCGATTAGGAATTCTTCGATCGCAATGATTTCTTAAGAGAT
The DNA here is from genome assembly GCF_051020955.1 of Megalopta genalis. Classification (NCBI taxonomy): domain Eukaryota; kingdom Metazoa; phylum Arthropoda; class Insecta; order Hymenoptera; family Halictidae; genus Megalopta; species Megalopta genalis. The sequence continues at coordinate 31,395,942 of NC_135013.1, read as the reverse complement.
ACAGAAAATTGCTGCCTAAATTTACTCGAACGCTCAACCCTTTGCACTCGAAGCTAAATTAACGCAAACTCTAAAATACTTTTTCTGATTCACGCTAATTGACGTTCAGATTGTACACAAAAATGGACAATTTGGGGTGAGAATATAAGAATAATATAATAATATAAGATATTATTATAATATAATATATTATATATTATGTATTATATATATTATATATTATTAATATATATTATATTAATTATATACTATTAATATTATATATAATTATATGTAAGATATTATTATATTAGGTCTACCGAAAAGTTCTGTCCGTTTAAGAAATGAAAGGAAATAATAGATTTTTCATAAATTTAGTAATATTTATTGTACAATATAACTTCCGTCGTTACTTATGACCTCTTGCCAGCGTGATGGCAATTTGTGAGCAACATTTTTCAAAAATATATGTCTCAAACGAACATGTGCATACCTTTTCGAAATTTGCAATGACATTATCAGACAGAACTTTCCGATAGACCTAATAATTACCGATTTTCAAAAATTATAAAAACTAGGTGCAACGTTCGGCCAATCGTAATCTCCTCTTCCCAAATTGTCCATTTTTGTGCAGAATCCGAGCGTCAATTAGAGAGACTTAACTGTATTTCCTTTTTATATAACCTAATGCATTTTGAACATACGAAATTGAATTTCGTAACTCATGCAACACGGTTACGCTTTCAACAGTTCTTCAAGCATAAACAAATATCATTAATAAAATTATTTCGAAACGTAACAGTATTTAATGTCGCCTCGAAGTCGTCATTCGAGTGCAACGGGTTAAACATCGACGGCAAGAGATTCGAATTTCATTTACTTTTTTTCACGACTAGTCGGACTCGTCGAAGTACGTCGAGGGGTTAAAACCCATTGACTGGCACGTAAATTCAGCGAGTCTTGGCCTGGGTGCCACGGTTTTATTTGAAAGAAAACATGAAGTTTTGCAAAATATAATAATATTAAGTTACCGATATAATATTGCAATGGCATTTACAGTATTTTTTTTATCGATAATCAATATATTCTCTACACCAGGGGTGTCAAACTCGCGGCCCGAGATGAACATTTTTGCGAGAGATGTCAAGTATCAGGACGTAAACAATAATCTAACTTTACATATGTTTATGACAATGTACTAGTCAAAATAAAAATTTATAATAAATGAATAAATAAAAATTCTATGAACATTGATCTTTCTTTTGCGGCCCGCCTAAAGTTAAGCATTGTTTATTTGGCCCAAGTTAGCTTTTGAGTTTGACACCCCTGCTCCACATTATATACATTTTTCATTCATCCTCTCTAATAGCACCCAACTCGAATAGCTCAATTTGTAGCCAATCTAAACTCGCAGCACCCACTGCGAGATATCTCGTAGCTAGTAGTTTTGGTACAGACGAGATATATCTCGTAGCTGGCAGTCAATGGGTTAACAATTCGGCCAGCGATTTGTGCGACGAACGCCGTAAAGATCCGCGGTCTAGCGGCTGGAAGTGCTGGCGATTCGAATTACCGAGAAGTGCCGGCATGGATGTCGTCGAATTGGTCGAGGACGTTTTATTGCTGATCGGGGCAGATTGCTCGACGGGGCCGGAAGTTTCGCCATCCACGCTGCTCTCGCCCTCCAGCATCGACGCCTCGCTGGGATACTCGAAGGTGCGGGTCGCCGTGTCGTCGAATTGTATTCGGTGCTGAAATCAGAAACAGGAAAGAGCCGTTCAATTATTATAATCGTCGTCGATCTACGGAAGAACCCGAAGGGAGAGGCGATGAAGAAACAACACCCGCGATGTCGCTTGACACGGTTGTCGCGGTCGCCGAAAGACAAAATCGACGGAAAAGATGCCGCGGGTAAGAAGAAGAAGAAGAAGACGCCGGTCGTGTTCCCGCGGCACGCGACCATTGTTTGAGGAGACAGTTACACGGCGGAAGAAGCTACGCCGCCGCGTATGCGTTCGCCACGGTGTATCGCGCAACACGCGCGCTCGGCTACAAAATAAGACACGGGGAAGAACAAACAACGGCCGCGGCGAGCAGCAGCCTGGAATAACAGTAACCCGTCACACTCGGTGCATTTTCGACTGCCAGAGCTAGGACATCGCCTCCTAGTTCGCTCCTTGTCGGTGAGCACGATCAAAAGAGAAAGCAATTCTTTTCCTAGAGAGCCGCCCGTGTTGCTGCTGCTATCCGAGGCTCGCCGTTTCATCCGGCATCCTCTCGCCGAGAACCATCGATGCGATCAGAGATTTCCACGCGAGGCCACCTCGCTTTTCGAACAGAATTCTTCTGCGGACACTCTGCGGGACTCCCGAGCGAACTCGTCGACGGTTGTTGTCGTTGTTTCATCGGCGATCATTGGACGCGCGACGTATTTAACCGGTTCGCTGTGACGCCTGCTTGCCCCCTAGCCTGACACGCTGTACAATTGCTGTCGTGTGGCACTTTGGGGGCAAAGCAAACCACAAAACTCCTTACACGGACGCGGAGTTAAGACTGGGTCTTCCGTAGCCAGCCTAATGAACGATGAGCGAAGGCGGCGATTTACCCACGTTCGGACCCCTCGTAGGTATTCCGTCGGGGGGTAGGTACTAAATTTCTTGTGTATGCCAGATCTGGCGAGGAAACATATCTGCGCCACCTCCGCGGTGGCCAGATTCGCAATAAATGTGACGCCTGCTCGTCGATCGCGGGGTAAGTGTCGCTGTTCAAATATTGGATCGAAAAGGATTATCGTGTAATTGAGAATTGTTCGTATAATGTAATCGTGAGTTATTCATATAATATTGTTACGGCGACTTGTCCAAATCAAGTCGCTGTAATGTGAAACGGCCCTGTTGTGAACAACTCTTTAGGAAATAATGGAAGATAGGGGTTGCCGCGGGATAGTGATACCAACAGACAATCGAAGAGTCGAGGTCGGACCGTCGAACGATCAACATTAGAAATTCAAAGATCTGTAATATAATTGAACTGTGCTGTATTATATTCTATATTAATTGTAACTAAAATGCCGCGACGCGAGAAAAACAGAGAGGTTCGCAACGTGGCGCCTGCTCGTCGATCGCGGGGTAAGTGTCGCTGTTCAAATATTGGATCGAAAAGGATTATCGTGTAATTGAGAATTATTCGTATAATGTAATCGTGAGTTATTCATATAATATGGTTACGGCGACTTGTCCAAATCAAGTCGCTGTAATGTGAAACGGCCCTGTTGTGAACAACTCTTTAGGAAATAATGGAAGATAGGGGTTGCCGCGGAATAGTGATACCAACAGACAATCGAAGAGTCGAGGTCGGACCGTCGAACGATCAACATTAGAAATTCAAAGATCTGTAATATAATTGAACTGTGCTGTATTATATTCTATATTAATTGTAACTAAAATGCCGCGACGCGAGAAAAACAGAGAGGTTCGCAACGTGGCGCCTGCTCGTCGATCGCGGGGTAAGTGTCGCTGTTCAAATGTTCGATCGAAAAGGATTATCGTGTAATTGAGAATTATTCGTATAATGTAATCGTGAGTTATTCATATAATATTGTTACGGCGACTTGTCCAAATCAAGTCGCTGTAATGTGAAACGGCCCTGTTGTGAACAACTCTTTAGGAAATAATGGAAGATAGGGGTTGCCGCGGGATAGTGATACCAACAGACAATCGAAGAGTCGAGGTCGGTCCGTCGAACGATCAACATTAGAAATTCAAAGATCTGTAATATAATTGAACTGTGCTGTATTATATTCTATATTAATTGTAACTAAAATGCCGCGACGCGAGAAAAACAGAGAGGTTCGCAACGTGGCGCCTACTCGTCAAGCGCGGGGTAAGTGTCGCTATTAAAATATTGCTATCAAAAATATTTATCGTACAATTGCGAATTATTCGTATAATATAATCGTGAATTATTCATATAATTATTCGCGTTTTTTTGTTTGTTCGTTTTATTCCGTTTTATTGCCTCAAAATATCCTAAATATCTTGTAATTTCAGAATGTTTTTCTTTTTACTGAGATTACAACTTCAACTTAAAATCACTACTTTCTTTACGCGCAACGAGTATACTCGTCGTGACACAAAATACAGTAATGTCTCTCTAATTGATGCTCGGATTGTACACAAAATTGGACAATTTGGGAAGAGGGAGATACGATTATTAGAAGTCATCGATTGTCAACAATTATAAAAACTAAGCGCAGCGCTCGGACAATCGTATCTCCTCTTCCGAAATTGTCCATTTTTTTGCACAATCCGAGCGTCAGTTAGGGAGACATTACTGTACCGCCGCTTCTCCGTGACGAGTATACTCGTCGAACACAGCTAACTGGTTAAGTTCGTCATGATCTTTCACCCTAGAGATCGATTCTCTTCTATACCGAGATTATTGCAATTTATCAGTCCGAAAGAATAGTCACAGTATCATCACAGAATCATCAATCGACGGCACGAGACAAGAGATTCGAGAGAAACTCCACGCTCAAGAAAAATCTATGACTACCGTAACAATTATCGATTCTACCATGCAGATCTTTATAAATCCACGACACGCCGATTTCTAGCAAAGAAAAAGCTACGATTACGATTCGTTCGTTGATAGCGTACAAAACCATCTTAATCGGCAGAGCGCAGATCTTTCTGCAAGATGAAAACGTTCCACTGGAATCGCGAGAAAATTGAGTAACGCGAGCTGCTGTTTTCTTCCATGATAGATTCTGAAGTTCCTCGAGAAACTTTACATCCAAGAAATCGTTTGCATCACCGATCGTTTTTACGTTGTAAATCTTTATAAAACTACGACATATCCGTTTGCATAGAAAGAGCTAATGATCCGATCTCTAATAATAAAAAAAGGTACAAGATCAATGATCGATGGTACGCAGAACTTTCTGCAAGAGAAAAACGTTTTACCTGAATCGCGAGAAAATTGAGTAACACGAGCAGCCGTTTTTCTCGGTAATAGATTCTATGAAGTTTGTAACCAATAAACTGTGAACTTTGCTCCCAAGACATCGTTTACATCATTGATCGTTTTCATGTTATAAATCTTTATAAAACTGCAACATATCCGTTTGCATAGAAAGAGCTAATGATCCGATCTCTAATAATAAAAAAAGAGGTACAAGATCAATGATCGATAGAACGCAGAACTTTCTGCAAGAGAAAAACGTTTTACCTGAATCGCAAGAAAATTGAGTAACACGAACAGCTGTTTTTTTTCTATGATATATTCTAAAGTTCTTCGAGAACATTTACACCCAAGAAATCCTTTACATCACCGATCGTTTTTATGTTAAAAATCTTCATAAAACTACAACATATCCGTCTGCAAGGAAAGAGCTAATGATTCGTTCTCCAAAAAAAGAAGATACAAGATCAATGGTCAGAAGAGCGCAGATCTTTCTGCAAGAAGAAAACATTCTACCTGAATCGCAAGAAAAGTGACTAACACGAACAGCTGTTTTTTTTCCATGATATATTCTAAAGTTCTTCGAGAACATTTACACCCAAGAAATCCTTTACATCACCGATCGTTTTTATGTTAAAAATCTTCATAAAACTACAACATATCCGTCTGCAAGAAAAGAGCTAATGATTCGTTCTCCAAAAAAAGAAGATACAAGATCAATGGTCAGAAGAGCGCAGATCTTTCTGCAAGAAGAAAACATTCTACCTGAATCGCAAGAAAAGTGACTAACACGAACAGCTGTTTTTTTCCATGATATATTCTAAAGTTCTCCGAGAACATTTACACCCAAGAAATCCTTTACATCACCGATCGTTTTTATGTTAAAAATCTTCATAAAACTACAACATATCCGTCTGCAAGAAAAGAGCTAATGATTCGTTCTCCAAGAAAAAAGATGCAAGACAAATGGTCGGAAGAACGCAGATTTCCTCTGCAAGAGAAAAACGTTCAGCCTCAATCGCAAGAAAATTAACTAACCAACTAACTAAGCCGTCTCTTTCTTCCATAGATTCCAAAAGTCTTCGTTTCACACGAGTCCGTAAAATCCGCGGTAGAATCCTAAAGCAATCGCGAATGCCAGAAGAAAGAAGTTAGGCGGTTCTTTCCCGGCAGAATCGAAATCATCCGCGATCCTCGCGTAATCCTCCGACGAGTCGGTGACGAGTCGGTGACGATCCCCAGAGCCGGGTCCACGTAATTTCTTCAGAATGCCGAAGGAAACGTGCACAACAACTGCGCGGCATGGCGTTGCAGTTGCGGCACGAGCCGTGGAATCGCGTATAATTAAGACGGCATATCGTTGCATCATCGAGGGAAGCTGGGTGGAACACCGGCTCGGGCATCGAGCGAACGTCAAGAAGAAGAATAAGAAGCGAGCGCGCGCGCGCGCGCGTTTATTTTATTCGGTATCGTCTTCCTTGGTCGGCGCCGCGAAACAATTATTATTCTATTAGATCGGCCGCGATAATTAGCCGGGAGAAATACTTCTAGGATGAATTAGTCGAACGCCGGCACGGTCGGCGCGAGCATGCTCGTACGCTTCGGGCTCTCGTCTGGGTAACAGTACCGGCAATTATTTCAACTACGCGTCGACTGCCTCGCTCCGGTGAATTATATGTGTTCAAGCTCGGCGGCGTCCCTCCGCTCCGTTGCCGAGAAACTGTTCCGACGGAACGAAAACGGTGACACGGCCGCCGCGAATCCGCGCGAACGATGCCCGCCGTCGTCTCCCCACGGCGTGTCCTGAACTTTTGCGGAATATTGTATATGGTCACGGTCAATCGTCCGACCGTTCTACTTTCTTCTACGATCCTCGGCGTCCCATAAATCTCAATCGACATTTTCGCGCGCCGCGCGAAAAACCCCGCGCGACACCGCTCGAGTCCGCTCGAGTCCGCGACTCGGCGTCGTTCAGTTTCTCGCTCGTATTTTCGCGGAGCTTCGGCGAGCCGTGCAAAAGTCTCTCGCGGCTTTTAAACAACTCAATGAGAGAGAGAGAGAGAGAGAGTGAGAGAGAGAGAGAGAAATAGAGAGAGAAATAGAGAGAGAGAGAGAGAGAGAAATAGAGAGAGAGAGAGAGAGAGAGAGAGAAATAGAGAGAGAGAGAGAAATAGAGAGAGAGAGAGAGAGAAATAGAGAGAGAGAGAGAGAGAAATAGAGAGAGAGAGAAATAGAGAGAGAGAGAGAGAGAAATAGAGAGAGAGAGAGAGAGAGAGAGAGAGATAATTATGCAAAGCGTCGCGAGTAATTGCGGCGCAACGATTTTCACTTCGAGCATAATTGCCGTGAACAAACCCATAAACTATTGTCTCAGCGGTCGCGCGAAAATCCTCGGAAATAGTTGCACAAATAGGAGCCGAGCATTTTTGCTCTGCGAACGGAAAGCGGGTATCTTCGACTGCAGGATCGAAGCGTTCTAAAGCGATAATTGTCGCTCAAGTTCTCGAGAAGCAGCCGTTTTTTTGTATGCAATTGTGGACGCACGATCGACGCTCAGAAATATTCGACGTCGTCCATATTACAGTAATGTCTCTCTAATTGACGCACAGATTGTCCACGAAAATGGAGAATTTTAGGGAGAGGAGATGCGTTTTCATAGTTACAAATTGTCAAGAGATATAAAAACGAGTGCAAGGCTCGAACAATCGTATCTCCTCTTCCCAAACTGTCCATTTTTGTACGCAATCTGAGTGTACATTACTGTACAGTAATGTCTCTCGAATTGACGCTCAGATTGTCCACAAAAATGGAGAATTTTGGACAAGGAGATACGATTGTTCAAGCCTTGTAGCTCGTTTTTTATGGTTATCAACAACTACAGGATATCACAAAAATGTCTCGCAATCCGGAAATGGGAGGTTCCTGGGGTTATTTGAAGCAACTTTGTCCTTAGCGAAAATGCAATCCGCGGCTTCGTTTACGAGTTATTAACGAAAAACGGTAACCAATGAGACGCGAGATCAGTTGGCGCGAGACGGCCGAGCCAATGAGCGGAACCGAGCTCCGTGCGCTCGTTGGCCGGGCCGCCGTGCGTCAGCCGAGATCGCCTCTCATTGGCCACCGTTTTTCGCTAATAACTCGTAAACGAAGCCGCGGATCGCATTTTCGTAAAGGAAAAAGTTGCTTCAAATCACCTTAGGAATCATCCTCTCCCAGATTGCGAGACATTTTCGGGACACCATGTATAAAAGCGATAATCGTATCTCCTTTTCCCAAATTATCCAATTTCTGAGCGTCAGTAAGGGAGACATTACTGTATTTCGTTAGTCGACGTAATTCCTCGCATTACCTCACCTGAAATACAAAGTCTCGCTGCAGCCGGCGATGTTTCGAAATCCTCGAGCGAAGTTCGTTCTCGATACGCGCCGAAATATTCGACATCGTCGATATTATATTTCGTTAGTCGACGTTGATCGGTTTGATTCGATTGGTTTGCTCGCGTCACTGCTTAAAATAAAGTCTCGCTGCAGCCGGCGAAGTTTTGAAATCCGCGAGCAAAGTTCGTTCTCGAAACTCGGCTGTCTGTCGGAGCGGCGATGAAATATTTGAGGCGACCAAGGCCGCGGGTCTTCTTAGTCGATTAATGGTGTCGGTTATTAACGAGCCGCGGCTGGTTTCGATCGCCGGAGACCGGGAAAGCTCCGGTTACATAATCATCCTTTTGCAGGCTGTCGGGCGGCTTGTCTCGATCGCGGAAGAGGCTATCCCGTTCGTCAACTGGCTGTCTCGGAATGGTACTTAGCCGCGGCTAATTTGCGAGTTAGAACTCATTTATTGAAACGCGAGTCGACCCGTCTCGGCTCGCTCTTGTGAAACCGCGATAACGAACGAATCGATCGCGAGATTGCCCTATAACCGCGTCTGGGTGACGTGGTCGGATAATCGGGCCAGAAGCGATTGTTAGGTACGAGAGACGTGGTCAAACAATCGGGACAGAAGTGATTATCACGTCTGAGAGACGTCGTCAAACAATTGGTGCAGAAATTATTATCACGTTTGAAAGACGTGATCAAACAATCGGTCCAGAAATGATTATCATGTCTGAGAAACGTGGTATAAAAAACGGTACAGAAATGAGTATCACGTCTGAGAGACGTGGTGAAAAATCGGGCCAGAAATGAGTATCGCGTCTGAGAGACGTGGCCAAAAAATCGAGCCAAATGTGATTAACACGTCTGAGAGACATGGTCAAACAATCGGGCCAGAAATGAGTATCACGTCTGCGAGACGTGGTCAAAAGGGAACGGGAAAAGCTTTCATCCGGGCGCGAGAACGCCCGCGAAAATGGCAACCGTCGACGAACGGGATACCGGCAAACATCAAGATGGAAAGTTTGCAGCGGCGAAGCACGGGGAGACGAGGCGGGAGCGTGTGCGAAACGAGCGACGAGTGTCAAATCGTTCCCCAGAACCGAGATGCATGGAAACCATCGAGGCCCTCTCTCCCATTGGTCGACGGTATATTGATTTTCAGGAAGAAAACGGCGAACCGGACTACCCTCAAAAGAGGGTAAAGCCTTTTGTGTCGCGCGTACGCGCTCTCTCTGCCGTAAAATCAACTTGGAATGTCAAAGCCGAGCCGAGTTTCCGCGTTAAGTTTACACGTGGTCGCTAATAAACGCTCGCTGGCGAGACTTTGCGGAACAACCGAGGCGTTCCGCGAGTTTCGAAACGGTGCTTCGCGACCAGTCGATCGATTTCAGTGGCTGAACGATTCCTCGACGAGTCATTCGCACGCGGAATGCCCTCGGGGGCCTCGCGAGCTCCGCCATTTCTGCGCGTTTATTAAGAAGCCGTCCAATAATTCTACTATTGGGTTGGCAACTAAGTAATAGCCGATTTGTTCAATGAAATAAAAAATTTTTTTACTTGGAATGAAGTTTAATCTGTAATGTATTTTTCAGTTTTGTTCGATGACCTTTTGCCATCTCTCTGACAACTTAAAAATTCCACGCTCGTAGAAAGTCTGATCCTTTTCGGCCAAAAACTGCGTTAAGTGAGATTTTACAGCGTCATCGTCGTTAAAAGTTTTACCACGAAGTGAGTTGTCCAGGGATCGAAATAAGTGGTAATCCGATGGCGCGAGATCAGGGCTATATGGTGGGTGTAACATCAATTCCCAACCAATATCCATCAATTTTTGCCGAGTGGACAAAGACGTGTGCGGCCTAGCATTGTCCTGCTGGAAAATGACACCTTTACGATTGACCAATTCTGGTCGCTTTTCCTTGACCGTTGCATTCAATTTGTCCAGTTGCTAACATTCACGGATAATAAAAAATAACATAATACTAATAATAATAATAATAATAATAACAATAATAACAATAATAATTTTATAATATAACATTTACGGATATCATAAAAATGGGAGTCAGAGACATTTATAACTGAAATCGGCAATTACTTAGTTGCCAACCCAATATTTCAGCTTGAAAACGTCCTGGGTTGCCGCGTCAGACTTTATTATTTGCTCACACAAGAGCTCCATGAAACTGTGGTGAATTCAATTGTTCGAATAGAATTTTAATTACTGAAAATTGCGCGGATTACTGGACTCTTTCGTACACTTTCAGAATTTAAATGTAAGCACTTTGCAGCTGTTGCCCATGATGGTTCTGCATTCTGAACTATTGATCCTATCATGGTTCTGCATATGCTTTGTATAATTTTTGTAGAAAGTACAATTCTTGTGTAATTTTTGATATTTTTATTAGACCTGTTAGTATTGACCAATTTTGGTCGTTTTTCCTTGACCGCTGCATTCAATTTGTCCAGTTGCTAACATTCACGGATAATAAAAAATAACATAATAATAATAATAATAATAATAATAATAATAATAATAATAATAACAACAATAATAATTTTATAATATAACATTTACATAATAATATCATAAAAATTACATAATAATATAATATAATAATATAAATAATATAATAATAATATAATAATAATATAAATAATATAATAATAATGATAATAATATCATAATGATATCATAAAAATGGGAGTGAGAGACATCTATAACTGAAATCGGCAATTACTCAGTTGCCAACCCAATATTAAAGGAACGAACTTTTATACAGTCGTTGTCTCTTAGAAAATAATGCAATCTGTCCGAGGTTTGCGCAAAATGCGCGCGTCGAGTGACGATCGAAGCGTCGCAACTTTATAATTCAACCATGTTTAATAAGGAAATTCAAGGATTTCCTCGATTATATTAACACGTTCGCGGCTGCGAAATGCTGCGGCGTTCATTTTCGTCGGCGATATTACGCGAGTACCATTGAAATTCGAAAGAAACCGCGTTATCGCGAATTCGATTCTATAAAGCGTGTATTTTTCGCAATTATCGCGCGCTTTAACGGTGATGGTCCGCGAATAAAAATCGCCGGTAAATTTGTGCAACTCGTTAAAATCTTTCGCAGTCGGAGTCACTTGTTGAAGGAAGAAGGAAAACTTTTACACGCTCGTTATCTCTCGCGATTAATGCGGACGATCCGAGCGTTGCGCGACGATTCGCAGACGGGTAATTCAATTTCATTCGACGATTATGACGAGAGACGCCGTAACTTTTGCATTAAAAGAAGCAATTCGTTCGTTCGTCGACGAAAACGAAACGAAGACGAGAACGTTCGTACGCTTGTTTATCTCTCGCAATTAATGCGGACGGCTTTAAATGTTGCAGGAACGACTCGCGGACGAGCGATTCAATTTTATTCGTTGATCGCGAGGAGCCTGAAAAAAACGCGACGCCGACGAGCGGAATAATCGCGCGCGGACGCACGATTTCGTATCGGCCGGCGCACGGCGCGCCTCGATGCCGCGTAAATTGCGACCGCCGAACAGCATAATTTTCCGCATTTGTTTCGGATAAATACGCGAACGATCGCCGCGCGTTCTTCCGAAAATTTGTGGGCATGCCCGATTGAGACATCCGCGCGTAGCTTCGAAAATGAATTCGAAAGGCCCCGCAGGACGGGTCCGGCGTTCCACCCGGCTCGTTAAAACGGGCAAAGAGAAGCGGCAAGGGGGAGCAGAGAGGCAGACGGGAATTCCGATGTACCACGACGTCGTTCCGTTCTGCTTTGCATCTTTACGATCGATAAAAAACGCGGCGAATCGCGCGAGCTCCTCGCTCGGCTCTCTTCTCTCCGGCTCGCGGAGAGGACGCGCAGCAACGGCAGCAGCTTCGGGATACGAAAATCCCGATATCCGGGGCCCGGTGTCTCCGCCGCGTAAAAAAAAGAAAAACGACGACATCGTCGCGGCCGGGCCCCGTTACATTCGACCAGGCCCGACGAAACAATGAGCCTGTTATCGTCCGGCGAGAAAGGAAACAGTTTATCGCCGCGGACACAATAGAACGAGGAAGCTAAACGGAATTTTCAGCGTTTATATCTGCGCGTCGCAGCTCGCGCGGCGAGGATAGAATGCGGTCGCCGTCGCGTCCGTTTCGTCCGCTAAAAATGGTCGACGCTCGGTTGAAGATCGGAGATAAAGCCCGGCGTTGTCGAATTTTCCCGGAGGTGTCGCGAAGCTTTCGGACGAGGAAAAGTGGATCCCCGGCCAGCGTGTTAAGTCGTTTAACGCGAAACGGATTACAGTTTCCACGGGCGGTTAGCATAAAGTTGAACGCGAGAAGCTGGGGGATGCGCCGGCTCTGGGGGTCCTTTATTGTCAGGCTCGTTTCCCTCCCTTCCAGCTCTCCTTGGCCCTTTTTTTCTTTCGGAAGAGCCGCTGCTCCGGCATAAGTGGACGACGGAGTTGGGAAACTTTCGCCGTCGAGACCGCCGTGAATTTTTTACGGACTGCTCGACACCGGAGCAAGTTGTCCGAGTGTGACACAGTTCGTCTCTGAGTTCTCTTTTTGAAGAGAGTACAGTAATGTCTCCCTTACTGACGCTCGGATTGTCCACTAAAATGGATAATTTGGGAAGAGGAGCCTTGTATAACCTTGACATAATCTTGACAGTTCGTAACTATAAAAATGAACCGTAAGGCTCGAATAATCATATCTCCTCTTCCAAAAATTGTCCATTTCTGTGGACAATCTGAGCGTCAATTAGAGAGACATTACTGTATTTACATTATTTTTTCTGCTCGAAGTATATCTATTTATGCGATACAGTAATGTCTCCCTTACTGACGCTCGGATTGTCCGCTAAAATGGATAATTTGGGAAGAGGAGCCTTGTATAACCTTGACATAATCTTGACAGTTCGTAACTATAAAAATGAACCGTAAGGCTCGAATAATCGTATCTCCTCTTCCAAAAATTGTCCATTTCTGTGGACAATCTGAGCGTCAATTAGGGAGACATTATTGTATTTACATTATTTTTTCTGCTCGAAGTATATCTATTTATGCGATACAGTAATGTCTCCCTTACTGACGCTTAGATTGCGCACGAAAATGGATAATTTGGGATAGAGGAGATATGATTATTCGAGCCTCGCGTCTCGTTTTTATAAGTGTTGACAATTCGTAACTGTGCAAAAGAGCTGCGCGGCTCGAATAATTGTCCAATAATCGTCGAAAAATTTTCCATTTTCGTGGACAATCTGAGCGTCAATTAGAGAGACATTACTGTATAGTAATTTCTTCTCCTGATTCGCGCTCAGATTGTCCACTAAAATGGATAATTTGGGAAGAGGAGATACGATTATTCGAGCCTTGCGGCTCTTTTTATAATTGTGGACAATTTATAACTACAGGGTGTCCTAAAAGAAGTTTCGCAATCTGGAAATATGGGGCGCCTGAGGTCATTAGAAGCAATTTTTTCCTTTACAAAAATTTTCTCCGAAGCATCGTTAACGAGTTATTGACGAAAAATGCTGACCAATAAGAGGCGAGCTCGCTTGGGGCGAGGCGGCTTAGCCAATGAGCGCAGGAAGCCTAGTTCCGCTCATTGGCTCCGCAGGCTCCCAAATTGTCCATTTTTTACTGTATGATTCTTTAATTTACGATTATTCATATCGTAAAGATAAGAATCGAGATAAATTCGATTTATGAGTTATTTATGTGTATTAGTAAAAATTGTTTTGCCACGTGGTGCAACAATTTTAGTGGCGCGTCGGAGTCACCACTCGAGTGCAAAGGGTTGATCTTTCAAGGAACGTCAGACAATCGCCTGCTTCGATCGACCGAAGTTTCAAAAAAATATTTCGAAATATTAAAAAGCGTTTATCATAAAAGTTATGATAAACGCTTTATGTTATATAATATATATTTAATATATATATTTTATTATGTTATTATTTATTATATATATTATATTATATTATATATATATATATATATATATATATATATATATATATATATATATATATATTTATTATATTATATAATATATATTTTATATTTCAGTAACGAAATAAAATTACACAAATGACGACAATCCTCGAGACAGAAGAATCGTCGCTAAGAGTGCTGAAATCTGGACAAGCGTTCGACTTGTTAGACGTCTTGGTTTAATTTCTATTTCGTGTGTCGCTGCAGAATGCGACGAGAGTTTGGAATCATGGCGGGGTACGTGGACTCTAGGGTAACCTTTTTCTCTGTATAGGGAGAGTCGCTTGAACCGTACGGTAGGCGGTATAAAAGCGTCCAAGAATTTATCGTCGCGACGCCGCCGGTTCTGCGGGGTCCCTCGAACACCCGCGTGTCTCGCCGCGGCGCTAAATGGACGCATAAAGCTTGTTCACCCCGGTAAAAACTAGACACGGGAACGCATCCGTTATGTCCCGCAGAAACTCGTAATCTCTCCTGCTCGCTGACAGGATTAAACCCTGCTGCGAGCTCTGCGATCTTCGATTACTACGGGCCCGTTTTCGCCCCGCGATCGCCTCTCCTACGATTCCGGCGCCGTCGAGGGACCGATACTGTGGTGCGAATAATTATAGACCCCTGAAAGTAATTATTGTTGTATCGGTAAAATACTTTATAGACATTAAGGGTAGTTTTATAGCCTATATAGTTTTCATTCTTAAATAATATTATTTAGCATGCTTTTTTGTGTTTATTCGATGATACGTATTTATATAGTGTTTTTAATAGAAATATTAAAAATTTATATATATTATACTATTATTATATATAATAATACTATTATATTATACTATAATTATACTATATATATATATACTATATACTATAATTAATTATACTATATATATTATACTATTATTATATATAATAATACTATATATTATATTATACTTGTACATTTTTAGCGATATTTAATCGAAAGCTTGACAAAAGAACATATTTGTGTATTTCTATATCAGAAATGATAGAAAATAGAGATATACAAATATAGTTTTCGTTGGTTTTTGTTTAAATATCAGTAAAAAAGTATAATTTACTTGAACTCTATAATTATTAGTCTGCGGATCACTGTGCAAAATAAAAATAATCTGCATCAACCGTAAGACATAAGAGCCAAGTGCAACATTTTTCCTCCCCTAAATAATTCAAATAAGTCGGCATTAATAGATCGACATTCTTAATTGCTATTAATCTCTCAATTATTTTACATTTCGCCCGACCATTCCTACCACAAATGCACAAAATCCGCGCATATAATAAATAAAATTACGCGCATCGCTGTATCGTCTCCAGCGCCGATAACTTTCACAGAAAGATGGAGCGTACGCGGGGATCCATCTTGAAATCCGGTATAAGTCGCTACGAATCGAATAAAACTCCGATAAAATAAGCTAAAATATAAGCTTAACGAGATCGCGACCGAATAGCGTAGCCATCGCGCGCGATCCAAGAACAAAGATCGCTGTTCGAAGTTGATGCATCAGCTCGAACGCGGTTTGCCGAGGTTCTACGGTTTCGCGAAGATCAGCAATTTTCTCGTCGTCAGAAGCGAACGAACGCACGCCGGGAAAGATCGCGGAGTCAGAAAGATCGTCGAGGTTAAACGATCGGCCAGGATTTTCGAATAGAATCCGGGATGCCGATGCAAATCGGCGGGTCGCCGATTGACGGCTATCGACGACGATCTCCAAGGACGAGGAAGTCGACAGAGGCGCATCATCCCATTCCCGTGGCTCTCTCTCTCTCTCTCTCTCTCTCTCTTCCTATCTCTTTCTCTCTCTCTCTCTTCCTATCTCTCTCTCTCTCTCTCTCTTCCTATCTCTCTCTCTCTCTCTCTCTTCCTATCTCTCTCTCTCTCTCTTCCTATCTCTCTCTCTCTCTTCCTATCTCTCTCTCTTCCTATCTCTCTCTCTCTCTCTCTCTCTCTCTCTTCATATCTCTCTCTCTCTCTCTCTCTCTCTCTCTGCGTCCGCATGATTTACGGTATCCGCGGCGAGAGCAATTAAACCGGCCTTTTTCCGAAGATTACACGGCCGTTCGTCGATCGGACGGATCCCATTCAATTATACACCGTTAGCCTACGAATACGCTTGGCCGGCAAATTGGCCGCGTCCAGCCGTGTTTACATATTTCTTCATTTGCATACGAGCACCGTGCATCGATCTATTCGAACGTCGGCGCACAACGGGCGCACGCTGCTGCTTCGCAGAAACGATTATTTCTCGCGCGTCCGCGGACCAACGCGAGCCCGCGTTACGTGCTCGGGACGTGTGTTGTTCGTTCCTCTAAAAAACTGTGAAAAGAGGTAAGTCTTTCCGCCGAAACTTTTTGAAACGGGACAGCTCGCAACGCGAGACCGACGGAATCGAAGCAACGCGTAAATCGTTTTCATCGAAATCGCACGGTTGAGTCTTATCGCAGTGATTATTTCCACGAATCTTCGATATCTCTTTCGGATCGTTACGTGGAATTCGTTAATTCCTTTCCTCGAAACGAAAATCAGAGAGATAAAAGATCGGACAGGATTAAGACAAAATCGCTCGCGTTGCACACAAATGCGTTGATTAAAAACGTGAGTGAACCTTGCGACGATGAAAAAACATTTTGACTGTTGCAATCTCTTCGAGAGAAACGTGCAAGTTGCTGCAATTTTGCCGTATACGTTTGATTTTCATCGTGCAATTTCGTTTCAATGGAACGCTTTCGTGAAATATTGGGTCGTTCGGAAAGTTGTTTCGTTTCTAAAAAAAAAATTTCGTTTTGTAAGCTCGTTAAAGAAGCACGTGATTCAGCAAACGACGGGGCTTCTACGAGATGAGATTTTGAAAACACTAGAAAAATGTCGGAAGGTTTGTTTTTTATTTGGAACGTTAAAAAACTGTCTTTTATTTCCTCGTGAAAGAACGAAACAACTTTCCGAATGACCTAATATACAGGGTGTCCCGAAGATGTCTCGCAATACGGAAATGGGAGGTTCCTGAGATCATTTAAAGCAACATTTTCCTTTGTGAAAATTTTCTCCGAGGCTTTGTTTACGAGTTATTAACGAAAAACAGTGACCAATGAGAGGCGAGCTCGACTGGCGCGATGTGGAGCCCAGTTCGAAACCCAGTTCCGCTCATTGGCTCGGCCGCTTACCGCCAGCCGTGCGCGATCTCTCATTGGTCAGTGTTTTCCGTTGATAACTCGTAAACGAAGCCTCGTAGAACATTTTCGCTAAGGAAGAAGTTGCTTCAAATGATTTGAGGAACCCGCCATTTCCGGATTGCGAGACATTTTCGGGACATCCTGTATAATTGAATAAAAAATATCAAAGTATGTATCACTCTTAATCGGTTAGCTGTCACGAAGAAATGGCAACATTTTCACGGCTCTGAAGAATCGCTCGGCGATCGAAGCAACGAAGGGAACGAACGAAACACCCGGTACATCGCGGTTTTCGATAACCGGCTAACGGTTCCCACAGGCGCAATTACTCGCTGATTTTTCCGTGACGATGTAAAATTAGAAATTCAAATTGACCTTCCTTCTCTGCCTAGCCTATCGAGCAGCCGCTGCAGAAAATCTCGGGCGCAGCAGTTAGAATTGGCTCTCGGGCTTTTTTTCAGTCTCTCTCTCGTTCTCTCTGGGATCCGCAATCGAGCCGAGAAGCTGGTAGCCAGTGTTACAATCAAGAAAGAGAATTGCGGGCCAGGCAATTTTCCCGGGAATGGAGCGATTTCGCAATTATTGCGAGAGGTGACGGCACCTGCCGGGTCGACGACCACGATGGTCGCGCGAAACGACGGAAAAAAAGAAAAAACGAGCTGGTGCAACGATCCTCTTCAAGTGCAAGGTTCCATGCTCGCGGAAAATGGTTACGAGCGAACGAGAGGGACCTTTCACCTGCTGGAATCCGGGCGAAAGCGAATCGGCCACTCGGAATTCAATCTACGAGTTTTAATTGCCCTTCGCGCATTGTTCAATTAGTCGATGTCTCGAGACAATTTTGGATCGGCATGCCTCGAAATTCGTGCGCGTCGAATATCGGAGCACAGACGATTGCGACGCGACTTTGTTATTTGCGTGAGCAAACTTCAAAACGGACAACGGTCCAGAAATCAGTGCTCTTTTTTAACTATCTCAGCCTCGCTTGTTACGATGATAAATTGTTATAAATCAATCGATTTACCGAAATGTGGGATCATTGTCAATGTAAATAGGTATTACAATATATTAACCCTTTGCACTCGAGTGGCGACTCTGAGGCATCACCAAACCATTTTTGCAAGTAGTTTTTGTACTATTAACTAGTATTTATATTATATATTATATTTAATATTATATTATTAATTAGTATTTATATTATATTTATATTTGAAGAACAGGAAGTACTGTACTTGCCAATAGGCTCAATTTCACATGCATGAATTGCAATGAATCGTATAAAATGGAAATACTGCAGATCAGAAAACATATTTTCGATTTCGAATTAAAATAGCTGCGACTGCAAGGGGTTAAATATATTTTGATATCATCAGCATCTTCCGGCTGAACTTAGGAACTTTCGGTCATGTTATTATTGTCTTAGTTGGTTGTTTCGATTTGTATATACATGTATATACAGGGTGTTTCGTATAGCCGAATATGTATAGCGAAATATCTCAGAATGAGTAAAAGCTACAAGAAAAAATGTCCGTACAAAAGCCGTATAAAAAGATTTTTTTTAAGCAGTATTAACACCTTTTTTCATTCTTATAATGAATCAATATAATGAATGAAATGACATGAATTAATATAAATCTTTTATATGAATTAATATAAATCTTTTAAATTCTTACTATAACTATTTTAAATCAGACGATAAAATTTTCTCATTGGTATTTCGACTGTACTCAGTTAGACGAGTTAGACACCCTGTATAATGTTATCGTAATATATACAGGGTGTGAAGTATTTCAGGCCGGGCGAACGAACCAAATTGTGCCCAAGTGCACGAGATCTAATTTTATTCTGCATTTTCGGTTCGGTATTATGCGAGGGATCGGTCCCTCGCCGGTTGTACCACGATATTCCTAACACCCTGTATATATTTGTATATTCTAATGAACTACTCTAAAGGGCTCGTTGAATACATTTGCATTACGAATTGGACGGAGTTTCTCGGTTTTGCAGACAAAGACAGACAGACAGACAGATAAAGAGAGAGAGAGAGAGAGAGAGAGAGAGAGAGAGAGAGAAAGAGAGAGAGAGAAAGAGAGAAAGGGGGATGCAAACCGTGAAGATCTTTGATATCACTCCATGGTTAAGAGTGGTAGCAATTAGTTCCTTGAATTTTTTTAAATGATAATGTCCGACTGAAACCGTGGATCTCCTTATCCGCTGATTTTTGGAGTACGAAAGAAAGTGGTTCCATGGCTGGCTTCTACTATAGTGGGCCACTTTTGTCGGCCACTGTAGTAGAAGTTTTCTTATAACTATGAAAACTTGATAACTGCTTAACTAGAACGTAATAACTTTTTTAAAACTCAACCGAATGACTTGAATTTCTTTTCAAATGATACAGAAACTAGACGATGACTTCTAGTCGATGTTTCTAACGTCTCTATTAGATGCTAAAATGCCTTTTTTTAAATTTTGCTATTACTTTCCCTTGTAGGCCCAATAAAAAAGTTAAAAAAGCGAGAGCTTTTCATCTTTCTTCGTCATTCCAAGTAATAGCAAAATTTAAAAAAAGCATTTCGCTCATCGTCCGCTATCATTTAAAACTTCAATTCAAGTCACTTAGCGCTCAAGTCACTTAATTTGAAAAGACTTATCGCGTTTTAAAAGGTGTACGAACACTTTCGCGGGCCACTGTACACCGTGATTCTGATTTTTGGAGTACGATAGAAGGTGGTTCCATGACTGACTTCTACTACAGTGGCCCACTATAGTAGAAGTTTTTTTGTAACTATGAAAACTTGATAACTTCTTAACTAGAACGTAATAACTTTTTCCAAACTCAACCGAATAACATGAATTTTTTTTTAAATAATAGGGGAACTAGACGATGACATCTAGTCGATGTTTCTAACGCCTCTATTAGATGCTAAAATGCCTTTTTTTAAATTTTGCTATTACTTTCCCTTGTAGGCCCAATAAAAAAGTTAAAAAAGCGAGAGCTTTTCATCTTTCTTCGTCATTCCAAGTAATAGCAAAATTTAAAAAAAGCATTTCGCTCATCGTCCGCTATCATTTAAAACTTAAATTCAAGTCACACTTAGCGCTCAAGTCACTTAATTTGAAAAAACTTATCGCGTTTTAAAAGGTGTACGAACACTTTTGCGGGCCACTGTACATCGTGTCGCAGCTCGAGGTTCGGCCAAGCGAGCAACAAAGGCGCCGGTGATCAATAAATTTGCGAATGAATTCGGGAAAGGGGGAGAGGGGGAGAGAGAGCCCCGAAGCGCGTCATCGATAAAGTCGATTGTAAACAACATCTTCGAATTCTCGACCCATTTCCGACACCAAGGACGGACGAGAGAATAAGTCGGCGACGAGGGAATCGCTGACGACTGTCAACAAATCCGCGGGCAGACCGCGGGTCGCTCGCTAATTCAGCGAATAAAGCGAGAAACCGCCGTGTCATCAGCCCGCCGATTATTTAGAAGGAAACCGCGAGCGGCGTTGATTCACGCGCGAGCCGTTTATGCAACCGGGACCGGTCGCTGTTGTCGCGACAATGCAATTTTTTTATTATCGTCGCTTCGGCGAATCGCCGCGTGATTCTCCCGAAACCGAAACGCACTTTCGAAACGGCGCGATAACGCAGCCGATAAAAATAACGTTCGCATACTTCGGGTCCTTCTGCTCGCGAAATTCTAGGCGAATTGGGTTAGGCACCCAATTTATTATAATAAAATTAGCCAATCGTCGGACGAGCCAAACGTTCCCGGTTTGTCGGTCGATTTACGTTCGCGAATTGCGAGCCGCGTTTGTTTTTTCGCCGTATTTTTCTTTCCTCATCGTGCATCGTTCGAATCTGAATAATCGTCTCATTGTAACCACGAGGTACAAGCCTCGAGTCGGACGAACAGATCGCGGATCTTCGCGGGAGATCAAAAAAAAACCTCCGCGTCGATTCCAGCATCATCCTCGAAACGAGGTTCCGGTTGCCATTAAAATTACACACAGCGAACCAAAGGTTTCATAAAACAACGATTCGAGCGCGCGCGCGCGCGCAACACAACATCCTGCTGATAAATCAACTGTTACAAGTGCGGTAGAACTCTTTTAAACAAGCGAGGGCTGCGCCTGTTTCTTGCACAACCTTGTGCGAACTACATATTTGCAATGTTTCTGGCCAGTCGTTGCACAGCAAAGTGCGCCATAATCGTAACAATAACGCGAGAAGAGAGAAAAAAAGGCGACTCACTCTGCCTGGCGTCGCAACAAAGTATAGTACTTTTTCCCTAATTCGCGGTCGGATTGCGCACGAAAATGGACGATTTGGGAAGAGGAGATACGATTATTCGAGCCTTGCAGCTCGTTGACAATCGATAATCGTAACAAAAGAGCCACAAGGCTCGAACAATAGTGTCTCCTCTTCCAAAATTGTCCACTTTTCTGGACAACCCGAGCGTCAATTGGAGAGACATTACTGTGTAGTACTTTTTCCCTAATTCGCAGTCAGATTGCGCACAAAAATGGACGATTTGGGAAGAGGAGATACGATTATTCGTGTCTTGCAGCTCGTTTTTATGGTTGTTGACAATCAATAATCGTAACAAAAGAGGCACAAGGCTCGAACAATCGTGTCTCCTCTTCCAAAATTGTCCACTTTTCTGGACAACCCGAGAGTCAATTGAAGAGACAATACTGTGTAGTCCTTTTTCCCCAATTCGCGGTAAGATTGCGCATAAAAATGGACGATTTAGGAAGAAAAGACATGATTATTCGAGTTTTACAGCTCGTTTTTATGGTTGCTGACAATCGATAATCGTAACAAAAGAGCCACAAGGCTCGAACAATCGTATCTCCTCGTCCAAAATTTTTCTGGACAACACGAGCGTCAATTGGAGAGACATTACTGTGTAGTACTTTTTCCCTAATTCGCGGTCAGATTGCGCGCGAAAATGGACAATCTGAGAACGGAAGATACGATTATTCGAGCCTTGCGATTCGTTTTTATAGCACAAGGCTCGAATAATCGTATCTCCTGTTCCCAGATTGTCCATTTTCACGCGCAATCTGGCCGCGATTTAGGCAGAGATTGCCGTATTATCAATATCGCCGAGCAATCGATCTACCGTTTCTAGAGACAGCGTAGCCTGGTTGCTCGATCGTGAACAGGTCAACCGTATTGAATCGCGATCCCCAGTGGAAGATCGATGCCGCAATCGAAGATCGAGCGCGATCGGTGTCTCCCGCTGTAAAAGTCCGAAGACCGCAGCCTTGAGCCGGCGAACCGGGCTGCCGATTGTCCGCATTATCAGATGTTACGCGTAATATCTCTCCCGTAATGTCTTTACACCGGCTCGCCTCTCATTAGCTTTCACGGAACGCTATTATTAGAGAACCGGGCACGACGGCGCGAGAGCGGATTTGCCAGCTCTTGCGGAAACCCGGACTGCAAGAGCACGCAGCCGGTCGTCGTCTTCAACCCCTCTGGCCTAACCGCGGTTATGGGGGACGATTTTCCACGCAGCGGGCTGCCGATCTTCGAAATATGTAAATCGAGTTCAGACCGGTAGACGAAACACGATTGTCCTTCCATAAACAGCATCAACGGCATGCGCTTTCTTCGACTCTACTTTCGGAGAACGAATGTCTTTGTTGATCGCAGGAGAATCCTGCTGAGGGGTTCACAGTGAACGCTATACATTGAATGATGTTTTCAACTTCTCTTCAGAGAATGAAACTCGACTTCAGAGAAAGAGTATTATGGATTATACCGAATATTATTGCCAAATATGCGGCACAGTTATTATTGAATACAATAGTTTCGCACAAAATCAAATTCAAAATCGATTCAATGTTAAATAAAAATATATGAGAACATGCAAATATACGTGCTATACATTTAATTTATTGTATTCATATTTTATAGTTGAATATCTATCTGTGCGAATTTGTAAGAAAGTTATAAAGAAGTGGTGTCGTCCATTCTATTTTTATTGTTGCATTGCAATTATTTTTATTGTTGTATCGTAATTTTATTATTATATTTCGTTACCAAAATCGCTGTTTTCGGAGCAGGAATTGATTTGTTTAACCCGCGGATTTTATGTATTTTTAGCAAAAACGAGTAGGTGAAACAGAAACCGTAAAGACTGAAAGAATTGAAGCACTCCGTTATTTTACAATTAAATGAAGAAATGAATACATAACTTCTGTTTCTAACTACAGTCAAGCCCTTGATGTACCATTTTCTTCGCAGTTACTGCGATTAGAAATTAACCGACTGCAACAATTTCTTAGAAGGGAGAGAAAATCGATGCTTATCGTGCGCCTAAATTTACTCGAATACTGAAATATTAGAGATTAAATAAAGAGATTAGAATTTGATTCCAATTTTAAAGGACAGAATAACATCTACACTCAACAAGTTGCTATTACATTATTTCACGGACTCGTGTCGAACTCGTCGAAGCACGGCGAAGGGTTAACGTTCGAAACATTTTATTTCACTCTAAGATCCGCGGTCTATTAACAAGGATCGCCGAGCGGAATCTGCACGTGTAATCCGTTAGTTTGCGAGGTCCCTAATCGCCGATAGTTGTCGCGGTCCCGTTGCGGACCGATTGGCCAATAAAGCTCGCGTGTCTCGCGGCGCGCGCCTCGGAAAATGGCAGAACAAAGAAAAGGCTCGTGCGAAATTCACTGACCCTGTTCTAGCTGGAACATTTCAGCGCCGGAGAAGATTTCTCTCCTGAAATCGAAGAGGAACAATAACGCGCCAACCCGCCCGCGGGAACCGCGTCGTCGCGCGACTCGCGTAACAAGCGTGAAACTCGGATCCGTCCGATCGAAAATCCTCGCCGAGAGAGTACTGTTACTCGCTGACAAGGCCGTGGCAGCTTCATCCGGACGGTTCCGATGGACTTTTAACGACCCTGATAGCGGCCTGTTAGGGCCGTATCGGCAGCGATAACGTCTCATCGACGCGCGGATTTATTCTCCAATAAAGAAACCGAGAGATGGAAATGATAAACGCCTTGCGACGCTAGATGAACTTTCCGTGGAACAAGCATGTTCAAAAATTGTTCTACAGTCCTAGTTCTACTGTCCGAAATTTATAGTATTTCCGGGAAACGAAGCGTTCCTAAAGGTCTTCGAAGGGTTCCTCAGGTCATTTGAAGCAACTTTTTCCTTAGCGAAAATGCAGTCCGCGGCTTCGTTCGCGAGTTATTAACGAAAAACAGCGGCCAATGAGAGAACGCGTACGGCTGACGCCCCGCCCTCGCGACCACTGCCGCTGCGTCAGACGGCCGGCGCAACGCGACATTAACCGAAAAGGCGGAGCGCTGGCCACGCTCGCCTCTCATTGGTCGCTGTTTTTCGTCAATAACTCGCAAACGAAGCCGCGGATCGCATTTTCGCTAAGGAAAAAGTTACTTGAAATGACCTCGGGAATCACCTCCTTCCGGCTGTTAACATAATTATGGGAACGTATAATTGACTATGCCATTAGCAATAGACTGAAGCTACAGATTTCTTAAGCGATCTCGGCGATAAAGTGACGTTGTTCTCGCGTCGAGAGTTCGAAAGTTCGCGATGGTGCTTCGGTGCGGCGACGAGCCGGAAAATGTCCGTTCGATCTCCATCGATCTCTCTCGCTCGTTCATCGGAGAACGGGCCGCGGGAAAACCGCGGACACCTTCGGCCGAGCAGGTGGTTAAGTAACCGTAGCGCGGAGTAATTTGTCGGATTTTTCCGGCGAGATGCAAACGGGGTTGAGCAACGCGGTCCCGGGTCCCGAGTTCCAGGCACGCGTTCCGAAGCGCGCTTGTAATTTTTCACCGTTAGAATTCCTCCGGTCTGTTCAATAAAATTAAAATATAGCGTAGAGGCGACCGAACGAACGGCCGGCCGATCGAGGCCGAGAGCCGTTTCCAAGCGCTCGTGCACGCGCGGAAACGCGCACTTTCGCGCGCGCCGGAGATAAACTTTACGCGATACTTACTTTTATGGCGGCACGGCTGCCAAGCTCGGACACGTTTGCTTTCGGTCATACCAGAGACGGTTTAGGGTAAAGCCAGCCGCTCCGTGCGCTGCGAAACTCTGTTCTCAAGGTGTCTCGCAACGAGACGACGAGCGTACCTCCTCGTCGGTTTTGGCCCGCGCGAGCGAGCGTTTCGCGAGCGGAACTGTGTCGCGAGCGAGCGAGCAAACAGCGAACGACCGGCTGTTTGCTTCGGCTTTGTAATTGCCTTTGTACCACGCTTTCCATAGGCGTTGAATACGCTTTCCGAGGAAACAGACATCCGAGGCACACACGTTCCAGCCAGTCGTTAACATTCTCTGGCCGACGGTGTGGAAAATTCGCTGCCGGGGCCAATGGCTTTCGATCTGCAACGTCGTTCTCGAACGCTTCGAAATCTCTCGGGACGCGTTTACGTTGGATAAACCGTGAGGAGGGCATCGGTGAGAGCGAACCGAGCAAGCGGATTCTTTTATTTTATATGGAGACGTTCGCGACGGAATGTTGGAAATAACGATGCCTCGTGTCTCCGATGTCATTCATCTTCGGGAACACTTAACGCGTTCGTGATCGCTGTAATTTTCGTTTCCATTGTGATGCAAAATGGCACGAATGCAATAGCATAGCAGTTTATAAGTCACGTTATCGTGAATTCAATTCTGTGTGGCGTTTATTTATTTTTTCCTTTTTTGGAATTATTATGCGATTTAATGCAATGACTGAACAACGATTCGTCCGAGTATTCTTATTTTACTTTGCCCTTTCATTGTGCGTTTAATGTAATTCTCATTAGCTGGCTACTCGGACGAGATGCGACTAAACAAAATACGGACCATAGCAATTACTTCAAGGATAAATCGCCTGTCCATTTTTGCAGCTCATTAAAACGTTAACTGTCCGCGAACGTGTTTAGCGTCCGCAGCGGTCGCTTTTGAAAATTGTATACCGGCCATAAATGAATTCATTCGAATTTTTATGTGTGCATCAATTTTCTTGTTCCCCGAAGATCAAGATTAATCGTCTCGTTTAACTTAATAGCGGCGACGTTGGAATTTAGATGGAACGTTTGTAAGAAACGATCGGAACGGGCCCGAACGCTGTCATTCGATGGTTAAACGGTGGCGAAATACAGTAAATTCCCCTAATTTTCCCTCAACTTGTAAACAAGGATGGACAATTTATTGGACAATTTAATAGACGATTATTCGAGTCTCGCGGCTCGTTATTTTATAGTTATCGATTGTCAATAATTATAGAAACGATTTGCAAGGCTCGAATAATCGTGTCTCCACTTTCCAAATTGTCCATTTTTGTTTACCGAAGCTGAAGGAAAATTAGGGAGAAATTAGTATGCTGTTCGTGAACCAATATAAAAAGAACCAATATATAGACGAACCACTATATTGGTTCGTCTCGAATTAATGCGTTATAATAACGCATATCTAAAAAGCGATCGCACCAAGAAATCGAAGCTCGACAGTTCCCAGTATCGAAAGAACAATTTCAATCCACGAGACATTCGACGCGGCGATGAGATTCCGATCGGACCAGGCACGAGCGGAGTTAATAAAATTAGGAAAATTAGGGAGAAATTAGTGCACTGTCCGTGTACCGTCGCACACCGACGCAAAAAAGTCTTCGACCAAATTCGAGACGAACCAACTGCATATCCAAAAAGCGATCGCACCAAGAAATCGAACCTCGACGGTTCCCAGTATCGAAGGAACAATTTCAATTCGCGAGACATTCGACGCGGCGATGAGATTCCGATCGGACTAGGCACGCTCGGAGTTAATAAAATTAGGGAGAAATTAGTGCGCTGTCCGTGTACCGTCGCACACCGACGCAAAAAATTCTTCGACCAAATTCGAAGCAAACCAACTGCATATCCAAAAATCGATCGCGCCAAGAAATCGAACCTCGACGATTCCCAGCGCCGGGAACAATTTCAATTCGCGAGACACTCGACGCGGCGATGAGATTCCGATCGGACCAGACACGAGCGGAGTTAATAAAATTAGGAAAATTAGGGAGAAATTAGTGCGCTGTCCGAGTACCGTCGCATACCGACGCAAAAAATTCTTCGACCAAACTCGAAACGAAGCAACTGCATATCCAAAAATCGATCGCGCCAAGAAATCGAAGCTCGACAATTGGGAACAATTTCAATTCGCGAGACATTCGACGCGGCGATGAGATTCCGATCGGACCAGGCGCGAGCGGAGTTAATAAACTTGTTCCGAAGGAAAAAGTTTATCGGCTCCCGGCGCCCGTGTTTTCCAAGGATTTTCCAGTCGGGGAATTCGATTCGACGATAACTCGGCCCGAGAAATTCCACGTGGTGGAACGGGTGTTCTGGAGGCTCGGCGAGCGTTTTCTATCGATCGGACACGGTCGACGAGCAACGCCGCGGCGTAAATCCCGAACGAAATAACGACGGACCGGCGAACAATCGATCCGAGAGATATCGGTTTTCTCGAGGCTGGTCTCTCCGGAAGATCGATCGCCGGACAATAACCGGCGCGACACGCTCGCCCCCGCTTCCGCGACGAGGCATTCCTCGCGAGCGACGTTTTCTCCAGGGTAGGGGGGAGAGGGGGGATATCGGGCGGGGGAACTTTCGAATATGCAAATTCCATCGTTTTACCGGTTTCGATTCTTCATACACTCTCGTTGCGTAACGTTATTAAAGGTTAGGGTTTGCCGGGCTAATTGCCCGCTGAAAATTCAAACAAACAATGCGCCCGCGGAATTGCACAATCGTCGAGGGGACGATTGTCGTCCCGATCGTCGCGTTGCGCAATCGATGCGACTACCCCTTCGGAGGAACGTCGGTACGTCGTAACCGTTTGCGCAATTTTCTTTGGAACATCGCATCGTGATTGGATAATCACGGTCGCAATTATGATCCCGTGCTTCGGGATCTTCGAATCTTCGGACGATCGACGATGCGACGGAATGCTCGACATTCGTGCTCGCGAGAACAAGATCGTAAAGGGTTTAATTCCCTGTCCCGCGATCATTGAATCGTTTCCATTAATTGTGTTTACCAATGCATGATTTCTATCACCTGTTACGTGTCGAATCACGCCGGACCAATTATGGACATTTCTGTTGTATCAATCAAGTCGTGCGTTTATAGCAACGCGGAAAGATTGCTCGTCCCATCGATTATTCGTCACGAGCAACTATTATTCTCTGTTGTGAATTTTTATTTGTAGTCCTTCTTCTCTCGTGTTATTTTTTTTTCTTTAAGAAAGGGTTACTCTCGTAAATAAATTTATCATTAATATCGGAACGTGAAAGTTACATGAGTCAGATTATTATATAATTATTAGTCCACGAGAAAAATAAAACGTAATATAATATGTAACTATAAAAATTTATAGTTTATTTATTTATTATTTTTATTTTATTTATTATGTATATTTATTTTATTTTATTTATTATGTATATTTATATTATTTTATTTATTATGAATATTCATATTATTTTATTTTATTTACTATGTATATTTATTTTATTTTATTTATTTATTATTTCTATTTTATTTATTACGTATACTTATTTTATTTTATTTACTTTTTATTTTATTTTCATATTATTTTATTTTAGTATTTGTCTCATACTTATCAAATAACATAAAATTGTCGATAAAATTGTAGTACCCTCGTTGTCCCAACTTAATACATCTGCAGATTGAGACATTGAGAATCGACAAAGCAGAATCCACGCGATCGTTCGTTAAAGATAAAAAGAGTAAACAGCGCGATGCAACGTCACGATACAGCGTCATTCCTTTCGAGAGACGCACGGCGTGTCGTTTCAAAAGCGCCTCTCGGCCAATATCTCTACCCCGAGAGCATCGAAATACGTGTTCCAGGTCACCGTGCCGCGAAGCGTCGCCGCCGGCGAACTGTTAAAAATAAAACGACTCGCGCGGATCCAATCGCTAATTTAATCGTAAAGCGTTTGCGCCGGTAAAAGCGGCCGAAGTCTCTCGGTGTTTACGCTCCGCTCGACAGGGAAAATCGGAGCGTTATCTCGGGGCATGTATAGGAGACGCTGAAGAGAGGCGGCCGCGAGAGATGAGAAGCTTCGCGACGCGTTATCGAGGCGAGCAATTATCGCGGGTTTATCGTTTATCGAAGCTTTCCATTATGCGGCACTTTTTCTCGACCTTCTTCCTTTTTTCTCGTTCTTTCTTTCTTTTTCGTGGGAGCTTCGACGTCCAATGACGCAGTGTCTCGTTATCTAATCTAATCGGATGCATGGCACCCGGTCGAACGAGATCGCGCGACGGGTGCTCGTTCGAGTCGAAAAAGCGAGCGACGACGACGTGACGGCGCTGCCAAGGGCCCTCGTTCCTCGTGGGAATGCACTTTCCCTCGTGAAAGAGATTGTAAAATATTCAAGGGCGAGCAAGCGCGCGGCGGACACCGTGCTAGCCTCCGGACCGTTTTTCTCCCTTCGGCTCTCGGGCCGAAGTAGTCCTTTCACATGGAATTTTCGGTGGGCTTTTTGCTCGGCCGGCCTCCAAAGAACCGTCCCGCGATGCCATTATCCCCGGCACATGGCACCGCCGGGCGTTACGTATCGTCACGCGATTAAGCCGGATTAACGCGTACACCCCCTCGTACATCGACTAGAAGTCGTCGACTAGTTTCTGTATCGTTTGAAAAGAAATTCAAGTCACTCGGTTGAGGTTTGAAAAAAGTTGTTACGTTCTAGTTAAGAAGTTATCAAGTTTTCATAGTTACAAAAAAACTTCTACTATAGTGGGCCACTGTAGTAGAAGCCAGTCATGGAACCACCTCCTATCGTACTCCAAAAATCAACATCACGGTGTACAGTGGCTCGCGAAAGTGTTCGTACACCTTTTAAAACGCGATAAGTTTTTTCAAATCAAGTGACTTAAGCGCTAAGTGACTTGAATTCAAGTTTTAAATGATAGCGAAATGCTTTTTTTAAATTTTGCTATTACTTGGAATGACGAAGAAAGATGAAAAGTTCTCGCTTTTCTAACTTTTTTATTGGGCCTACAAGGGAAAGTAATAGCAAAATTTTAAAAAAAGGCATTTTAGCATCTAATAGAGGCGTTAGAAACATCGACTAGATGTCATCGTCTAGTTTCTGTATCATTTAAAAAAAAATTCATGTTATTCGGTTGAGGTTTGAAAAAAGTTATTACGTTCTAGTTAAGAAGTTATCAAGTTTTCATAGTTACAAAAAAACTTCTACTATAGTGGGCCACTGTAGTAGAAGCTAGTCATGGAACCACCTTCTATCGTACTCCAAAAATCAGCATCACGGTGTACAGTGGCCCGCGAAAGTGTTCGAACACCTTTTAAAACGCGATAAGTTTTTTCAAATTAAGTGACTTGAGCACTAAGTGTGTGACTTGAATTTAAGTTTTAAATGATAGCGGACGATGAGCGAAATGCTTTTTTTAAATTTTGCTATTACTTGGAATGACGAAGAAAGATGAAAAGCTCTCGCTTTTCTAACTTTTTTATTGGGCCTACAAGGGAAAGTAATAGCAAAATTTAAAAAAAGGCATTTTAGCATCTAATAGAGGCGTTAGAAACATCTACTAGACGTCGTCGTCTAGTTCCCCTATCATTAAAAAAAAAATTCATGTTATTCGGTTGAGTTTGGAAAAAGTTATTACGTTCTAGTTAAGAAGTTATCAAGTTTTCATAGTTACAAAAAAACTTCTACTATAGTGGGCCACTGTAGTAGAAGTCAGTCATGGAACCACCTTCTATCGTACTCCAAAAATCAGAATCACGGTGTACAGTGGCCCGTGAAAGTGTTCGTACACCTTTTAAAACGCGATAAGTTTTTTCAAATTAAGTGACTTGAGCACTAAGTGTGACTTGAATTTAAGTTTTAAATGATAACGGACGATGAGCGAAATGCTTTTTTTAAATTTTGCTATTACTTGGAATGACGAAGAAAGATGAAAAGTTCTCGCTTTTCTAACTTTTTTATTGGGCTCACAAGGGAAAGTAATAGCAAAATTTTTAAAAAAGGCATTTTAGCATCTAATAGAGGCGTTAGAAACATCGACTAGAAGTCATCGTCTAGTTTCTGTATCATTTGAAAAGAAATCCAAGTCATTCGGTTGAGTTTTAAAAAAGTTATTACGTTCTAGTTAAGAAGTTATCAAGTTTTCATAGTTATAAGAAAACTTCTACTACAGTGGCCGACAAAAGTGGCCCACTATAGTAGAAGCCAGCCATGGAACCACTTTCTTTCGTACTCCAAAAATCAACGGATAAGGAGATCCACGGTTTCAGTCGGACATTATCATTTAAAAAAATTCAAGGAACTAATTGCTACCACTCTTAACCATGGAGTGATATCAAAGATCTTCACGGTTTGCACCCCCCTTTTTTCTCTCTCTCTCTCCCTCTCTCTCTCTCTCTCTCTCGACGGAGAGTGCCAGGGACTTAAAGTGATCGACTTTGTTGAACCTTCTGGATCCTACGCAATCGCGGCAAGAACGATATCGAATAAAATACAAAAAACGAGCGAGGGATCTCGCCGAGGAATGCGAGAGATCGTCGATACACAATTATCCGGATTCGTTAACGCTAGTGTTCGACCGACAATAAACTGCGTCGTTTTATCGCCTTTAAAGTGGGTCAACCGTTTTCGCGATTCGGCCATCGCGATTATGGTCCATCGGGGTCCACAATGAATTCACGTTTTCACGAGTCCGAAGGATCGTTACCGATCTCGGTTTTCTGTCCACGGTCGTTGTGCACGGTTAGCATTGTACATGCTTCGCTTGTAAATTTCAACGCTTCGGTCCCGTTTTCGATGTCGGCCCCTGCCCTTTGGAGCCTCGCGATACAGTTAAAAGTTAAATTCGACAGTTCAATTCTCCCTAATTGACGGTCAGATTGTGCAGAAAAATGCAGAATTCGAGAAGAGCAGATATGATTATTCAACGTTGCGGCTTGTTTTTGTAGTTGTTGACAATAGGTAACTATAACAAACGAGTCGCGAAGCTCGAATAATCGTATCTCCTCTCTTCCCAAATTGTCCATTTTTATGTAAAAGCAGAGGGTCGATTAGGGAGATTTTACTGTAATTGGAAAGTACAGTAATGTCTCTCTAATTGACGCTCAAATTATCCAGAAAAATGGACACATTGGGGAGAGGAGATACGATTATTCGAGCCTTGCAATTCGTTTTTATAGTTATCAATTGTCAACAATTATAAAAAAACGAGCTACAAGCCTCGAATAATCGTATCTCCACTTCGCAAATTGTCCGTTTTTGTGGATAATCCGAGCGTCAATTAGAGAGACATTAACTGTAGATAGAAAGTACAGTAATGTCTCCCTTACTGACGCTCAGATTGTGCACAAAAATGAACAATTTGGGACAAACTATCATCTTAACTATAAAAACAAACCGCAAAGCTCGAATAAACGTATCTCCTCTTCCCAAATTCTCGATTTTCGTGCGCAATCTAAGCGTCAATAAGGGAGACATTATCGTATTCTGCCATCGATATTCTGTCCAGCTACTTAAATTCTCTCGCCGAATATCCGCGGAGAGATGGCAACAGGATGATCGCTCTCGTCCAGCAAGCGCAAGTGAACAGCGGCGCCAAGTGAATTCGCTGATCGAAACAGAAGGCGATTATTATTACGGTAATCGCGCGAGATCTCATTAGGAATGGTAAAAGCCGCGATCACAATACAATAGACGGCAGGAACTTTTAGTTTCTTCTCCCCGCCGGCAAGCGGGAACGGATCATCGAAACGTTTTCAAGCCCGCCGCCGACGCACGCCGCTCGTGTTAACATAACTCGAAAGCGGATTAAACGATCTCCTTTCGAGCCGCAGACAAAACGCTCCAAATAATTAATGTGGTATAACAGTGCGCAAAGCGCGTCATTAATTTTCACGGCCGAACCTCTCCGGTGAACGTCGTCGTATTTAAAGGGAAAATTGCCGTTCGGGGATCGATTTGCGGTAATCGAGCGTGTGTCTCCGTCGATTTCGCAAATATTGGGTTGGCAACTAAGTAATTGCCGATTTCAGTTATAGATGTCTCTCACTCCCATTTTTACGATATCCGTAAATGTTATATTATAAAATTATTATTATTATTATTATTATTATGTTATTTTTTATTATCCGTGAATGTTAGCAACTGGACAAATTGAATGCAGCGGTCAAGGAAAAGCGACCACAATGCTATAGTTAGCTTGCTGACTTTTTTAACACCCAAAAAATATAGTTCAAATGTTATTTCAGTTTTCTAAAATGGCACCAAAGTGGTACCACCGGCATACAACAGATAGTTTTTGCATGGCACCAGCGTGGTGCCACCGGACGGCATAGTGTTAATATTGAAACCAATAAAAGGATTAGCTTCAGTCTCAACGAGAAGGTTTTGATAATATATTGGGTTGGCAATTAAGTAATTGCCGATTTCAGTTATAGATGTCTCTCACTCCCATTTTCATGATATCCGTAAATGTTATATTATAAAATTATTATTATTATTATGTTATTTTTATTATCCGTGAATGTTAGCAACTGGACAAATTGAATGCAGCGGTCAAGAAAAAGCGACCAGAATTGGTCGATCGTAAAGGTGTCATTTTCCAGCAGGACAATGCTAGGCCGCACACGTCTTTGTCCACTCGGCAAAAATTCATGGATATTGGTTGGGAATTGATGTTACACCCACCACATAGCCCTGATCTCGCGCCATCGGATTACCACTTATTTCGATCCCTGGACAACTCCCTTCGTGGTAAAACTTTTAATGACGATGACGCTGTAAAATCTCAAAACTCAGTTTTTGGCCGAAAAGGATCAGACTTTCTACGAGCGTGGAATTTTCAAGTTGTCAGAGAGATGGCAAAAGGTCATCGAACAAAATGGAAAACACATTACAGATTAAACTTCGTTCCAAGTAAAAAAAATTTTTATTTCATTGAACAAAGCGGCAGTTACTTAGTTGCCAATCCAATAGATGCCTCGGATAGCTCTTTCGGCAAGCTTCTGTTCCGTTCCGAACTCCAGAATTTTTACCACGGCGAAACAAAGTCATCCAACAGCCCGGACGAAATTGAAACGTGACTGGTCCCTGATCTTTTCTGTCGCAGTCAGCGAGATCAACGCCGTTTTCCATCGATTCCGAATTTTATGATCGTTCCAAGGGAAGCTGATCTTTTATTCGCAGGAAACTGGAACGATTGAAAGTGATTTGCTTTCTACCAGGCTCGCTAGGACGAATATAGTACAGCAAAACTTTCAAATGCTTTTAACGGTTTTGCTGTTTTGTATTCGTTCCGTTCATTTCTGCCACGAATGCTTCGAATCCGCTATTAAACTTAGAAAATAATTTTTAATTGAGAAACGAAAGGAAACAGCTGGCGGAAATCGCGTTGTTGGAAGAAGAAGAAGAAAATCAAATTGGACGAAGCGCTTTGCGGCAGTTCCATGGTCCCGGCGGTCCTATGGTAAAATTCATTTCTGCCATGAATGCTTCGAATCTGCTATTAAACTTGGAAAATAATTTTTAATTGAAAAACGAAAGGAAGAAGAAAAACGTTGGAAGAAGAGGAAGAAGAAAATCAAATTGGACGAAGCGAATTCCTGCGGTTCCATGGACCGCCGCGTCTCTGGAAGTTCGACTGCCTCGTTAAGACGTCATCGTCGTTAACGTGACGCCAAAGGGCCGGGAGCTTTTTTCCCGTCTAGGACGGGATTCGTCGCGAAATGCGGAACACGTGCGCCGGCCGACTAAACAAATTCCACGGTCGATGCGACAAGTGTCGCTGATCGTCCTCGTTAACGGGGATCCGGAGAGTTTCTCACGGAGCCGACGCGATGGGATTCGCGCGGATTCATGCGGATTCCCGTGACGACAGAACGGCGACGGCCTATCACCGATTCGCGAAGTAAAAGTTGCCGGCAAGCACGAAACCGGCTACAATTTTGCGAGCCGCTCGTCGGAGGAGTTAATCTACCGTGGCTCATGGGAACGCGGCAAAACGACCGCCGATTCCGTGCCGATCTCTCTCTCTCTCTCTCTTTCTCTCTCACTCAGTCTTTCTCTTTCTCTCGCTCGAGAGAAAAACATTTCCTGCTCCGGCACGAATTTTCACCGGGTCCACTTTCCCCCGCAAAAACAGAACCATGCTGATTGGCCTCGAGAGAGAAGCATGGAACTCTCATCCGCCACCTCTGCAGAGCAGCAATGGATTATTTTGCGATTACTTTTACGATTCACGGTAATCATAATCGTCGATCGATCGATCGATCGTTGCTAGAATCCCTCAGATCGTTACTAGAATTCATCTTTTGTCACCGCTCGCTATCGGGTCCGCTCGACGGAACATTTCTAATCAGTTAATTAGCAATCGAAATCGTTTTTCAAGCAAACATATGATACGCTTGAATTTCTTCCCGTTTTAAATAAATTATAGCAACGTTAGGAATGTCTGCGACAGTTTCCTGCTTCAGTTTCTCCGTGAACACGTTCTACGGAACTCGTCCAACGAATTCGATAACTCCGAGGCAATTTATTCGAGGAATCTGAGACCGGAAAGTTAACACTGATTATATATACACAGGGTGTCCCAAAAATGTCTCGCAATCCGAAAGTAGGGGATTCCTGAGGTCACTCGAAGCAATTTTTTCCTTAGCGAAAATGCGATCCGCGGCTTCGTTTACGAGTTATTAACGAAAAACAGTGACCAATCAGAGGCGAGATCATTCGGCGCGAGACGGCCGAGCCAATGAGCGGAACTGGGCTCCGTGCACTCGTTGGCTGGGCCGCCGCGCGCCAGCCGAGCTCGCCTCTTATTGGTCAGTGTTTTTCGTTGATAACTCGTGAACGAAGCCTCGGAAAAAATTTTCGCAAAGGAAAAAGTTGCTTCAAATGACCTCGGGAACCTCCCAGACATTTTCGGGACACTCTGTATGTATAAAGCGATTGATTTCTTTGTCTTTCGATGATCTGCCAGGCCCAACAGCGACCTCTCAAATATGTAACGATACAATGTCTAACTCCGATCAAAAAATTACGTCACCCGTAACGATCGACGCGTTCCTACGACATCCCGTAGTTTTCGACGGAAACTTTCATATAATCGTAAAAAATTCCAAACGCATTTGGAACAGGAAAAGCGGGGCTGTAAAATGTTAGAGAAGAGGCGCGCGAGCGACAACAACCGATCGACGAGATTGAATTGCACGAGGGAGCGCGAAGAGCGGCCCAATAAATCTGAAACGCGGACGAAAGTCTGAGACCCGGCGGCGACTGTCTCGGCGATCAACAGGTGCGACGATGGATAGAAGAGATCGCAGGTGTTACCTTGTGATTCCGCGGCGTCCTCGACAGATTGCTGCGGCCGTTGATGAGCACGTTGTCGTTGAAGAACGAGACGTCGCACGGCGAGGGCGGACCGCCGGCTAGCTCCCATTCGGCGTCATCGGTCGTCGACGCGTCCAACGTGGCGTCCAGCACTATGATGCCTCCGTCGCCGACCTGCGGGCCAAACAGAAAAGAAAACTTGAACGCTCGGAATCGGAACGGTTATGCGTGGAATCCGGCGAGATGACTTTCGAGTCTCGTCTCGACCGAGTTCCAAGAAAACGCGTCTCTCTCTCTCTCTTTCTCTTTCTCTCTCGTCGATCCTCGACTCGAAAAATTCATCTCGACACGTCCACCGGAATTATCTTTGCCACGGTGATGAATTTTTGCTAATGGATCGAAGCGCGAGCCTCGCGTACTCGATATTTTTGTTGTGTCGAGGAGATTGCTTTCGTTCGTAGTCGATAATGAGCACGGTGAATGGATTTATTAGCTCGGGGAATTTATTTGCACTCGCGTTCGTTGACGCGAAGCCCAATCGGCGTCGTTTCTACCTCTTAAGAAGATTTCAAGCCAGTTTGCATGCCTATTCGCGCGTGAAACGCGGTCCCCGCGTATCGTCATTCCAGGCCGTAGTCGAGCATACTTTATCCGAAGAACTTGCTCGAGTTGCTGTACGGCTCGTGCTAAGCGATTTTGGCACTAAACCTACCGAGCTGTAAAATTAACTCGCGTCCGTTTTGCTTTATAAAAATGAGAAGACCGAATCTATATTACGCTCATCATCATTTTTATTACGGTATAAGCTTGAACAATGGGATTTACTTAATTGTCTCTTAAAGAAGAGTCTTCGTAATTTCGATTCAAGAAGAAAAAATGTAAGACCGGTCATTTTGAGACGATACGCGTCATGTTAAAATACTATTTACGCTCATCATCATTTTTATTATAATATAAGCTTGAACAATGGGATTTACTTAATTGCCTCTTAGAAAAGAGTCTTCGTAATTTCGATTCAAGAAGAAAAAATGTAAGACCGGTCATTTTGACACGATACGCGTCATGTTAAAATACTATTTACGCTCATCATCATTTTTATTATAATATAAGCTTGAACAATGGGATTTACTTAATTATCCTTTAGAAAAAGAGCCTTCGTAATTTCGATTCAAGAAGAAAAAATGTAAAACCGGTCATCTTTACACCGTACACGTCGCGTTAAAATACCGACGCAAGCATCGGGAATAAATCCGATGACCCTCTCTAATTATGCTAACTGCGTTGTTGTTACGTGCCGATGAAAAATCGAGAGGAAATTACTCCGCGTTATCGCTTTCGATGTTATCTTACAAAACGCTCAACATCGAAGAAAATATGACATCGATTGCAAAAATACGCTGCCAATCGAAAGATTGCTGTCCTTCCTGTACAAAACACAATAGTGATAATTGATCTTCTGTATTCTCCATTGATTGCGGAACACAGGAATTAAGTAACAACTTATTTTTACTCTCGATAAATCGCTGCTGCTTCTCGTAAGTGGATAAAATCCGCGATCTAGATACGAGACCGCCGAGTCGATCGCGAAAGATCTCGCGTTGATCCGCGAAAGGTAACGCGCCGAAATTTCGGCAGGTGTGTTACAGATGAATTATTTGGACGACAACTTTTGGCCGACGCTGTACCCGCGACACCGTGTTCGCGGACTTCGGTAACACGTGTCTCGCCCGAAAATTATTATCGGAGGCTTTCAGATAAAAAGGAACGCGAACGGCGGGAGCATCGCGCGCGCGCGCGAGCGCGATACGGAGCCTAAGTGCACGGGACATTTAATGGCGCCCGCATCGTGACACGCGTCCCCCGACACTGCACCGACGGACCCGCTCGTATCCGTCGGCTTTCATTATTTCGTGAATGGACATCCTGTCGATTTGGAAACGGGGCCTTCAATGAAAAGCAGCAGGGTCGCGTCTCCGACACGCACCTCCTTTCTGTCCTTCGACTTTGTCTCGCGTTTCCTGACCAAGTCGTTCGGACCTTCGATTGGCCAAGACGCGGCCATACCTCCGCAAATATTGCAGGTTGCAACTTGCAGGGAAGTCTTGCGACTGTTTGCGACGTCCATATGTTGTCCGATTCGGTACGCATGAGTATAATTTAAGTTAACTTTCACCGGTGCAGAAAATTATACAGTAATGTCTCCCCAATTGTCGCCCAAATTGTGCACTAAATTAGACAATTTGGGAAGAGGAGCCTTGCGAATTCGAGCCTCGCGACTCGATTTTATAGTTACCGATTTTTAACAATTATAAAAACGAGCTGCAAGGCTCGGAATAATCGTATCTCATCTTCCCAAATTGTCCGTCTTTGTGGACAATCTGAGCGTCAATTACGGAGACATTACTGTATGACCATTCAATTTTATAATAAAAGTTCGATTTTCCTTGCTTCCGTTATCTAGAGGGTTATTTAAACATAAAATATCGCCGACGCAGTTATTTAAAATTAGACGAACATTCGCACTTTTTATTTTAGAGTCCATCGTGAGTCCAAGTGTACTAATGATTTTCGTGAGAGTCGTCGTACCAGGATGAAAATGTGAAAAATCATTTGGCTTTTGTTTTTAACGCTGGATTTACGGAACCCGTCAAAATGACGGCTCACTGATTCTTTAATTTACGATTATTCATATCGTAAAGATAAGAATCGAGATAAACTCGATTTATGAGTTATTTATTCAATGTATAGGTTCTACTTGCGGCAAGTGTTACAATAACGCTGGTTAAACATCAGAATAAATGTCTTATTGTTACTTTTGCAAATTAATATAAAATAGCTGTTTCTTGTGGTTCGTAAATCTAGTATTAAATAACGTGTGCGGGTTGATTGTTCTTCGATTGTGTCATAGGACAATGTCTCTCTAACTGATGCTCAGAAAAAATGGACAATTTGGGAAGGGGAGATACGATTATTCGAGCCTTGCGGTTCGTTTTTATAGTTATCGACTGTCAACAATTATAAAAACAATGTGCAGGCGCTCGGACAATCGTATCTCCACTTCCCAAATTGTTCATTTTAGTGGACAATCTGAGCGTCAGTTAAGGAGACATTACTGTACAGTAAAATTCTCGCCAATTGGCGCTCAGCTTGGAAATAAAAATGGACAATTTGAGGAGAGGAGATACGATCATCGAGCCCACTTTTCCAAAATTGTGCTTTTCTAATTCCAAGCCGAGCGTCAATTAGGGAGAACCTGCTGTACAGTAATGTCTCCCTAACTGACGCTCAGATTGTGCACAAAAATTGAGAATTTGGGAAGAGGAGATACGATTATTTGAGCCCTGCGGTTCATTCTTATAATTATTGACAAATCGAACCGCAAAGCTCGAATAATCATATCTCCTCTTCCCAAATTGTCCATTTTTATTTTCAAGCCGAGCGCCAATTAGAGAAAACCTACTGTACTGTAATGTCTCTCTAACTGACGCTCAGATCGTGCACAAAAATGGAGAATTTGGGAAGAAGAGATACGATTATTTGAGCCCTGCAGAGCTCGTTCTTATAATTATTGACAAATCGAACCGCAAGGCTCGAATAATCGTATCTCCTCTTCCGAAATTCTCCATTTTTATTTCCAAGCCGAACGCCAATTTGGGAGAACCTGCTGTATTTCTCTATAACACGGAATTGCTGACAACTGTTTATTGCATCGAAGCGACGAAATGCGCTGAAACGCGATCGAAGAAGGCACGAAATCACAAGTTCGTCGATTTTCCGTGAAATCTACGATTTCCTCTAGATCGTAATCCGTCTCGATCCGCACGCATTTAAGGCACGACGCGTTCGTAAATTATTTATGACTGCAGGTGCTCGCTATGTCGTGAACACCGACGCTGCTCTCCTTGGAATACGAAATGCGGCTGTTTCGCTGGCTCGACGTGGAAAATGAAAATGGACGGAACATCATCCGAGGATCTCTTGTGTAACCGTTTCCTCGCAGCACGGTTTGATAGACCCGAGTAGAATCGGTCGATTTGCGGGTTCACAGAACCGAGACCTCGGTTTCGGTCGATTCCCATCCCTCGGAGCAATTTCTCCGCTCCGAGAGAGGATCCCGCCGGCGTTTGGATCCATCCATCGAATCCATCGCTCGAAATCGTGCCGGTGCCTTGCGCGCGCGGCGGCGGCACGTCGCTCGATTTCCGGTCCAGTTCCGGCGTCGCTGGATTTTCGAAAGTAATTTTTCGACATGGCGGACGATTTCCTTCCGTCGTTGCCCCCCGGTCGCACTCCCGGCGAGAGAGAGAGAGAGAGAGAGAGAGAGAGAGAGAGAGAATTCGGGTTGAACGGCAATCCGTGGAAAAAATGCGGTCACGGATCATAACGCGAAGAAGCCGCATTACGGACGAGCAGAGATCGGGGCCGTGTAACGCAATATCGTCGGATTTGAATGCAACGTGCCTCGGACGCACCGGGACGAGAAGATATCGATCGCGGGACCGTGCGGATTTATCGATCGCCGGATGGGAAGACAAGCCGATTCGCGCTTGTTCCGAAAATGCCGCGCAATCGGGTCGCCGTTTCGCTCGACGTTCGACGCGAAAACGCCGGCGAAGCTTTCGATAGAAGCTCTTGCGATCGTTCCTCGATACGGAAGTCCTGGGAAACAAATTTCCCGTAGGACGAAGCACGACGGAACTCCATTTATGCGATGAAAATGATCGAAATACGAAGAAAGTTTTGCTTCTTCGCTCTTTTATCAGGAAATTCGAACAACGCATTTTGTGGATCTTTTTATCGAAATCGGTTCATTCGTGATAGCGAGCACATACTTAGAACGCTACAGTGTATCTGCAGTGTGTCCTAAAAGTGTCTCGTAATACGGAAATGGCGAATTCCTCAGATCATTCGAAGCAACTTCTTCCTTTACAAAAATGTTCTCCGAGGCACCGTTAACGAGTTATCAACGAAAAACAGTGACCAATGAGAATCGAGTACGGCTGACGCGAGGCGGCCCAGCCAACCAGCGCGCGAAGCCCAGTTCCGGTCATTGGCTCGGTCGCCTCGCGCCAGCCGAGCTCGCATCTCATTGGTCACTGTTTTTAGTTAATAACTCGTGAACGGTGCCTCGGAGAGAATTTTTGTAAAGGAAGAAGTTGCTTCAAACGACCCGAGGAACCCGCTACTTTCGGATTGCGAGACATTTTTGGGACACACTGTATAACGAAAATCCGATCAGCAATGAACCAACAGAATCGCAGCATCGGCGTAGAACGAAGTATAAAATAGTAGGCAAAATATGCAACGCCGTAAAGAGTGAAACGCGCGAAAATGATTCAAGGAGTTTCCGGAAAGAATGACGCGACAAGGAGTTGGTCGTCGGGGAAGCCGTCTGCCAGAAAAGAAGAACAATTTCCTGTCGGCGATCGAGGTTCTATCCGGGATTGTGAACGTGAAACGACACCGAATGCGAACGGGTAACGCCGTTTATCCGGGAGCACGGGCGACCAAGATTTATGGGTGGCGCCGTGAGAAGAAAGTAATTCAATATTTCCGCTTTTCCCGGTGGCGGGCTCGTATCTCTTTGTTACGCCTTGCGTATTATGCAAGCGATTCCGCGAGATAACACGGCCGTGAGAAAAAATCGCTCGCCCATCGTTTACCGTGCAATCTCGCGTAAACGCAGGACTCTTCGGCCGGATTAACTCGGACAACTTCGAGTCAGCTGTGCGAATCAACCGCGACCGACTGAACAGCGCAAACTGTTACGCACGGTTCTGTTAATTCCTTTGTCAGCAGTCGGCAACGGCTTATCCAGGATTGTTTTATTATTGTGCAACGACGCTGAACGCGAACAATTACAAATCCATATGCGTTCGCTCCGATCCGACGTCGACCATCGGCGGATCGTTGCGCTTTTTCGGTACATTTTTTTCCCGTTCTTTCGTTCTCTTGTTCCGAATTGTTTCGTTCCTGCGCGAATAATTGCTAGACTGCGGATCATCGGGCAATATAAAAACTTTCGATGGCAATCGCGAGAAGCAGAATACAAATTAACGTGGCTTCGATTTTTCGTATAGCTGTAATAAGTCGAAGATAGTGTAACATTATACGAAAAATTCTTTCAACGTTCTCACGATCTTCTATTTCGTGTGTTTACTTTTCTGATAAGTGTAATAAATAAACCCGCGATCTAATAATTACAAATGCACTGGTTCCGATTCAACGTCGCTCGCGCACTCGTCATTGTGCATTTTCTGTAAATGGCTTCGTTCTCTCATCCTCGATTGTTTCATCATCGTGCAGCGACGCGCGAATAATCGCAAACGCGTTCGTTCTAATTCGACTACGATTGTACAAATCGTTCGTACAAATTAATACCGAATCGACGCAGCGAGAATTATTCGCTCTGTGTGTTTTTTTTTTACAAATCGTTTCTTTCTCTTACCCTACATCGTTTCGTTCTTTCATGCAATTA
Organism: Megalopta genalis; assembly: GCF_051020955.1. Classification (NCBI taxonomy): domain Eukaryota; kingdom Metazoa; phylum Arthropoda; class Insecta; order Hymenoptera; family Halictidae; genus Megalopta; species Megalopta genalis. The sequence goes on along the minus strand of NC_135013.1, from coordinate 31,352,606 downwards.
CTAGGCGTAAACGCTAACGAACGAATTCCTCGCGATTTAACTATAATTAGCGCGTCGTTGTATTATTAGCGCGCATAATATTGCGTTCCGCTGTGCAAAAGAGAGTCTCGTAAAGATTGTTCGTTCGAATACCGATTCAACAGCTCGCGATGGGGTCGTTTTCGCGGGAAAGGGCCTGACAGCGATCCGGCAGGGGGAAGGGGGGGAGACGTAGGACGGAAACTATGGCAATGAACCTAAGGACGAGGTCCCTGACTTCATGAGAAACTCCCAGGACGTTTCTTTCCATTATTCCGAGCGCAACAAGGTATCACTCCGAACTGGTTGGACCTTGAACCCTCCGAGAGTCCACGACGCCCAGTCGCCTAACGATCGCATGCGAATGCAGTCGCCGAGGATACACCTGCGTCGGCGAACCCGCGCCCGCATTCGTCCCCCCGTAATGGTAACCTGCGTCCGCTCGAAGGTGGCGCGAAATGCTAACAACAATATTTGCCCGTCGCCCGTGTTTGACAAAGGAATCCTGCAGCGGGGTCTGCGGAGAGCAGGGGAGTCCGGATTGCGTATGAAAAAATAGCTTGCGAAACGAAGATTCGCATAAAACGTAATAATAAAAGTAATAATTCCCGCGCTGAATTTTTATGGTTGCGAGGTGAGATAAGATTGGAAAGAAACGTGGTTGAGGATAGCAGCGGAAGCAAATCGAGGTAGAGGGGACCCGCGAGACAATAATAATTTATATGTATGTAATTCTCTTATACGCAGATGACAAGTGACATCGAGTCGGAATTAAATTTGAGAAGGGAACGGGGACGGAAGTGAGAGCGGATTGAAATAGGAGAGAACGAAATATCAAAAATTGATGATATCAATGATAATAACGAAAATTGATATACAATATAATATATAAATTAATATAATAACGAAAATTCACTAAACATTAAATTCAATTTAATGTTATTAAAATTTTATAAGGAACAAAAATTATCTTAGAAAGAGATAAATGCAAATAAATGGGGAAAAAAGAGAAAAATAGATAAATAAATAAATAAATTGTAAAAAAAAAAAATAAATGTATTGAAAGCCGACGAACGAAGAAACCGAAAACAAAGCCTGGAGAAAACGAGAATAAAGGTAGAATTGAACGAAGAGAATTAAAGTGAATTAAAAGGCATGAAATTTTTTATGAAAAACGAAACAACTTTCCGAACGACCCGATAATAACGAAAATTCACGTATTAAAATTTTATACGGAACAAAATTAACTCAGAAAGAAAGAAATGCAAATAAATGGGGAAAAAAGAGAAAAATAGATAAATAAATAAATAAATTATAAAAAAAAAGAAATAGAAGTATTCAAAGCCGACGAACGAAGAAACCGGAAACAAAGCCTGGAGAAAACGAGAATAAAGGTAGAATCGAACGAAGAGAATTAAAGTGAATTAAAAGGCAGACGGCCCGGCTGAATTTTCACGATCATCGTGAAATTGAGTCGCAAAAAGCGGCAGGCTCTCGCGGGCATTTCGCAGTTCTTCCCGACAGGTCCGGGAACGTTATCTGACAGCGTTTCCGTCACGAACGGAACAGTAAATCATGGCCGCGAAAACGTGATAGCCGTCCGCGCGGATGCGTGTCGTTCTTATCGATGTGTCGTCACTCGCAATGACACGTGCGACCGGATGCACGTTGCACGCTGCGAGCGAGTTCCCCTAATTTGCCGGGCGAGGGAATGAATCGGCGCGCTCGCGAACCACGCACGCACGCGTTTCGAACGAGATCGGAACAACAGCCGCGAGCTCTCGCGGGGTCTTCTTTGGTCGTTGCCGGAGATCTCGGCCGTAGCCGCGGTGCACAACGTTGCAACGATTTAAGACAATAATAGACAGCCTCGAAACCGATTTTATCTGCATTAGCTCCTCGGTGCGCGACTTTCTCCCCTCTGTTCCACTTTTCACGGTGTTTTCCCTCTCGTACCGTCGACGACGGCGCCGACGACGACGACGACTTAACAGTCGCTTGATATACTGATACAGGAATCGTCGCTGATACAGGAATTACAATAATGTCTCTCTAATTGACGCTCGGATTGTGCACAGAACTGGACAATTTGGGAAGAGGAGACACGATTATTCGAGCCTTGCAGTTCGTTTTTATAGTTACGAATTGTCTAACGACTATAAAAACGAGCTGCGAAACTCGAATAATCATATCTCCTATTTCCAAATTGTGCATAATCTGAGCGTCAGTTAGAGAGACATTACTGTACAGCAGGTTCTCCCTAATTGACGCTCGGCTTGGAAACAGAAAAGGACAATTTGGGAAGAGCCTTGCAGCTCGTTTTTATAATTGTTGTCAATTCTTAACTATGAAAACGAAGCGCAAGCCTCGCATAATCGTATCTCCTCTCTTCCCGAATCGTCCATTTTTGTGGACAATTTGAGCGTCAATTACGGAGACATTACTATAGTTGGATTAAACGCGCGACAGGATTGGAAACGTTGCCGGTTTCCTGGAGTTTCTACCGCCTCGATGTCGTGTTGTGCGTCGGATATTAACGAATGCGACAAAACGCGATACCACAATACGCTCCAGATGTTTAATTGACTGTCGAGAAGTGCTCCTTCTGTTCCTCGCGCAGAACCGTTTAAAGACTTCGCGCTTCCAACGATGAAAAAAAACTAATTTTCCTTTTCTGGTGAAACCGAGGTCGTTCGATGTATTATTATCATTATTATCATCTGATAATATACAAAAATGTCTATATTGCTTCTTTGAATTGTTAAGACAATGCAGCTTTGTTGTTTCGATTGGGCCTTTATCTCGCCTGTTTATGCTAGGACCGATAAGATCTGTGGACGCATGACGGCGTTGATTTCGACATGTCGCTCGATCTTTCGGTCGCATAGCAAGGACCCATGCTTTAATCGTTCTTCAAAATAAAGCCATGACTATAGTGAAAACAATTCCACAGTGGTTTACTTAATATTGGGTTGGCAACTAAGTAATTGCCGATTTCAGTTATAGATGTCTCTCACTCTCATTTTTATGATATCCGTAAATGTTATATTATAAAATTATTATTATTATTATTATTATGTTATTTTTTATTATCCGTGAATGTTAGCAACTGGACAAATTGAATGCAGTGGTCAAGGAAAAGCGACCAAAATTGGTCAATACTAACAGGTCTAATAAAAATATTAAAAATTACACAAGAATTGTACTTTCTACAAAAATTATACAAAGCATATGCATGATAGGATCAATAGTTCAGAATGCAGAACCATCATGGGCAACAGCTGCAAAGTGCTTACATTTAAATTCTGAAAGTGTACAGAAGAGTCCAGTAATCCACGCAATTTTCAGTAATTAAAATTCTATTCGCATAATTGAATTCACCACAGTTCTATGAAACTCTTGTGTGAACAAATAATAAAGTCTGACGCGGCAACTCAGAACGTTTTCAAGCTGAAATATTGGGTTGGCAACTAAGTAATTGCCGATTTCAGTTATAAATGTCTCTCACTCCCATTTTTATGATATCCGTAAATGTTATATTATAAAATTATTATTATTATTATGTTATTTTTTATTATCGTGAATGTTAGCAACTGGACAAATTGAATGCAGCGGTCAAGGAAAAGCGACCAGAATTGGTCGATCGTAAAGGTGTCATTTTCCAGCAGGACAATGCTAGGCCGCACACGTCTTTGTCCACTCGGCAAAAATTCATGGATATTGGTTGGGAATCGATGTTACACCCACCATATAGCCCTGATCTCGCGCCATCGGATTACCACTTATTTCGATCCCTGGACAACACACTTCGTGGTAAAACTTTTAACCCTTTCGCTACGGGCGGATTTTCCGCCGCGGTACTTCTGCTGAACGGCGCGCTGCGACATCACTGCACGCTACAAGACGTCGATCGTTGCGGGGGTACTGCAGCGGAGAAACCGCCCGTAGCAAAAGGGTTAATCCAAATAAAGTTAAACAAAATTGAAAGAAAAAATAAAGGCATATCTATTTATCCCTTGTTGAGAGAAAAATAAGGTGAATTATCTTTCTGCAGTAAGCACTGACTTTATTCGCGACAAACGATCGAACTTATGGAGGGCCACTATAGTGACCCGTAGTACCTCAGTCGCATTTTATGGAGGGCCACTTTAGTGGCCCGTAGTACCTCGGTGGCATCTTATGGAAGGCCGCTATAGTGGCCCGTAGTATCGAAAGGGTTAACGACGATGACGCTGTAAAATCTCACTTAACTCAGCTTTTGGCCGAAAAGGATGAGACTTTCTACGAGCGTGGAATTTTCAAGTTGTCAAAGAGATGGCAAAAGGTCATCGAACAAAATGGAAAATACATTACAGATTAAACTTCGTTCCAAGTAAAAGAAATTTTTTATTTCATTGAACAAATCGGCAATTACTTAGTTGCCGACCCAATAGTTCAATATCAAGTGCTGCCGAGAGCTGCGCCGAATTCCGCGCGAACGATCGTTGAAACGAAGCTCGAGGAAGGAGAAGTATTTGATCGCGACCGTGATTTCAGAGATATCAGCGAGAAACGGGGCTGCGAATAATGATGTTGGTCGAAGAAATTTCGACGCGGCTAATTTTTCGAAATTTATCGCCGTCCGGGGCGCCGTCTCGTCGGAACGACGAGTTTACCCTTTACCTCCCGCCACGAGTTCTCCGGGTTTAGCCGGCGTCAGCAGGCCGGCGTGAATCAGCGCGAAATTCTCGCGTTTCGCGGAACCAGCGAAAAATGGTAGCCGCTTTCGTCGCGAAAATTTTCGTGAGGCTAACAAGCGATGACTCCTCCCCCGTTTTGCTGCGTCAACCTTCTAAATTAGAGCCGGCGGGGCACGATGATTCACACGGTGTCAAGATCGATCCCGTCGCGGAGGTCGTTTCTTAAGCCGCGTGTTCCATTTATATCGATAACGTTCGCGGAACGGATTACAGAAACGATTGATCATTCCATCCGGGATTTACGAACACGGCATGTATGTATGTATGTATGTATTTCGACTCGAACGGCGACAAGGTTGCGAGCACGAAGAACCATGCTTTCGGTGACGAAACACCGGGGGCCCGTTGCGTAACCCGATGTTAACACGATCGATCCATGGGGGTACGTACGCGTACATTGCGCGGTGAAGAATCGTTCGAGCGACGCCGTATGCAAATGGGAAATTCGCGAACCGCGACCAGCTGTCCGTGTTGCCAATCGGGTTTCCTCCCCGGTCAAGGTCAAACGAGGTCACGCGTTCCGAATTTCACCGAAGGAGAGAGGATACGAGACCTCGTTTCCCAGCGCGAGAAGAGTCCTCCTCGTCGTCGTCGTCGTCGACGACAGTCGTATCTCGGAGACCTTGCCGCCGGCTTTATTTATTTATCCTTCCGCCGATTCAGACGGCCGGAAAAACCGCGAGCCGAGCAAATATGGCGGTCGTGACCCGTTCGAATCGATTCCGCGCCCTTCAAACTCGAGGCTCGACGAGTCCTTTACAGAAAGAAACGATCGGATCTCGTCTGAGTTAAGTCTGCTTAAGTTACTCCGATCACGATCGAAGCCTGCCAAGGCAATTTAGATATCTGCCAAGAAAACCGTAGCTATTGATCTCGGGTAATAATAATTTCCCAGAGGCGATTGACAGGCTAATTAATTACCGGCAGAATCGTCGAGATAAGGACAGAATAGAGTACAGTCGTCGACAGATACGTGTGTGGGCACCTTTCGAAACGGAATAACTTCTTAACCCTTTGCAGTCGAAGCTATTCGAATTCGAAATCCAAAACATGATTTCTGATCTATGGTGTTTCTATTTTATATAATTTATTGCGATTTATGCGTATGAAATTGAGCCTATTGGCAAGTACGATGCAATTTTAATAGCTTTTTTTTAAATATAAATGAGTCAAGTATAATGCAATTTTAATATATATATATATATATATATATATATATATATATATATATATATTTCTTTCTTTCAAATATATATATAGCTTTCTTTTAAATATAAACGAGTCAAGTGCAATGCAATTTTAATAGCTTTCTTTTAAATATAAATGAGTCAAGTAGAATGCAATTTTAATAGCTTTTTCTTTTAAATATAAACGAGTCAAGTACAATGCAATTTTAATAGCTTTCTTTTAAATATAAACAAGTCTGATGCTCTTAGAATGATTTTGAAAAATAGTATACCAATTCTTAGTGGCGCCACAGAGTCGTCATGCAAAGAGTTAAATTAGCAAACGTTGCAATTGTTGGATCGGACGACAGAAACCGAGATAAAAAAGGTCAGGGTCTCCGATCATTTTATCTGAACGTAGAATGAAAGTTCAAAGCAATGTATGGTTAACTAAATTTCGATGAAAAAGATGAGAAAAAATACAATGACATTATTTTTGATACTTCAATCGATCGCAATTTCTGCAAACGTGACTCTAGCCATTGTCCAACACCAAAAAAACCCATTCTCCAACATCCAAAAAAAGAAAACTCTGCATCTCCTGACCGAATCGTAAACTGAAGCCACTCCGCGCGAAAAGCTCTCAAAAAGTGATTTCCATTCGAAAGACGCGACTGTACGCGCCAACGCGAAGCCGAAGAATGCATGAAAAACCCGAAAGCGAGAAAAACGTCGGATCGCAATCGATCATCGGATCCGAACGAAACTCTTGGCTGCTGATCGCGGAGCGAGCGTTGCACCGATCGATCGATAGTATCGCGCGGCTGCCAGGCCAACCGGTTCTACCTGTCCCGGCGAGCGTTCTCAGGTGTCAAAATCGCGGTCGAAAAATTCTAGAGCCCGAGAGAGGCCTTAGAGAGCCTTCGAGATCGATCGGTTCTCGCGGCGGGAGTAATTAGCGAGCTGGATACATCGATCGCGCGGCGTCGCGTCGTGCCAGCGTAGAGAACGGAGAGCACGGAGGATTCAATTATTCCGATCTTGGATCCAGGGGGGCCGGGGGGGGGGCAAAGGGACGAGGGAAGCTATTGTCGCCGCGGCCTACATACCAAAAATCGTGGCGGTTGCGACACACGCGGCGGCGCGAGATCGTTAGGTGCTCCTTAGAAGGCGGACAAGAGGAGAACGAAGCCGGGCTGCTGCTGTTGCTGTTGGTCCCGATAACGGGTCCTCCGCGGCTTGAAGACCGTCTCCCGTGGAGCCGCTCTAGGACGGCCATATACGAGAATTCCCATGGCGGCTTATGGAATGTCACCCGCCAGGCCACGACACGCGAATGCGGTTTCTTTGGCTGATCGGCTATCTTCTCCTCGGAGAGACGGAGCCTCTGTACGACGACCTCCCGTGACCGCCTAATGCCTTCGCGTTCGTTAAGCAACACACGCTTTTTCGAGACACGAGACTCGTCGTCTTCGCAGCAAGTCATCAGAATTTCCGATCGTACATCGTATAAATTCTGTATTGCCGCGTACCGGTTGTACAGCGAATTCTTCCTAATTTTCACGAATTTCATTCATTTTGTTTTAGAGTCGGCGTACGCGAAGTGCAGTTAATTCTTCCTTGATTTTTCTTCGGCTTGTGAACGAAATGGACGATTTGCGAAGAGGAGATGCGATCATTTCGGCTTCGCGCATCGATTTTATAATTATTGAGCGATCGGCGATTTTTAAAATGAGTCGCGAGACTCGAATAATTGTATCTTCTCTCTTTTCAAATTGTGCATTTTTGTTCACAAGCTGAGGGAAAATTGCGGAGAATTACCTTATTACTGTACATGGCCGAGTCTCTAGTCTCCTTGACTACACCTAATCCAACCATAGCCTCGCCAAATCGATTAATTTGAATAATCCGTGATCTTTCGCCGAATTTTTGTGACTCATCAATGTGTCACGATTTCTGTGTATTTGATCCTTCGTATAGGAATTTCACATTGGTGAACACTGGAACTAAACGACGTTGACTTTGTCGTTGATGATTTTAATAAATGGGAGACCTGTTATCCTTCGGTTCGGCTGCTGTTCTTAGCACTCTTCTACGGAGCGAATGTAACCACTGTTTCAATTTTCTTACGATTTTATTATTAATATTGCTGCTATTATTATGCTGATGTTCTTTTTATACTATTTTGCTATTCCTTTGCCATTTTTATTATGCCCAAAAATTAGACGGGCATTTGGTCAATTACTGGTAAATCAATTAACCCTATGCACTCGAAGCAACTTTAACTTGAAATCTAAAATAGTTTCTTTGTCCTATAGTATTTTCATTTCGTATAAGTAACATTTTATGCATACGACATTGAATTTTCTGACTGAAGCAACAGTTACACTTCGTAATGTTTTTTAAATATAAACAAATTCGACGATGTTAAAATTATCTGGAAACGCGATACAACAATTTCTGATGGCGCCTCAGTATCGCCACTCGAGTGCAAAGGGTTAAATCGCAAAATTACGAAAACATACATCCTCTGAGACACGCTTTCTTCAGGGCCGTATCTTATCTCGAGTATCAAGATGCATCAAATTGCTTCGGAAGGTTGGAAAGTTCAACCTACGAAATGGCTCCTGTTTCGCCCACTTGGGACGAATCCTGGCTAAGTTATGATCGCTCATTGCGCGGAGAATTTTAGTTGCGAAAACTTTAGTACAGCGGTTTCTGAATAGAAGAGGCAACGATGCTATATTTATACGTTGTCGATTACGAGGAGATCGTAACTAGAAAGTTCTTGGTCACTAGAACTCGTATGCAATATTATTGAAGTTGTCCCGGAAGATCCAGAAGTTGTTCCGACCTCGCGGATCTACGAGAGGATCCCGCTAGCGCGGCGATCGAGAGGTGCCCACTCGTTCCTGTCTCGCGGCGCGAACATCTTCATCCCGATCATAAGAACCATCGACTCCGAAGGCCGATATATCTATCGACCACGTTATCGCCGACAGCGACGATCGATTAGATTTCCGTTTGTTTACGATCGACGCTTGCAAGGAAAGCGAGCAAGTTCGCCCGCGATCGCGGAATGCTCGCGACGATCGCGGAACGCTCGCGACGATCGCGGAATGCTCGCGACGGTCGCGGAAATACTCGCGAAGATCGCGAAATGCTCGCGAAGATCGCAGAATACTCGCGAAGATCGCGAAGATCGCGAAATGCTCGCGAAGATCGCGAAATGTTCGCGACGATCGCGGAATACTCGCGAAGATCGCGAAATGCTCGCGACGATCGCGGAATACTCGCGAAGATCGCGAAATGCTTGCGAAGATCGCGGAATACTCGCGACGATCGCGGAACGCTCGCGACGATCGCGGAATACTCGCGAAGATCGCGGAATACTCGCGAAGATCGCGAAATGCTCGCGAAATGCTCGCGACGATCGCGAAATGTTCGCGACGATCGCGGAATACTCGCGAAGATCGCGAAATGCCCGCGAAGATCGCGGAACGCTCGCGACGATCGCGAAATCGGCGGAAACTCGCGACCGGCCGAATAGTGTAATAGTTACGGAGCAAAAGAAGGTCAAGGATACCTTCTCGAGGCAGAAATCCGATTACCCGCGGCTGTAACACGCGGCAAGCCTGCCGAAGAAACGGTGGAACAGCGGTTCTTCGTCGTTGCGCGTTCCTTTCTCCGTCGCGATCTTCCTAGATCGCCGTGATTTTCGATTCCCGATTGCGTTTCCCGAGGAACGGACAATGCGCGAGCTGACAGAGGGACAAGTGACGCATCCGCGATACCCGATATCGCTGGCCCGTCTCGTTGGTTCTTTATTACCAATCGATAAACAGCTGTCTGACTCACCCGGCCGTACCCTAAACTAGTTCCATTGGCTTCCCCGGCCGAAGACCGCGTGTTTGCGCGAGAATAGGTTGCTGTCGGCTGGTCCCGTAACAATCGATGTTTGGTACGCGGCTGCCGGACGTATTGGCATTCGTCGCGAATCGATCCGCCACGGCCAGGCGACGATCCAGCTTCGTCCGATAACCGAACTGCTGGAGATAATTCCGTTGCTGTAATCTACAGGGACTCCCTCCTGATAAATGCTGGCTTTTCTATCTCCCGGCGATTTTAGCGCGCCATCGAAATCGTTGTTACCGGTGCTTGGAGCACCTGGCGAAAGAACGCTGCGGATATTTTTGGATTTCACCGGGAACGAGATTTTTTTCTGATTATTTGTACGCAGACTCGATGCTTGCAATTTTTCGATCGTTTTGGCGAAAATGTTGAACTGTATACGGTAAATTCTGCTTAATTTTCTTTCAGATTGTAGGACAAAAGTGGACAATTTTGGAAGAGGGGATACGATTATAGTAATTTCTCCCTAATTCGCGCTCAGATTGCGCACAGAAATGGACAATTTGGGGAGAGGAGATACGATTATTTTTTATAATTGTTGAGACGAGAATATGCCGCTAGGTATTGCGAATGTTATAAGATATAATATTCGAATAATGTACAGGGTGTCCCAAAATTATGGCATTTCCGAGAAATGAGGGATTCCTGAGGTAATTCGAAGCAACTTTTTCCTTTACAACAATTTTCTCCGAGGCATCGTTAACGAATTATTCATAAAGAACACTGGCCAATGAGGGGCGAGTACGCTCGCCGCTAGGCGCCGCGCGCCAGGCGAGCTCTCGCCTCTCATTGGGTCACTGTTTTTCGTTAATAACTCGTAAACGAAGCCGCGGATTGCAATTTCGCTAAGGAGAAAGTTACTTTAAATGATCTCAGGAACCCACACTCTGTATAATATGCGAATATTATAATATATATAATATATTAGCCGCGAGACTCGAATATATTCGTACCTTCTCTTCCCAAATTGCCCATTTTTGTCTTCAAGATAAAAGAAAATTGGGAAAAATTTACTGAATTATTTGAATTTACTGTATTTTCCTGAATCCTACGCAACGACTCTCCCATTTCATCGCTGAACAAAACCAGCTATAAATGCAGCGTAGCATAGTTTAATCTGCGACAATACGCAACAAGAAATCAGCCATTACTTATCGAATAGTGTTCTTCAATGTATATTGTTTCTCTCGCGTAGTTATCAATCCACCTAACTGCGCAAACATCCGCGGACTGCCGATAAGACAACTATCCGATGCGATCGCTTTCCTCCTTCGATTCGTCGTTGCCTGCAAGATAACGGTGTTCGCTCCGCAGATACCCAAGAGATAAAGCAGACCGGGATCAATAAGATCATACTTCTTGGGACCGGAGAGTTGGGCAAAAAATGAATCGGCGACTAACCATTGAATTCCTACCGTTAATCGTAATAAATTACATTCGAATTGTCAGTCGCGATTAACGACTGACGCAGGAATCCTCCTGCCCCGCTTCGATACAAAAATATAACGAAGTAATGAAGGCGATTAAGACAATTCTTTGCGGAGTTATACATCAAAGTAACCTTCCATTGAAGAATCGACAATTATTAATCGTCTCATTGAATCGAGGATGGACGATTAATTTCATCATCGATTAATTCAATCGTCGATTTTTCGACGATCAATGCCTCCTTCGGCCGACGACTGCCGGTTTTACATTCGTCGATCGATCAATTCGATCGTCGTCTTTTCGCTTCACATTCCGATTAATGTCTTCGATCGTTTGACCCGATCGAAAATTTCAATCGATCGATCGACGGTCGAACCACCGTCGGTGGCAACAAGCAGTCCCCGAGAAAATGGCTCGTCCGCGCGGTTTTGTCGCGGCCCGTTCGAATCGGAGCGCGAAAACGAGGGTGCCGGAAACGAGGCCGTAGAAAAACCGAAACGCTTCGCGGAAAATGAAGATGGTGGGAAACGGGGCATCGGCCGTTTCAGGACGAAGGAGTAGCAGCCGGTTACGCGGGCCCCGGGTTACGTCAGCGGCTCGTTACGGAGTGAATCCGTGATAACAGTAATAACACAGAAAGCGAAGAAGCGCATTTAATGTTTACGCAATAGCGCATAATCGGCGGCGCTGCGGCGGCCCCGCTTCCGCTATTCGAGAGGACGCCGAAACGAGTCGCTGGTCACTCGCTGACTTTATCGCTGCCTTCGTGCGATAACCGCGCCGTCGAGTACCTTCGGCTTCCAGGTAATTGTTCTGGAATGTTTAGGGAATGCTCGCGTAATCGGTTCGGAAAATATCGCACCCTTTTCCGCGAAACTCGCTGTTTCGATTTTTATTGTGCTCGTGCGACGGCTCTATAAAATCCCCTTTTTTTACGTATTCTTCTATAATAAAGGTTTTTTTTACTCATATACATGAATACATTATTATTATTATTATTATTATTATTATTATTATTATTAATATTATTATTATTAATTCGAGTCACAGGCTTCGACATTCAACCATTTGTTGACGAGGATTTTTCAAAGTGCTAAGAATATTTACCTGAGAAAGCTAGATTATGTATCAAATACTGAAATAATAATAAAACTGGGCAATATATTCCAATCAAATTACAGTAGTATAATAAATAGTATAGTAGTAGTATAGTAAGTATTCGAACTATAGTAAGTATTCGGTTTGACAAATTTTGAAAATTGCAGATTCAGTGATAGCAACCGCAATTTATTTGCTATATTTGTTTTAAGTTGCACTTACATTTTGAAGTTAAGTGTACTATTGTTAGAGCATTCCGTACAATATTTCAGGCTTAATTAATGTCTGTCCTCAATGTCTGCATTTTGTTCGGATTCCAATCTTGCATATTCCCGACATCCATATAACAATGACTAGTCAGAAATACAAACATATCACCGTCGAACATTGATAAGATTAATTCAGTGGATGCCGAAAATACGCAAACCTGTTATTCGAGCAAAAGGCGGGCAAATTGACGAAACGAGCTTGGACCGAGATAAAAGCATTAATTACTGCTAAAAATACGATCTCGCCGCAAATCATGATATATTTCATATTAAGATATAATCCCTGAATAAATAGAAATCAACATTTTCCATATAAATATTTTCTGCCTCCGAGTACGCGTGTATACCGTCTGGAGGTTCCAGCAGGATACGAAGCCAGCACATTTCCGCAGAAATGATTCCGAAAGATCGCCCTCGACTTGAAAAGTCGCGGCCGCCCGTGATTGGTTCGGCAAACGTGAGCGGAATGACGATAAAGCAATTAGGAGGAACTCTCAAATTTGGACGCTTCCGCGGGCCGCAATTAAGCCGCGTCGGGACCGCCACGTAATTTCTGCTTTCACTCGGCCGATAAACTTTCAAAAGATTGTGAAACATTTCACCGTTGCCGTAGCATTTAAATATGTATACAGGGATACGTTCGGGACGTGGAATTGAAAATATTTACGAGCAGCGCCGAGCCGGTTGGCACGCGCGCGCGGAGAAGAACGTTCCTCGTTTCGCGGTGGATGGAGAGAACGACCGCGCGCGAGCCACTCCGAAAGATGGGATTCTCTTACTTTATATCCGCGCCGTTTCCGCTATATATCCTATTATTTATCTGCACGGGTGCACGCGTGCACAAGAACTGCGAGAAGAACGGCCGGACGATGCTCGTCGAAATTTACAATTCCCGCGGACGAATCCGGCCGAGTCCGAAGAACTAATTGAATTCCAATGGAGATAGCATGCACATCGAAGATTGCGAATTAACTTTGCCTCGGCGGTTTTTATAAAACTCATAAATAAACCATCCGCGGAGAGTCTAGACGATAGTCGAGATTATCCGGCGAACAGGTATTATACTATGGCAAACGCGGCGTGGCTCGCGACGCGGCGAATTAGCGCATGTTAATTAGCTAATCTCGACGACGACGAGGGCGAAGCTGATGCTGCAATAATTGTACAGTGACTATCTCCCGTGGTTTCTACTCTTCTTTCTAATCGCGTATCTATCTATACCGCGGTGTTGTCTAATCGCAACGAATTTATACGAAACGCGATTCCGGTAAAAAGGTTGCCGCTTTCTACGATGTTTGCGCGCGAATGACTACTGCGACTTCGGCGAACCCATTTCTGAGTCACTGGACGTTCTCCCTTCGCGATATCTTTTTGGCGAATACTCTGAACCATGCGCCATTTTTAGCTGCCCAATATGCTTTTATCGGCGTCGAATTAAACGATCCGTGTTCGCAATTTATGAGAGATAGATGCTACCTGTGCTCGCATCGAGAGAATCGATCCAGCGATCGCGGGACCACGTATATTATTATTATTATTATTATTGTCACCTTCAGCTCGAGGCGAACGAATGGACTCGGTTCGCAACTTCATAACACCTCTTAATTATACAACTTATCTTATCCCTTTTCCTTGTTATCCCTCTTCTTAACGCCAAACCTACCGCGGTCAAAGTGACCGCTTCCTTATTTTGCAATTCTGCAAAGTTTCGAGACTCTTTCATTTTCGTGGAAAACGCTTGAATAAGCTACATTATTGGAGCAAGTTTTATACAGGGTGTCCCAGGTTTCAATGTTCAAACTTTGTTAGTGTATTCTATGGCACGAAGTAAGAAAAAAATGTTACGTAAACATAGGTCGTATAGTGCTTTATCAAGAAGTTATAACAAAAATTCAGAATAGCAATAGTAATCAACTTGCTGTTACTGCGAGCATCGGCTCGAATAGATCAGCACATGCCGTGTGTTTATGTAAGCTGTGTTTATTAATACATTTCGAAATGTATTAATAACCGTTGTTGACAATACATGATTGAAATCGATCGAAGATTTTTTTTGTATTTTTTATCTTTTTTTTAGTTGATTACTATTCCTATATTCTGAATTTTTGTTATAACTTCTTAATAAAGCTCTATATGACCTATGTTTACGTAACATTTTTTTCTTACTTCGTGCCATAGAATGTACTGACAAAGTTTGAACATTAAAACCTGGGACACCATGTATAATGAAAACTTCACGAAATCTAAATAAATTCGGTCTTCTCACTTTTGCGAAGCAGTACACGTCAGTTAGTATTACTGCCTGGTAGGTTTTTTTGTTAATTTGTCGATCGATCCCTCCCCCTTCGTTTCACAGTTTTTCCAGCAAACGTCATTTATTTTCGGACAGTCGGTTTTCCATCGTCGCGAACGCAGGACCCACGTAATAAGTCCGGCGATTCGTCGCTTTCCACGCGTATTACGAAACGGGGATCGTTTCAGTCGGCGAGCTCGTGGAATTTCGCGAGCGAAGCTCCGCGGATTCTACTTAATTTTCCGGTGTTTTTTTCGCTGCTCGAGTCAGCGGTTCCGAACTTCCCTCTGTTTCCAGTGGCTGGCACCGGTTCAAGGTACACGAAGACGGAAAACGCGCGAGCGTGAACGAGAGGAGGCCGGTAGACCGTGACAACGCTTCCGAATCGGCGCGGCGATTCGAATCAATTAGCTCTTTCTCTCTCTCTCTCTCTCTTTCTCTCCCTCTCTCTCTTTTTCTCCCTCTCGCTCTCTCTCTCTCTCGTTCCCTCTCTCTCTTTCTCTCCCTCTCTCTCGTTACCTCTCTCCCTTTCTCTCCCTCTCGCTCGCTCTCTCTCGTTCTCTCCCTCTCTCTCGTTATCTCTCTCCCTTTCTCTCCCTCTCGCTCGCTCTCTCTCGTTCTCTCTCTCTCTTTCTCTCCCTCTCTCTCGTTATCTCTCTCCCTTTCTCTCCCTCTCGCTCGCTCTCTCTCATTCTCTCTCTCTCTTTCTCTCCCTCTCTCTCGTTATCTCTCTCCCTTTCTCTCCCTCTCGCTCGCTCTCTCTCGTTCTCTCTCTCTCTCTTTCTCTCCCTCTCTCTCGTTATCTCTTTCCCTTTCTCTCCCTCTCGCTCGCTCTCTCTCGTTTTCTCTCTCTCTTTCTCTCCCTCTCGCTCTCTCTCTCTCTCTCTCTCTCTCTCTCTCCCGTTCGTGACGAATAATCCGAGCAACAGGGAATAATCCAAGGGACGAGATGGTACGGAGACGCACGGAACATTCCGCGACCCAATTCCATAAGAGCGCGTCATGCCCGATCGGTGAAGGGAGCCGTTTACCTCATTCCGCCTCGAATCGGCTCGTATCTCAATCGCAATCGGATGTTCTTACGGATCAATTAGACCAATTATGACGTTCGGTTGCGAACACGCCGATAATCGCTCGGAACGCGCGTTTCTGCGCGCACTTTCCGCGGAGCCCCGTGGCCGGGTGCAACGCTCGAGATTGCGTAATTATCGCGAGGTCGTCGAAGGTTAATTAACGCGACGGACGCGGTCGCGGACGGCCGAGCGCGTTACGATCTCCCCGGATAATCCCGCGTGCGCATCTCGAGAAGAAGCCGCGCCGCGTGTCTCTTTTTCTCGCCGTTTCCCGCCGTCTAATTCGAAAACACGCTCGAGCAACGTCGTCGCGTGGGACGCGAAAACGAGTCAACCTTTAATCGATTATCGTCGTTCACCCGCGGTCCATTTAATTGCGTAACCAGATATACCAGCGGAGCCGAGTCTCGAGCCGAGCAGCCGTGCAGCGAATAACCGCGCGCAACTTCGTTATCGCGGGATCTAAGGCCACTTAATCTCCGTTTAATTACTGGCGTAAAGGCGGAGATGCAGTTGGCAGCCTCGGAACCGATCGCCTGCAGTCTGCGCGGCCTGCAATCGCCTCCCGATTCCCCGTTTACACGACCTAATGCCACCGGAATGGCAACCGGCGACACGCGACCCCACCAATTACGCGTGCTAAGCGGAATTTTATCTCTCGCGGGCTGCCTCGCACACGCTTTCCACGCTTCGCATCGCGGAAGCTAATCTAGCGAACGTTCTGTAATTTCTACCTTTCTCGAATCGTCTTGATAATCCGAACGTAACACGTTCGATATGTTCTTCGATCTTTTTAGCACGGTCGGAATAACGACCGTCTCGTCGACCATAAACGGCTCACTGTAATTTAGGATTCTTTGTAATCGTGTGCAACATTTTTTGTCAACAAGAGAGGTGTACATCTTCTGAAACGGGTTAGGTTATCGGTTAGACTTTGACGGATCGTGCCGAGATTTTACGAGGAGAACGGTCGTATCTTCTCTTCCGAAATTGTCCGATTAGGGAGAATTTATTGCACCGTTTACCCGAAGATTTCGCGACGCGACACTCATTCCGGTATTGAGTGCACGATATAAACGCGGTACAGTTGAAACCGTTCACTTTGTGTTTTATATACAGAGCGCGGATCTTACTTATTTATGACAAAATTGAGTGGAGAAACTGTGCATCCGATCTATCGTGTAATTTACGGATGCTTTCTACTATTGACCCCTTGCACTCGGAGCTGCTCCATCTACAGAACCAAGGCCTTTCTTCTAACCCACGATATTCTCGTTCTACATATATATAAATATATATATTATATATTATATGATATTATTATTATTATTATATATTATATTATATATATATAATATAAATATAATATATAGAATATAATAATAATAATATAATATATAGAAGAAGACTAAATATATAGAATATGAAGTCAAGCGCTCTGGCTTTAATAATTCCCATTTCTCGTATATCATCGTTTACTTTCATTCCTAAATTTTGATAACAGAGAAATCTGTTTCCATTGCAAAGAAATGAATAACATTTGTATTTTATATATTATGTAATTCCAAATCTAAGAATTCTTAATGTAAAAGAAAAACCTACCTATTAGCAAAACTGAACGTATTATGTTTCTTTTATTTTTACCAGAAATTTTTAGCATCCTTTAATGGATGACATAGAAGTTTCTTTAAGCAAAATTTTCAGAAAATTATGTATACAAATTAGAATTTTCATAAGAATCCGCATACAAACAGATTTTCCGTATTGTGAACGTTGCTTTGAACTATGCTATAGCGATTTCCAGTCGTCATTTAAATGCACAGGATTACTGATTTAACGCAAATGTTTTTTTTCCAGAACGCGCAGCAAAAATTCATGCAGACATAGAAATACCGTTGCGATTGCCAAAACGAGACGTTACAGAGAAAGAGAGAGACTGCTCTCTATTACTTCCCCTACTCAGAAAAACCCTAACTAATTGACTAATCAAATCAACTCAGTCTATTTCGAAACGAGGCTACACGAAATTGTGCTACGTAACGTTGTCAATTTTCATTTTCCGTTCGGCTGATATTATCGGTTGCGCCGTCCTCGAGCGTAATTGAATTGTTTTCGGGCCAGCCGGGGCTTCCTCGACGCGGAGATCTTCCGGATTCGAAGCGGCGGCGGCCGCCGCGTCGTGACATTTCGCCGGTTCCTTAATCCGCTCTAAAGCTGATTAAAGCAGCCGATCGCCTTTTACTCTTTGCTCGCAAAACGACGTTTGTAACGCGATCCCGATATCCCGCGTCTGCGAGACGGTTCCGCACTCGACGTCGCCTTCTCGATTTTCCGGGAGGCGTTTCGTTCTCGCCAAGAACGCGCGATCTGCCGCCGATCAATCTTCGCGGCAAGGTTTCGTCGACCGGTTGTCCAAGAATCGCGCTGTCCCGATGCACGCTCCAGTTTCCGGTTCGTTAAACGGTCGCCTCTCGTCGAGTCCGCCAGGCTATTCTTCGGCTTTTCTGTCGGCGGCGACCGATCCGAGGGGAAGCCTCGTTACGGAGCCGTTTAGATCGAGCAGCGTGGACGATTTCGCGGCGGAGAAATTCCGGGGAACCGGTAAGCGACGAGAGGCCAGGGCCCCTCGAATCAGCATTCGACCGGAGGATTCTTAGTTCCGGGTTATCTAACGCGAGAAAGTACACGGCGATCGTTCGATCCGATCTCGCGGATCGGACGAGGCTCGGTCTCGCCTCGTTTCACCGTGAACTTGCGGCTACGAAGAGCCGTCCTCTTCGAGAACCGCCACGAAAGCCCGCGAGACAGGTGTCCGACGCGCAACCTCGGGGTTAGAGATCCCGGCAACCACCCGGCGACGAATCAACCAGTCATTTGTATTCGATCCGTCTTCCTCGACCAGCTCGCGCTTCCTCGAAGCGACGGGCAAACGAGGAATGTCGCTGCTCCGTTCGGAGCAGAAAATTGATATCCAACGTTCCCCGTTATCGAGAGCGTCCACCGCAGCCATGCAACTCGGGAATCGCTGGCCCATTATCTAACGTCAAGGTTTATTGTTCCGTCGTCCGCTGATAAGCGACGAATCTCGCCGTGATTTACGGAGTTTAAATCATGGCCCCGCACGCACGATCTGTTTGGATCTAGCAAAGAACCGCGGAGACGTCGAGTTCTCTGTTGGTCTTTCGATATCGGAGCTCACGTGTCCGATTGCTGGACCGATCTCCGCGCAAATTTTATCGTAATGTCTACCTAATTGACGCTCAGATTGTGCGGGAAGGTGGACAATCTAGGGAGAAGAGAGACGATTATGCGAGCCTTGCGGTTCGTTTTCATAGTTACGAATTGCCAATGGCTATAAGAACGAGCTGTAAGGCTCGAATAATCGTGTCTCCTTTTCACAAATTGTTTAGCTTTGTGGACAATTTAGGGAGAAGAGAGACGATTATTCGATCCTTGCGGTTCATTTTTATAGTCACGAGTTGTCAACAATTATAAAAATGAGCTGTAAGGCTCGAGTAATCGTGTCTCCTCTTCCGAAATTGTCTAGTTTTGTGGACAATCTAGGGAGAAGAGAGACGATTATTCGATCCTTGGGGTTCATTTTTATAGTCACGAATTGGCAAGAACTATTAAAACGAGCTGCAAGGCTCGAGTAATCGTGTCTCCTCTTCCGAAATTGTCTAGTTTTGTGGACAATCTAGGGAGAAGAGAGACGATTATTCGATCCTTGGGGTTCATTTTTATAGTCACGAATTGTCAACAACTGTAAAAACGAGCTGCAAGGCTCGAATAATCGTGTCTCCTCTTTCCAAATTGTCTAGCTTTGTGGACACTTTGGGGAGAAGAGAGACGATTATTCGATCCTTGCGGTTCATTTTTATAGTCACGAATTGGCAAGAACTATTAAAACGATCTGCAAGGCTCGAATAATCGTGTCTCTGCTTCCCAAATTGTCTAGTTTTATGAACAATCTGAGCGTCAATTAGGGAGACATTACTGTATTTTGCGATTGTCGGATTCGATAGGAATTTGTCTTTATCGATCGAATGATATTTTGTAAAACAAATATAGAATTCTAATACATTTCGTTCTAATTCTTTCTTATCGGTTTGCTTCATCTGACAAAACTATTTTCAACATTTTGCAAAATTCTAATACACTTCGCTCTAATTCTTTCTTATCAGTTTGTTTCACCTGACAAAACTATTTCCAACATTTTGCAACAAAATTCTAATACACTTCGTTCTAATTCTTTCTCATCAGTTTGCTTCATCTGACAAAACTATTTTCAACATTTTGCAAAATTCGAATACACTTCGTTCTAATTCTTCCTTATCAATTTATTTTATCTGACAAAACTATTATCACCATTTTGCAAAATTCTAATACACTTCGTTCTAATTCTTTCTCATCAATTTATTTTATCTGACAAAACTATTATCACCATTTTGCAAAATTCTAATACACTTCGTTCTAATTCTTTCTCATCAATTTATTTTATCTGATAAAACTATTATCACCATTGTGCAAAATTCTAATTCATTTCGTTCTAATTCTTTCTTATCAATTTATTTTATCTGACAAAACTATTATCACCATTTTGCAAAATTCTAATATTCTTCGCTCTAATTCTTTCTTATCAATTTAATTTATCTGACAAAACTATTATCACCATTTTGCAAAATTCTAGTACAATTCGTTCTAATTCTTTCTCATCAATTTATTTCATCTGACAAAACTATTTTCAACATTCTGCAAAATCCTCAAGCATTCCACCGATCGTAGCTCTCGTGTATTTTCCCTTTAATTTCGTACTTTCAGTCTCCGGGTCTTTGATATACGGCGTAGTTCTGCGAGGAAGCTATTTATAGCGTTCCGAAAAATCGTCGAGCGTTTAAAGGGATAAGAAACCCGCGTCCTCTATTATTCCCTAAGTGCCGATTCGTTAGTAAATTCTCCAACAGGATTCTATTAAACCGTGTCCCGTCGCGATTACGTGGGCGTCGCGTTATCGGAACTTCACTCGGCCAACGAGTTAAAGCTTGTCCGCCGGGTGTAAAAGGCATTGCCCCGGCGCAGCATAGGCGGGTCTCATCATCAGCTGTTCCAGCAAGTTTACGAGCGTTTTAAACGCGACGGCCCGCCGCGGAATAGAAAACAAATAAATGTCGCGCGCGCGCGATGTCGAACGGAACGGGAACCGCGTGCCTCGGATGCTCGGCCCTCGTTTGAAATTCTGCGTGCGACCGGCCGAACGCTCGCACGCACCCGTTCCGACGCTTTTGTCTGGCCGCGATATTAAGGAAAGTGAAATTAGTCCTTGAATTATGTATGCGAACGAAAAGAAAGCGCCTCGCACCGAGCCGCCTATTGAACCGTATCGATCCGCGGATTTCTCGTCGACTTCCGGCTCTATCCCAAGAAGATCTGATTGGCAAGAAGCCATCACGAATGGCACGTTGACCTTTCACCCTGTCGCGCGTTGCTTCGACTATGAAGTTTCGAACGAAGATGTTTCTTTCTTTACGATTCCGCGGATAATTAGTCTCGATTGAAGACGCGGAAATATAAATAAATATCAGTGTACTGGAAATATTGGTGGGACCACGAGAGATCCCATCTTTGCAGAGTTGAAGTTACCCTAATCGTAATATTAACCCTATATCGTATATTATATACTATTATTATTACAAAATATAACTATATTATATAATATTAACCCTATATCGTAATATTACCCTAATCGTAATATTAACCCTATATCGTAATATTACCCTAATCGTAATATTAACCCTATATCGTAATATTACCCTAATCGTAATATTAACTCTATATCGTATATTATATAATATTATTATTACAAAATACAACTATATTATATAATATTAACCCTATATCGTAATATTACCCTAATCGTAATATTAACCCCATATCGTAATATTACCCTAATCGTAATATTAACTCTATATCATAATATTACCCTAATCGTAATATTAACCCTATATCGTAATATTACCCTAATCGTAATATTAACTCTATATCGTATATTATATAATATTATTATTACAAAATATAACTATATTATATAATATTAACCCTATATCGTAATATTACCCTAATCGTAATATTAACCCTATATCGTAATATTAACCCCATATCGTAATATTACCCTAATCGTAATATTAACTCTATATCGTAATATTACCCTAATCGTAATATTAACCCTATATCGTAATATTAACCCTTAGGGGGCCAAAATCATTTATTTCCACTTTACACACTGCCAAGTATAGACTGTTTTCTTCAGACGAAGAGAAATTTCGTACTGAAAATTTTTGTATCAAATATAGAGAAGAGATATTCATTTTTTAAAAATAAAACTTCGTGGATATATTTTTATCGAAACAATCGTGCCTATTCTTCCAATGTTTCCTCCCAAATTTTACGGTTTTTATTGATTTCTGCCGCGTGTATGACGGCATTGAACCCTTAAGGGTTGATTATCGAAAGACGATTTGTACCCTTTTAACCGTTTGCGCTCGAAGCCATTCTTTAACTGTAGATTTAAGATCATTTTTCTGACTCGTAGTATTAGGGGGACCGGAAAGTAATGTCGTTTCTGCGCATATCAGTATTCCTTTTTTTTTGCATACTAATTTTTGCATACTCAAAATTTGCATACTAAACGAAAAAAGGTTGTTGATAATGAGGGTGATTACATCATTGATTGAAAATAAAAACTAGTGAAAAATTTATCTGTTTGAATTTAATGTAAACAAACGACATAACTTTCCGGTCCCCCTAATGTTGCCATTTTATGCGACAAAGTGCATTTTATGCACACGAAATTCAGTCTCGTGATTCGTACAGCAGTTTTACCACTTTTAATAGTGTTCAAAATCTGAACTTCGATGATGTAAAAATGATCTCAGAACGTGGTATAACAATTTCAGTGGTAGTGCCTCTGCGGCACCACTCGAGTTCAAAGGGTTAACGTCGGCCAAAAGAGCTGTGTTTGTTGTACCCGAGTTACACGAACGTTGTAAACAATTATGAAGTTCGAAACGGAACATTTAAGATTAACAAATGAAAACACCAAGGAAGCATGATAATATCGCTTCTCTGAAAACAGTACAAGACCGCTAATGTGCCTAAACCGCGCATGTGCCCGGCATTCGCGCGAACAATGATCGTAAAATTTACGCTATCCAGTCCAAGTAAACATCGCGATTGCATCGTAAAAAAAAATCTGTCCCGCGATTAGACGATATCGGTGACTCACCTTCGGCTTGTCCCGCTTCCTCTTGATGATGAGCCCGTCGTTCTCGATGTAGTCGGGCACGTCCTTCCGGTTGCTGAAGTTGAACACCATGGTGTTGTTCTGCTGGTTCCACGGTTTCGTCTCCCATAGGCCGCCGCTGCCGGAGCCGGACTTCTTCGCCGGTTGTATCTCGTCCGCGCTCTTCAGACTGACCACGACCTTGGTGGGCTGTTCTATGCTCTTCACGCGGTTGATCAGATTCTTCTCCAGCTCCCGGTGGCTCAGATTCTGCTGCGGATGCTGCGTCTTCGTGGAGACCAGAGGCCTGATGATGCCGATCTGCTTCTGGGGCGGCGACTCGCTGGTCTTTTGGCATCTTATCGTTTTGGTCTCGTTCCCTTGCGGATAGGAGGTCGCGGTGATGCTCTTGATCAGCCCTAGGCTGCAGATGGCACCGATCGGTTTGCCGTCGACGTTGCCCCTCGCGTCCCCCGCGTCCCCGTCCTCCTCCTTCGTGTCCTCGATCTTCCGATCGCACTTGTCCGGTTCTAGCCTCTCTTGGAGCCTGGAGACCTGCTGCGTCTCCTGCTCCGTTACAGCGTTCGCGGAAGCGTTCCCCGGGAAAAACGGCTTGCCCCTGGATTCCGACGGCTTCTCTGCACGCGGCTCCGCCGTCTGCTCGTCCGCCGCCTTCTGCCCGTTCTGCGTGTACCCCGGCAAGTAGCTCTTGTTCGCGGTCGGCTTGTCGCTGAAGCTGAACTGCATGGTCACGCCGGTCTTCGCGATGTTCTCCAACGCGGTCTTCGAGATGGTCTTCGGCGCGTCGACGTCCTCCTCGGCCTCCTCCTCGCTGGTCACCGTGTCCTGGTCCTTCTCCTTCGACTCGTCCAGCTTCTCCCGAATCGTCGGGCTCTGTATCCTCTCCGGGACCTGCTGCCTCGGATGGTCCGCGCTGTTGTTCAACGGCAACGGGTCCTCGGCGATCGGCGATCGGGGCGCCTTCGCCGACTCCGACGCGGATATTTGTCGGAGCAGCTCCCTGCTAGGGCTCGGCGGCGGTTTATGGATCGGGCTGGACGTCTGCCTGGGCGCGTCCTTGATCGGCGACGACGGACTGCTCAGATGCGGCGACGTCTGCCTGAACGTGTCCTTCATCGGCGACGAAGGACTCTGCAGCCTGGGCGAGGATATCCTCGGGGAGAGGATCGGCGTTACCGGCGGCGATTTCACGCTGATCTCCAAGGAGGATCTTAGCTTTTGGGGCTCCGGGCTGGGCGCCGGCGAGAACTTCAGCTTGAACGAGGGCTCCGGCGACGGGGACGGCGAGTGCGACTTCTCGATCTGCTGGAACTTGCTGACCACCGAGGACACCGACTGCACGATCGACTCCGTGATCACCCCGTCGATGTGGTACTCCTCCTGCGTCTCGATCAGCTCGGCGGTCGGCTTCTGCGGCAGCACGATCTTCTTCGGCGAGCCCGGCATCGGCCTGGTGTTGCCGTTCACGAACGGTTTCGGCTGCACCGGCGGCTTCGCGACCACCTTCTTCTGCGCCTGGGCCTTGTAGGTGTCGTTGATGGTCTTGAAGGTGGCCACCTTCGCCGCGACCTCGCCCTTCGGTCTCAGCTTCTTCGCGGACCCCTCGAAGATCCTCATGGTGGTCTTGACTAGATCCGGCGGCGGCCTCTCGGTCTCCGCCAGCAGCGGCTTGATCCTCTTCGGCTTGTTCACGGGCTTCGGCCTGTCCAGCTCGGTGAGCCGGCTCTCGATCTTCACCGTGGACCGATCGATCAGTATGATGTGGTCGTTGACCGGCTCCTGCTTCGGCACGCTCGCCTGGCCCGCGCGGCCCTCCTCCGCGCCGTTGTACCTCATCAGCGTCTCGACGCTGCGCGCCCGTTTCATCGACTCGTTCCCCCGGGACGCGTTCCTGTATCTCTCGGTCTTCGCGTTGCTGCCGGCGGCGCTGGTCCTCTTCGTGTACTTTCTCACGGCCTTCTCGCCCGGCGCGTCGTCGTCGCAGTCGAGCAGGTCCTCGAGGCTGGCCGCGCGCCGAAACCGTTGCACCGTCACCCGGCTCTTGTTCATCTCCCTGAGCGCCAGGTTCAGGTACTTGCTCTTCAGCTTGTTCACTATACCGGGGCCGTACTGCAGCTCCTCCGAGCTGTCGCTCTCCCCGTCGTCGCTGGCCGCAGCCGTCGGACTGTTCCTCGCCATTTCCGCTTTGGCGCGCGTCAACTCCGCCAGAACGTCCCTTTCCGGCTTGACGGACCTACAGGTGGCCCTTGCGCGGCGCTCCTCGCCGCACGATGCTTGGTCCGCGTTGCCGCTACCTTTGACCGCGTCCTCGTTCTCGGAACCGTCCCCGTGCTCCGACGACTTCCGCTCGGTGTCCGTCGACGATTTGCTCAGCGCGCCGTTCGCGACATCCTCCGAGTCCGAGCAGAGCGACAGATCCGCCTCGAGACGCATGTTGCACGCGACTGAAGAGCCTAGGCTGCTGGCGGCGGCCGAGGCGGCGGTTGTGGTTGTTCCGCCGGCGACGGTGGCGCCACCGGCTACCGCTGCCGCCGTCGCTGCCGCTCCTCTACATAGAAACGGCGAGGACGACACGACGACACCGGCCGCCGCCGCTGCGCTTCCACCACCACTGCCATTGTTGCCACCGCCAGCGGCGCCAACGACGCTCGCGGACGGGCTGTTCGGGAGGCCGTTGACAGGGCTCTCGTCTTCCATGGCAGCGCGCGATCGCAACGGCACGTTGCTGCCGGCAACACCACCGGCCACGGCGGCGACGCACTGCTCTTGGCCGAGCAACGGGTCCACGGACTCCGTCGGCGACGACGAGCCGATCATCGCCGAGCAGAGCTTCACGCTCGCCCCGTTGCTCGTGAGCACCTTGCTCTGCTGTCTACGCCGCTGTATCAAGTCCCTTTTCCATTGGGGCACGGCGGCATTGTTGCCGCTCGATTCGCCGGCGCTGCCAGTCGTCGCGTTGCCCGCGGTAGCCATGTTGGACGCGCGATGGGCGCGTTTGCAAACGCGCCGCCGATCCACCGACTCTCACTCCCCTCTCGCAATTCCTTTTCTCTCCTACTCTTTCTATTTCTCGCTCTAGCTCTCTCTTTCTCTCTCTATCTAGCTCTCACTCGCTCTTCCCCTCTCTCTCTTTCTCTCTCTGTCTGATTCGCCGCCGATTCCTTCGCTGCTACTGGCAACGTTTATCTTTCCCTTAGAGACGAGCCGTCAGCATCGCGGCCCACGACCACGAGAACACCTCCCGTGACACTGCGAACGGGGAAACAGCAGCCCAAACACGATCGGTGACAAGCCGATGCCCGGCGCGCACACACATACACCATGTACGCGCGGTCGCACGCGTCGCCAGTCGTTGACAGTACACACGCGCGCGCGCCTCTTCTACTTCATTCTTTCCGGTCGGAGCAAGTATGCACACCGGTCGGTCGGCTGTCGTCTCCTCTGTTCGTTGAACCGTTCCGTTGGCGATCCCGTCGCCGAACAGAGATATTTTCGCCGGCCCGGTCGGATCGATAAGAAACCCGGGTAGACGCGGGATAGGACCCAACGACGACGAGAGTCGTCGAACACCTGTTCCACGAGATACCCGCGCACATACACACGGCGAACAGAGTTACAAAAGCACGTATAACAACTGACAGGAGACTAGAGGGGCACGGCGGCTCGTACCCGCACCGTTTCACTCCATGGCCAACCGTCGTGTGCGCCCGGCTCGATCGGCCTCCCGTGTCTGTCGTCCGCGTGATCGCTGGAAATCGAAAGTACCTACCCGTGGGCACGCACTCGCGCACGCACTCGCCACAGGCACCCACACGAATCGGCGACGACGAAACGCGAGCGCACGGGCCGTCCTCGCTCGTTCACTCGCACACCGCTCCTGCCCCTGCTGCTGCCCGATGCCTGCTGCTGCTGCTGCCTGTCTCTCCTCTCGACAGAGATATCGCCTCCCTCCCTCCCTCCCGCCCTTCCTACCGGCTCCGATCCGAACCGATCCTCTCTCGCCGAGGCTCTCCTCTTCTTCTTCTTCTCTATGCACCAGCCCCCTCGCAGTTTCCACACGCACACCGAGAGACCGAGCAACGTTCACCGACTCGCCGCTCTCTCTTCAGCTCCTCTCTCTCTCTCGCACTCCTCTCCCTTCCGTAACCGGCGACCGCCGTCTCACCGCCTTCTCTTTCGTACCAACGCAACCCCGTCCTCCTCCGGCCCCATAGCCGTTCCCAACGCCATTGCTCTCTCGCTCCACCACCCTGACGTCACGCTTTCGACCGGCACTCGCAACTATCGAATCCCGCGAATCCGCCTATCGAAATCCTGCGTTTGGGGTTACCGGGGTACGTGCGCCGCGAATACGACGAGCTTGCCCTACGGCGGGAGATTCGAAACACGCGAGGGTGCGCCCGTACAAGCTATAAATGAGCCGTTTATTTTGAAAGTGGCACAAGTCGCTTTACCGTAATGAAAAGTGGTGGTTTTTTTTTAATGTTCGTACGAAATTGTTTATACTGAGAAAAATATCGGTAGCCTGAGATAACAAATACAAGTAAATCTTCTCGAAAGTTGGTATCTATATTTTTAAACGTGTTCAAACGCAAACCCTTAAATATATCGACGTATAAACAAAGTGACTTATGTCACTTTCAAAATAAACGGCTCGAATATAGCTATAATAAGCTATATAATAAAGCTATAATAATAAATGATTGCGTTGCAGTAATTAGACGGGTTTTATTGCATACATGAAAAAGGTGAGCGGATCAAGCGAGAGACAATCTAAAAGAGTCGAGTCACATCGGAACGTTACTTTCAATTTATTCAAATTATTAGAGAAAGACAATCAGAGTGTGTTTCGCGAAATCGACGCACAAAATTTCTATTTCGCGTGAAGATTCGCTGGCTCTGGTAATGATATTTCTTTCTGCGAACCTTCGGCGACGATGAGAGCACTACTATTTACAGAAAAAAATGGCGGGAATGCGTGCGTGACGAAATATTGGAGGTTGCGACTACGGTATTGCCGTAGGAAATAGTTTTCGCCGCAGAAAGGTTAGACGGATTTTATTGCATATACGAAAAAGGTGAGCAGATCAAACGAGAGACAATCTAGAAGAATCGAGTCACATCAATACGTTACTTTCAATTTATGTAAATTATTAGAGAAAGAGAATTCGAGCGGCCACTGTTTCACGAAATCGAAGCACAAAATTTCGCGCGAAGATCCGCTGACAGGCGATGATATTTCTTTCTGCGAACCTTCGGTGACGATGAGAACACTATTATTTACAGGAAAAAATGGCGGGAATGCGTGCGTGACGAAATTATTGGAGGTTGCGACTACGGTGCGTTGCCGTAGGAAATAGTTTTCGCCGCAGAAAGCGGTCGGACGGTTCACCGAGTCGAGGACAATTGCCGCGTCCTTGTACCCTTAATTGCCGCGCGCGGTCTCGGTAAACAAAAAAGAAACGCATACAACACGTGTTGACCATGCTTCGAACGGAGGGGGAGGGATCCGCCGCATCCGGCGGACGGTAATAACGAGTACGAGAAAACAGGACGTATCCGAGAATCATAACGTACGATGACCCAAAACGTGGAATCTCGAGCATTCGTTCCCCTCGGCGCGGTCGTTTATTCCTCGCGTCAAGTTCAATATGCAGGCGAAACTAATTCCATTCGTGCAATTGCGTGTCTGCCGATGTCTGCCACCGGTTCGGTGTACATACGTATTGGGTTGGCAACTAAGTAATTGCCGATTAGTTCGATGAAATAAAAAATTCTTTTTTACTTGGAACGAAGTTTAATCTGTAATGTATTTCCCATTTTGTTCGATGACCTTTTGCCATCTCTCCGACAACTTGAAAATTCCACGCTCGTAGAAAGTCTGATCCTTTTCGGCCAAAAACTGAGTTAAGTGAGATTTTACAGCGTCGTCATCGTTAAAAGTTTTACCACGAAGGGAGTTGTCCAGGGATCGAAATAAGTGGTAATCCGATGGCGCGAGATCAGGGCTATGTGGTGGGTGTAACATCAATTCCCAACCAATATCCATCAATTTTTGCCGAGTGGACAAAGACGTGTGCGGCCTAGCATTGTCCTGCTGGAAAATGACACCTTTACGATCGACCAATTCTGGTCGCTTTTCCTTGACCGCTGCATTCAATTTGTCCAGTTGCTAACATTCACGGATAATAAAAAATAACATAATAATAATAATAATAATAATTTTATAATATAACATTTACGGATATCATAAAAATGGGAGTGAGAGACATCTATAACTGAAATCGGCAATTACTTAGTTGCCAACCCAATATTTCAGCTTGAAAACGTCCTGGGTTGCCGCGTCAGACTTTATTATTTGTTCACACAAGAATTCCATGAAACTGTGGTGAATTCAATTGTTCGAATAGAATTTTAATTACTGAAAATTGCGCGGATTACTGGACTCTTTCGTACACTTTCAGAATTTAAATGTAAGCACTTTGCAGCCGTTGCCCATGATGGTTCTGCATTCTGAACTATTGATCCTATCATGGTTCTGTGCATATGCTTTGTATAATTTTTGTAGAAAGTACAATTCATGTGTAATTTTTAATATTTTCATTAGACCCGTTAGGGACAGCTTGTTTTTAAGAGAAAGCGAAAGCAGGCAGCCCGACGCTACGCCGCATTCGGTTAACCCTTTGCACTCGAAGCTATTTTAACCGTGAATCTGAAATATAATCTTTCTGACTTATAGTATTTCCATTCAAATGTTGCCGACCCAATACTTATATTCGGTGTACACGGTTCGAACACGTTTTTGTAATTACACTCGCCCCGCTTCACGCGTGATTATTAAATCGGTGCACACCATATAGCTCGATCCTCCTCGCATGATCCCGCCACAGCCGTGGTTGGTGCACCCACCAAATGGTTCGCTTCCGGTGTCGCCGGTTTGTATCCCGAGCGTGCGAATAATCGCGGTAACTTTGACACTGGCTGGAAGAAAAGAATGGCGCGAGGTTAACGGTAATGATCTCCCGCCGGCAAATTGCCGGCATATTAAACCGTATCATCGAGATAATAAATATTTCATTGTTTGCCGAGACCGATAACAGAATACGTATGTACCATACACAGTTGCGAAACGATCCGTGTTGTCCGATTAAGGCGCAAACATTGAACGTTCCAGCCAGCCTACCCGCCGTCTTCTCGAAGGGAAAGTAAATCATCGAGTGGTCGCCGGTATTGAGATCAATGCCTTTTCCGAGATCGCGTAACGCTACTGGCGTTCGATGCCGGATCGTTCGGCCGCACAGAGTCCCCCCCTCGTATCAACGGGCGATCTATGTCCGTTGATAATTACCGTGAAACACGGTGAAAGGACCGATCCTCTATGCAATTGTGGGCTCTTCGTGAATACTAAATCGCAATTACGCTCGCGATCCTGCCACGGGTACGTCGACTCTCGAAAGAACGCGGACACGCTTTTTACTTAGAATTTAGCGTCGGATAGTCGAAGGGAAAACGTCGGTGAATCTTCTTTATTTTTTTTTCCCTTTTTTTTTCTCTCGAGTTTCTCGCGCGTCTCACGTTAGACTGCTTCGACGAAATTGAATTAGGGAACGGTGACGTTTCACACCGATGCGCGTCGTTCGATTTCAATTCCGCATGACGCAAACGTTGCGAACTTCGTCGGCATACTTTTCATAATGACACGTGCACGGTCGTTATTAACACGTCGAATGCCACGGGGGTCACCGGTGACCGGCACTTAACTTGGCGGTGACGCCATGGGGGCCATCGGTGACCGGCGCGCCCAAATTGATAGAAATATATATAATTTCAAACAAATGTCGATGTCTAAAATTTTGTATTATTACCATCGTCGATTCAAACAGTGACCCCCTGTCGCAATTAACATGTCGAACATGGTTATACACTGTAACTTATCCATTGCAGATTATATTTCAACATTGTATGTATCATATAAAAGAATATTCATCGTGGCGCCACGGACAATTTCTGTAAAAACGGCGTGGCATTCGACGTGTTAAACGACGAACGTCGTGCCGCGCGTTATGAATTATGCGACACGTATTACGCGTATTTGCGGACGCGAAGGAAGCGGCTCCGGCATCGGACGCTTTGTTTAACAGAAAAAAAGAGCCGTCCGGCGCTTCGTAAGGTTCATCGAATCGTAGAAATGCCTGCGAATCGTTAAACGGAACCGCACGCGACTTATGCAACCAGTCTAGCATGATCTAACAAGTAATGCAATATACCCGCGTTATCGGCGAATCTGGAATGGCCGCCTTAATCATTTTTTTCGTTCGTACGAAACTTGCCTCGAAATCGGCTGAAAGCGGTTCGTCGGTTGCGCAATCGACGACGTTCATTATCGTCGATATATTAGCCCGTCGAGCTCCGATCGACGAAACGAGACGATTTTTAATTAACGTAACCACGCCAAAACTTGGCCGAGAGTCTGACATCAAGCGCGCGTGATTTCTGCTGATTTGAGAGCGTCTCTGGATCGAAATGGAAGACAAAAAAAGAAATGAAAAGAAAACGGTAGAGAAAATTACGAGAAGACAATATAGGATCGAATTATGCAAATTCGACGTAACAGAATGTTGCTAACAAAATGTTGCGCGCAGCCTTAATTGGTAACATAAGTCGTGCTCCGATGGGCAGACAATAATGGTCAGTGATTTGTTACCGCGGCTGAAATATAGCGAGGAATAACAATGGTAGTATCGTGGAAAAAGATCGTATTTCCATTATCTGGCAAACGGGAACCGAGTTTATCATCGGGAACGAGAGATACAGTGGCTCGCGAAGCTGCTCGAAAACCATTTAAAACGGAATAACTTTTTTTGGAATTGCACCGAACGATTGGAATTTCTTTTAAAATTCAGAGAGATTGGACAACGTCTAAGAAGTTCCCTTGAAAAGTCGCAATTATTTGAAATAACGAAAAAATGTGAAAGCTCGATTTTCTTAAATTGACTAAATATTATAATATTTAATTATAACTAAATATTATAATAATAATAACTAATATTATAATATAAGTACCATTATACCTAATTATAACTAATATTATAAGATAACTACCATTATACCTAATTATATAACTAATATTATAATATATAATTATAACTAAATATTACAATATTTAATTATAACTAAATATTATAATAATAATAACTAATATTATAATATAACTACCATTATATCTAATAATAACTAATATTATAATATAACTACCATTATATCTAATTATAACTAATATTATAATATTTAATTATAACTAAATGTTATAATATTTAATTGTCTAAATATTATAACATTTAATTGACTAAATATTATATCTAAAGTCGACAGATAAAACTAAAATATAAAACATGTTCGCAAAATTTGTTTCCAGCTCCTCTAACATTTAAAAAAAATTCAAGTCACCTACTCCAATTTGAAAAAAATATTATTCCGCTTCCGAAAGATGTTCGAACAGATTCGGGAGCTATTGTGCGCGCAGAGAAACGATTCTTATCGTGTGTGCCTCGTATTCACCGAAAGAAGGGAAACGCCGCGCGGCGCGTTAATGTTTATGTACGGTCAAGAACGATCGACGCGTCGTCGTGGATTCCTCATAACAAACAGCTGACGTTGCCGTGCTTGCGACGTACATTTGAATTCGTTGTATACGCAGCACGGGTCCAGACATGTTCGCCGCCTAGACGCTCCGCCTTGGTGCCAGGTGTGGACCTGGCTTAACGTATCTCCGGTGTCCATGAGGCACACGAGGTTAATATGGCCGCCAGTTCTCGACGCGTACGGAACCAGTTCCAGGATGAAACCGGTTTGGAACTAGTTTCCATTGGTTTTTCGGCCCCCTGCGAGACCGTGCCACGACCGAGATTGGCACTCGTGCCGGACTACTCTCGACGGTTGGAACGGAGGTTACGTTACCAGGGCACGCTAATATGGCCGATATTACAGAGCAAAAAGGTAAGAACCGAACTGTCCACAGAACAGTTCCATAAAACTAATCCGTGTCGCATAGTACCTACAAAATTGCCCGCAGTCGGCCCGAGTTTCCATCTCGCACGCCGTCGCGAACGTTCCGGAGATCCGCTTTTCTGCGCCTGTACACGGTTCGTCCATCGCTTGGCGCGGGAAAATCAAACGCTCTGCAGCCTCTTCCGCGCGCGAACCTAACCAATTTACGCTAAAAATCTGAATGTCGATTTTACTTCGATCGGAGCACCGGTTCGAGTCGCTTCTGACGTGTTCTTCTACTTTGTCCCCCCCCAAAAGGTGACAACAAGCTCGACGGGCAAATGGAGATCAAGGTCGAGCCGACGATGCAGTGTTACGTCGAGGAGGAGCACGAGAACGGTTTCCCCGGTTTCGAGAACAACGGGGCGATACCGTCGAGCGCGGACGTCGGCGCTCTGAACCTGTGGACCAGCAAAGCGACCACGTGCTTGATCAGCCAGTACAAGAAATACCGGTCGATGGTCGGCCAGTCGACGCAGATCAGGAGCTTGAGGGAGATGTTCGAGATGATCTCCATCGAGATGCAGAACTACGGGTTCTACTTCAGCCCGCAGAAGTGCGAGAACAAGTGGCGTGTGCTGGAGCGTAAGTACAAGAACCTGGTGTTCCGGGAACGGCTGAAGAAGCCGGGCAGAATGCGGCATTACGGCCACTGGGAGCACAAGCGTGCCCTGGACGAGATCTTCAACGAGAAAAGGCGACACATGTACCTGGAGGAGGGCGAGTTCCCGTCGCCGGCCGGCGGCTCCGCGAAATCGTACACGTACATATTACCGAAACCGGCGTCGGAGGAGCAGCAGCAGGGCAGCACCGACCAGCCGAAACAGGACGATCCTCTGGCGGCGCCGACTTCGAACTGCGTTCCGAATAGCAAGAACGAGCTGTCGGACCAGAAGGGACCGTTGGTCGCGTTCTTCGACAGATTTTTGAACGAGATGACCAAGAACTTCGCCGTCGCCGAGAAGAACCGCGAGAAAAGGCACAAAGAGGAGATGAGCATGCGACAGAGCGAGCTCGAGGTGCAGAAAAGACTGTTGAAGCTGAAGGAGCAGAAGCTCGAGCTGCAAAAGTGTCAGATCATCGCTGCCGCTCAACACTTGCATTTGAACATGTGAAGACGACGCTATGGACGTTGTTTACCGAATGATTTTGTTTACCAAAAGGTGTATTTTTAAGGTAGCGTTTACTTTACGGACATAGAAGATATAACAAAGTGTAACATAATAATATAAATATTTATGCATAGAAGCGCAGCGTGTTCTTTCGTTTCTCTCTCGAAGCGAGCGGGATGGAGAAGATATTAGGAGATCCTGTGGACAAGTAACGGGACACATTTCGGTGGCTTTGAAATATTTTATTTTTATATTATTAATATAATTATTATTAATTATATTATATTATTATATATTATATGTTATATTAATATTATTATAATATATTATATATATAATTATATATTATTAATTATTATTAATGTAATTATTATATTATTATTAATATAATTATTAATATTATATAAATATTTATATAATAATAATAATAATTAATAATAATATAATTTTATTTATATAATATTATATATCAATATTTATACAATATTATTATTATATTAATATTTTATTTTTATTTATTTAAATATTTTATCGAGATCGCTTGCTCGTCTTTCAGGTACTGTTAATATTTGTTGCAGATACGCGTATAGGAAAATATCGCTAGAACCGTTGACCTTGACAGGACATCAGAGTCATCTCTGATGATATTTGTTTTACATAATTATCGAAAGTTGTTGTCCCATATCTCTTTCCACGGAGGACGTCTGGAATTATACGATTTGTTCGACCGGCCCTCCAGCGCGTGCAGTTTTACGACACCGCCTCCAGGTGGCAGCACCGTGCACCTTTCCAGCTCCATGATCCGTCGCCGGTGGATCACCGTGTCCTGTCTTTTCAACCGAGAAAAGAATCATCAGAATTTCGACCTTAATCGACGCACGCTGAAATCTGTTGTACAAAAAGACGAACAGAGAGAAGATCGACAACGAAAGGATTGCGGTAACCGTGTACACGTAAACTCCTAAAGGAGTATCACGATTTTCCAGCAGGTCTAAAAAGCACGCGTACGCTCGCCCGCGCGGCCCATTATACTAAACGGCATAGTGCGCATGTTACGCGTACGCCCGCGTGCATCGTGTTACGGAGCGCAAAAACATCGCCGTTCTCTGTTTTTATTGTTCAAAGTTGGCCGGCGATCCCGCTGCCGCGGTATATTACTTTCGCTATGCGTTCTGCCTCTCGTGCTGCTAATGGCTCAATTTATTAAGCGGCGATTCAAAAGATCGCCTTCTCTCCCGGGCTACGTCGCATTGATATTGCACCTTCAAAAGATCACCGGGGGCTTGCCGGACCGACTCGACAGAGATTTATGACGCTTAAATACAATTTCATTATTCTATCTTATCGGATTAACAGAGATCACGGGCCCTGTTTTTGTTTCGTCCCCGTACCACCGGCGTATTTATGGACCATAGCGGTGCGAATGCGAATCATAAATTATTGAACCCCCTCGACGGCAACATAATAGCGGTATAATCGGGGCGAGATTGTTTAACACTACAAACCAGCGAGCAACAACGGTCTGCGGTATAACCGAAGCGAGGGATTAAATCATTCGGAGATTTAAAAATATACGGAGATATTGGATCTGAAATGACCGTCGCGAACGGAGACAAAATAGGCTTGTTCGACGGGGGAAAGTCGAGCAGAGGGATTCAAACGACCCGGTGAGTCGTGTAATCCCGTGTACGTAATTAGCATTCCCGGTGCAGCGCTATTCAACGCGTGCCGTGATTCATCGAAACACCGTGAGAAAAAAAAAAGAGGTCCCGAGGAAAGTGAAATTGCCGTGTTCGATGGGGCTTTGGAACAATTCCAGTGGCGAATCCCTAGAATACGTTTCCACGGCTCCCCGGCAAACCGGACCGTTCCGCTTCCCTCCGAAGCACACGCAAACGAAACAAACGAGAATTTCTCGCGCGGCTTTACACCCAATTATCGGTATGCGCGCTTCGTTGAAAGAGGAACAAATAGGGTCGCGATCGGGTCGCGGTCGATAACGATGGATTAACCCCTTAATGCACAGTTTTTTTGAAAAAGGCCGGCCAAAAGAAATCAATTTTTTTAATGTAAAAAGACAATTTAGAACGTTTGTCTTGGCAAGAAAAGTACAAAAATACAGAAATAATGGAGATTTATACAATTGGTATGATTTTTAATTTTCAGAATATTACTATTATTATTATTATTATTATTATTGTTATTGTTATTATTATTATTGTTATTATTATTATTGTTATTGTTATTATTATTGTTGCTATTGTTATTATTATTATTGTTATTATTATTATATTTTATTTTATATTATATTTTAGCAAAATATATATTGAAAAATGAGCGAATCAGAATCTGAATATGAATACGCTGTCGGAAAGCGGCTCACAAGGAAGAGATAAGTCGTAAGTGATAAGTAGAAAAAGGATATATTTTATACTTGAATAAG
The DNA here is from genome assembly GCF_051020955.1 of Megalopta genalis. Classification (NCBI taxonomy): domain Eukaryota; kingdom Metazoa; phylum Arthropoda; class Insecta; order Hymenoptera; family Halictidae; genus Megalopta; species Megalopta genalis. The sequence goes on along the minus strand of NC_135013.1, from coordinate 31,315,708 downwards.
TAAGTGTTATAGCTTACAATCCCATGTAAGTGATAAATATCATTAAAACGATTGTTTTTTTATTTGCTTTCACATTGTTGTCACATTGAATTATCTCGAGTGCGCACAGTTTGGCCAGTTTAGCGCGCTCGAGTTAACTCGAGCGTGCACGTTAAGGGGTTAATTTCCCGGGAACGATTTGCACGGAACGCATTCGCGACTTTTCGCCGTGAATTGTGCCGGACGAAGATTCAATTCGACGGTGTATTATCGCAAGGCGAAGGAGACGGCCGTTCGATTGAGCTCTCTTGGTCGCGGCGATGTTGCGCTCGGTTCTCGATTCCGTACCGGACTGCCTTGGTGTCACCTTACATTATCCAGCGCATGACGATTATACGTTTGGAATTTTGAAAAAATCCATTCCTGTTACGCGGCGCGTATCGGGGGAACAGGTAGCAGCCAGCCCCATAGCTCTCCAGCAGATCCTTTCGAATTAATTTCAAGCGTTTCAACGGCTCCTATAAAATTACACACGTCTTACAGATTCTACTCCCATCTTTGATAGTTCGACGGCCATTTCGTTCTCTTATCCGAACAAATATAAACAACGACTCGAAAGAGTTCAACACGATCTCTCCGAAAATGCAGGCTCCAAGATTAGGCAAACAATGACTTTCGTCGACCATACTCTTGTGCTCCGATTACGTCCACGATTAGCAAACGATCTCTCGAAACAAGGCGTACTGTCACCGATTTAGTGTTTTCACGCTGCCCGGAATTAGCAACAACAAATTCATATGAACCGTCAAGATCATCGAGAGACCTATTTTAATGTTTCATCCATCTTTCTATAATTCTGCAATCGGCAATTCTGACCCCTGAAATCGTGCCCGCAGCTATAAGCCAATGCAAATTGTTTGAATGCAGGAACGAACTGCATTCGTTTGGACTTTTTCACGAGCAGTGCATGCAGCTTCGAAAATTTCGTGCACAACTTGACGCAACAAATTATAACACGGTTCGTTTAAATCAGGGGTGTCGAACTCTCGCGGCCCGAGATGAACGTTTTTGCGGCCCAGTCGATATATCCGACGCAAAGTAAAAATGAGATAGAAATGTGATTTAGAAATTTTGAAAGTAGTCTCGGTCGATAAAATTTCTCCTGAAATAGGAAAGAGATAGTATCGGAGAAGAGATGTCAAGTATCAGGACGTAAACAATAATATAACTTTATATAGGTTTATTACAATGCACTAGTCAAAATAAAAATATTTGTTTCTATGAACATTGATTTGTTTTTTTTTGCGGCCCACCATATTTGGCCCATGTTAAAACATATATAAAGTTAAATTATTGTTTAAATAATTTAACTTTATATATGTTTATTACAATGCACTAGTCAAAATAAAAATATTTGTTTCTATGAATATTGATTTGTTTTTTTTTTTGCGGCCCACCATATTTGGCCCATGTTAAAACATATATAAAGTTAAATTATTGTTTAAATAATTTAACTTTATATATGTTTATTACAATGTACTAGTCAAAATAAAAATATTTGTTTCTACGAACAAATGATTTCTTTGTTTTTGCGGTCCACCTAAAGTTAAGGATTGTTTATTTGGCCCAAGTTAGTTTTTGAGTTTGACACCCCTGGTCTACGCGGTTCTTACTACCGAAGCATACGGATACGAAGCCGCGCGCGCGCGCGCACGCTAGAGCGAGCGAGCGTCAAGAAACGACAAAGGGCAAACAATTTTATAAACCGTCGCGGGAGCTTTTCGGGAAAAAATCGGTGAAACCGGTTACACCCGCTCTTTGCTGTATCCGTACGCACGGACGGCGACGTGTGTGTGCGCGTGTGTGCGTGTTGTTGCACACGACACAGGCACACCGGCCGCGGTAAGAGTTAACACGCGAGCACGTGCAGGTACGTGGGTATAACAACTTTTGCGACTTACGTTAATAACCTCCTGAATTTCGAAAAACGATCGCCGAACGAAAATACACGGCATCGCCATTTATCACGCCTCGCGAATCGCCGATATTCGAGCCGTTCACTCGCCGGATCACGTAACTTCCTCACCTGTAAATTAAAATTTACACGTGAATTAACATTGTTAGTGCCGAACACGTCTGGAAACACCTTTTAAAAGCACGTTTTCAATTTTCTAAGTTCTCCGAGCATGTTCAATATATTGAACACGTACAATATATATATATATATATTAGTATATATTATTATTATATACTATATATACTACAATATATCTTATCTCTCTCTCTCTCTCTCTATATATATATATATATTATATATATTATATATATATTATTATACAAATATAAATATTATATAATATATATATTAATATATATATTGAAAAACCAATGGAGGGAGGGGAGTATTGATATATATATATATATATATATATATATATATATATATATATATATATATATATATCAATACTCCTCCCCTCGTTGGTTTTTCAACTCTTTTTATAACGATTACGGAATTAATTTAGGTAAAAATAGGTGTACACGGGAGACCGGCGAAGGCGGTGTCAATAAAGTCCTCGGGAACGTTCTTTTTATATCTGTTCCGAAGAGGGGCAACGTATTAATCTTTCTTAGAAGACTATGAAGTCATCGCCGACAGGTAAGGCTGGAAAAGGTGGGACAAATGAGGGTTAAGTTCGCGAACAAAGTTCGCGTCTATATTTAGTCGGTGAGGTTGTCGGACTTGGCATAAACAACCCAGATAGAAGCGGCTAAACGTAGCGCAATGTGGATGGGATAAATAATTAATAAAAATCCGGAAGTCGATATACCCGGTGTTCCGTCGGTTGCGACGCGGCCTGTCCGCGTCGAGTGACTAAGGAAAGTCTTTGTGCACGCTAAATTTTCGGTTTTCCGTTTCAATTTCGTAGAAAGCAATCGTACGACAATAAACATGGACGTGTGAACCTGCAACACGTTCTTTCTGGAAAATGTCTGACGAACTAAAATGTCTGTAAATACAGGAAAATTTTCCTCGTAATTGTACCCAACATAGATTTGAAGATCGAAGTCTCTCCTTTACGACGACTCCTTAAATTTTGACGTACGATCTTTTTTAGTCATTTTATTGAACTTTGAACAGAGGCTGTATTTTACAGCAATACAAGGTACACGAGAGGTTCACACAAATGAACTTGTTCCCGGTTTCTGTTCCACAGAACGATTCAAAAATATCGTACATCAAATTCCGAGGAGTCGTTATAAAGAAGAGATTTCAATGTTCAAATCTACGGTAGATTCGTTCGCGAGAAAAATTTTCTTGTATCCTCGCAGGCGCTTCAATTTACAGCATTTTCGAGTACAATTTATCCTTCGGTTTTCCGTCTGCTGCATCGCGTGGGATCGCGTTAAGAAAAATTGACCGCTGAATTGCGAAGACGGTGATTTCGAGCTTTGAAACGAATCAGGATTCGTTCGGTGCGACTCGCTTCAACGAGATTACAAAAGCTTAAAATATCAACGCGATTCGCCGTGATTCGTAAATTTCCTGTACTTTCTACAGCCACTGTACCGGAGAACCGAGGTGGGCCGAGGCGGCGGGTTGCGCGTGGGGCGCCGGTGCGGTTGGGTACGGGCGTGAGAATACGGCGGGTAATAGCGCGGAGGCGGCCAGTCGTCCAGTCGAGCCGCGACCACCGAGCGGTGAGCGTATTTCTCTCCTGTCGGTTTCCACTGCGGCAATCAACAGCAGCAGCAGCAGCCTAGCAAAAAATAAAAAAAAAGGAAAACAAGGAAGGGAGATCAATCCGACGGCAGCGGTGCATCGAACGAGATGAGCTTGTACCTGAACTAGCTGGTGCAGGAGCAGGAGGCAGAACGAAATTTCTCGTCGAATCGAGCCCCACGGGCCCGCTGGGGAAGCTCGCGTGCACGGACGTAAACAGAGGGCGAAGGAGGACACGCGATTCGTCGGTGCGTGTCCACGCACGCGTAAAACGCGTTCCCTGCGATGCACCGTACGCAACGTGCATCCGCGCGCTATAGCGATTCTTCGTGCAATTAGACCCGCGTGACCCGTGTAAGTTTATTGCGCGGCGGACACCGTTTTCCATGTGCCAGAGAGAGCCCCGCCGCGCCGCCGAAACCAGAGGCCTACTAGCGGGTGGCTGCGCGCTGTCAACCCTGGGAACCGGGGACGGACCTTGAGAGCGAAACATTGACCGGATCTGCCTGAACGCCGATCCTCGGACACAATAAGCTCCCCCGTAGCCCGAATAGTGTGCATAGCTCTCTCTCTCCCTCTCGCGCGCGCGCCGCTGTGTAACGTTACGTGTCGCGAACAGAGAGGGACACCTAGCTGCCAACGGTTTTTCACCGCGTATATGCACCGCGTCCCCAGGCCTGCATCGCGTTTTGCGGCACGTTGTGGGCCCCGAAGGCTCTCCGTCTAAGTAACAGTACTTCCTCGCGCTCGCTGGAACAAGCCTCTCTCCGAAGAACGGGACCCACACTCCACGAGCCCGCTCTCCGCACGCTGCTTCCCGCGCCCCCTTCCCCGGCCTCCTCCTCCTCCCGCCGCTAGGCCTCTTTCGACCGGCACACACTCTCTTTCTGTGTGCCTGTCACTCTTTCTCTCTCTCTCTTGCTCCTTTTCTCCCTCCGCGTCTCTGCCCCTTCCCGAGCCCGAAGTAGTCTGGCCGGTCGGGCACGGGTAGTCTCGTGAAACCAGTCCTCGTACGGTGGACCTCTCGGTTGGGACCTGGCGAAGTGAGGAGAGGTCGCTCGCATCTCGCCGCGCGTAAACCGGCACCGTTTGCACCTGCCGCGCGATTCCAAGTTTTTCGGCGATCACGCGTGAACGTCCGTCGGATCCGTGCGAGAGCCGTTCGTTCGTTCGTTCGTTCGTTCGTCCTGTGGGTGCCGCCGGTGGTGTTCCACGAAATCCTAAATCGGACCTCGGTCCGCGAAGAAAAGGAGTACGTTCGTTCGTTCTCCGGTTTCGGCCGGTTCTACGCCGCGCGAGACTGTGGCCGGGGAATCGGTAACACGGTCCCCCCGAGTACAGGCGTCGTCGTCGCGTGTTTATCCACGGGAACCAGTCCTGCCGGTCAGAAGGACGCCGCCGATCGGGTAAGTGGCACGCTTTTGCGCCGTCGGACCCGACGTCACCCGAAGATACCCGGCGCAGGGGATCGCTCCGACGACGGGCTGCCGCACAGCCCGGCCTGGACGGACGTGGAAAGGGGGAGCACCGGCGGCGTGTTTCGCGCCAAAGAATAAGACCAGTGTGTTCACGTGTGTGTGTGCATCTGTGCGTACCGGCGGCGGCTCGGAGGAGGAGTGGGGGAACGGTTACGGACGACACGCAGCCGAACGAGCGCGCGCACCCTGTTACGCGACACCGTGATGCTGGTGACAACGCGCGCACCATTTAAACCGTGCCCGTCGAATATCTGCTGGACGTCGAGCAGCAGCGTGGCCGAGCGAGAGATTCGCGGCTGAGAAGAGAGGACACTTGTCACAGTGGGTCGTCGTACGTCGACGGCACGTGTGAGTGTCGCGTGTAAAGAAAACACCGCCGCCGCCATGACAGTCGGAGCGCGCCGAGGATAAGAAGGTGCGCGTCCTGCTGCTGAGAAAATGAGCCAGTATTTCGTCGCGGACGCCACGCTCGCAGGATCATCCGGCTGGTGAAGCACACGCTAAGAGAGAGAGAGAGAGGTGTCGGTCTCTCTCTTTCTACTCCCCGCGTCTCGACCTAACCTCTCCAAGTGTGTCTCGAGAGCCCCACTAATCTAATTCGTGCCCGTTACCTTCGCGGCGGCTCTCGATGGAAGCGGTTCCGCTCGACTGATTTTCAGCGTGGATCCTCGTAGATCTCGAAGTCCTCCCGAGAAACGACCGCCAGGGAATCCGTACCGGCCATTGTCGTCGCAACGACCGTTTAAAGTGCTCGACAGTTGTTGGTGCGCCGCGTTTCGTTCGACCTCTCCGCCGCCGCCGCCGTCGCCGCCGCCGCCGCGCAGTTCGCTCGCGGTGTTAGTGCGCAACCTATCGCGCCGGTCGCGGTTAATTTCGATAATCGAAAGCGAATCGATTCACGCGAGAGATTAACACGGTGCAGTGATCGCGCGGTACCCTCGGTGCTCGTCTTTTCTCTCTGATCCCAGCGGTTTCTGTGCGCGACCCGTACTACTCCTTGTGTTCGCCCAGTGATTCATCGGGGCTTTTAATTTATTCTTCTGTTGCCGCGCGCGTTTGTGCCACTGTGCTCTCTAACACCGAAACGGATCGATGGATCGACGCTGAGGAACCGAATCTGCTTCGAAGAACTCGCGGGGAACACCAGCCAGCCAAATGAAGACCACACAGCGCGCGCTAAGGTGAGTCTGCCCACGTCGCGCGCTTAACCTTTTATGCAATTAAAAATCTTTCTCCCGTTACGATGTCATTAATCTCCGGCTAAGAAAATTAGTCGACTTCGTTTTACTTCGTCGAACATCCGTAACAAGAGATGAAACGCCTATGGCACAGCCGGCGTCCATTAGCGACGTTAGCTTTTTAATACCTTTTGCGTTCGAGGATTTTATGATATTGAAAATGTTATCATTCGACTACTGGATGTGTACTGGATCGTACATCGAGATTCTGAATATATACTGGCAAAGAGAGGAACGTGTAAACACCGATGTTTACTTCGGGTAATTGAATTCTTTGCGACTGTGGCCGCTAAACGTGCGAGCCAGGTGTTATCAATATGGCGGCTGGTATATAGGATAATGAGATCGACATTCGCGTTTGACAACTAATAGTAGTAATATTTAGTCGAATATTTAGCCGAATATTTAGCTAGTATTACATTTAGCAAAATGTACCGTAAAAGCGGAGAACTTGCGAGTTCTTCGAAAAATAATTGATTGTTACGGATCTGAGAACGGGTCCTGCGCCCGTAAACGGGGGTTGTCCAGGATTTTCTAGCGTTATTTTCGTTTCCAAGAGAGCCTGCGAGATTAGTGAGTCACCGTGGACGAAATCTGGTTGTATTTTCCTTCCAGCGATGTTTACTTCGAGTAATTGAATTCTTTGCGACTGTGGCCGTTCAACGTGCGAGCCAGGTGTTATCAATATGGCGGCTGATATGTAGGATAATGAGATCGACATTCGCGTTTGACAACTAATAGTAATAATATTTAGCCGAATATTTAGCCAGTATTACATTTAGCAAAATGTACCGTAAAAGCGGAGAACTCGCGAGTTCTTCGAAAAATAATTGATTGCTATGGATCTGAGCGAGTCCTGCGCCCGTAAACGGGTGTCGTCCAGGATTTTTTAGCGAATTATTTTTTATATATTATTAGCGATATTTTAGCGATTATTTTCGCTTCCAAGAGAGCCTGCGAGACCAGTGAGTTATCATGGACGAAATCTGGTTGTTTTTTTCCTTCCACTGATATTTACCTCGAGTAATTGAATTCTTTGCAACTGTGACCGTTGAACGCGCGAGCCAGGTGTTACCAATATGGCGGCCGATATATAGGATAATGAGTTCGACATTCACATTTGACAGTAATAATATTTAGCTGATAGTAATATATTTAGCAAAATGTACTGTAGAAGCGGAGAACTCGCTAGTTCTTCGAAAAATAATTGATTGTTACGGATCTGAGAACGGGTCCTGCGCTCGTAAACGGGGGTTGTCCAAGATTTTTTAGCGTTATTCTCGTTTCCAAGTGGACCTGCGAGACTAGTGAGTCACCGTGGACGAAATCTGGTTGCTTTTTTCCTTCCACCGATATTTATTTCGAATAATTGAATTCTTTGCAACTGTAGTCGTTAAACGCGCGAGCCAGGTGTTACCAATATGGCGGCCGATATGTAGAATAATGAGTTCGACATTCACATTTGACAGTAATAATATTTAGCTGATAGTAATATATTTAGCAAAATGTACCGTAGAAGCGGAGAACTTGCGAGTTCTTCGAAAAATAATTGATTGTTACGGACCTAAGCGGGTCCTGCGCCCGTAAACGGGTGTCGTCCACGATTTTTTAGCGTTATTCTCGTTTCCAAGAGAGCCTGCAAGACTAGCGAGTCACCGTGGACGAAATCTGGTTGTTATTTTCCTTCCACCGATATTTATTTCGAATAATTGAATTCTTTGCAACTGTGGTCGTTGAACGCACGAGCCAGGTGTTACCAATATGGCGGCCGATATACAGATCGACATTCACGTTTGACAACTAATAGCAATAACATTTAGCCGACAGTATTACATTTAGCACAATGTACCGTAAAAGCGGAGAACTCGCGAGTTCTTCGAAAAATAATTGATTGTTACGGATCCGAGAGCGGGTCCTGCGCCCGTAAACCGGGTGTCGTCCACGATTTTTTAGCGTTATTTTCGTTTCCAAGAGAGCCTGGGAGACCGGTGAGTCAGCGTGGACGAAATCTGGTTGTTTTTTTCGTTCGTTCGGTCAGATGCGTCTGGCCAGTTCCCTTAGCGAATGCTCATCGGCGAGCGGCCCGCCGTGTGTCTAGTTACGCTTTACGTCCTCCTGTACAGTTAACGATAACAGTGCTCGTCGTAGCTCGCAATAAAAGCACGTTCGTATAACGAGGAACGTAACGAGCCGCGTTTGTTCGGTCCACTGAAACGTTACGGCTGTAACTGTTGATGCTGTAACGGGCGCGCGCAAATAGAAACGTGTTCGGTCGGTCTAGGGGAAAAGTCGCCCTAGAGAGCGGCCGGCCCGACGAAGGAAACTCTCATCGTAAAGTTCTTCGAATCGTGACGCGCGATCGAGAAAAACGTTTTACTTGCTGGCAGCATAAACGCGGTTTAATACATTCGAACTGCATAAACCAGAATATCAAAGCAGATTACGAGCGCTGTTCGCGCGCTCGCGACGTTTCGATTCGACTCTCGTACCCGCGGAAGTGGAAAGAATATTCCGTCGTTACAGTGTTTTTCTTTTTTTTATGAAATCGACCGCAATTCGTCGACGGGAATTCGTCTCCGAATCCGGACGAATTTCGTATTCTTTGCGTGCTCGGCGAACGAACGGCCGCCAGTCGCCGTTCGCGGCGCGAAGATTCGCAGCGATTCGCCGGCGGTTTAATCCGATTGCCACGCCGGTTAGGCCATCTCATTTTCAAGGAATGTGTCCGTAGGTGGCGAGACGGTGGCGTCGCGTTGACATTTACATCATCCCGTAACATCTCCGGATGCACTTTTCCGCGGCGCGTCCACGCTCGAATCGCAGGTGTTTACAACGCGCCGCATTTTCGAGAGGATTTCGCAAGGGCGGAGAGAAAAAAAGGAGGGGAAAAACCGGGTTCCAGGGAATGATTAATGCGGTCGTTTCGTAAGAACGGCCGGGTCCGTTCGTCTCCCGGCCTTTAATCACGGGATTAACTTCAGCCCGTCCGGTAAGGCGCGCGCGCGCGCGTTCACGCTGGGCCACTGATAAATTAACAGGTAGCCGGGTTACAATCGAAAGCTACTTACGCCGCCGCGTCTTCGTCGCTTCGGAGAACCGTTCGCGAATATCGTCGGTCGCCAGGAATTTCGCCGTGAATAGTTGTCCGTTATTCCGTACTCTGCGTGCGCGCTTTTCACAGAAAATCGCTATAGAAATGACGGCAACAACTTTAATGTGCTAAGCTGTATAGTTTGTCCTCGAAGAAACCGTTCGCCGAACATTTTACCATTACAATGTATGTTATATAGACGAATTTTGCACATGATCGACGCAAAATATTTTTTAATTATGTTTAGTGCTATGCTCTACATAATAGAGAAAAACTTGTGATAGTCATCGGAAGAAATGATCTAACAAGATTCACGACTTAGTAAATTCTATATTTCAATTATATGGGGTGTCCCGAAAATGTCTCGCGATCTGGAAATGGGAGGTTCCTGAGGTCATTTGAAGCAACTTTTTCCTTTGCAAAAATTTTCTCCGAGGCTTCGTTTACGAGTTATTAACGAAAAACACTGACCAATAAGAGGCGAGCTCGGCTGGCGCGCGGCGGCCCAACCAACGAGTGCACGGAGCCCAGTTCCGCTCATTGGCTCGGCCGTCTCGCGCCAAATGATCTCGCCTCTGATTGGTCACTGTTTTTCGTTAATAACTCGTGAACGAAGCCGCGGATCGCATTTTCGCTAAGGAAAAAGTTGCTTCGAATGACCTCAGGAATCTCCTACTTTCGGATTGCGAGACATTTTTGGGACACCCTGTATGTATAATTACAATCGAATATTGAAAAATTTTTGATATTCCATAAAGTAGTGTCTGATTTTCCAGTTTGAAGTTTTTAGATTCAATAACCTGGAAAACAGAAAAGATCATAATACAAATTAGCTAAAGTTATGACATGTGGCGAACATTTTGGGGAAAGTGCCGCTGTGCGACGTTGCCTGTTCGCTTATTTCTGCATCTTCTCGACAGATGGTGCAACATTTGTTTCCCAACAATGTTTAATTAATATAGCAAGCAGCAGGCTTCGGTCCGCTTCTGTGAAAAGGTGAAAACTAGTCGTCCCACTGTGGATGCGTTCGATTGCTACATGATCGAACCGGATGCTTTTTTTCCCCCCGAAGCTTTCGCGGACCCGCCACCTCCAGCAGGTCCGTTTCTTTTTCGGCCGCCGTGGTCGAACAATGGTAATTGCCGTAGGAGTAGCGGGTACTTTTTTCGTTCTCCGTTCCATTTCACAAGTTCCATTGGGCCATAGGGAAGAGGCCCGAGCCGTTGTTAGCACAGAGGGCCAGATAAGATAGGATAAGAGCGTGCAGACAGCTATGTAAATGCAAAGTGTGGCTCGCATCGCTCGCGTCAGGGTATGCATTGAAAATGTCAGGTGTGCTCGCCGGTTGAACACTCGTCGATCGTCGTCTCGTCTCGTCTCGTCTCGTCCCGTCGGTGTCGCAGGCTGCCGCCTGCGGAACACCTGCGCCGACAAATTGAAATGCTAATTCGAAAAGCCCGTGGTTCTCGCCGGTTTTTGGATCCATTGGCGTGTGACCCTGAAAAACGATTTTCTGGCCGTTGATCCCCGGTCCATGGGCTTCGGCTTCGAAAATTCGATGGTGTCACGTTTCATCCGCGGCTTCCTGGGAGAGCCTTTCTCTCCCTCAATTTCTCTCTCTCTCTCTCTCTCTCTCTCTCTCTCTCTTTCTCTCTTTCTTTTGGTCAAGAAGGATTAAATTCCCGAGGCACGCAGCCCGGCTGGACGCTCGTTTAGAAACAATAACAGTATCGCGGCCGGGTCTTTGCATACGAAAGAGGGGCCCCGAGTGGTTATCGCGACTGATCCGAAAGTGGGGCCCCCCGAAAAAGGGAATAGAAAGCGGGAAAAATGTCGGATGAGAATGCAGAGCGCCTAGGCCGATCGCCTCGTCCGATCGGTGAACGTTCCACGGGAAAACCGTGGCGAGATTCGCGCGAAAGGCGTTTCGGTGGGCGGGGCACCCGGTGCTCCGGTTTCCGGATCGCTGTCGGAAAAATTACCTCGGCAAAACGGCAAAGAAACCGGGTAAACAGTGTGGAGCTCCGAGAAGATTGATCAAGCTTGGGAAAAAAATTGTAGACCCAGGAACAAGGGCCAGAATGTAGCACGAGCCTCTGCGCTCTAAGGAAAGGTTGTAGGAGCTTTAAAAAAAATTACGAGAAAAATGTGGGGGGGGGGATCTAGGAAATTCTAGGGTTTGGAGAAAGATTGTTGGGGCCCCTGTGAATTTACGTTGAGTAGCTCGACGACAGAACGTATTCCAAGATAATTGCCCACGAGAGTAATTGCGTAGCCGCTTTCCATAATGGCATACTGATTAAGAAACTGATTAATAAGCAACCGGCGGCCGGAGCGATAGCCCCGGCGAGGATATCGAATAAAAATTAGCGAGAATCAATAAAGCGCAATTTGTGGCGAATCGACGGATTTGGAACGATGGTGGACAGGTTGGAAATCGCGACGCGTTCGATGAATAGCCGATAAAGATGATGCGTTCGACTCTAATGATCGCGGGAACCGGGCCCATTGTGGGACCCGTCGCGCGACGCGCCTGGGAAAAACTTTCTTTTTCCTCGTTTGCAAAAAAGAAGGTTCGACCGTTCGCGACACGGCTCCCGATCCTCTTCGCTTTCCGTTCGCCCCCTCGATCTCTCCCCGGAGCTGAGCACTAATTAAAGCATTTCAATTAAGGAGATCAAGCGCGGCCATTGTGTCTCTTCGGCGACTCGATCCGATGAATTTTCCCTCGACGTCTCTTCAGGCCTGGGAAAGTCGTCCTTGATGCGATTAATTGCAGAAAGCGGATTTCTCTCTCTATCGCTCTCTCTCCGCCTGTCTCTCTCTCTCTCTCCCTCTCTCTCCCTCCCGCTTCCTCTTCCTCTCTTTCTGGTTCTGTAGCCCAAAGTGAGGCGCTCAATAAACAAGATTTAAAAGAGTCACTGCTTCATATTTATTCAAAATTATATGAATGATTTGTTGAAATGTCTAAATAATCATATTTAGCAATATATAATTTTTTCATGCAGATCGATGCATCGTTGTATATCCTTTGCGGATTTTCTTCTTTCTTCGTTCATTCTTAATCGATCGAACTTCATTCTTCTTCAAGAAATTTCATTCCGCATATTTGTAGTCGTTTCGCGAGCCCAGAACGAACAGCTTCAATATTTCGGTAGAAGTTCAGAGCAAGCCTCCAGTGATCAGGCCCCTTCCTATCAGAGATTTTTCAACGAAAAAGCATGGTATAACTTGCCATTAAAATTTCAAAAGGAACCGCCTCGTACCTTTTTGAAAACAAAATCGCAGAGATCACCTTATGTTTAGCATCATTCTGAACCGGGGCCCCATTAAACGCTCACTTTAACGAGGCGCACCTAAGAAACCGGTCGCCGAATTTGGCTGAAAAAATTTCTCTATATTCTAGAGTAAATATAACGCCCCTCTGACAAGAATGAATCGATTCGCTTGCAGATATTCGCCCGGTAGAAATTCCCAAAGGTTTAGAATTTATTTACATGTGCAGGGGTTATTAAATTACTATGCTATAGTATAGTATATGCTATATACTATATACAGGTTATTATATGCTATAGTATAGTATATGCTATATACTATATACAGGTTATTATATGCTATAGTATAGTATATGCTATATACTATATACAGGTTATTAAATTTAGTGTGTTAGAAATGCACGATTCGCAGAGATTCGCCCGGTAGAAATTCCCAAAGGTTTAGAATTTATTTACATGTACAGATTATTAAATTACTATATACAGGTATATATGCTATAGTATAGTATATGCTATATACTATATACAGGTTATTAAATTTAGCGTGTTAGAAATGCACGATTCGCAGAGATTCGCCCGGTAGAAATTCCCAAAGGTTTAGAATTTATTTACATGTACAGATTATTAAATTACTATATACAGGTATATATATGCTATAGTATAGTATATGCTATATACTATATACAGGTTATTAAATTTAGCGTGTTAGAAATGCACGATTCGCAGAGATTCGCCCGGTAGAAATTCCCGAAGGTTTAGAATTTATTTACATGTACAGATTATTAAATTACTATATACAGGTATATATATGCTATAGTATAGTATATGCTATATACTATATACAGGTTATTAAATTTAGTGTGTTAGAAATGTTGGGTGGATAGAAATGTAACTTCTTCATTGGCGGTTCCGGGGCGGTGTAACACAGTCCTCTTCAGGGTCCTCGCAGTCCGCTGTTTACCAGGAAAGCACCCTCGCCTCTTCCCCACTCCGTGGCCAGATGCTTCGTGAAAACTATCTTTGTTCTTCAAGATAGCGGTACGACGACGATTCGCCTGCCATACTGACAGATTCTTGACTTTCCAAACATGTGTCAACGAATGCGCTCTGTCGAGTTTCATGCCTGCGCAACTTCGAGTTGCCAGACATCATCTGGATGTTTGACCGTCGACGTGAACTACAGCCTTGAGAGGCTACGCGAGCCCTTGACCCTACCATAAATTAACCCCCTTTGCACTCGAGTAGCGACTCGGAGGCACCACTAAAATTTGTTATATCACGTTCTAAGATAATTGCTAGGTTAACAAAGCTTAGATTTAAGAAATCAATTTGAAAGTGTAACTGTTGTGCGAGTCGCAAGACGCAATTTCATTTGAATGAAAATACTATAAGTCGGAAAGATTATTTCAGATTTACGGTTAAAATAGCTTCGAGTGCAAAGGGTTAATCGAATGCAGCGAAGCGTTGGGCTGCCTGTCTTCGCTTTTTCTTAAAAACAAGCTGTCTCTAACAGGTCTAATAAAAATATTAAAAATTACACAAGAATTGTACTTTCTACAAAAATTATGCAAAGCATATGCAGAACCATGATAGGCTTAATAGTTCAGAATGCAGAACCATCATGGACAACAGCTGCAAAGTGCTTACATTTAAATTCTGAAAGTGTACGAAAGAGTCCAGTAATCCGCGCAATTTTCAGTAATTAAAATTCTATTCGAACAATTGAATTCACCACAGTTTCATGGAACTCTTGTGTGAACAAATAATAAAGTCTGACGCGGCAACTCAGGACGTTTTCAAGCTGAAATATTGGGTTGGCAACTAAGTAATTGCCGATTTCAGTTATAGATGTCTCTCACTCCCATTTTTATGATATCCGTAAATGTTATATTATAAAATTATTATTATTATTATGTTATTTTTTATTATCGCGAATGTTAGCAACTGGACAAATTGAATGTAGCGGTCAAGGAAAAGCGACCAGAATTGGTCAATCGTAAAGATGTCATTTTCCAGCAGGACAATGCTAGGCCGCACACGTCTTTGTCCACTCGGCAAAAATTGATGGATATTGGTTGGGAATTGATGTTACACCCACTATATAGTCCTGATCTCGCGCCATATAATCACCACTTATTTCGATCCCTGGACAACTCCCTTCGTGGTAAAACTTTTAACGACGATGACGCTGTAAAATCTCACTGAACTCAGTTTTTGGCCGAAAAGGATCAGACTTTCTACGAGCGTGGAATTTTCAAGTTGTCAGAGAGATGGCAAAAGGTCATCGAACAAAATGGAAAACACATTACAGATTAAACTTCGTTCCAAGTAAAAAAGAATTTTTTATTTCATTGAACAAATCGGCAGTTACTTAGTTGCCAATCCAATAGATGCCTCGTATAGCTCTTTCGGCAAGCTTTTGTTCCGTTGCGAACTCCAGAGTACTTATTACTTTTTTATTACTTTTTTCCAAGTAAAAAAGAATTTTTTATTTCATTGAACTAATCGGCAATTACTTAGTTGCCAACCCAATAGTATAAGATATCTGCACTGGAGAAGTTATTTAGCTTCGTCATCGTTGCTTGAAACGCGAAACAATAATTCATACACAATCTCGCGATGCCCAAAAGACGGCAAGTCGAGACGAGAGTTTGTATCGTTGCGTAATCGCGTTCAAACAGCGACTGTGTAGGACAGTTAAGTTTACGCGAAGCTAATCCCAGAAATTGGTGTTGCACGCATTCTAGTTCGTAGCGTGAGGTCATATTGTAGTATAGAGACCATATATTTCAGAACAATACTCCAGGCGTGGTCTGACTAAGAAACAGCATAAACTTCTCAGAGTATAGGGTATCGGAGAGCCAGCCGGTTTCTACCGGGTGACCAATTACTGCGCCTTTGGCTCGTTTTCGTACACAATTATCGTCGTATTCATCGAATAAGACGTATTAAACGTTTCTTGCTCTTTCATTTTGTTTATTTCGTACCGAAACGATACGTCTTATTCGATAAATATAAAGTTAATTATGCAAGAAATGAGACGAAAGCCGCAGCGTGATTGGTCACGTGAGAGTAACCGGTTCTTCCACCACCTCGTTTTTATGAAAAATTCCCGAAGATGTGGCAGCCACGGAGTTCGCTCGAACTTGGTCGTTCGACGAGAAACGTTTGTCGGCGAAAGAAAGTCGAGCCAGGGTCCGCGGGCCCGAGTGGGAAAGGTCGGGAGGCACCGTTGTCTAGCCCGTTAATCCCAGGGTCCTGGTGGTCGGGCTCGGGGAACTCTTGCTTTCAGCCAAATCTCATTAATCCGAACGTTTCCACGTGGCGCGGCGGCGCAGAGTTAAGGGCCATAACCGTCGTAAGTTATTGCGCGTTACCTTGAACGTTCCCGGCATGCATTATATTTTACTGCGGCCCGTTACCTTCCCCGCCGACATGTTTAAAAGAACCGCCAACAGTTTGCGCGGAAATTACCGAGCCGACGATCGCCGGTCCGTCCGGCCCCGAGAGAGCTACCCGGTTCCCAGCGGCGGGTCCGCGATTCCGGGAAACAATTTCACAGAGAAGCGTAGATTTAGGGCGTTCTGGGTCGCCTTCGGCTTGCCCACGAAACCCGGGATCATTCGGCATTTAATCCGTTTCGGTCGAAAGTCTGCACCCCTTTCCCCCTCCTCCACCCTCTTCGTTTCGGAAGCTGCGCGGACTTCGCGCGCGACTCGGTTGCAGCCTCTCGAAAACTCATTGGTTTAATTTGCAACTCATTGATTCGATTTACAACTCATTGCTCTTAAGTCGATTGTTACAGCTAATGACACTGCAAGTAGGTTTCTAAGATTTATGGCTGAGACGGAGTCAAAGCGCAAGCCACTCTCACGATTCACATTTGTTACTTTAACGCTAATTTATTTTGGGATTTCAGTTGTTCTCGCATACAATAGGATTAGGCCGGCACCGGTGATTATGTTGTAAATTAACCTCCGACGTCGGGACTATATTAGGGAATAATAAATAACACGTGTTATAATTTTGTATCGATGTCTCTGTATGATAATAAGCTCATGGTTAATGTCGTAACGTTGCTTTTGTTAACCCTTTGCACTCGAGTGGTGACTCCGAGGCACCGTTAAAATTTGTTATATCACGGTCTCAGATAATTTGTATGTTAACAAAGCTTAGATTTAACTGTTGTGCGAGTCACAAGAGTCAATTTCGTAAAATACTGTAAGCCAGTATCTTCTTAGACTTTTAATAATTTTTCACATCTAAGCTTTGATCGTGTAAAACTAGAACAGAGTCTATTAATCTTCTATCACAATTAACCCTTTGCACTCGAAACCATTTTAATTGTAAATCTGAAACACTTTTTCTGACTTACAGTATTTCCATTCTATGCGACAAAGCGCATTTCATGCATATGAAATTGAGTCTTGCGATTCGTACAACAGTTACGCTATTAACAATACTTTTAATTTAAACTCTGACAATATTAAAATTATCATTTTATATTAACAATTATTTTAATTATATATATTATATAATATATTTATATTAACAATTATTTTAATTATATATATTATATAATATATTTATATAAAATATTATTTTAATTATATATATTATATATAATATAATTATATATATATTTGTATATATATATATATATTTTTATTATTTTAATTATAATTATATATATATAATTTTAGCGGTGCCTCAGAGAGTCACCACTCGAGTGCAAAGGGTTAATATCATATTTTTGCATTTACAACGCTGTATCTGATCACAGAGTTGCCCGAGGTCGTTAATATTCTGGATTTCGAAGTACCAAGGAATCGTCGACACGTAAGAAAAGCAATTTTGTTTAAATACGAAAATCGAGAAATTAAATTTTGACCACAACTTATTGTCTCTCGGAGCACTGTGCGATTCGCGGAAAATACAGGTCCGACGAGGTCGTCGATGGGGTTAATAACATTAGCGGTGAAGGGAGCATCGGTTTGGTCTCGACACGACTGGAAAAAGGCCAAAAGTTCTCCCGGGAGTTTCCAATTTCCGATCGAACTCCGGCCGCTTTCTTTCGCTGCGCAGCGGCCGCGATGGCATTGTTCCTCGTTCGCGAACAAAACCGTGACTCTGCCGGCACGGCGCAGTCTGCACAAGGGATCAATTCGTGCGTGAGTCACGAGTGATTCACCTCGAACCTGTTGGCAGAGAAATCACGTAGCGACTCTGTCCGCTAGCCACTCCGAAACAATCGTATCTTCGACGTATGCGATCTTGTGTCCAGACGGGGCCCCATGAATTCTTTATTTTTGGAATCTCTCCTGGAAATGCCACGTCGATGAACTCTCGGAATTAGTCCTCCGTTGCTCTTCCAGCAGGTTCTTGACTCTGATCCTCCGTAGCTTTCGGAGAACCGCGGAACCGGTCTCGGGGTCTTTTATTTGTTGATTTATTGTTATTAACCATTCGCAAAATATACTTTCGTAGTATTAGATTTAAGCTCCCCGTAGCTTCTGGGTATTTTCTCGACACGTAATGTTTCATGGTGACGACAGATTGTTGCTGGGTACATCGAGTTTAAATTTTTGGGCCAGTTAAGACCTTTTCTTTTTTTTTTACGATAATTAAATTTGTCAGTTATAATTGCCTTCTCGTGTACAGCGTTGAAAAGTTTCAGGAGAGTAGAATGTTATCGTAATTGTGAGGGAATAGAAGGATGCAATTTCCGCTATGCCAAACCGTGGGAAGAGTGATAAGCGGACCAAATTATGGAGCAATATTCCTGTGGATAAGAGACCTAGAGATCTGGGCGCATAAGGGATGAGGCGTGGGAGAAAGGAACGCCAAGGTTACGAATCGAATATGTATAATAATTTTATAATAATTCTATAATAATTCTATAATAATCCTATATATATATATATATATATATATATATATATATATATATATATATATATATATATAATAATTCTATAATAATTCTATAATAATTCTATAATAATTCTATAATAATCCTATATATAATAATTCTATAATAATTCTATAATAATTCTATAATAATTCTATAATAATCCTATAATAATTCTATAATAATTCTATAATAATTCTATAATAATTCTATAATAATTCTATAATAATCCTATAATAATTCTATAATAATTCTATAATAATTCTATAATAATTCTACAATAATTCTATAATAATTCTATAATAATCCTACATTTTTTTAGACTGAAAAACCATTAATTCCGTGCACACCAGCACTGAACTCGCAACAAGCCGCTTCGAATTAATAGAGCAGACGAAGAAGGATCGCCGCGCAGAACGACAAACACTCACGTTATATTATTTAGAATGAAATTGGACAACGTACCTTGGAAAATTTGCTAAAAATCTATCGGAGGATCGAGTGGGAACGAGTGGGAACGAGCAGGATAATTCAGCATCGCGTGGGGTAGGTCGGAGAATGGAGCGCGCGCGGAGGTGCTCGAGGCTCGCGAAAACGTGTAAAATTGGCGCGAGGGACGGATGAGGGTTAATCGAATGCTCGGAGAGCAACGAGAACTGCTCCGGCGCTGTGTGACAGGCCCCCAGGCCAGGCTTGATTCCCGCCGCGTGTCCTGCGAGAGTTTCCATCGAGGATATCGCGCGGGATCGCCGCTGAAATCGCTGCTCGTCACGGATCACCGAGGCCCCGCCGACCAAAAAGGGAGAAACAGGAAGTCCTGGCGGCGCTTTCGCGTCGAAACGGTTATTTCACGACGACGTAATTTCGCGGCGCTGCTTTTTCTGGCCGGCGATGCCTTCCTAAACCGGTAACCACGTAATCTTATTAGCCGACTTTCTGAAAACCGCTGCTGCTGCTGCTGCTGTTGCTCGCCGCCACCCGCTGGCCGCCGATTTTTCGTCGCACGCGCGACCAAACGTTCCCAACCGCGTTACACAATTTCATATTCGCGAGCAAAACGACCCGAACCGACCGGTGAACGGCGCGCGAATAAATCAACGGGGGTAGAGGAGCCAATTACTGTCCCCTACTCGGCGGGCTTTGTAAGAGTTCCCCTCTTTAAAAACAACTTTAGCAATTTAATTGAAATTTCTTAAGAATTCAAAGATAAAGTTACGAAGTTTCCTTCGGCGATATAAATTTTCCCGTGGAACGAATACCAGACCGTCCGAGGTTCGCATGTTTTAACAGATACGTAATTGACCGAGTTTAAACGAAATAATATAACCCTTAACGGTCCAATGCCGCCATTCACGCGGCAGAAATCAACGAAACCGTAAAATCTGGCAGGAAACATTGGAAGAATAGGCACGATTGTTTCGATGAAAATATATTGACGAAGTTTTATTTAAAAAACGAATATCTCTTCTCTGTATTTGATAGAAAAATTTTCAGTAAAAATTTCGTCTGAAAAACAGTCTGGACTTGACAGTGTTTTAACTGGAAATAAATAGTTTCGGTCTCCTAAGGGTTAATATGTCTTATTCGATAAATACAGGATATCCCAAAAATGTCTCGCAATCCGGAAACGGCGAGTACCTCGGATCATTTGAAGCAGTTTCTTCTTTTACAAAAATGTTCTCCGAGGCACCGTTAACGAGTTATCAACGAAAAACAGTGACCAATAAGAATCGAGTACGGCTGACGCGAGGCGGCCCAGCCAACCAGCGCGCGAAGCCCAGTTCCGCTCATTGGCTCGGTCGCCACGCACCAGCCGAGCTCGCCTCTCATTGGTCACAGTTTTTTGTTAATAACTCGTTAACGGTGCCTCGGAGAAAATTGTTGTAAAGGAAAAAGTTGCTTCGAATGACCCGAGGAACCCGTCACTTTCGGATTGCGAGACATTTTTGGGACATCCTGTATAACGGGAATTTCAATATTCTTTCAACTTCTTTAGAATAAACAAAAGATAATTGCATAACCCACGGTTGGCTTCGCTGCACAAGTTGCGTTTCCCAGAAATGATCGAGCTTCTTCTGCGCGTTGAGAATCGTTGGGGGGATGCTTTCGATAGCCTTTTCGTGCGAATTATCGACGGCGAAGTTCGACAGAATCGTTGGACCGTGTTCCGGCGCATCGAGGCCGTGCTAACGCGACTCGCATCGGAAACTCGAATGCAAGCAGCGGCGCGGAGGGGCGTCGATTATAATTCGCCGGACGGCACCGGTAATGAATACGGTGAAATCTCTTAATGAACCGTTTCCCTCGTGCGATACCTAATCAGACGTATCCCATTAGCCGGGCTATCGGGCTCGCCCATCGAGTTATGAAACTGTCTCGCTGTTTATCCGGACCAAAGGGACGCTGATTCGATTCTAATCACCGCTAACGACGCATTCTTCCCGCCAACAGACGGCCAATTAAGCAGCCGGCCCGGGAAAGTTTGTTATCTGCGAATTATCGGGGAAAATTTTCGAGACGAGATATTATACGTATAGGACGCGAGGTGGGTGGGACGGCGAGAGACACGGGCCGAGAGGAGCCGCGCTCGCCCGCTCTATCCGCGTCCGCGAAAATCGATAGGACGCAAGAACCGGTGAAGAGGCCGAACAATACGGCGGTATTCTTAGCCGACGAGGCCAGTCGGCAACAGAAAAGCCTCCGGCTGCGAGCGATTACGCGAAAGTTCCTATTGTCAATAAGGTGTATCAAAGCAATAGCTGCCGTTGGCCCAGTTTACGCCTCCGTTCGCAAATTACGCTCGATCGAGCTACCGCGAGCGGAATTTTCGCTCCTCGCTCCACGCCGGCCTGCCCGGGGAGCCTCCTCCAATCGCAACGGCGGTCTCCGTCGTTCTTTTATTCGCGAGCCTACAGCATTTTTCAGCGGGTTTTCTGCTCGGCGGAGCGTCGAATCTCGGACCATTGTTCCTTGTTCGACGCCGCCGATGCCGAACAGAAACAAATCTTGACCCGCCGCTTAATCGGTAGAATGGACCTCCTCCCTTCTTCCCGATGGTTCTCGCCGATTTCTCGCTACTTCATTGCCCGGACGAAGCTGTCGCGGTGTTGCTCGGTCCATTTGATCCGTTACTGCAGCTGTGACTCGGCTGCGACAACAGAAGGTCGACCGTTTTTCTTCGAGGCGATGATTTCTGAAGAAGAGTCCCGATTGCCTTGTGCGAGATGATTTGAGCCGTTTATTTTGAAAGTGGCATAAGTCACTTTTTTTCTTTTTTTTTTTAAATGAAAAGATACCGTTCAATTGTAAATAGTGTTACCATTAACATTATGCCACTTTCAAAATAAACGGCTCATTTGTTGGAGCGCGAACGGAATTCTTGTTATCGGTCGATTCGTGCAGAAGTTCTTCTGAAAACCTTTGACCTTTCGATTCACGCTAGGCTCCAAGTCTTTTCATTTGCGACTGTTGAGATTGTATAATTTATTTAGCACAAACGGGCAACAGATGTCCTTTGAACTTTTCAACAAAAATTCAACGCGATGATGATGGTGATAATAATAATAGTAGAATTTTAATAAATATATATATATATGAAAATGAAAACAATATCATTACAATGTACAGAACATGCGCTAATTAAATGTCCTAAAAAACTTCTGATTACATTATATAGCTGATTTTCATGTTCGCTTAAATTTATGAAGCATTTATTCAAGAAGATCACTTGGGACAAGTAATCGCTATGAATCCGAATGAACATGTTACCGATACTGGCGCAAGCATAATCTAGTGCTGAAGGATGATCACGAAGTCTCCGAGAGAAGTTTGGCTGTTTAACAGCCGGGGCGAACTTCTGGATGAAGTTGTTGTAGGTTTGGCTAGGGTTCATTTGACTCTCGACTGCACCTGCGGCTCAGCTGCAATGCATGCAACGATGCCGCGGCAATTTTCTGTCGAACAATGATTTCCAGCGATCTCGTTGCATTATAGCTTGCTCGAATCGTTCCGATGGCAACGCGATGCGACATTTATGCGTTCGACGCAACGAGAATTGACGATGAATTCGCGCAGACGACAATTTTCCGCGGAAGACAACTCGACTCGAGCTGAGACGTTTCTGCAGCAGCCGAAGTGGCTCGGATCAATCGCGGGGGGTAGCTTGCACGCCTTGATATCGAAGCTCTTATTCTAAGGTTTCTATGAAGTTACTTTGCTTCTGACAGAGGATGCCCGACGATCTCGTTGTCGCTGTCAATTGGTCGCCGCGCGTTTAATCACGAGCCACCGATGGACAAAGAGAAGGAACGGAGACAGAAGACAGCCGTAGAAGACGACGAGAAGCCGTAGAAGGCTCGTATGAAAAGAAGAAGAAGACGACGGCGACGACGACGGCGAAGAAGAAGAAGAAGAAGAAGAAGAGAGGGTGGGAGGTACCGCGTGGTATGGTCACGGACGGCGAAGAGCAATTAAAAGCAATTCCTCGTGGCTGTATATCATTCTTACGTGCACTACTGCCGCGGCTAGAGCCCATTAAAATCGACCTTCGACTCCACCCGCCGGCAACAACGGGATCTCCTGTTGTTCCTGTTGTTTTCGAGAGAGGATCATGCGGCTGCGGTGGCGGCCGAGGAAAACACGACGCCGTCGTGTTCCCATCGGGAGAGAAAGAGAGAGAGAGAGAGAGAGAGAGAGAGAGAGAGAGAGAGAGAGAGAGAGAGAGAGAGAGTTCATGAATACCAACCGTGTGCCGTTATTTAAAGAAGAACGGTCCCGCGAAGTAATTCGTACGCGGCGCATTATAAGAGACGAGCTTTGTTCGAAATACGCCCACGGAGAGAGAGCCGAGGCCGAGATTCGATCGCGAACTTATCCTAGCCAGCTTTGTAACTTCTGCGTCGGGACACGCGGGGCAGCAGAGAGACCGATCGGAACGGAGGAACAAGGAGCCGCGAACGTCGGACAAGGATCCGGGGAAGAGAAACAAGAATCCAGAGAGGTGGAAGAAGTACCGGAGGAGCCTCTTTCGCAGGCACGCGAATATACACGTGAGAGAGTATCCGCGTATTTAAATTGTAGATTATTCCGCGGTTGCGAAACCCTGTGGGCCCTCCAACGCTACCCGAGGATTATCGTTGCCAGGATATCCCACCGCGGTCCGAGGTTCCTTCCTTCGTGCTGCGGAGTCTCTAAATATCCTCGAATACCTCTGGAAACGGCTCGAAATGCACCTCGGCGAAATCCTTCCTCCGGTATCTCCATTCGCTTCCTTTTTGTTCCGCAACGAGAAGCTTATTGGTCCGAAGTCGGGACATTAGTTCTCTTAATAGGGTCGTTATTGTCTTCGTTCGTCTCGCTTTCGTTTAATCCTTCGGTCGAAGTTCGGACTTGCTTTCGAAGCGCCCCTCCCGGCTGCTGTGATTCTGGAGATTCATTGGGGGTAAGAGGCCACTGGTTCGCCGACTGGTAGAAAGACCTGGGCTTCGATGAAACAAATGGCTGGACAACTGTCTGAATCAGGGGCTGAAGACAGTTGCGGCGTCGCTTTCGGTTCTTGAAACAGTTACGGGGAAAGTCTTGTAATTGGGTGACGGATTTTCGCGCGATGTAAAAACGTTGTTTAGAAACTGTATGAAACGAGGGTGACATGAAATTGTGTCTTTTCTTCTAATAGTTTCAATCAATGCAAAATAATGTAACAGTGTTCTTAAATTCTTCTAATATTTTCTGAGTGTTTCTCTGATCATTTTATATATTTCTGATAAATATGAGTGAATCAAATACAGAACGTTGGAAGTATTTGAAGTATTTAAAAATGCTACTGTCTTATTTGCAACTCTGTAAAATAATTAAAGAATGAGGGGAATATCTATGCAGCTTCTGTGTCCTACAATTAACGCAGACAATGTTTATTTTGCAGAAATATCTGCATTCTAGTTACAAAGTATGTATATCTGACTTGCATCGGTTTTAGTTATTATGTGTTCTTCAGAACAATATTATATATATTACTTTTATATATAGAAATACATATAGAACAATATTATACATATATTACTTTTATATAGAGAAATACATATAGAACAATATTATACATATATTACTTTTATATAGAGAAATACATATAGAACAATATTATACATATATTACTTTTATATATAGAAATACATATAGAACAATATTATACATATATTACTTTTATATAGAGAAATACATATAGAACAATATTATACATATATTACTTTTATATATAGAAATATATATAAAACAATATTATATATATTACTGTATTACTTTTTAGTTCTGGGTTTCGGTTACACGATACGAAGTACATATTGCAAAAATGTGATCATATCGCAGACATTTACAGAATCTATGCTTTGAATAAAATAAATATAACCTCTAAATCACACAGAAAGTAATACAGATAATTAAAAATTTAGTTAGAGATTAGATATTTTTTCGCTTTCTCGTAACTCTTTTGGTCAGAATCACTTCATAACAGTTTGAAACCTCAACGAACCCAAGCGTTGCCATACTTGCCGTACGAGTTCGACTCGTCACGAAAATCTTCGTTCTTTAAAATTAGTATAAAACTCCGATCTCTCGTCGTCAATATTTAAGTTTCATTTTTACTTAATTATTAATTACAATTAAAATTACAATTATTAAGTTCCAAGTAACATTCTGCGCACGATAAGCATCAATTCTCTTCCCCCTCTCAGAAACCATTGCAATCAACAAATTTCTAATCGCAGTGAAAACGGCGCGTCAAGGGGGGTTCAATCAGCAGAACTTTCAGCAATCGTAGATTCGCGTCGGCGACGTCTCCATCGGCCGGCGGGGCGCATCCTTGTCTCGAAGTCGTACCGCGCGGTGAACCAACCCGTCGGCGCGTCGGCCGCGACGAAAGGACGGCGACAACGATAATTATCGTGTCCGAGTTAAATCCGCGAGAGATCAACTGTTGAATTCCAATGAAAATGTTTGCGTACCAACGTGTATAGCAAAAGTAATCCCATTTTCCCGGGGTCCCTTCCAGTCGACCGTTTATCGGATTCTCCGCTCCGCGACGAGAGCAATCTCGCGATCGGTTCTCTCTCTTGTCCGGCGTATTTACAATGGCCCGTGGCGTCCTGGGACGGCCGGCCGGCAAGTGAAACCAGAAAACTGCGCCACAGCCAGCTTCACTTTCGAGTGGGATCGATCGATACGTCGACATTTCGCTCGCCGGTGAGCCCTTTCTCTTCCAATACGCGGCCAGGCCGAGCCGCGCGAATGCGGCAGGCCTATACATAGCGATTCTACTACGCGAGCGAGACGTGACGCGAATAAAACGACGGGGCGAATCACGGGGACTTTACTCGCGCAATCTTGTTTCACGGAAATCCTCGCGAAAGGTCCTCCTCGCGGTGGCGTCGCCGCGTCCCGCGTCTCCCCGGGGACGAAAACGCTTCGGTATTTATTTCAAGAGGGAAAATTCAGGCTCGACCCCTAAAGGACCGTAATTAGGAAATCACAAAGGCTGGAGGCGGAGCATAATTACCGAGGCATGAAAGCAAATTCTGTTTCCACCGTGCCAGCAGGCGTCGTCGTCGTCCCGTTGGCCACGAAGAGCTAATCGGCGTTGTTTGTGCATCGGCGGCGAAGGTCGTTGCATGCCGTGACATTGGGGAACCGATGACCTTTTCTTTTGTTACACTTTTTTCACGTCGCGATTCGGCGTGTCGCATTTTCCAGAAAGCTTCGCACGCGTTTTCACCGAATAACGCGGATTATCTCGGCTCGTCGGAACGGCGCGGATTGAAACGTCTCGCGAAACTTTGCCCAACTTCTTTTTTATCCCGATCGGATCCGTCGTCGATTTAAAGAACAAAGCTTCCTCTTTATAGCGATTCTTTAAATGTTGATCTACGACTTTTTTTGTTGGCATTCGATGACGTATCAGATATTATAAGATATTATATATATTATATATTATATCATTATATATATTATATATTATATCATTATATATATTACATTATATATATTATATATTATATTATATATATTATATATATAATATAAGATATTATCAAGATTGATAAAGTTCGATTATCTTTTTAACACGGAGTTGGCGTGATTAACCCTTTCACTACGGCAGCTCCATCCGCCGAAGTACCGTCACTGAACGGAAACTCGCCCCAGAAATATGCACAGTGCGCGTGGTTTCTGTATATATGTTGTTCCAAGTCTTAAATAATAACTGTGCTGAATAAAACAATCGTTGCTCTAATGTAACAAGTATATTTACATTTTTAATTTAAAAAGACTTACAGAATTATAGGTAACATAGGTATTTATATAATTACAAAGCCTAACGATTAAATGTTTTATATAATTAATAACGAGACGAAAATGATTAAAAGATAATAATATGTAAAAACTAATAATATAATTCTGTGTGATACATTTGAAAGCAAGGATCTATACAAAGGCCAGCATCGCAATCTTTGCACTCGTACCGCGAATCCGTTCTTTCATCATTTTTGCTACAAATTACACATCTCCGTCTTCTGTATACACTTCATTTCGATGCCGCATATACAGGGTGTCCCATAAATGTCTCGCAATCCGAAAGTAGGGGATTCCTGAGGTGATTTGAAGCAACTTTTTCCTTAGCGAAAATGCGATCCGCGGCTTCGTTTACGAGTTATTAACGAAAAACAGTGACCAATCAGAGGCGAGATCATTTGGCGCGAGACGGCCGAGCCAATGAGCGAAACTGAGCTCCGTGCACTCGTTGGCTGGGCGGCCGCGCGTCAGCCAAGCTCGTCTCTTATTGGTCAGTGTTTTTCGTTAATAACTCGTAAACGAAGGCTCGGAGAAAATTTTCGCAAAGGAAAAAGTTGCTTCAAATGACCTCAGGAAGCTCCCATTTCCGGATTGCGAGACATTTTCGGGACATCCTGTATATGCAGCGCCCGTACCCACAGGTCGTCGAGTGAATGCCGCATATGTACTGCGCTCGGCGCGAAAGGGTTATAATACTATCAATGGAATTTTGAGATCCGTATGCTGTACGAAGGTATCCAGAATAAAATAGCGCGCGATTCCGTAATTGTTTCGACGGCGCATACAATTGAATAATTGCAATAATTGAGCAATCGAATAATTACTGGATGTAAAATATCGCCTTTGACTACATTACTCACATGCAATTTTTTCGTTCCATCCTGCAGTTATTCGAAGATTTGTATTTTTAAGCGAGACTTTATAGTCGCGCGAGTCAAAAGGCATGGAACAACCAGCGCGCCGAGCGCGACAAGGCGAATAATAATATTGTTCCACCGCTTTTGTCGGTGGCTCTGTCGTGTTTTCAATGAAAAGGTGCGCGTATCCGTCGACTTCGCAGCAGCATAAAGCACTGCGCGACGTTCGTACCTCCACCGTAACTGGTCGTCGTCGTCGTCGTCGTTGCAGGAGTCCGATTAGGTGTCGGATCGTTCCCGAACGCGATTCCATCCCGATCGAACCGGATATGCCATAAATTCGACGGCTGTTACGCTTTCGTATCGGATCGGATTGGATTGGATCGCGTAACCGCGAGACCGGTGATAATTTCGTCCCGGGGACGTTTCGCAAGCCGGCCGGCGAGAAGAAAAAAAATCGGGACCGCTATCCGGAGCGAAATCGGGCGCGTTCTCACGGTCGCTGATTAGCGGCGGTATCGCGATCGGATGCTGCCCCGATCTTTATCGCCGATGTCCCACGAGTTTTACGAGAATTTAACGTCGCGCGGACCGGTCGCGATCCAACCACTGGAACCCATAAATACCGGCAGTGGCGACATGGTGTTCGATCGATTATCGGCCGCGTATCCGATTGACGGTAACGTACACGTCCGTGATAGCGTTACATCCACGGTAGCCTATCGTTTTCATTACGTGCCGAGGTGTATGTTCGCCAGGGCGACGGGAAAATTATCGACGGCTCGCTGGTTTATCGGAAATCGTAGCATCTTCGTAGATCTTCGTTAACGTGTAACGCTACTCCCTTCCGGCATCCCTTGTCTTTTTCGGACGCGTGACCAGGGTCGGGCATTACGCGAATTGTTTCTTTGGAATGCACTTTTTTTTTTATCGCACGTTTTATTCGAATTATGTTCTTTATTCTACTTTTATATTATTATAATATTGTAATATTGTAGTTATATATAATATATATAATATTATAGTATTATAATATTGTAGTTATATAATATATAAATATATAATATTATAACATTATAATATTGTAGTTATATAATATATAATATTATAATATTGTAGTTATATAATATATATATATAATATTATAATATTATAATATTATAATATTGTAGTTACATAATATATATAATATTATAGTATTGTACATTTCATTATAATATGACAATAACATTTTTATATTATATTTCTTACTATATTTTATCAGATTATTCATTGCTCGTCATAAACTGTTCAGTCCATTCGAATAATCCCTTACTTGATTAAATGTATTCGCATGATCCATCATTCGAACAAGTGACTCGATCAATTGCTTGTATTTCACGTAATTTTATACGAATGTATTCACACGAACACATCCAAGATCAAGTTCGCTTTCCAGTATCCATCTCGCTCTACACAAATCGCTTCGATCTTGCGGGAACTTTTCTGGCTGATTTTCGGCTGATCGTCGGCGTCGAATAGAAAGATTCGCAGCAAAGGCGAATATTGGGCGAACGAGAACAACAGGGAACAGGGAAACTATGGGATCAAACGAGTGATAATTGAAATATCAGTGGCGTGGCTAGGGCGGTCGACGCGAGCACGGTGGTTCATCGACACCGTGGCTGATTGTGAGTCTCGATGCATAAGCGATGCATGGCTGGATCGTACGTCGGTGTGTGGAGCGCAGGGTTAAGTGGAACGGTGAAACCGACTCGCGATCGGTCCGCGTCTGAATTTCATTTTAATGCGGCCCAGCAGCGGCTCGGAGGAAAAGAAGCAGGATAAATCGGTGCAGGGGAGCGAGGCGATCACCGGACCGCAAATACTCGGCCATTTTATGCCATAGATGCATTAGGCCACAGCCTAAGTGCAGCATAAATGCACGTGCGATCCGCTCGCGGCTGATTGGTTTACCACCTGCGGCTACTTGACTCTTTGCGCCTCGAATGGCCTTTAAAGTTTCCCTCTGGTCTCCTCTCTCTCTCTCTCTCTCTCTCTCTCTCTCTCTCTCTTTCTCTCGCTCGCTCGCTCTCTCCGTCTGTTTGTCTTCCTCTAGGTCCCGATTTTTCTCTCTTTCTGCACGCTCTATCCTGCACCAACGATCTCTAGCTCGTCTCGAGCTTCGAGAGAGCCTGGCGCTCTCTCGTCTCTTTCGTTTCTACGCCTCGCGGAAGTCGATCGACGGCCGGCGATATCTCGATATTGAATCGATTAATTTCAGGCTCGAACGCCTTCGCGCTCATTGATTTCTTTTCGACGTCGTTAGCGCTTCTCTCGCCGTCCGTCCGTCCGTCCGTCCGTCCGTCTGTGTTCGGCATTTTTACACGTGTCACCGTCGTCGATCCGGGCCCGCGATTCGATTCGCACAGCCACCAGATCGTCCCTGGACAGAGAGCGTCCATTATCGAATCCCTTCGGCGGAATTGTTGACCCGAACGCCGCGAAAATTGTTGCTCATCGTTCGGAGAAAATCGTTCTGGAAAATGATCTTCGTTAACGATACCGATACACGCAAATGGGGCAAAAAACTCGTCGCGTTTTTTGCAACACGCAGAAAATTTCATTTCGTCCGTAAAGATCGATGAGATAGACAGGACGGACGCGTCGTTTGCAGCATCGCGAAGCGATTCAACGTTTCGTCATTTTCTGGCTTACTTCATTCATAATCGTTGCATAAAACGACGATGCTGTATTTTATCGCTATGGTAAGGTAATACTTGTTTTTTCATATTCGAAAGATCGCTGTCGCTATTGAACCGTCGATTTTACGCTCCTATAACAGAGAAATCGTAGAAGAGTTTAGGCACAGCAGACTATTATTAGAATAAGAGATTATTAATAGAATTATATATTATTATATGTTATTATATATTATTATATGTTATTATATATTATTATATATTATTATATATTATTATATATTAATAGAGCTTATTACTAGAATAAGAAGAGATTATTAGAATAAATAGGTTCTCGTTTAAAAAAGCAATCGCAGTTTAATTATTGTTATTATCGAACGGACTCGAACGTGTTTCCACAATTTTCCGGGCGTTCGTCAGAAATCGAAAGGTCACACGGGATCGATTTAACTCTTACACTGCGTGCACTGTACCCAAACGGTGACCTTTTGAACTATAACAATAATCTACTAAATATGGGCATCATTAATTTCTAATATAACGAAATAATATTTGACTAATTTGTTAGCAAAATTTGGGAATTAAAGTAAACGAAGACAGAAAAGGGTACAAAATTTGCCCTGTTCCATCAATTATTTATTTATTTATTGTCATTTTCTTTTAAAAATTCTTTCATAATTTCCATAATACGTAGATATTTTTAAAAATTTCCGAACAAACAATTTTGCATAGAATATTCAAGCAAAATATTCTTCTAAAAATTAACATCCCCTAAAAATGATAATTTAATCATTTTTAATTTTACATCGAACGTTGATCCGAGGTAATATATTATTAATATATCAAACTTTTACCTAATTTAGTTACAAAACAAAATTTGTTGATATTATTGTACCGAGTCGATTCACAATTCAAATAATACAATTTACATTAACGTTACAAATTTACAGATAAGTATGCAGTATTGTATAAATAAATCTACAGAAAATATAATATTTACAGCATTATGCAGTAATGTAATATAATATTTACAGCACTATGCAATAATGTAATATAACATTTACAGCATTATGCAGTAATATAATATAATATTTACAGCACTATGCAATAATGTAATATAATATTTACAGCATTATGCAATAATGTAATACAATATTTACAGCATTAAGCGATAAAACATCAACATTTACTTTCTCTTGAGCGGATACAAAACGATCCTCCCTCGAGCAGATCTTAATCCTTTTAATACCTCAAGCGTCCAAGGGTCAATAAATCCGATCGAATGAATAAAAGAGAGGAAAATCGAAGATGCCTAGGGTGCGTCTGCACCCCGGCACACACACACACACACGGGACGAAGGTTAACGATCCGGGACGCCGAGAATAGCTCGCCGCATCGAATCGCGGCGGTCTTCCGGTTCGGTCTCTTCCGTTCCGTTTTATCCCCTGCCAGAAAATCGGCGTAAAAACGCGACACGGCTACTTTCACGGGCAAACTTGAAAACCGCTTTTACGGCCGTGTCTCTTCCACGGCGGCAGAGCGAATCGCAGGCAGCGATTTTTCACGGTGATCTCGGTCGTCGGTCGCCTTATTTATTCGAGCACGGCTAAGTTATCGCGCGGACGGCTGCCCCGACGGTTTTTCTCGTCCGGGACGCGTCCGCCCACGCGACCACCCGTCCTCCCCTTTTTCCTCCTCGCTTCCGTTCCTCTTCGCCTTCGCCGTTTCTCCCGCGCGAACAACCGCGGAAATTTCTATTAGCGGCGCACGCGTTACGATTCAATTAACGCTCCGCGCCCGGTCCGCGCCGCGCTTGTGTATCGGCGAGCTAACCAGACGCAGTTCCAGCCAGGAAATAATAAGCGGTACGGCATGTGTGTGTATTTGTGTGTGCGTGTGTGTGTGTGGCGCGGTCGAATAACCATCGCT
Organism: Megalopta genalis; assembly: GCF_051020955.1. Classification (NCBI taxonomy): domain Eukaryota; kingdom Metazoa; phylum Arthropoda; class Insecta; order Hymenoptera; family Halictidae; genus Megalopta; species Megalopta genalis. The sequence goes on along the minus strand of NC_135013.1, from coordinate 31,283,207 downwards.
GCTACTGACAATTAATAATGGAGCAACCATGGCAGCCGTGTAACTCTTAACGATCTTACTCGGCCGAGCGTGCCGCGTGTCCTGTCTACTCGAACGTGAATCGACCGTTGCCTCGACGTATTTAATCGGCAACGGACTTTCGACCTCTTTTCTAACGCGGCCCGAAACCCCTTGTCCGCTTCCCAGATGCCGCGATTAAACGAATTTCGACACACGATCGAAGAATGGTTCAACGTTCGAGCGACTTCGTTTCGCTGTGTTCGAGCGTCGCCTTCTCGCCGTTCTCCGCCGGTCTCGTAAAAAAATGCGCGAGTCAACACGTCCAAGTCGCGAGCAAGGACGAATCGTAACGATTTTATTAGCAATCGCGTTTTACACAGCGTTATTTGAAGGGGTCAGCGAGAGAGGATACTTCGCAGAAGAAGATACAGTAATGTCTCTCTAATTGACGCTTAGAATTCGCTTTCAGCGAAGCCTATGCGATGGTGTTTACATTGTTATAAAAATAAGATCAGGAAAGAATCATAATTCAATCACAATGCGATGTCTCTCGAATTGACGCTCGGATTGTCCACAAAAATGGACAATTTGGGAAGAGGAGAGATACGATTATTCGAGCCTTGCGGTTTATTTTTATAGTTATAAATTGTCCGCAATTATAAAAACGAGTCCCAAGGCTCGAATCGAATCGTATCTCCTCTTCCCAAACTGTCCATTTTTGTACGCAATCTGAGCGTCAGTTAGGGAGACATTACTGTACAGTAATGTCTCTCTAATTGACGCTTAGAATATCTTTCGGCGAATCCTATGCGATGGTGTTTACATTGTTATAAAAATAAGATCAGGAAAGAATCATAATTCAATCACAATGCGATGTCTCTCGAATTGATGCTCGGATTGTCCACAAAAATGGACAATTTGGGAAGAGGAGAGATACGATTATTCGAGCCTTGCGGTTTATTTTTATAGTTATAAATTGTCCGCAATTATAAAAACGAGTCCCAAGGCTCGAATCGAATCGTATCTCCTCTTCCCAAACTGTCCATTTTTGTACGCAATCTGAGCGTCAGTTAGGGAGACATTACTGTACAGTAATGTCTCTCTAATTGACGCTTAGAATATCGTTCGGCGAATCCTATGCGATGGTGTTTACATTGTTATAAAAATAAGATCAGAAAAGAATCATAACTCAATCACAATGCGATGTCTCTCGAATTGACGCTCGGATTGTCCACAAAAATGGACAATTTGGGAAGAGGAAAGATACGATTATTCGAGCCTTGCGGTTTATTTTTATAGTTATAAATTGTCCGCAATTATAAAAACGAGTCCCAAGGCTCGAATCGAATCGTATCTCCTCTTCCCAAACTGTCCATTTTTGTACGCAATCTGAGCGGCAGTTAGGGAGACATTACTGTACAGTAATGTTTCTCTAATTGACGCTTAGAATATCTTTCGGCGAATCCTATGCGATGGTGTTTACATTGTTATAAAAATAAGATCAGGAAAGAAACATAATTCAATCACAATACGATGTCTCTCGAATTGACGCTCGGATTGTCGACAAAAATGGACAATTTGGGAAGAGGAGAGATACGATTATTCGAGCTTTGCGGTTTATTTTTATAGTTACTGACTGCCAACAATTATAAAAACGAGGTGCAAGGCTCGAATAATCGTATCTCCTCTTCCCAAATTATCTATTTTAGTGAACAATCTGAGCGTCAGTAAGGGAGACATTACTCTACTTTGCTTCTCTTCTTCTTCGATAGACCATGATTTTCGAATTTTTCTTCGGCAAACTTGTTCCAGTCTAGAAAAGTTGACGGTGCAAATAAGTCGAGAACTCGATCTTTGCCAGAAGCGAATGTTTAACCCCTTCGCATCCTTTAGAAATTCGCAATTGTGGCGCCCATGCGGTCGCCCGAAATTCCCTTTAAATTCCGTGCACGAACGAATAAATATTTAATACTACGAATAAGTAATAATAGAACGAATGAACGAGTTAATTTAATTCGGTTGTGTGTTTCGTGTCCAGCGAAATTTCATTTATTCGTGTAAAACGATTAAAGTGGAACGTTCTTTTAGACATTTTCGTATAAATGTAATCGCCTTTCATATTCTCATTACATCAACCCTTCGCACTCGAAGCGAAATTAACAGAAAATTTAATACAGTTTTTCTGATCCATTGTATATCCATTTTATACAACCTAGTGCATTTGATACGTACGGAATTGAATTTTGTGACAGATGCAACAGTTATCCTTTCAACAGGTTTTTCGAATATGAACAAATTTGATCGATAAATTTATTCTGAAACGCGACATAACGATTTTTAATGGCGCCTTGGAGTCGCCGATCGAGTGGAAAGCGTTAAATTATACACGTTGCCGGTTTCACGACCGTTTTTTTTTCGATTTTTCCTTGTTCTAGCTCGAAGAGAATCTCGAGAAATAATAACGAAGACGTGTTTATTTATCGCGCGCAGATAAAGATTAACGCGGTCCGATTTAATCCCCTAAAATACGCGTATCCGTTGAACGGTGCGCAACGATTCAGCCAACACGTTCCCGATCGAGTCAATCATTTTTCACGGGGACGCGTTTACTTTCTCGGCTGTGTACCATAGCGCGGCCTTGAGACCCAAGCGCGGCACTAAATTGTGCCAGGACTTTCGAATAGGATTAAGGATTCAGGATCGATTTTGCGCCGCGAGAGTCGTTTTCGAACGGCTCGACGACGAATGTTCTTGCAAGTGTTGGAAAGGTTTTCACGGCCTTCGTGACCGGCTCCGATAAACTCGGCTCTCGCCGCCGTGTACTCTCTCAGGACACCATTAACTGCGCCGTATTTCCTCCCGGGAGCGGCAATGTCCCGTCTCTGATCAGCTTATCGACCACGCACCGACAGTATTTATGCAACCGGTGTATTTATATCCGCCACGGTTTCGCAGCCGATCGGACCCCGCCGATCTACCTGCATCTTCCGTTTGCTGAAATACATTGCATCGGCGCCCGATCAATTCGTTTATCCGGGTCATCGAAGGATTTCCCCCTCCATCGGGCCCGACACGAGGCTCTCGCGTGGCCTACATTCGTCACGGGGATTTTACCTGCTAATAAGATGAACAATTTTACCTAAAACGAGATTAACCCGTTCATCCTGTTTCCCGTTCAACCGGTGAATCGAATCGAATCGAAGTCCAGCCACGCTGGTCTAAATCCTATCCTCCTCCTCCTCCTCCTCCTCCTCCCGTTACGCGTCGGGGGAATGCGGATCTTCGTGCGAATGAATTGTCCGCTTCGGTTGCCGGTGCAGCAATGTCTCCCTTACTGACGCCCAGATCGATAAAAATGGACGATTTGGGAAGAGGAGAGCCATTAAAAATCGTTGTGTCGCGTTTCAGAATAAATTTATCGATCAACGGATACGCGTATTTTAGGGATTAAATCGGACCGCGTTAATCTTTATCTGCGTGCGATAAATAAATACGTCTTCGCTACTATTTCATGAAATTCTCTTCAAACTGGAGCAAGGAAAAATCGAAAAAACGGTCGTGAAACCAGCAACGTGTATAACTTAACGCGTTCCACTGGAACAGCGACTCCAAGGCGCCATTAAAAATCGTTATGTCGCGTTTCAGAATAAATTTATCGATCAAATTTGTTCATATTCGAAAAACCTGTTGAAAGGATAACTGTTGCATCTGTCACAAAATTCAATTTCGTACGTATCAAATGCATTAGGTTGTATAAAATGGATATGCAATGGGTCAGAAAAACTGCATTAAATTTTTCGTTAATTTTGCTTCGAGTGCGAAGGGTTGATGTAATGAGAATATGAAAGGCGATTACATTTATACGAAAATGTCTAAAAGGACGTTCCACTTTAATCGTTTTACACGAGTAAATGAAATTTCGCTGGACACGAAACAACGGAATTAAATTAACTCGTTCATTCGTTCTATTTTTACTTATTCGTACTATTAAATATTTATTCGTTACTTTTAATTTTTACTTTAATATATTTTTGTTCCGCGTGCCGATGTGCGGTCTAGCGCTTGTTTGTTATAAATACGTAAAAAACCAACGGTCTATTTATCTGCTAGGTTGTGCAGTAGGCAAAGGAAAGGATGGGTGAAGCGAGAAGATAGGTCGAGATTGCAAAGTGGTTGCGGCAGAACATCCTGACCGACGTCATTTACGCTTTACTTGGCTATCGAGCTGGTCGATAAAAAAATCACGCACTCGTGAACAGATATACGTGGACATAAAGCGGAATAATTTGACTAAAATTGGACTTATTAAATTATACTGTAGCTTGCGAAAGTTACCTAAGAAGTGCATAACAAATGCATGTTCGTTACATATTTTTGAGATGTTAGACTGACCAGTTTTCTATGAAATGTTGACTAGTTTTCTATAAAAAGTTTTTTAGATTGCAATATATTGGAATGATAAAGAAAACTAAAAAATTATGTTCTTTCAACATTTTTACGCGAGTTCGTAACGAAAATTTGAAAAAATGCATTTTGTAAGTCTCGGCAACTTATATGCATGCTGGAAATTTCATCGAAATCGGTTGACCTTGACGCGAGCTGTAAGTACAATAATTAAAGATCGCTAAAATCGTAGTTCTTCAAGAATTTCAAGCAAAAACTATGTACTATTTGAGATATTAACATCTTTCAGTGGCTGTAGCTTGAACGATATCTTCAAAATGGCATTTTTTCAATGTTCGTTATGGGCTCGGATAAAAAGGTTTAAAAAACCTCACTTCCTAATTTTCTTTTATCATTCCTATCAATTGTACTTTGAAAAACTTTTTGTATAGCCATTCCATAGAAAATTAGTCGATCTAATATCTCAAAAAAATTCCAGTTCTTTGAACCAATTTTTAAAAAGTTATTCCGATTGAAAAAGTGTTAGTAAAATTACAGTAATGTCTCTCTAATTGACGCCTCAGATTGCGCACAAAAATGGACAATTTTGGAAGGAGAGATACGATTATTCGAACATTGCACCTCGTTCTTTTTATAATTGTTGCCAATCAGCAACTATAAAAAGAAGCCACGAAGCTCGTATAATCGTATCTCCTGTTCCCAAATTGTCCATTTTTGTGGGCAATCCGAGCGTCAATTAGAGAGACATCACATTGCGATTGAATTATGATTCTTTCCTGATCTTATTTTTATAACAATGTAAATACCATCGCATAGGATTCGCCGAACGATATTCTAAGCGTCAATTAGAGAGACATTACTGTACAGTAATGTCTCCCTAACTGACGCTCAGATTGCGTACAAAAATGGACAGTTTGGGAAGAGGAGATACGATTATTCGAGCCTTGGGGCTCGTTTTTATAATTGTGGACAATTTATAACTATAAAAATAAACCGCAAGGCTCGAATAATCGTATCTCTCCTCTTCCCAAATTGTCCATTTTTGTGGACAATCCGAGCGTCAATTCGAGAGACATCGCATTGTGATTGAATTAAGATTCTTTCCTGATCTTATTTTTATAACAATGTAAACACCATCGCATAGGATTCGCCGAAAGATATTCTAAGCGTCAATTCGAGAGACATTACTGTACAGCAATGTCTCCCTAACTGACGCTCAGATTGCGTACAAAAGAGATACGATTATTCGAGCCTTGGGGCTCGTTTTTATAATTGTGGACAATTTATAACTATAAGAAGAAGCCACAAAGCTCGAATAATCGTATCTCTCCTCTTCCCAAATTGTCCATTTCTGTGGACAATCTGAGCGTCAATTAGAGAGACATTACTGCACTTGTTACGTTAAATTTCTTTATTCTTCTATTTTCTTCATTCTCGAATTAAAAAATTTCATACCTTCGTAAACCGAAGGCATAGCAATTGATCACCTCCCCTCACAGTAACTCTGTTATTCTCTTCCCAAATTGTCCATTTCTGGGGACAATCTGAGCGTCAATTAGAGAGACATTACTGCACTTGTTACGTTAAATTTCTTTATTCTTCTATTTTCTTCATTCTCTAATTAAAAAATTTCATACCTTCGTAAACCAAAGGCATAGCAATTGGTCACCTCCCCCCACAGTAACTCTGCTATCCTCTTCCCAAATTGTCCATTTCTGTGGACAATCTGAGCGTCAATTAGAGAGACATTACTGTACTTGTTACGTTAAATTTCTTTATTCTTCTATTTTCTTCATTCTCGAATTAAAAAATTTCATACCTTCGTAAACCGAAGGCATAGCAATTGGTCACCTCCCCTCACTGTAACTCTGCTATTCTCTTCCCAAATTGTCCATTTCTGTGGACAATCTGAGCGTCAATTAGAGAGACATTACTGTACTTGTTACGTTAAATTTCTTTATTCTTCTATTTTCTTCATTCTCGAATTAAAAAATTTCATACATCGTAAACCGAAGGCATAGCAATTGGTCACCTTCCCTCACAGTAACTCTGCTATTCTCTTCCCAAATTGTCCATTTCTGTGGACAATCTGAGCGTCAATTAGAGAGACATTTCCGTGCAGTAATTTTTAAAAAAAAAATTCTCGTTGGTCCAGAAGAAGCTTCCAGACGGATTGGCCGAGATATCGAGAATTCCGAGTAGAATCGTGGGATCCGTAATACACTCGCGGGCCAGGTAGTTCGGAATCAGTGTGGGCAGACACGTCCGCGGCGCGGCGGTCCGTAATTACCGGTCGATCGCGAGGTCGGCGTAGAAAACGGTACCTTCCCCGACCACCCCGAGGCTTTTGTCTCGGACCGAGCCCTCGGACCTGGTCTAGAAGGCGATTACGTAAGCCGTAGGGTTCGAGCGGCCATGTTTCGGCGAGATCAATCGCGTCCCGCGCGACTTTCTTTTTTGGCTCGTCCGCCTCCTCTTTCCCCCCTTCGCGGCTCTACAGCTCGTTCCAAGTTCGGGCCGGCGAGAATCGATCAACCCGAAGGGGGGAGGGGGAGGGATCTAGAAAATCGCTCGGCATCCTTGATCGGGGTTAAGCGACGTCGTTCAACCACTAATCGCGATCGCGCTCGAAAGCGTGGCAAATGTTCCGTTCGAGCAAGTAAACCGTGAAAGTTTCGTGTCTCTTCTTGTTTATCAGTTTTGTCAGCGCGACGACGCCGATCTTCTATACTCGGGGAATTTAGAGAGTCCCGCGTCGTCGAACGGTGGCGTCCTTGCCGCCAGATGCGCGTAAACATGATTTATTGGAAGAGAGACAACGTTGCTGCGCGTTGATAATAAACGCGTTTATTCGACCCGATCGCCCGGGGAGGTAATTACAAGGTACGATTTATAGCGCCGATGAGTGATCGATTTGATACTTTGATTTGTTTTCGTAACGTAAGCTAGAATTATAATTGATTATGATCAAACAAATGAAATAGAAATTAAAGAGAAATTGAATAAAAATTTAAAAGATTAGAACTCGAACAAAAATTAAATAAAATAAAATGAGGTATAAATTATAATGACAATTGGAATTAGAAGCTAGAATTGTAATTAATTATGATGAAACAAGTAAAATAAAAATTACAGAGAAATTGAATGAAAATTTAAAAAAATGGAAATCGAACAAAAATTCAATTAAATAAAATGAGATATAAATTATAATGACAATTGGAATTAGAAGCTAGAATTATAATTAATTATGATGAAACAAGTAAAATAAAAATTACAGAGAAATTGAATGAAAATTTAAAAAATTGGAAATCGAACAAAAATTAAATTAAATCAAATGAGATATAAATTATAATGACAATTGGAATTAGAAGCTAGAATTATAATTAATTATGATGAAACAAGTAAAATAAAAATTATAGAGAAATTGAATGAAAATTTAAAAAACTGGAAATCGAACAAAAATTAAATTAAATCAAATGAGATATAAATTATAATGACAATTGGAATTAGAAGCTAGAATTATAATTAATTATGATGAAACAAGTAAAATAAAAATTACAGAGAAATTGAATGAAAATTTAAAAAATTGGAAATCGAACAAAAATTAAATTAAATCAAATGAGATATAAATTATAATGACAATTGGAATTAGAAGCTAGAATTATAATTAATTATGATGAAACAAGTAAAATAAAAATTACAGAGGAATTGAATGAAAATTTAAAAAATTGGAAATCGAACAAAAATTCAATTAAATAAAATGAGATATAAATTATAATGACAATTGGAATTAGAATTTTGAACTGTTACGTTTAATATTTACCTTTAATATTTAAAAGCGTATTGTAGTTATTTTCTCAATAAAATGAAACTACCGCTGACCCGAAACGTCATCTTAATAGGTCACATTTTGATTGATTTTGACCCGCAACCAAAAAAGGTTGTCGACGCCAGATTTATAGGATCGTCGCTCTGTGTGTTCAACGGATCATTTTTTTTAGCCTCCGATAGACTTTTTTGTACGCTTTTACAATGCAATTTCTACAAACGCTAACACGTGTAAATATTTAACGGAGTATCGAATTTCTATTCGAACATGACGGAGAACGATCAATCAGTTTCATTCAGAAAAATTCAATCAATTAGCACTTCGGAGAAGTTAATTCAATCAGTTAGCTGTTGCAGTCTCTTTGAAAAGTTCGAAAAATAATTGTGATTATATTTTATATGTTTATCTTCATGTTTGATTTAAATACAGCACTTTTATACGATATGTAATTTAATAAAGAATATCAAAGTATACAATCCTTCTTAACTAATTGGCCGTTTTTAACGAGTATACTCGTCACGAAGAAACGGCAACATTTTGTGCCCCGACGAGTATATTTGATTTAAATACAGCACTTTCATACGATATATAATTTAATAAAGAATATCAAAGTATACAATCCTTCTTAACTAATTGGCCGTTTTTAACGAGTATACTCGTCACGAAGAAACGGCAACATTTTGTGCCCCGACGAGTATATTTGATTTAAATACAGCACTTTTATACGATATATAATTTAATAAAGAATATCAAAGTATACAATCCTTCTTAACTAATTGGCCGTTTTTAACGAGCATACTCGTCACGAAGAAACGGCAACATTTAGTGCCCCGACGAGTATACTCGTCAAAAACAGCTAACCGGTCAATTGATCCTAAATACACGCCAAAATAACCATGTATGTAACGAACAATCGGTCCAAAATTCAACGTACCTCTCTTTCGCATAACATTTCGCCTAAATCTATCGCATCGACCGCGACGCTCGCGTAAAAAGTTCCAACGGATGTCCAGATTGCACGACGTCCGTTCATAGTGGAATCCTGACACGGATATATCGAACTTCCGGCGAGCATCAGGATGCAAGAGTTTCCTCGCTCGAAACCGCGCGCGCGCGCGCACGGAAGTCGCAAATGTGCCGTCCGACGAATTTCTCGCGCGTGCTAACGAGACACCCGATATACGGATTACGGGAAGCCCTACCCGTTGGCCAGTGACGCGTAATTCCCAATGACATTCCAAATATCGTAACTCGATTTGCCAGTCTGCAAGCTTTTTTTCGACAACGTGCCCGGCGCGGTTCTCCTTTATCCGAACGGCCGAGAGAACACGAGGGGGGAGGCGAGGGAGAAGGAAATTCGTTCGCGGACGCGGCGGCGCGCGATGACTTTATGCCGCCCCGGGAATCAATTGACGTTGATTGACGTCATCGCGAAATTTCACGGTTCTCACGTGCGCGCCCACGCGCCGGAACAGCCCGCCGCGCGAATATCGAGCCACGGGACCATAGAAACGCCGGAACTACGCCGGAACGACGTTTCAATATTTTCGAACGCCTCGGCCATATTCGTTTCCCACGTGAAAAGTCTGAACTTATCGCATTGTTATCTGTAATTGCCGACGCTATCGCAACTTCCGTCGACGACGCGATTCGCGATCTTCCTATACGTTTCTCCACCGAGAATTTCTCTCGCTTTCCACAGGCAAATTACAATTATTTCTAGCTATTATTTTGGTTATATTAACTCCGCCGAAGAGTATTTTATTAGTTGGTTAAATTTACCATAGAAGTATTACCGATTTTACCGAGTAAAATTTCGAGAAACCGTTCGATTGTTTTTCTGTGATTTTTCTGTGATTTTTAAGAGACGATATATTTTAATATATATTAAATGAAATTAATATATATCAACCCTTTGCACTCGAAGCTGTTTTAACTGTAAATCTGAAACAATCTTATTAGATTCCAGTGTCTCCATTTCATATGACAAAGTGCATTTTGTGCACATGAAATTGGGTTTTGTGATTCATACAACGGCTTCGCTTTTAATGATTTCTTCAATAGAAACTTTAAATATATTTATATTTATACTGGTATATATATGCATTATATGGTATTATATAGTGCTATATAAGGTATGGTATTATATGGTACTATATGCACTATATTATATTATATGGTATTATATATATAGTGCTATATAAGGTATGGTATTATATGGTACTATATGCACTATATTATATTATATGGTATTATATCTAAACTTAAAATATAAAAATGATCTTGGAACGTGATACAACTATTTCAGCGGTGCCTAAGAGTCGCCACTCGAGTGCAAAAGGTTAATATAAAACTAATACTATTGAAAAAAATATTCTAGAGGCCACGGTTTTCAATATTTCGGGTATTTTTCCGCGGGAGACAATGGCGCGTTGAAAAATTACTGAAATGAAATCATCGAAGCGCCGACATTTTGTCGAAATCGTGTGTTCGTTTCGCTGTTATCGGGTTGTATATAAATGAAGATTGATGAAGCGTCGCGGCGAGGAAATCGCGGGCCAATTTCGCGACGGCGGCGGCGGAGAAAGCAAATTATCGGTGAAAACGCGCTGATTTTACAGGGTTTCGGGATCGGCGCGGAGAAACGAAAGCGGATTCGTTGGGACCGAGTGGAAAAACCTGGGCAATCGTAACCTGTACGACACGTAACTTCTGTTGCGTCGGCGTGCGAGTGTGTCAAGGCTGGTCCCGGCAACGAAACGTGACTGCACAAGTGCAGAACTTGCGCGCGGAAACGTCGCGGCACCAGCTCGCTTAAACTGCCAGCATGTCCCGGAGGTAACTTCGATACCGGCGCGCCATTTCGATAATTGCCGCATTAACATTCTGCTAATTGAATTGCGTCGGCGCTGACGTCGTCGATCGATTCAATTTCATTTAAATGAAATTCTACGTAGCCGCCGCGTGCGCGCGCGCGCACTTATTTTAGAAGCCGGCGGCCTGTAATCGACCATACTCTCGCGGCACGCATTCTCTCTATATTCGGCGAGAAACGTGTGAAAATGCTGGTAACGGGACGGAAAAGGATACGCGCCGCGTTATATGGGAAACATAACTGTGTGTAAGTCGTATTTTTGCGAGGAGAATGCGAATGTTCGGGCACGATAAATATGCAAAATGAGTAGGAAGATATACGAAATACGCGCGAAAATATGCGAATCTGCACGATATTAAGTATCAAGTCGCAAGTCTTAAGAGTTAATCTTAGAGTTAAATCTAATATTAAGCATCAAGAAACGTTTCACAGTTATTCGAATGCATTACGCTGCGGATTACGGTACGTTGCAAGCGTTTTTTCTAAATTCGATGGCGTTAATTGATGGCGTTTGTCACCGTTAAGATTAATTTCTGCGCCGAAAATAACCAAACTATTTCACAAAAATGTTATCGGTGCATGTTATCGGTGACACACGCTTCGGACCAATTGTGATTTACAATCGCATTTTACAATCGCATTTTACACTTTTCACGTCTGACAACAGATGCTTTCTTCATTATTTTCACCGGTGATGAAATTGAGATCCAAAAGAGAAAGAAAAACATAATAATCCACAAAAATCCATGCAAATAATCCAGCTTTTCGTTCGCACGATAATCGAATAAATAATAAACAATAATAATAATGTGATAACCGCGTCACGGCAGAACTCGTTACTCCCTCGCGTTCCAATTAAACCGGTGAAACGTGCCGTTTCGCGTTCGAACGTCGGTTACCCTGGAAATACGTAACAGCGAGCGTCTGGATGCCGCGAAGGGTTAAAATCGGTCATTGAATTTAATAAGGGTGTTTCGCGGAGGATGCAGTGCCCTCTCCGGAGGACGCGGTACGGCGATCGCTCGACGGAATCATCGTCGGGGATCGACGCGAGAGGACAATATCGTTCGTCACCGCTTATTGCGGGAGACACGGGGGCAGGGGGAGTGGGGGGTGGGACGGGTGCACCCTCTTTTACAACGTCTATTGTAGCTTCCCGTGCTTCCTTTTATGAAACCAATTTCCAGCGGTCCCCGCGTTTATATGTAAATGAAACGCACATGCCATTCCGCGCCCGGCCGCGCTTACATTCGAACACAATTCCTCCGGTTATAGTTCGAACGGTCGTCAAAGTCGACGCTGAAAGCAATCAGATTCACTCGGGGCACCGTCCACCGAAACTCCCAGCCGTCGTTTAACGGCGCCGGAAACCGCCTCTGCGGTCGATTAGAACCTATTTGCGCCCGACGACGACGTTGCCGGAGATTAACCACCGAGATTAACCCTTTACCGCTCGCCGTATCCCTTCAGTTCATTATACGCGTCGACGCCCTCCGGTTCCCCTCCACGCGATTCGCAAAAATCCTGGATCGGGAGCACCAGCTTCTTTTCCGAACGATATCGGCGAAATTAAATTTGATTTTTTCACCGAACAGGCCGGTGGGGCCATTTACCGCGGGGGAACCAATTGCTGTGCCCTTTTTTATTCAGACGTAAGCAAAATGAAAGAATACGAAAATCTTAATATGTCTTATTCGACGCGATGTTATATTATATATTATTAATTATAATATTCATATTATAATATTATATTATATAATTCATTCAATTATAATGTATATATATATATATATATATATAATTAATATATTATATATGTATAATATTATAATATATTACACGTTTCTATAAAAAAATAAAGAGTATAAAAATTTTTAATGTCATATTTGACTAATACAAGTAACATAATCGGTCTTTCCACAGTAATCGGCTCCACTAGAAGGTACAGACGACGTCGGTTAAATTTTGTTCATTAATTTTTTTAGTACTTTCTTTTATTACTTTTTTTACTATTATTTTTAGTACTATTTTTAGTACTAATTCGGTGGTGTCAATTGGAATGGGGGAGGGGCGGGGAGGGGTGGATGGTTAAAAACTAATTTTTCTCACTTTTAAAATTCTCTAATTATCTGTACTCTCTTTTATGGTATCAAAAATAAGTTTGTAAAAATCAACGCGTGGGTGATTTAAAAAGCGTGGGTCAGCGTCTGACCCGGGGGTCACGCGGGTTCGCCGTCGCTGCTCTGGATCGTCGCGTCCGTTTCAGCGCCGCGGTGAAAAATTGAGTAAATCGAGCTTGGTGATCCCTTACTTTTTTGTAACTGCCTCGGCGCCGTGAAAAATGGCGGAGATGGCGGACGTTGGGGGCCTTCGGTCGACCTGTAAAAGCGTGATTTCTCTGACAATGAGCACCGCAGCCGGCTCGCAGATGTGTCGCCGCTGCTCCCTCGGTGAAAAGACGTTTCTCGGAATCGTTGCATCCGGAATGGAATTACCGGGCGTCGCGTCACGGCGAACGGCGTCGTAAACCCGGGCCCCAAGGTCCCCGTCGGCCGACCGGCGAATTTTATAAACCCTCTCCGGCCGTGTCCCGCGGCGAGCAAATATCAGGCTGCTCCCGTTCGCGTCGCGCCAGGCCTCATGAATAAATTCACCGGTTGGAAAGCGACAACTTTTCCGACGGAATTCCTCCAGGGCGCGCTTTCTACTTCTACATCGATCTTCGTGATCCGCGAGCTATCCTCGCGCGAGCGCGAAATCGTCCGAGCGAGCGCGAAAAACCGCCGGAAAGCGGTCGCGCGGCCGGCCTCGAAGAGGAAACTCTCGCGCGACCGCGCCGGCAAGGTCGCCATCGATCGACGACGCACTTGACTCGTTCCCCGGGCGAAAGTGAAAGCCATCGGGAAAGAAGGGAAAAGCTTGGCCGTCCAGAAAAAAGAACCGCCAGGTGTGGGAAACCTTTGCGCGAACGCGGCGCACACACACACACACAGACCGCGCGGCGCCGACACCCGAGGGCCTTTCGTGGCTGGAAAACGAGGGCTGCGCGATGACCGCGGGGGTTGCGATAGCGATCCATTTGTTAGGACCTCCACTCGAGGTGGGATTCGTTTTGACAAGCGATTCGTTTCGACGACGGTGGCTTTTTTTGTTCCTTCTTCGGTCGACAAGCTCGAGCTCTTTTCTTCGCTGCTCTGATTTCACGTCATCTTGAGCTTGAAAAGGTCTACAAACGTCTTTTGATACTCAGTCGTAACAAATGTTCTGTTGTTAGTACAGAGGTGCTTGCTACAGAGCCTGTTATATTCTTGAAAAATATTAGAACACTTCGTATACGATTTACCGAATTTTTAAATAAATAGCTTACGCGATGAGAAAGTGAAAAGTATTCGATTTTTATGCAATTTAATTTAAAATATTTCTGTTTTCATTTGATATATTTTTATAAGTGTGGATACTGTTTCATTTTTAATTGAACAGGTTAATAAAGTAATGCCAATATTAAATAAAAATTGAAAACTATCTTTCTCTAAGGTACAATGAAATTGATGATTAAATTCTTAACACAATGATAGAATTGTAGATAGATAAAATATATTTTTTAGTGGTCAGAAGATGTTTATATGGTTTTGAAACATTTTGCGGCGGACGTCGCCCGTCAAATTCGAGCTTGTCACTGAAAATGTTTGCGGGTGAGACTTTTCATTTCCACTTAACACATCGACTGTCAAGCTTATTTTGAACGAATCTGTTCTAGACACTGACATATCATTTTTTTAAATAAATAAATAATAATAACTAGAAACGAATAATAAGTAAGAGATAGTAATAAGTAAGAAATAATGAATAAATCCTTGTTTGTTAGTAATGAACCTAATTTTGCTCCCCAATTTTCCTTCCTAATTTTCCTCCCTAATTTTCCTTCAGCCTCTTCCACCTCGTTTCTTTAATTGTCGACGATCGGCAACTACAAAAAAGAGCCGCGAGGCTCATAATAATCGTACATTCTCTTCCCAAATCGTCCACTTTTCTATAAAAGCTGAAGAAAAATTAGGGAGAATTTATTGCACCTCGAATTTAACCTCGTGGTTGACAGCGAACGGGTCGAGGGGTTAAACGCAGACTCGGTACCGTGAGAATTCCGCGGAGCGACCGTATGTGTAATTAACGGACTTAATGAACGAATAATGGCGGCGGAAAAGAAGCGAGAAGGCCGACAATGATAATAAGTGGTTGTCGGTGCCGCAACCCCGAAGCTCGTCCGGAAAGCGATACGGCTCGTGTCCGTCGCTCTAACGAATATGTTTCGCCGTTTTCCGAAAGCTTACAGGGCCGTATACACGATTCCTCGCTTAGATACGGTTAAGGGGGGGGGGGGGGGTTCTAGTAAACTGTCGGTCGTTTTTTCAATCCTGTTTCAATTCGCCGTGTCGCATTTCTCTTGCTCCTTTATCTGTCGGCCGGCCATTTTTAGCACCACCGCGGCCCTATCTTCCTTTTACGAGAGCCTCGTATTCTACCCGCTTGTCCTCGTTATTGTTTCCCAGGTTTCTCCGGGGCCCCGAGAGTCCCCATATTCCTGACGTTTATTCCGAGATCTCTCGCGTCGCACTAAAAATCTTCCGCTATCACCGTCTCCCTTGTTCTCGTCCCCCGTTTCGCGCCGCGCCGCGGCGCTTTTTGCCCGGCCCAGGCCGACAGCCGACAGCGATTTTATGCAATTTCTTGTTTGACTCGAGCCGCCCGAGCCTGGCGACCAGGCAGTAATCGTTTTACGATTCTCGCAAATGAGTTCTCCAAAGTCGCAGGGGGCCCACTGCCGCGCCCCGCCGCGCCGCACCGCGCTCTTCCCTCCCTCGTGTCTCCCCTCGCCGTTCTTCCCCGCTTTCTCCCGCTCTCCCTTTGTTCCATCCACGAGATCGCGCGACTCAACCCATTTCGCCACTGCCCCGACACTATTTCAACGCGATTACAGATCGAGCTGTTTCCTAGAGCCGACATTCCCCACCCCCTCACCGCTGCGTTCTTCGTCCGGTTTCCTTTTCCTCCGTTGCGTCGCGCCTCTGCTCCGTACCGTTTCGATCGCCACTTTTTTTGCACTTTTTTTTCCCTAACGTCACCTCTCACGTCCCGCTGCGATTAGGGTCAAGACTATTCTTTCGTTTATATCGTTAATTTCACCAAGTAAAACATTATAGATGAAACACGAGGTAATATAAAATATAATAATGTAAAGTAACTTTCCACAAACTTTAGGCAAGAAGCTATAAGTGACAAATAATAATAATAATAATAATTTCACCAAGTAATTTATAGATATTTATAGATATATTATTATATTATATTTAATTAATAATTAATTAATTAATATTTATATTACATTATATTATATTATAGATATATTATATATAATATATATTTTTTATTATATTTATAGATATATTTATATAGAGATATTATTATTATTATTACTATTATTTTACTATTATTATTATTTGTCACTTGTAGCTGCTTGCCTAAAGTTTGTGGAAAGTTATTTTACATTATTATATATATATATTTCGTATTATCTCACGTTTCGCGATTGTATCACAATTCCCGCTAAAGTGATCGCTCCCACCCCATTCTTCCCCCCCACTGTCGCACCAGACTGTTGCCCAGCGAAACGATCTCATTCACAGCAAGGTTAATTAGAGACTTCTGAATGCAGAGATTGAGACTCGCGGACCGGTTCTACGGAAATAAAGCATCGAGAACCTTGTCCGTCAGTTTTCGCGTTTTCGATTATTCTTTTTAGCCGTGTTTTCTTCCCCGGAACCTGTTGTGTTGTGATTCAGCCGCAATTAATCGTTAAGGATATTTTCGCTCGAAACGAGAACATCGTGTAAGCCTCCTGGGGAATCGAAATTCCTTAATGTACGTTTATTGACGCCCCTAGCGGAGCGTTTTTGCATCGGGAGGTACCATAAAATCATAAAACGAGCCAGTCGCATAAACGGCGGTCTTTAGACTATATTTTTCGCAAGATGTTAAACGTGGTCGAAATAAACTCGCAAATATTATATTCACCGTACCAACAAACAACGAAAACGACAAAAATATCGTTGAAGGAGCTCTTTCTTTTTTCTTTTTTTACACAATTTATCGTTTGCTTCGTTGAAAGAACACGTCGAATTAAGTGCTGTTATAAAATTCATTCGTCACCTAAACATATTCGAATATTCGTGTAAAAGCCATAGATAAAATATATATATATATAGATATATATATATATATATAGATATAAATATATAAATATATAAATATATATAAATATATATAAATATATATGCATATATATATATATATAAATTATATATAAAATATATAAATAGAGACCTTGAATGTAAAGATCGAGGTTTGCGATCTCAAGAAGGGGTAATTTATACGACAAAATTATGAAAATCTGTGTTTTCGCAGCTTTTTTCACAAATTCAAATACGTAGAAATTAATCTCGTAAATACATTTTTTACGCAAGGAAAAGAATTTTTTCCGAACAAATCATCGGAGCGTGAAATCCGTACCCTTATCTTTTTAGTACCGCGCCCCATCCCCCTAAAAAGGGCAACTGAAGAAACAACCTCGAAAATCCGCACTAATATCGACGCTAACAAGTGGACAAATATTTTGATTCCGCGACGAAGGAGCCTTTTAGCGCAAGTTCGTCCAGTATTCTGATTTATCCGCAGCTCTCGCCGGAGCCAAATGGCGGCGAGTCCTCAGTTTCTTCGACGAGCCCTTCTTCGTCGATCTCGTCTATCCGCGGAGGCCGGTTTCTTCCTCGCCTCCCGTCCGTTCTCCCCCTTTCTTTCGCCGTCATCCTGACATAACTTACCGATGCCTCGCCATTATCGTAACTTAACCGGCCGCGATGCAGGCCCTCCCCTGGCCTCCCCGTCGTTCTTTTCCTCTCCGGCTTCCTCCCTTAACCCTTAAATGCATGATTTTTTGTTTTGAATTTAAAAAAATCGTTTTCTATAGGAATGTAGTCATAGGTTACGTGAAAAATAAATAAAAAAATCTAGGTAATAATATTGAGTATTTATTTTGAAAAAAAGTTGTACGTAGACCTTCGGCAACGATACGCGTTTATTGCTAAAATTATCGTAGACGTAAACGAATGGTCACGTATTTATATTATCTATTAGTACAGGAATTTTCACATTATTTATAAATGAAATGCGGCAAAGCGATTGCGATTTTTGTTGCGACACGAAGCAACCTTGCATTCGATGCGCTCGGTCCGTGAAAATCCTTTGCAACCTGGAAGTTATCACCCACCGCATTCAAATGTCAAAAAACATATAACTTACTCGCCAAAAGTAATGTCAAGTCTTTTATTTCACGCATGGTCTATCGTCTATTGTTATCAACGTGTGTTCGGAAGCGCGCATACTCAGGTTTTTGAATCAAATTCAGTGGAACTGGAATGTAGACAATTGGCAACAATATGCATTTAAGGGTTAAACCGTCGATCTATCCCGCGGCTCTCCCTCGCTCCCCCGGCGCTGACTCTCGCGTTTATTTCGGACGCGACAGCCCCGGCCTCGCCGGTGGTCGCGGGCCACCGCTCCTAAAAGACTTCGTGTCCCCGTTCGATTCATAACCGTTCCTAAAACGGGACAGGAAGTCCTCGATCTGGACGCCGCGGCCTTCGCGAAATCTCTCGCACGTGCTCGCGGTCGCAAACGCCGCGCCGGGATCAGGTTGCTCGATGCGAGACCCATTTCTTCGTGCCACTAAAACAAGGACTCCTCTGTGGTATAAACGAGAGAAGGGAACATTTCAACGTGGTAGAAAAATGAAAGGGGGGAAATTAATGTTCTGCAGTTCGAGCGATCGATCTTCGTTCCGTTTATTCAGCCTTTTACACTTTAACTGCTTTAACTGCTTCAACTGCTGCGTTTCTGGCAAATATCCACTTCGTGTACTTCCAAATTTTGCTAGGACTTGTGAAACTTATGCATTTTTAATTTTAATTCGATCGAATATATTACAGTATTGCCCTGCCAATTAAATCGTCTCGATAAAACGTTTCTGATTGTTTAATGCATGGAGCTCTGAATTAGTAAAATCATTCTTAAATCGGTAAAGACTAATGAATAGGATTCGTTCACTTTACATCACGAGAGTACTGAAGTCCATCTGTATATGTTGTTGATAATAATATTCTATCAGTTTGTTAGATATGATTAGATAATCGAACACTGATTCATAGAAAGCTTGACTTTCCAAATGTTTCTTAAATGCACAGAGATTTGGTAACGTGAACATTGTTTGAAATCGAGGTATGGTCAATTTTATTGGTGCCAAGACGTTGCTATTCGAGCGTGAAGGGTTAAAATATTAACACACGCATCACTGAACCGATGCTCATTGATATTAACCGATCGTTAATATAATTAAAAATGTAGTAATAATAACAGTAATAACAATAATAACAGTAATAATAATAATAGCAGTAATAATATATACTTATAATATTAGACTTATTATATTATACTTATAATACTAATAATATTAGAATAATAATTATACATATATAACAGTAATAATAATAATAGCAGTAATAATGTATACTGATAATATTACACTTATTATATTATACTTATAATACTAATAATATTAGAATAATAATTATACATATATAACAGTAATAATAATAATAGCAGTAATAATGTATACTGATAATATTACACTTATTATATTATACTTATAATACTAATAATATTAGAATAATAATTATACATATATAACAGTAATAATAATAATAGCAGTAATAATGTATACTGATAATATTACACTTATTATATTATACTTATAATACTAATAATATTAGAATAATAATTATACATATATAACAGTAATAATAATAATAGCAGTAATAATGTATACTGATAATATTACACTTATTATATTATACTTATAATACTAATAATATTAGAATAATAATTATACATTATAACAGTAATAATAATAATAGCAGTAATAATATATACTGATAATATTACACTTATTATATTATACATATAATACTAATAATATTAGAATAATAATTAGTGAAGAGTCAGAGGAATAATTAGAATTAAAGCGGTGGAGTAGAACGTAACATCGAGGTTCCATTCTACTTGAATTTTAGGAAATTTTTCAACGTTTCTGGCGCGACCGTCGAAACGTTAAGAGTGAAACAGCTTCGCGTAGAGCACAGTACAGTAATGTCTCCCTAACTGACGCTTAGATTGTGCAGAAAAATGGACAATTTGGGAAGAGGAGATACGATTATCCTGAGCCTTGCAGCTAGTTTTTATAATTGTTGAAAATCGGTAATTATAAAAACGAGTCGCAAGGCTCCTCTTCCCAAATTGTCTAATTTAGTGCACAATTTGGGCGACAATTGAGGAGACATTACTGTATAATTTTCTGCACCAGTGAAAGTTAATTTAAATTAAACTCATGCGTACCGAATCGGACAACATATGGACGTCGCAAACAGTCGCAAGGCTGCCATGGAAGTTGCAACCTGCAATATTTGCGGAGGTACGGCCGCGAAGGCTCGAATTCGCGAGGCTCTTCTTCCCAAATTGTCCATTTTCGTGGACAATCGGAGCGTCGGTAAGGGAGACATTACCGTGCTCGCTCGACAAAGTCAGCCAAAGAGACAACGAAGCCTGGTAATGAAACGACCCTGCGGCTCGGTGTGCCGGCATCGGCAGACCGAATCTTGTTCCTCGGAACTGGCACGGGACTTTCGATCGAGCGTGTCGTGACAAAACGCGACAAAGCGGTGGAAGCGGAAAGTAAAAGTCGCCGAACGTCGCGCGGAGCGGAGATCGCGGATGCGATAGTGAGAGCCGTGCTCACTCAGGAGCGTTGATCTGAAAATGGCGGTTAATTGTCGCGCTTTCTCGCGTCACCGTGCCCGCTCCCCGAACAGAGAAAGATTTCACCGATCGAGAGATCCTCGCGCAGCTTCCCCAGCATCGTGATCCCACGTGATCGGCGTTTCCTTTCGCCTGGAAAAATCCCATGGATTCGGCGCTGTTCGTCGAGCGCGGTAAAAAATGTCGGGACTCGAAACTCGTCTTCGCAGACAGAACTTTTTGGTCGTCGTGGACGATCCTACGCTCGGCGAGCAGCCGCGCAAATTGGGGCCCAATTAACTTCAAGGACCCGAACGCGAAGGATTAAAACCGATGACTGTGTCGGTTCGCGCACGGCCGATCGGCTCGCATCCTCTTGCGTTATCTTCGCGAGAAGAGACAGCGACTAGTTCTCGATTTAGCTACACGGGCAGACTCGTCTACGGGTCTCGCTCCGGTGCAGCCGATTGCGAGTGCAGCCGTAGGCGACCTTTATCGTCCTTCGCCTTACGAAATAATCGCGCTCGCCGGTAGGATTAATCGTCCTCACCTTCGATCGCCCCCACCCTGGCCCTCCCAGCTGCGCGAAGGTCCCGATTGGTCGAGATATCGGTTGCTCGCTGCGAGAGCAAGCCGATCCGACCGCCGACGATTTCATACGTTCACCTTTTCCTCGGCAAATGCCAAGTCCTCGAGAACGTGTTCTGCGCCTCTAATGCTGATATACCACCGACTGGATAGAGAAACAAGGAGACAGAGAGAGATAGAGAGAGAGAGGGAGAGAGAGAGAGAGAGAGAGAGAGAGAGAGAGGCCGGTGAGATGGACGAGAGAGGATCGTATTTTTCCGTGCCCGCTGCGCGCCCCGATTAATTATGCTGGAAATCCGATTCAATCCGGCCGTTTCTCTCCGGCCGCGGAAGCTTCGCAAGCTCCCGCTGATCGGACCTCCCTTGCCAGCCAGCTTTCCCGCTGACTTTAACGTATCTGCGGGCTCTAACTGCGCTAGGTGTCCCGGCGAACTCTGAAAACGAGTTTGGAACCCCCGACCGCGAAAACGTTGCGCGTCCGCGGGCCGAAACAATGATTCCAGCGATTGCCGCGTTCGATGTCTTTAATCCTCTGATGAACGCGTTGAACGGCCAGCGTAAATCGATAGAGCTTCTCCCGGCGCCACGGAGCAACAAAAAATTTACAAAACGCTATAACGTATTGTACCGTGTGTCCAGAGTCACTCCATTTATGTTTACAATGTTTTAACAAATTGCATCGTAACTATAATACAATATTATAATATTATAGAAACAAATTTAAGTATAAGCATAATTCGTTAGTATAACACTGTGAAAACATAGCCGTCACCCAGATATGGGTGACGCGGCGTTCAACGCGTTAAAGAATCTTTAAGCAGGAGCTGCCGATTGTTCTCTTTTCGTGGATAACACTTTTGTAGACAAGTTTAACCCTTAGGGGGCCGAACCATTCTGGCGTTGGCTACCAGTTACTCAGCGCCACTTTTCGGCAGAAACGGGCATTTACAGGCCCTCGTATTATTTAGTATGGTTTTGGAACTAACTAACATATTATAATGATATTGGACTTATATGAATTGGCTGAAATCGAGAAATTTGCAACAAAATCAATATTTTATTTTTTATAATTTTGTTATTGTTTACCAGCTACTCAGCGCCACTTTTCGGCAGAAACGGACATTTACAGACCCTCGTATTATTTAGTATGGTTTTGGAACTAACTAACATATTATAATGATATTGGACTTATATGAATTTGGCTGAAATCGAGAAATTTGCAACAAAATCAATATTTTATTTTTTATAATTTTGTTATTGTTTACCAGCTACTCAGCGCCACTTTTCGGCAGAAACGGGCATTTACAGACCCTCGTATTATTTAGTATGGTTTTGGAACTAACTAACATATTATAATGATATTGGACTTATATGAATTGGCTGAAATCGAGAAATTTGCAAAAAAATCAATATTTTATTTTTTATAATTTTGTTATTGTTTACCAGCTACTCAGCGCCACTTTTCGGCAGAAACGGGCATTTACAGACCCTCGTATTATTTAGTATGGTTTTGGAACTAACTAACGTATTATAATGATATTGGACTTATATGAATTTGGCTGAAATCGAGAAATTTGCAACAAAATCAATATTTTATTTTTTATAATTTTGTTATTGTTTACCAGCTACTCAGCGCCACTTTTCGGCAGAAACGGGCATTTACAGACCCTCGTATTATTTAGTATGGTTTTGGAACTAACTAACGTATTATAATGATATTGGACTCATATGAATTTGGCTGAAATCGAGAAATTTGCAAAAAAATCAATATTTTATTTTTTATAATTTTGTTATTGTTTGTTTTATAATTTTGTTTCGTTGTTGTAATCGCTATCTATGCGAACTCTTTCTCTCGTCGCCTTGTTGCTCGGACGATATCACTATCACTGCTATCAAAACGATAGACTAACTGTAGAAGAAAACCTTCTACAGTTAGTCTTTCTAACATATCTGTATAAACGTCTATCTGGAGCTCATCTTCACTACTACTTGTGTCATGAGACTCATTCGTGTTCGAACGTTTTGCCATTGTTCTAATAAAAAATATGAATAAATACGTAGGTTGAAAATTTCTAATTGTTATTACTCAACTCTTAGGGGGCCGAAACTATTTCCCGTTTACACACTGTCCGAGTCCAGACTGTTTTTCAGACGAAGAGAAATGTTTTACTGAAAATTTTTGTATCAAATATAGAGAAGAGATGTTCGTTTTTTAAATAAAACTTCGTTGATATATTTTCGTCGAAACAATCGTGCCTGTTCTTCCAATGTTTTCTGCCAGATTTTACGGCATTATTGATCTCTGCCGCGTGTACGGCGGCATTGGACCGTTAAGGGTTAAACATTTCGGCTGATATTGCATCAGGCAATATTATTATTATTTCGGCTCTTTCAATTAATTATTTCGGCTCTTTTGGCACGATCGTTTACGATTATTTATATGCTTTCGCATATATCCGATCTCGCGAAGCGAATCCAGACGGCGAGTCGATCGCGAAGCGAATTCTTCGCGGAGTAAGCGCTCGGATTTGCCGCCCGTACGGATAGTTTATGTTATAAGTTATGTCGCTGATCGCGCCGAGGATTAATTCCTGAAATTGCTTCTTAATGCTCGAGAGTGACGGCTGGTCTCGGCCAGGGATTGTTCCATAAAATCCGAGGACTCTTGGGTGTCTGTTCGGATTTCTGTTTAGAAACTTCGCCGAGCCGGTTGATCTCTTCCTTAACGTTCCAAGTTAAAACTCCATTCGCGGACCAGGGTGCATGTACCGGTTGCGATTACGTTTAGGATTTATGTGGATTTCAGCGAAAGTATTCTGGAAGTCTTGTGTCGCGCAAGAAATGTGCAAGTTTTGATGGATTATTCGGTACCTTCGGTTTTGGTATGTATCTTGCACTAGGGTAACGAAATGAATGAAGAATTATTAGGCTGCAATAATAATTAAATACGCTTTTTTCACCGTCTCTGGCCACCTGAAAAATTTAATATTGCAAATATCTAAATTGGTAGTAAGGAAAGATATAAGTTGTTAAAATGCAGCATAATTTTTAAGAAGTTTCGCTCATCTATATTTTACTTTGTGGTATTTGTAAATCTTGTCGTATAATGATATGTATACATATAATGATAACGTTAAAGTAGTTTCATTTTACTTATTATTTTTTGTTGTTATTTGCTCTGTTCTATTATGTTTCTGTCGTTCCTTTAATTTTTCGTATTTTCCTTTTCTTCCAATTTCCTTGTTTTTGCTTCTGACTTGTTTCTCTTCGGTTTCTTTTGCTTCCTCTTGTTACACGTTTTCGCTATTAATTTTATCCGCATTGCATTTTCTTTTCCCACTAATTTCTTGTTCTTCCCGAGGCTACGATTCGTTTATACGTTTATTCTAAAATAAACACAATACCACAGCGTTTTTACTAGAAAAAAATGAGCTTTCCATTAATCGTAAGTATCCACTAAAAAACAATACGTACACTAGTTTGATGTTCCGTTGTTAGCTAGAAACTGTAGCCAACTGCAAAGAAGACAATACGAGTAACAATACAGACGGCTAAATACGGTGCACCGGCCGCAACCGGTACTTCCACTCTATCATGAAACCACGAGCGAGACATAAATTTTGAATTGCACGCCGATGGAAACATTCCGCGCGATGAATCCTCGAGTTTTCTCCGCGGAGTGTCATCATCCTCCTCGCGATAGCTTGAAAAATCCGCAGCAGCAGCAGCAGCAGCTTAGAACGAATCGATAAGTCGCCGGCCGGCCGGCACGAAGAAAATTCTAATTTCCATATTATTATAGATAATTAGCGGTTCTAAGGACGGATCGAGACGCGCGATGGCAGGATCGTCTCGGCTCCACCGGGGCTCCGGCTTTGTCGACACGGCGCGCCGCTGTTTCGACGTTAATGCGCCGTTAAACTTGGCGAAGGTTTTGCGCCGCTTAATAATACCGGCAATAAAGCTTTCGCTGCGAGAAAACGATCGTACTTCAGCGGGGCGCGCCGTGGCGAATTGATTATTGGTAATTCGACGATTTATCGTGTAAGTTTTAACGAGGCCGTTGTTCGGCGGATTCGGCTCGTTAAGCCTCGGCCCCGCAAGCTCCTCCCGGGAACTCTGTTTTCAACGAAACCTTGAAAAGAGAAAGAGGAGTGCGTGCGCGCGCGCGCGTTCGTGCGTGTTTGTGTGTGTGAGAGAGAGAGAGAGAGAGGAAGGGAGGGAGGCAGAGGGAGCCAACCCTTTCGGTTTCGCGTAAACGCGAGCCAAGTGTCCGATTTCGACGGGGAAAAACGAGGCGTTTCCACTTGTTCGCGCCTCTGTTTGCGCTCCGGCTGATCCATCGTAGACGATACGCAAACGGCCGCCGGGGGAAAATACGTCCGGCACCGGAAATTACCCGTTTTTCCACTCGGCGATGGCCGAGCCCGGTATCCACCTTACCAGGAAGCGCTCCGAGCACTCGACTTCCGTGAAATTTGCTCGAACGAGAGCCCTCGGAAAAATATTTCACACCGTCATCGCGCTTTTATCGGCGGCCCTCGACGGCGGAACAACCCTCCGGACGCGTTCTTTTAACGACGCTGGAAATGGGAGCACCGGGGACCAGATTTTAGCCGCGCGATTTCGCATGCTGAATTTGCCTCGCTGAGAAATCGAAAGAGCGACGACGTAATGCGAAATTTTCCATGCAGCGCCGCGACAGACGAGAGACGAAGTAACTTTCGGGACGCGTTCTTTGCAGCGTTTTCGGAACCAGACGGTGTATACGGAGTGTCCCAAAATTATAGTGCTTCCGGGAAATGAGAGATTCCTGAGATCATTCGAAGTAACTTTTTCCTTAGCGAAAATGCGATCCGCGGCTTCGTTCGCGAGTTATTAACGAAAATCAGTGACCAATGAGCGGCGAGCGTGGCCAGCGCTCCGCCCTCACGGCCAATGCCGCGTTGCACCGGCCGTCTGACGCAGCGACAGTGGTCGCGAGGGCGGGGCGTCAGCCGTGCGCGTTTTCTCATTGGTCACCGTTTTTCGTTAATAACTCGTAAACGAAGCCTCGTAGAACATTTTCGCTAAGGAAAAAGTTGCTTCAAATAACCTGGGGAACCCTTCAAGGACCTTCAGGTTCGCTTCATCTCCCGGAAATACCATAAATTTGGGACATCTTGTGGAACAATTTTCGAACACCCTCCCGGCAGTCGAGCATTCTTTCTGCTCGAGCGATCCAGGAGCCTCGCGAGAGTGAAAAATCTGAAATCTTGGCTGGTCTCGATGAAGATCTGCATACTTGTATTCCCGGGGGCGCATTACCAGCTCGCGGCGGAAACACTGAGACGACTGGACAAACGACGACGAGGTGGACAACAACGAAGACGACGAAGACGACGGCGACGACGTTACTCGATACGCCCGAGGCGTGTTTTTCGTAATTGAATATTTCTCGCGCGAGCGGACGAGGCGCGAGGATGACGTACGCGCGGCGTTTTAACGAGGAGAAAAACGGGCAACGCGTGTGCTTGGACCGATCGTTTGTACGTTGCAGGATCGCGATGAGAGAGGGAGAGAAAGAGAGAGAGAAAAAGAGAGAGAGAGAGTAATTGCGCCGTGAATACGTACAAAACGAAAGAACGGTCGGGCTGCGCGTTGGGAATCTGCACCGCCGTTGCTCCCGTCGCAAAATGTTCACTTAGAATCTATTAGCCGAGCAAAATACCCCACATATACCAACTGCGTCCTGATCTCCGCACCACGCTCGTGCTTTAATGAGCTATACCCTTCGCAGACGGCCGTAAACCTGCGCTCTTCCCGGGCAAAGGTCCTCCCCGCCCGAACGAGCAGCATCGACGTAGCGCGTCCAGGGATGACACAGTCTTTTCTCTCGTTTCGCAATTAGAATGTTGGACAAAACAGAAAGAAAGAAATGTACTCTTCGCTTCGACTTCGCGATCTTTCAATTTCTTCTTTAGATTGGAACTAGCTAAGTTCCGAGAAATAGTTTACCCTCGATCTTGACATAGCTTTGATTCAATGATGAAAAAAAAAACAAAGTCTATTAATCTTCTATCACAGTTAACTCTTTGCACTCGAAACTATTTTAATTGTAAATCTGAATTAACTCTTCTGAGTATTTCCATTTTATACGACAAAGTCCATTTTATGCATATGAAATTGAGTCTTGTGACTCATACAGTCTTGTAACCTTTAACAATTTTTTATATCTAAGCTTTGATCATGTAAAACTAGAACAGAGTCTATTAATCTTCCTTCACAATTAACCCTCTGCACTCGAAATCATTTTAATTGTAAATCTGGAACACTTTTTCCGACTTATAGCATTTCCATTTTATGCGAAAAAACGCATTTTATGCATATGAAATTGAGTCTTGTGACTCATACAACAGTTAGACTTTTAACAATTTTTTATGTCTAAGCTTTGATCATGTAAAACCAGAACAGAGTCTATTAAGCTTCTATCACAATTAACCCTTTGCACTCGAAATCATTTTAATTGCAAATCTGAATTAACTTTTCTGAGTATTTCCACTTTATACGACAAAGTTCATTTTATGCATATGAAATTGAGTCTTGTGACTCATGCAACAGTTAGACTTTTAACAATTTTTGTATATCTAAGCTTTGATCATGTAAAACTAGAACAGAGTCTATTAATCTTCTATCACAATTAACTCTTTGCACTCGAAACCATTTTAATCGTAAATCTGAAACACTTTTTCCGACTTATAGCATTTCCATTTTATGCGAAAAAGCGCATTTTATGCATATGAAATTGAGCCTTGCGATTCGTACAGCAGTTACACTATTAACAATCCTTTTAATTTAAACTCTGACAATATTAAAATTATCTTCGAATGTGATGTAACATTATCATCGGTGCCCCAGGCTCACCACTCGAGTGCAAAGGGTTGAAAATGACCGGTTTCACATTTTTCATTTTAGAATTCTCCTTCTTTCCTCAGGGAAATCGTTCGTCAAACAAACAGTGTCACAAAAATGTCGTCGATTACTTCGAGAGTAAGTCTATCGTTGCACGCGAACATAACTCGTTCCCTCCCGAGAACGAAACGAAAGGCTGTTCCGTTATCGGTACTTACGCAGTAACGCAAGCGTAGAACACTTCGGCATAAAGAACTTCCAGTCATCATCTGCGACCGCAACTTCGGCTAACCGCAGAAGAGGTTTCACCCGGTTTCCCGGCCAAGCTTCTCAACCGATTTGACTTCTTAATTTTCCGCGCAGCCGAGGCCAACTGCGATCAAGCCATCGTCGGCTCTGTCAGCGAAGCTGGCAATGAGTCGCGGCGGCGGAAGAATCGCCGGCGATTCCAGCAGCTTTCGTACGAAAGCGAGTGCCCGGAGCCGGTCTCCGTCGAAAGGATCGAGGGATCGAGAGGCACGCGGGATCGATCCCGGCTTCCGCCGCGAGTTCTAGCCGCGGTGTTTACGAGCATGTCCGAGGAGGAGGAGCGGTCGCCGGCGGAGGCCGGGAAAAGCCGGCGGATCGTCATAACCGCGGTCGTAATTCAAAGCCGGTAACGCAAGGACCGACAGATACGATCAAGCCGTCCCGGCCTAGAAGACGGCGAGGGGGCGGCCGAGCGCCGAGTAAAAAGGACGCGGGCGGCAGCATAAATCCCGTGGAATCCACGGCGGAAACTCTGCCGGGAGGAATTGTCGTGGTCGTGGCCGTCGTGAAAGAGCCCGGATGATCGGGAAACGAGCGGGGAAACGGATCGAATGACGCCGGTGTCCAGACGCGTTAACGGATGATTTTACGCGCGCGTCGCCTCGGATGATCCTCGTAAAGCGTAAAGCGCGGGGGAAAGAAGATTCGTCTCGGTTTACGCGACCGGCAAATTGGCTCGCGAAGCGGGCTTGGAAATAATTTAATCGGCACGCCCGACTCGCTCGCTCGCTCGCTCGCGCGACCCGACTATCTCGCGGACGGCTCGTTACCCGGGCCGCGCGGAAAAATCCGCGTTGAAAAGCGACACGGGCGTAACGAATCGCGTGGCGGGCTGGGCCGGGCCGGGCCGAGTCGAGAGAGCCGGGCTCTCGGCGACGCTTTATCTCTCTCCGGTTACCCGGCGGCGACGATTTCGTCGCTACTCTCGTATATCAGGGGACCTTCGTGTGGGAGCGCGTCCCCGCAGCCGCGAAGATAAGTAATGCACAGTTTGCTCGGTGTCCGAGAGTTACGGAGCCGGGACACCTCCGCGGTGTACCAGTCTTCGCGGTACCAGACGGAAAGAGACGGAAAGAGGAGAAAATGAAGCAACGAGAACGGAGAACAGGAAAGGGAGACGGAGAACCGGCCGAAAGGACGCAGGATTCCCGGACCGAGAGAGAGAGACCGACGCGGCGGGGGCTTCGAACCGAGCTATATAAGTCCCGAACGACCTTGCAGCTTTTTCAATGCAAGGACGACGCTCGCTCGATAGGGTGATAGAGAAGACCAAGGGTGAGAGAACAGGAAGGAGAGCCGCGGGCCCAGCGGCTCCGCTCCGCAGAGACCTTCGACACTCGCGGACTTCGCCGTTCGCCTCGCGACAACCGGCCGACGATCAAACTATCGTGTCCTTCCGACCTCTTGACACCGGATGCAGGACACATTTTTCCTGGCCATCGCGACGGCATCCTCGTACTTCGTTTCTTCGCGGTTTTTGCCGATAAGTAGCTGTGTTGATCCATCGAGGGTTGATCGGTGGAAGGTTCACTTGGTCGAAGATTCTTCTTTCGATGCGTTCCGTGAACTTCGTTGCTTGTTGTTAGACCCTGATATACTCTAACTGACCTTCCTATAGAAGTTCATTTTTATTTTAAGATGTTATTTAACCTGCTCCAGCTTCATCGTTCCAGAAATAGTTTGGGCAACTGGTTCCAATGATTTATGCAGCATGTTCCCCGCAAGAAAACAGTTCAGATTGTAGTTGTTTCACATAAGCTTGACATAACCTTGCTGCTAGACCCTGATGTGCTCTAGCTGACCTTCCAATAGAAGTTCATTTTTATTTTGCGACGCTATTGAACCTGGTCCAGCTTCATCGTTTCAGAAATACTTTGGGCAACTGGTTCCAATGATTCATGCAGCATGTTCCCTGTAATAAAACAGTTCATATTATAGTTGCTTAGTGCAAGACAATTGTCCCCGACGAGCTCCAGCCGACCTTCCAACAGAAACACATTTCTATCTTACTTACTCGGTACTTTTTGACCTACTTCGTCTTCGTCGTCTTCGAAATTAGCACAATGCCCGATTCCAATGACTTATGCAGCATGTTCTACCTCTAGCATGATCTACCCTATCCGACCTTTCGACAGAACTTCGCTTCGCGATGCTTTCAGACCCGCCTCGTCTTCGTCTTCTTCGAAGCAGTTGATCGAACTGCTTCTAAGTACTCGGTACAAGAAAACCGATAAGGAGCGAATGGTTTATACATAATCACGTTTATTAGCAACATTCCTAGAACCGTAGACGAACGAGTTGCGGAATCTACTCGAATCGCGTGCCACACGCACCTAACGGCTGATCGCTCGGCTAAACAAGTTTCCAGGATTTTGTCGAAGCGATCGGCACCCAGGGCGCTTATTATATCGTCTTCTGATCGACGTCCGCCGGTAATCGTCTTCAAGGCTCGCCGCGGTCGTCTCCTTGGGCGCTGTTATTTCGGCGTTCGCATCCTTGTCCCCGTTTCGCGACACGAGTTTCGCTGTTTTCGCGCCGCATCGCGCCGCGTCGCGGTCGCGGTCGCGGTCGTGCGGAAACGGGAGTCAAGGGCGACAGACCAGAAGGCGCCTGGGGTTGGCTCCACGGGTGCACACACAATCGATATAGCTACTAAAGTTCATGGCGCAGCAACCACCAACCACCAACCGGCGACAGCCACCCACCGCCATTACCTCTCGCAAGCCAAGCCGGCGATCCGCGGTTCTCGCAGCCCAGAACTCACCTTCGGCTTCGGCATCGGCTTCGGCTTCAGCATCGGCTTCGCTTTCCTCGACTACGCTCGGCTTCCCTCGGCTCCGCTTGCTCGCTTCCATTCCCTCCGAGATTCCTCCTCTGCCTGCGCGTCCTTTTATTTCACCGAGACTCGCGTGACCTTAGCTACCCACACATCCGAGCTACACGCTGCGCTAGCCGGACTCGACCTTGAGCATCCTCTCGCACCCTAATCGCTCCCTCTCCCCTTTAACCTCTTCGCTCCTGATTTCCTCTTAGCTCGTCTGATGAGACACGGCTCTTGCCGGCCGGTGGGCGCACGGAGGCAACGCGAAAATCAACCAAAGTTCTACGATGTACGTTAACCCTTTGCTCAATACTTCGGCGAGTCGAACTCGCGAAGGGGATTTCTAGGAATAATTTGTTCGGTGCGTATGTTATTCCGTGCTGTTTCAAAGTCGGAATGATATCCTCCTCCTCCCTTGTTGGTGATATTTCAGGATTTAAGTCGAGGAAAAGGTGTATAATAAATATGAAATGTTACTTTTCCACGAGGAAATGATCACGATGAAAAATTTCTAATCGTTCGAACCGCGAAGAAAGTGGTACGGGGGTCAAACATACGGTAGAGGAAATCGTCCGTGGCATAGCAAATCGCGGATTTCATGCATTCACGTCAAAAATAAGAGGATCAGCCGCAAATCGATTAAAGAGTTTCCACGTACTGCTGTAATATCCTGAACTCGTTAAACCGAAGAGGTAAATATGTATTAACTCCTGCGCGTCTAGCAACTGTAGATGGTTAGTTTTTATCCTGCATGAAAATCCGCGGTATATTAATCACCGTATTGTTCTGCAAGGTTCTTCTCAAGCCTTTCGTACTTCACTTTCCCAATGAAGTATTTTCTCTCGCTTGCGGTCGTTCTTTCACGCACGCATTAGATTGGAATATTCATGCAGGTCTGAAGTTTTTTTAACTTTTTAACTTTGCCTGTGTCGCGTCGTCCATATGCGGGTGACGGAATTATTTGTTCAAATTTGAAAACAAATAAGTCGAAGTCGTACAGCTGAATTTGTCAATTTTAATTCGATTAAACGGAGTGCCGTAATTTGATGGAATTTTTGTGGCGCGTTAATAATCATCGTAAGCTATTTGAAAACGACAAACAATGGGCGAAAGCGCCGAAGTTGTGTCATCTTCGAAGAACATTTCATAGAAATGAGGTAAATCGATGATATTTTGTTTACGTTAAAGCTGAAACGTTGCAAAATAAGAAAAATAATAGATGGAACGTAATATGAGCATTGTTCAACCTAAACAATGCACGTGAAACTTGAAGTATTCCAACAAAACTTTGATTCTCCAATGTCATGTACAGTTGGATTTTTTAAGACATTTTTCGTGACATCATTTCCCGTAGATTTTGACGCGCTGATTTCAAATCCGTTCGCAAAATGTACCCAGCACTCCAGGATTTTGGAAAAAAAAATTAATCTAAGTAAAAAGAAACCAACGAAATCGTGATCTTTTCGTTCAGTTTCTTTTTATTTTATTTTTCCCTTATTCTGCAACGATTCAGCTTTAACATAAAAGAAATCCTCGTCTCCACTAATTTCTGTCAAAAGTTCTTCGATTTTGACAGAACTTCGTCGCGTTGCCCGGCTACGCGAGGGCGAGCGAATCGAATCAATTGTTGCGCGGCAGCTCGAAAAAGGATAAATTGATCGAAGGATCGGCGGGATTGCAGAACGAGCGTAGTAAATCCGGTCCGGCAATCGGAACCGCGGCGTCGGACGGCGCGCAATCATCGCGCCCCTTGTTTCCCGGCGCTCACCCCCGAGGCGAGAGAGAGAGAGAGAGAGAGAGAGAGAGAGAGAGAGAGAGAGAGAGAGAGAGCGAGGGTGGATCCCGGCGCGGCGATAATTACGTTTCGTTCGACGCATCGAATGTAAACGAGCCGGCCTCGCACGAACAACAGGTAAATTGTTTAGCGTTATCTAGTGGCCCTCTTGTTCCGCGTTCAGCCTCGGGCTGCGTTCGGCTGGAATGGAGGTTACGGGGGCTGCAGGCACTTACCCCTATTAACGAGCCGGCAAGCGCTTTAATTAATTGGTCTCTTCCGGCTAGAAGTTTCGCTGCCGCGCCGCCGTGCTGCTATACAGTCGGCGGATAGACACGTCGTTGAAACGCAAACCTACCGGAAAGATCGATCCCGGGCACGCAGCTGCTTTCAGGAAACCGGAAAGGGCAAATGTTGACCGAGAGGGCTGCTTTCGCTGCCCGGGGAGAAAACATTCGACGAGATTGTCGGACGGCTGAGTAAATCAGAAAATTGACTGCGATGTTTAACGGAGCTGCCACGCGCAGAATTACTGCCTTGGGAAAATAATGGAGATGCTTGTTTCTGCTGGAATCGAAAACGAACTGCCCACGATTTTCCTTCAGCTTGTAAATAAAAGCGGACAATTCTGGTAAGAGGAGATATACGATTATTCGAGTCTCGCGGCTGTGCGTTTCTACGGTTACCGATCGTCAACGATTATAAAAACGAGACGCGCAAGACTCGAACAAATCGTGTCCTCTTTTCCCAAATTGCCCCTTTTTCGTTTTACAAGCTGACGAAAAATTGGGGAGAATTGACTGTGTTTTTGTAACAGTTGTACAATTGATAACTAACACGTCTAACAGCGTTGTGCTCGATGTAAATCATAGATCGTCCTCGATTCTCCGCGGAAGATGATTGCAAACGCGAGGGGCAGCAACTTTCGGCGATTTCTCTGCAGTCTAAATGCACGTGCATGCGCTGCCACTGCATAAAGTACTTCACAGAATTTTCTGCGTTATAAATGCGTGAACTTGTTCCGGAAGTTTCCTCTGCGTTACAAATGCATGAAGTTCTTCAGGAAGATTTCTATATTGCCAGAAGTTCGGTCCGAAGATTTCTATAGGTTGAAGTTGACTAATGTAAGAGGATGCTTCCCCCAATACGAGACCCTAGCTTATTTCCGTTGTAAATATCCCGAGTGTCGCATCGATGCTTCTTTGTTGGCTTCCGGATCAGTTCAGCGTCGTGGCTGACCAATAACCTTGCATACCGTCGCGAAAAGTTCTTGAAGGCGTTCGATTCTGTCACGAATACCATAAAAATGACGAGCCTGTAATTATTTTCATAATTACTATTCTATTTAATCTTATATCTAGAAACGTTTCAACTTCTGTGCACCCTTGCTCGTTTCCTTCCGAGAAATTTCGAATTTATTAAGGACCCCGCGCTTAGTTAACAATTCCGCCAGGCGCTAAATTAACTGAAAATCCAGCGTCGTGGCTGACCAATAACCTTAACATGCCTCGCGAAAAGTTCTTGAAGGCGTTCGATTCTGTCACGAATACCATAAAAATGACGAGCCTGTAATTATTTTCATAATTACTATTCTATTTAATCTTATATCTAGAAACGTTTCAACTTCTGTGCACCCTTGCTCGTTCCCTTCCGAGAAATTTCGAATTTATTAAGGATTAACGCTTGGTTAACCATTGCGCCAGGCGCTAAATCATTTGAGAATTCAGCGTCGTGGCTGACCAATAATCTTAACATGCCTCGCGAGAAGTTCTTGAAGGCGTTCGATTCTGTCACGAATAGCTTAAAAATGGCGAGCGTGTAATTATTTTCATAATTACTATTCTATTTAATCTTATATCTAGAAACGTTTCAACTTCTGTGCACCCTTGCTCGTTCCCTTCCGAGAAATTTCGAATTTATTAAGGATTAACGCTTGGTTAATCATTCCGCCAGGCGCTAAATCAACTGAGAATCTTCTCTCGGAGCTCTTCAAGCATTTTACAGCGTTCATCTTTCGCACTTCGTTATTACGTTATCGGCCACGTCGCGGCGCACTATGATTTTCGAAAGCTCGCGAGCCGGCATTGTTCTCGCGTCCCGCTAATTAATCAGCCGGCTAATTAATGTCCCACGATGCCTCGCGAACAATTATACGCCTTACCCGGCCGGGCTGTGAGACGAGCACCGTTTTCGGATCCCGCCGTGTTTCCCGGCGGATCGTTGACTTTCGGCGCGGCGCGGAAACCTCTCGGCGCGCGAGATCCGCCGCCTGAGAATTCTGCGGAGAGCGAGCGAGACCCGCTGCTGCGAATTCAGCGAGAATGAGATTCGCCATCGAGAGTTCTGCGAGAAAGAGAGACGGGCTAAGGACAACGCGACCGGGGCAAATAGAGGACCGCGGGGGAGGGAATCGGGGGGGGGGGGGGGAGGAAGAGGAGGAAAGACTTTGCAACACAGCGAAGCGAGTGTTCATCGTTGCGCACCGACGAGATACGAGGCTCGGATAAGGCTTAAGGGAACTAATCCGGGCTTATCTGCCGTGATAGATTATGTATTTGCCGCGCGGACGATAAATTGCCGGCATGCGAGACGCAACTTCGGTGCTGCGTGCGCGAAAAATGCCCCCGCGAGACGGGTAGATACGTCTGTCAGGAAGCCGCCGAGAGAGACTGATTCTTTTTATGAAAAATCGGAAACATCGCCGGCAGGAAATGTTACTGTAAAAATCGCCCGCGTCGGCCACGAGAGACCGAAGTTCGAGAACAAGTTTCCATCCTGCTCGACGATGTTAAAGAACAGCGTTGAAAAATACTGCGAACAGACCATTCCCCGCGAGATTTAGATTTTACGCCGTAATTTTTTTTCCATCGTTAGTTTATAACATCATAATTCACGACTGTTGATTATTCGCTTGCAGACAATTAAAGGCAGAGTTTTCGGCAAAAGTATATCTATTGAACACACGGAAACGCAAGATCTAATCTACAGGCTTGCTCGCAAGAGCTTAGAGACAACGAGTGTACTCGTAAACTGTTCACCGACGACTGACTAAAAAACGCGGAAGGCCCGCAAACTGTGGGTCGGAAAATCCTTGGTGATCATAAATAACCAATCCGTGTAACGGACTTTCGAGCCAAAATTTGCTCGACTCGAGTCGACGCGCGTTCAGCGCTCGCGTACCCTGCGGATGGGCCGCAAGGGCCGTCTTACCTAAAAAACGGACAAGGCCGTAAAACATACAAATTACCCATTTTCAATAGCACCGAAAATGCCAGACATTTACAATGACATCGTTCGTACTATAGATATCATATTCGCCGTTACAAGAAATCGGACTTGAGATTTTCGCGGGCGTGCTTTTGAAACCGTATCGTTCGAGAGAAGAACGATGAACGAAAAAGAGATCGATTATTCGAAAGGCTCGCGCGATAGCCCGTTAGCGAGCGAATCGAAAGTGCATCCTCTATGCAGAAACGCCAACAGACGGCGTACGTATGCAGTCGTGTGCGCAGAGCCGCGGCCCCCGCGAGCGTTTCCGTTGCGTTCACCAATTAGATAGCAACGCGTAGATAGGCGCGTTAATCCCGGCGTGGTATATAGCTAAAAAAGTCGAATAATTAATTGCACGGCAGCGCGGATATATCATCCCACGCTTTTCCAGTATCATTGTACGGCGGCCGGTGTATGCGCCGGCGTCGGTGTGTATCGGTTTCGCGATGGATAAAGAAAATATAGGGACAGCCCGGGAGGCTGGGAAAATTTATAGCCCTCTCTCTCTCTCTCTCTCTCTCTCTCTCTCTCTTTTTCTCTCTTTCTCGCCGGCTGCTGATTTTTGAAGGGACCGCGGGAAAAGTTCTAGACGCGGGAGAAGACCGTAGGAAGAGAAATGGGGAAGAGGCGCGCGCGCGGAGGGTAGAAAGAGAATGCGCCGGTGCAATGGTGCAGCGGTGCAGCAGTGCAGCGTCCAGGCCTGGTACCAATAATGATGGTAACAATGTTGACCTCGTAGGTCGGCAGACACACCCTTGCAATATGCTCGTATCTGCGAGAGAGGAGGGGGGGGACCTCTCTCGCTTTGTCTCTCTCCCGTTCACCGACGCTTTCTCGGACCGTCCCGGTCCTCGTTTCGCCCATTCTCGTTCCCCCGTGCCGCATCGCCGGAGAACCTCGCGGGTTCTATAATAAGACGTATTCTACGGTACATCGTCTGGTACCTGCGCGTGTACCTGATTCCATGATTGGCCGGTACCCCGCAATCTGCCTCATACGTGATCTATCCGAGTTTCTTTCTCCTTTTGCGCCTCCGTCTCTACACCATCCGCTGCCTTTTTTCCCTCCTTCTCTCTTTTCCTTCCGCGTCCTCCTCTCTCTCTCTCTCTCTCTCTCTCTCTCTCTCTCTCTCTGTCGGGTCGTTCCGCGAAACGCACGCGAATCGAGATCGGCCAGGATCAAGCGATCCCAGCGATAGGCCGCGCGAGTGCTCGCGATGAAAGGGAAAACACGGGGCCGGCTACCAACTCGTTGCTCTCGCCGACGGCTCCCGGGCAATTTCGTACGCATAAATTATTCCACGGCGACCTGCCCGGGGAATTAATAAGTTCGCTTGCAGATCTCCGGGAGATCCGAAGAAAAATCGTCGTCCGCGCGAGCCACGAGCGCGCCGCGCGGCTAAGTGCAAATTTGTTTCCTCTCTCGGAGCTGTCCCGGTGCCGTCCTTTGCAGCTGCCGTGATTAGAACTTCTTTGCTGCTCGTAATTCCAGCCAAGGAAATAAAAGTTCGCGCGCGCTCCGTGTGTTCCTTCGCCTGTCCCGTGTTTTTGCCGAGTCATTTTTATCGTTGCCCGGTTTATTAACTCTAGCGTCGCCGTTGATACTTGAAAACTGGCGAAACTGGCAGATTCGGATCTTGGCAGGTTCGTTAACGGCGTCGTCATCGCGCAGGTGTTTCATAATTTTGTATTTTAGAATATGAAATTATCGTAATTTATAATATAATATAATATAATATAATATAATATAATATAATATAATATAATATAATATAATATAATATAATATAATATAATATAATCTAATATAATATAATATAATATAATATAATCTAATATAATATAATATGATTATCTTTATCGTAATTTATAATATAATATAATATAATATAATATAATATAATATAATATGATTATCTTTATCGTAATTTATAATATAACATATTTAATGTTTAATATATGAATTTAATATAATATAATATTTAATACGTTCGTAGCGAAAGTATTAATACAATTAAAAATACTTGGATAAATTCTGTATACCGAATAAATTAACCGCTAGCTCTGCAAGAATGAGTCTGTTAGCAGACTCTAATAATCAAAATAAATATGACTGCTTTGTACCCAAGAAACACTTAATAATATTAAATTATTAAAATAATAATAAAATATTAAAATAACCCTACCGAGAACCAAAGACGTTTGACACGCATTATTTTATAAAAAATGTAGCTATTCACTTCGAGATTTGGCTTTTGTTACAGCTCGTGCACGAATTAAGAAATTGATTCTATCGTTTCCTACGAAAGACTCTTTACGATTTCAACAATTTGGACAGTTTATCAACCGCGAGCCTGTCAATCGAATTTTTAACTACCGTGCTATGCTAGGAAAACTTAAAATAATCTTTTACCACAAGATAGTTCCAACGAAATCATTATATTAGGTTGGAAACTATGAAACGGGCGTTGAATGATGTAAATCGCGTTTTGTTTCCATCTGGTTTCGGAGAAAAATAAGATAAAAATGGGATACAAACACGAAAAAAACTTTACGAAATAAGTAAGAAGAATACCTTTAAAATTTGTAAATAAAAATATCGAGCGCACATTACAATGATCACAGTCGCAGCTGAACACAGACTAAACAAAAACGTCCGTTTCATAGTTTCCAACCTAAATGCTACTTAAAAAAATATTACATTACATCATATTATATCATATATTATATACAATTACTTAAAATCTTGCGATTCGAATAAACGCACCTCGCACATCAGAACTCAAAGATTGCACCAGCGTATCCGGAAAAAGGTCGAACGTTTTCCTCGAATAACGAGGAGCAGAACGTATCGCGCATCGTCTGCGAACAGAATTCTGCCCGGGAAAAGTGGAAACGCGTCGTGGAAAATGCGCTCTCGTCGGCGCCGAAGGCCGGGATAACCCAATTTAAAGTTGCGAGGAGGCATTTTAATGGAGGCCCACGCCAGCCGGAAATTGCGGCGATTCTTCGCGGCTGCCGCGCGCCGGCCCTGAAGAGTGCGCGGCGGCGAAGCACTCGCGTTGATTGGTCACCGTTGCGGCCCCGGTCGGCCAAGGTGTCGGGGCTTCATCAAATATCCAAGGTCCCTTGAATTCTTAAATTCCAATTAACTCGCGGAACAACCGCGAAATCCGCGGAAAGATGCTGCTGCCCACGGGAACGCCGTATACGCGTTCTCGAATAGCGCGATCCCTCGCCGGATGATTACCGTCGACATTCATAGCGACCGAGGGGAATAGTAGCGGCCTTTGGTGCACTCGAAAGCCGGACGCGTTCGATTCTGCCCACACGAGTCCCACGTATGCACGGTAGCCTTCGGAACTGTACACCGTACCGGTTAATAACGGCGTTCAACTTCTATTTATCTTGCCGCCGCGCCGCTGCAATATCCTCCCCGACGAAATCGCGGCGCGCGATTGCTCCAACCCGAATATAATTATCTTGTCAAGCCCGAGAAATAGTGTCGAACTGCTTGCGGAGTTTCGACTGTGCGCCGAGAGTGCCGAATCGAGACAATCGGTCGACATTAAAATAGATAATTTATGCACGAATCCGTAAGAATCGGAGCCCATGGGCGATCTTCCGCGGCGGCCGTTCAAAGAGGATATTCAAGTTCAAACGAAGATTGAGCTATTCGTCTTACGTCCGCGCTCTCTCTTCGCGTCTCCGTCTATCGCTTATTGAATGCGCAAAAAAAAAGAAACGATTAAATCGAACGGTACAGTTGATCAAAGAAACAGCGCCGTTGATCGATCTCGCCTCCAAATTCGCAGCAGCGTGAAATCTCTGTTGCGTAACGAAAGGGAAACAAAAAAGCAGCTTTCCGTCTTGGTTCAAGGTTGAGACGCAAGATCGTTCCATGTAGATTCTAATCATCCGGTTAAATCGATAATAGATCCAACGAGCGGCTTAAGAACGCGCGCGCGTAAAATTGACGCGGACGGACGAGGGGCCGCGAAATCCGAAGACCACGGGCAGAGTACAGCAATGTCTCCCTAACTGATGCTTGGATTGTACACAAAAATGGAGAATTTTTGGAAGAGGAGATGCGATTGTTCGAGCGTTGCGTCTCGTTTTTTACAGTCATTGACATTCGGTGAGTATAAAAACGAGGTACAAGCCTCGAAGAATCGCATCTCCTTTTCCAAAATTTGTCCATTTCTGTGGACAATCCGGGCGTCAATTAGAGAGACATTACTGTAGATAGAAAGTACAGTAATATCTCCCTAACTGACGCTTGGATTATAATAAGTGGACATTTGGGAAGAGGAGATACGATTGTTCGAGCCTCGCGTCTCGTTTTTTACAATCATTGACTTTCGGTGAGTATAAAAACGAGGTGCAAGTCTCGAATAATCGCCTCTCCTCTTCCAAAATTTGTCCACTTCTGTGGACAATCCGGGCGTCAATTAGAGAGACATTACTGTAGATAGAAAGTACAGTAATGTCTCCCTAACTGACGCTTGGATTATAATAAGTGGACATTTGGGAAGAGGAGATACGATTGTTCGAGCCTCGCGTCTCGTTTTTTACAATCATTGACTGTCGGTGAGTATAAAAACGAGGTGCAAGTCTCGAATAATCGCCTCCCCTCTTCCAAAATTTGTCCACTTCTGTGGACAATCCAGCATCAATTAGAGAGACATTACTGTAGATAGAAAGTACAGCAATGTCTCCCTAACTGACGCTTGGATTGTACACAAAAATGGAGAATTTTTGGAAGAGGAGATACGATTGTTCGAGCGTTGCGTCTCGTTTTTTACAGTCATTGACATTCGGTGAGGTACAAGCCTCGAATAATCGCATCTCCTCTTCCAAAAATTCTCCATTTTTGTGTACAATCCAAGCGCCAGTTAGGGAGACATTACTGTACTTTCTATCTACAGTAATGTCTCTCTAATTGATGCTGGATTGTCCACAGAAGTGGACAAATTTTGGAAGAGGAGAGGATTTCTGTGGACAATCCGAGCGTCAATTAGAGAGACATTACTGTACAGCACGAAGGATATTCGAGGATGGCGGAATAATATCGGGCGAACGAGCGTAGGTGAAAGTTTGTTTCGCGAGACGAACGATCCGATGGAAACAACGGCGCGAGACAAAGCCTCGAAGGTGAAGGAGGAGGAGGAGGAGGAACGAACGCGAGGAGAGAGCCAAAGGCACCGGAGAAAGATAGCGAACAACGAGAGAAGGAAGGAAGGAGCGGCTCCGTTCGGTTCGGCTCCGCTCGGCACGGCTCGTTTTCTAGCCGGTCGTGCGATTCGCGGCACAAACGTATCGCGATCGCAATTAAGCCGCGCTCTCTTTTAACGTGCGAGGCGATACCGTCGATTTCCCTCGGTGCGTTTCGCGCTCCGGCACCCGGCGCAATTAACGCCGTTGCATCGGCGTGCATGCGCGAGCCGCGCAGCATTTGAATGCGCCAAAGTGTCACCACGAACAGAAACACAGAGAGGGAGAGAGATAGAGAGAGAGAGAGAGAGAGAGAGAGAGAGAGAGAGAGAGAGATGGAAGGACGAAGAGGCATGAAAAGAGAGAAAGAGAGAGAGAGAGATCGGCCATCGAGATCCAATTAACCGAGCGATCCGCTCCCAGGTCCTCTCAGCAGCTGCCTACCCGATTACTATCGCGCCAAAGAGTCCGCGAACGGTCCAAAGTCGATACAAATTGGAGGAGATCGAGTGGGATTCGACGATCCTCGTGCGAGTCCGCCGATTGCCCGTGGAAAAACGCTGAGCGGAACAACAAGCCTCGAGATAGAATCACCGCTATAGCGTTGTTAAACGCTATCACGCCTATCCAGTTTATCTCCGCGGTGGCAGCAGCCTAGCACGCGAGCACGCGCCGCTGCTAAAGAGACAAGATAATACAAAGAGAGAGATTTAACGATCCTCGGCGAGCTACGTGCTCGAGTTAGATGGGACCGATCGGACACGAATACTGCGCTTTATTTATCGCTCCCCGATCTCGCCGGGGGTGATCCGCACCGCTTACACATCTATCCGTGATCAGGTGAAAAGTATTAATCCTTTCCGCTCGAGCGGCGTGACTCTGACGCACCACTAAAATTGTTACCACCACGTTTCAAGGTAATTTTAATATTGTCAGAGTTTATGTTAAAAGTATTGTTAATAGTGTGACTGTTGTATGAATCGCAAGACTCAATTTCATATGCATGAAATGCGCTTTGTCGCATAAAATAGAAATGCTGTAAGTCGGAAAAAGTGTTTCAGATTTACAGTTAAAATGGTTTCGAGTGCAAAGGGTTAATTGTGATAGAAGATTAATAGACTCTGTTCCAGTTTTACACGATCAAAGCTTAGATGTACAAAAATTGTTAAGAGTCTAACTCTTGCATGAGTCACAAGACTCAATTTCATATGCGTAAAATGCGTTTAAAAATGGAAATTCTGTAAGTCGGAAAATGTGTTTTAGATTTACAATTAAAATGATTTTGAGTACATAGGGTTAATTGTGATAGAAGATTAATAGACTCTGTTCCAGTTTTACATGATCAAAGCTTAGATGTAAAAAATTGTTAAAAGTTTAACTGTTGTATGAGTCACAATTTCATATGCATAAAATGGACTTTGTCATATAAAATGGAAGTACTATAAGTCGGAAAAAGTGTTTCAGATGTACAATTAAAATGGTTTCGAGTGCAAAGGGTTAATTGTGATAGAAGATTAATAGACTCTGTTCCAGTTTTACACGATCAAAGCTTAGATGTACAAAAATTGTTAAAAGTCTAACTGTTGCATGAGTCACAAGACTCAAATGCACAAAATGCATAAAATTGTCGTATAAAATGGAAATACTATAAGTCAGAGAAGTTAATTTATATTTACAGTTAAAATGGCTTCGAGTGCAAAGAACTAGAACTAGAATCTAACAAATATTTGTTGAGATCGCAGATTTAATGACAGACATTAAAATACTCAGGCAACATTCACGATATATCAAAAAAGGGAAACTATGCTCTAAAACAATAGTTCGTTTCCGGGCATAATTATTTACATATTGAATCTCTCTTATGAAAAAGTAAACGAAATAGAAAAATATAAAAACACTGCTTCGTGAAGGTGTTGTCGAACCTATAATCTTGAAGAAACAGTAAAAAGAAGGAAATCGATTTCTTCAAAGGCGACAGGAGACGGTAGCTACACTCCGATTACTATCTCCCCTTTCTCCGATCGGTCGTTCTTCTCGCAGCAAGTAGCCGCCTGTCATCCTCGATCAGGTCTTCGTCGGCCTTCATCAACAGTCGC
This sequence comes from Megalopta genalis, assembly GCF_051020955.1. Taxonomy (NCBI): domain Eukaryota; kingdom Metazoa; phylum Arthropoda; class Insecta; order Hymenoptera; family Halictidae; genus Megalopta; species Megalopta genalis. The sequence continues at coordinate 31,239,237 of NC_135013.1, read as the reverse complement.
CGGTAATTGGGTAGGAAATAGATTTAAATTTCATTTAACGATGCTCCGCAGCGAATCGCCGGACGAAAATGAAAATCAATTTGCCGGGAAATGTGAGCATTGCGATAACGAGGAGCCGGGGAAAAACGGCGATTAAGGGTGTCGGCAAAAAAAGGGGAGGAGGGGTGCGCTGGGCCCGCGGTGTTCGTGACAAAGCCGTCCCTGATCCGCTCCTTGAGCAGCGTCTCTAAGCTCGGGGCCGGTTAATTATCGCCGGAGCCGAGAGCCCCGACTTCCTCGATACACGAGGCGTCGTAAACACACGCAACGGGCCATGCAATTATCACCTTTGTAATGCGGTTTCATTAGCGGCTGGAAAGCAAGCGAGATCCGCCGCGAGTTCCACTCGCCCACCGATTCCTCGTCGCGAGTCCCCGTCGCGATTTCACGACTTCGTTCTCCCGCGGACAAAATCGGTATCTCGACTCTGATATCTCGAGACATTCGTTTTTCCTCTGACCTGGCAACCCTTTGAATCCTCGAAATCCGAAATACTATATTTATCAGACAATCTTTGTGACGAAATTGTATAGGATTGCAAAGACGAATTAAATTGAAAGTAAAACTGATTATTTCAGTTTTTCGCGATCGTCTGTTTCTTCCAATCATTTTGGCAAATTTTTATTTCGCATAAAAATCCACACTGTAGTCGTAATTAATGATTTATGTTTAAAAAAAGATATACAGAAGTGTTCGTACACCTTCTAAAACGTAATAACTTTTTTAAAACTCAACTAAACGACTTGAATCTTTTTCAGATGCCTTTTTTTTAAATTTTGCTATTACTTAGGATAATAACAAAAAGATAAAATAGAACTCTTTTGGTCATCGTCTAGCAGACTAATCCCGCTGTCATCTAAAAAAAAATATCCAGGTCACCTAGTCCGATTTTAAAACAGTTATTGCGTTTAGAAAGGTGTACGAACGCTTTTGTGGACCGTGCTGTAAATCGCTTTTTAATTTCGGATTCGTCTTGAGCGATCTCGAACGATCTCTTACGAAGTTCCAGAAAAATTTGACGGGATCCCGACCTTTGGCCAAGAATTACCGATCTCCACTGCCGAGTGGGGAGAGGGTGGTCAAGGAATGATTATTATCGGCGATGCGACGTTGCCCGGTGATCGATGGGCGACGCGTTCCAGAAGTCCTCGGAAAAACGGGTGTTACCGGGGTTTATTAACCGTTTGCGTACCAGATGGTTTTGAAAAAGCAGGATCGAAAAGCGCCGAAGAGCGCGATACCGCTCCTTCGATTATGTGTCGAAAAAAGCCGAAGAGCGCAATAGCGCTCCCTCGATTATGTGTCGAGAAAAGCCGAAGAGCGCAATAGCGCTTTTTTGATTATGTGTCGAGAAGCGCCGAAGAGCGCAATAGCGCTTCTTTGATTATGTGTCGAGAAGCGCCGAAGAGCGCAATAGCGCTTCTTTGATTATGTGTCGAGAAAAGCCGAAGAGCGCAATAGCACTCCTTCGATTATGTGTCGAAAAGCGCCGAAGAGTGCAATAGCGCTCCTTCGATTATGTGTCGAAAAGCGCCGAAGAGTGCAATAGCGCTCCTTCGATTATGTGTCGGAAAAAGCCGAAGAGCGCAATAACGCTCCTTCGATTATGTGTCGAAAAAAGCCGAAGAGCGCAATAGCACTCCTTCGATTATGTGTCGAAAAAAGCCGAAGAGCGCAATAGCGCTCCTTTGATTATGTGTCGAAAAAAGCCGAAGAGCGCAATAGCACTCCTTCGATTATGTGTCGAAAAAAGCCGAAGAGCGCAATAGTGATCCTTTGATTATGTGTCGAAAAAAGCCGAAGAGCGCAATAACGCTCCTTCGATTATGTGTCGAAAAAAGCCGAAGAGCGCAATAGCGCTCCTTCGATTATGTGTCGAAAAGCGCCGAAGAGCGCAATAGCGCTCCCTCGATTATGTGTCGAGAAAAGCCGAAGAGCGCAATAGCGCTTCTTTGATTATGTGTCGAGAAGCGCCGAAGAGCGCAATAGCGCTCCTTCGATTATGTGCCGAGAAAAGCCGTAAAACATAAAATAAAACGTTATATGAATGAAAATATATATACTATTAATTTAGAATAGGTAACAACAAAATGCAAATTGGATTACTGGCAGTGATGCGACGCGCGACGTATACACGCGTCTGAAAGACCGAGCACGTTTCGACAAATTTCGGGTGGGCCGTAAGTCGTCTGTTTCGGCCAAATGCCCTGGCTTTTCTCGACACAAAGTCTGAAGAGCGCAAAAGTGGCTCGTGGTACGCAAACGGTTAAGCACGGTCGATCGGCTCCCTAATTGGACGACGAAACGTCGCGATAACTATAACCGATCGGCCGTCGGGGGGAGAACGCCTTTACTCGACCACCCCCCCCCCCCCGCTTCTCCCGGCGAAGTCGATTTTTATCGCAATTAACGACGATTAATAACGATCCGGTCGGTCTATCTGTCCGGCTATTAAGTTACAAATAGTAGAGAGCGGTTTTATCGGGGAACTCGGCCAGGTAATTACCAGAAAGGTTCCGTAGCGGCCAATAAACGAGGAACCGACTCTGGCTCGCTACCCTGAAAAATAAAAGCACACCGCGGTGGAAAAATTATTGCCACCGATGCGCCCCAGCTTTTTCCCGAGGAAGTTACTGCCACACGGTATATATCGGCCACCGCGCGTCGCACGCTTTTGTTTATTTAATTGCGGTTTTAATGAGCCCGGAATTGCGCGAAGCCGCGCGAGGACGATGGGCGGATACCGCGAATTTTGGCTCGGACCTCCAACAGGGCCCCGGAGAGACTAATCGCCGGAGCGCGGATTTTATAGCGTCACCGATGCGAATCTGGCCGCATTAAAATCTCCGGCACGGTTTAATTAGATTTCTGGACTTATTACTTCGGCGCGGAACTCGTAATCAAATTCCGTGTTCGAGTTTCTTTTTTTAACTGGAACGTGCACAATTTATTCGTGTCATTCGTAGGTTTATTAAATAGAGAATGAAACGATTATCAAGGCGCGCAACGGTTTGGATATTAATGTTTATCGGTGTGTCCGGTAATTGATTTTTAACGCGGGAAATATCGAAAATGTTGTCCATTGCAATCAACGCAAACGTGTGCGCGATCGAGCAATGCGAATTATACATGTCTAATAATAATAAGCGCGATTTTTGTCCAGACGTATACATCAGATGGTATATTTTGATACAATAACAACTTTTTTTCGCGAAAGTTGCGGTCCTCGGAGTATTTTTTATCAAAATATGTAGCCATAACCGGTCAACGGTTTTCATTCGCTCATAGAAACATAAGATTCGATTATCCAATGAAAAATAAACGAGAATACTTTTTACGAAATCGTATAATCTTTTTTCACGCAAATCGATGCATCTTTGTATTGTTTCTTTTCTTTGTTGACAAATCATTGAGGCATTTCGGTCGAAAATTGTTTGGCTTGGAAATCATGATTTTTGTCCGGGACGCTCGTATAAACGTCGCCCAGTGCGACGGCCCGGGCTAAGCCCGAGAAAGTCAACGTCCATTCGGCTTCCTGAAAGCTGCTGTAACCGGACCGTGTGAATCTCCTTTGTTACGCGCACGTGCGTGTCCGACTGCGAGGCCAGGATACCGGGGAACCAGGGAACCTCTGATTACCAGTTTGAAATCGGTGCTTCGAGCAAATCTTCGCCCCCTTCCCCCTACGAATTTCGTCGGCTCCTTTCGGGACCGTGTTTCGCGTCGATCTTTTGCATATTGGGAGATACCATACTTTTTCAAGCCGCGAAGCACGTTGAATTCTATGAACGAAAGTGCACGAATAAAGAGAGAAATAAAAACGAAAGAAATAAAAATTGCCTCGTTCTATTAGGAAACCTACGCGTTTCTGAACCGAGGTGATAGAGCGACGCGAATAATTACAGACCCGATGCAATTTTTACGTTTTCGGCGATATTGAAACAGATACTTAACAGGACGTATTTGTAAGTTTCTTTGTTAGAAATAATAGAAGACAGAGATCGAAGCTCTTTTTGTAGAAACCTCTTTTTGTAGGAAACCTACGAGGAAACCTTGATCAACGCAGCTACGAAAGAAACTGCAGTTCGAAGGTTTAACTCTCGCAGTGGCGAACAACGATGCATCGTAGTTGGCTATACTCGAGAAAACGCTGTTTTTTCAACACTATGCCGTTCGCAGATCTTAGATATGATTCTTTTGTTTGACGCCGTCATAATAGCTTGGAAATTTTAGATTTTAAAAAAAATCTCGAAGATGGCTGTAATATAAATTCCTAAAATTAAGATATGTCATCCAAGAGTTTTTGTACTTAATTCTTAGTTAAATAAGTACAATGCTATAGTTAGTTTGCTGCCTTTTAACACCCAAGAAATATAGTTCGAATGTTATTTCAGTTTTTTAAAATGGCACCAAAGTGGTACCACCGGCATACAACGGATAGTATTTGCATGGCACCAGCGTGGTGTCACCGGACGGCATAGTGTTAATATTGGGTTGGTAACTAAGTAATTGCCGATTTGTTCAATGAAATAACAAATTTTTTTTTACTTGGAACGAAGTTTATATTATTTTCCATTTTGTTCGATGACCTTTTGCCATCTCTCTGACAACTTGAAAATTCCACGCTCGTAGAAAGTCTGATCCTTTTCGGCCAAAAACTGAGTTAAGTGAGATTTTACAGCGTCATCGTCGTTCAAAGTTTTACCACGAAGGGAGTTGTCCAGGGATCGAAATAAGTGGTAATCCGATGGCGCGAGATCAGAGCTATATGGTGGGTGTAACATCAATTCCCAACCAATATCCATCAATTTTTGCCGAGTGGACAAAGACGTGTGCGGCCTAGCATTGTCCTGCTGGAAAATGACACCTTCACGATCGACCAATTCTGGTCGCTTTTCCTTGACCGCTGCATTCAATTTGTCCAGTTGCTAACATTCACGGATAATAAAAAATAACATAATAATAATGATAATTTTATAATATAACATTTACGGATATCATAAAAACGGGAGTGAGAGACATCTATAACTGAAATCGGCAATTACTTAGTTGCCAACCCAATAGTTTCAGTAAACAATAGTTCTATTTCGTAATGCACGTGTTCTGTTCACAAAATGCTCGAATAATTTCTTTCTGAAATTTGACTGAACTGCATCGATCAGAATTGGCATTTTCTCGCCGAGGCACAGACAACTCTTTTATGCGGCAAACGGTGCCGATGGAACCGTCTCGATTGCGCAAAGAGAGCTCCTCCCGCGGCTCGATTTTCGCATGATCGGCGCCGGTATCGACGCGCGAGGCCTCGACAAAAGGCTGAGATCTGCGGCGGACGCCGAAGAAAGAAGCGTAGGAGTCGGTGAAGGAGACAGAGACGCGTTGCGACACCCTCCCGTGGTCTACATTCGTCCCGATAGTTCAAGAGTGCAGATCGGTCTCTGGTTCCCTCTGCGTCCCTCCGGCACTCTCGATCGCCTCTCTTTCTCTCTCTCTCTCTCTATCTCTCTCTTTCTCTTTCGTCGACAGTCTACCCGGTCTATCTCTAAAACGAGATATAGTTTAGATCGTTACGCGCCGTGGCTTTCACTTTTCCTGCCTCTCGAACACCCACTCTCCAGCGACGTGCTGCGGCTGTGGGAGAGAACCAACCGCGATCCGCGGCCACTGCAATTGCAACCATTGCAACCGCACCGCTGCGAGAGCTGTCTCTGCTCTCCCGGGGCCGACCGACCTCACTCGCCCGTTCATTTCTTCTCTTTGTTCGCCACCTCTCAGGTAGCTGCTTCTCAACTTTAACTGCCGCCGTCTGCTCGCTCGTACAACAGCCGCCACACGATTCGCGATTACACGAACGGGAAGAGAGGCTCGATTCGTCAAAACTTGCGCCACTTCTGATACAACGACAGCCACGCGGCGAACGATTCAACCGAGTTCGTTTTTCTTCTTGCCGAGGGGAGAAGGGTTTTTCTGTCCGGAGCACGGCTTTCGGTTGTTCGTTCGCTGGTCGTTGTTTTTGACCGACGATTCCGTGTTTGTCGATACTCGAGCCGATTTCGACTCAACTCGTCCGTCCGTTCTTCGTCGCGTTTCTGAACCGAGGTGATAGAGCGGCGCGAATAATTACAGACTCGATGCAATTTTTACGTTTTCGGCGATATTGAAACAGAAACTTAACAAGACGTATTTGCAGATTTCTTTGTTAAAAATAATAGAAGATAGAGATCGAAGCTCTTTTTGTTTGTTCCGACTAATTGTTAATAACATTGAAACATTGAAATTGAGAATAGCGCAAGCGTGTTAACGAAATACAGTAATGTCTCCCTAATTGACGCTTAGATTGTGCACAAAGATGGACAATTTGGGAAGAAGGGACACGATTATTCGTGTCGTGCATCTCGTTTTTGTAATTGTTGACAATTCGTAACTATAAAAACGAGTCGCAAGGCTCGAATAATCGTGTCTCCTCTTCCCAAATTGTCCACTTTTGTGGAAAATCTGAGCGTCAATTAGAGAGGCATTACTGTGATAGGCGTTTAGTGTCAATCGGCCATTTTTTCTGTTATCAGTAGTTGCAATGTTTGACTCTAAGCTATGGGTAAGCATTTTGAGACATTGTACAACAATTTTTTTATCAATTTTGAATTTTCAATCAAATTTGAATTTTTTTCTATGGCATCCATTACCAAGTCCTACAACTTTATAAATAAATACGAACTTAAATAAAATATAATACAATGAATATAATAAAATGTATAATAAAATGTATAATAAAGTGTATAATAAAATGTATAATAAAATGTATAATGAAATGTATAATAAAATGTATAATAAAATGTATAATAAAATATATAATATAATATATAATAAAATATATAATAAAATATATAATATAATATATAATAAAATATATAATAAAATATAAACTTTATAAATAAAATCTTAACAAATGCCTCCTGAAAGAGAAATGTGTCTGTTCGACGATCCCAAATTCGCGTCCAAAGTTTGGCAATTTAACCCGCGAACGCTCGGTAAAACGGAAACAAGCGAAAGCCTTCGATCAGGCAACATTACCCTAATTCCAACGACGTCGTCGCGTCGCCATTCGCTCTGAAACCCTTCGAAAGAAGAAATAAAATGTGCTTCCGCGTAAAAATCCGACGGTCTTCCGTCGATCGTGCGCTATGGTCCCGATGTCTCCTTCCGCGAAACAGACCATGAACGCGCAAAATGGCGGCCACCGCGTCGCAGCGGCGGATGAGCCCTGGCCGACCTCCCGATATTGTCACCGTTGGCTTCTATTCCCGTCGCTGTAACACCGTCGCAGGTATTGTAGCCGCGTCGACCTCGACCTCGGCCGGCCCGCCGACTCGCGAAGGTACGATTCGAGAGTAAATAATATCGACTGGGTCTCTCGGATACGCGTTCGCTCTCGCCGTCCTTGACCGACTGATCCCGTCCAAGGCGGATGTTGAATTTAAGATCGCGCCACGAAACCCGCGGTGAGACGATGATATTTTAATTACCGTCTCGCTCGAATAATTGCGCTATTAATTCACTCCGAGAGCTTCTCCTCCTCCTCCTGCTCCTCCGGGGGAAAGTTCGCCGGCTCTCACTCCTCGCTTCCTGCTCGCTCGATCCGCCCGGGATTTTATCCGCGGCTTATATTATTATATATTATTATATATTATATATATAATAATATTAATATATATTATATATTATATATAATGGTAATTATATATAATATTAATATTATATATTCGATCCATCGAGCACGCACACACCCCAGCGAGCGGCAACGCGGATAATATATAATATTATATATATTATATTATATATTATAATATTAATATATATATATATTATATTATATATTATCCGCGTTGCCGTCCCGCGGGGGTGTGTGCGTGCTCGATGGATCGAATATATAATATTATATATAATTACCATTATATATAATATATAATATATATATATATTAATATTATTATAATTATATATATTATATATAATTACAATAATATTATATATATTATATTATATATTATCCGCGTTGCCGTCCCGCGGGGGTGCGTGCGTGCTCGATGGATCCCCATTATTATTTACGGCCGGGCCCGATGCCCGGCACCCCTCCGTTGTTCACCATAGTCGGCCATTTTACGATCGCGATCGCGGCCGAGAAGCCGCGCCGGCGTTTTCGTCCGCTTCGTTCCGCGGTCGCTTCCAACGCTGTTGCGAATCTGTTCGCGACTTACCGAAACAGAACGCGAGGTAATCTGCGCGGCATCGATCGTTAGACCTGGTTCGCGTGTCTCTTTAATCGTTCGCCGTTCGAAGTGCTCCACTTTCTTCGATTTAAGCGACGACAGGCAGCATCGCGTAATTCGATTGCGGAGCCGCGTCGAGAGGAAGCGTGTTGACACCGTTATCGAAGACAGCGAATGCGACAGTAATTCCTAAATTCCTCGAACCTATTCACCAGGTTTGCATTCGGTCCGCTCGTTCGTCTCTCGCGGGCGCGTAAAATCGGCGGCCTAGTCGTGAAAGATCGACGCGGAAAGAACGTTCACTTTTCAAGGACCGAATCGAAGTTTCAAATTGAAAAACGAATGCACCGCGTTCTCCGACATTTGGGTGCCACAGCGTCGCGAGGTCCCCATGGTCCTCGGAAGACGTTAGGGAGAAGGGCGAAGAAGAAGAACACGACGACGAGGAACGGCGAGAGGGACGCGAAGAGGAGCGGATCGGACAGCAACAGGCTCGCTCGCGCGCTTTTCTGGCCGCGAAGAGTGTCGGTGTCGCCTTAACGAGCCGGGAAACGGAAACCCGTCCCGGAACAGATCCGGGAACAGGTTTTCTCGCGGACGTAATCAAAATGGCCACGGCGCGACGCATCTGCATACTAAATCGTTCGGACACATGGCGCGGCGACGCGGAATCAATTGCGCGTACGCGCGCGGCGTGTATCGTAACGCTGGCTCCGGGCTCGAAAGCTGTGCAAGAATTTCGAGATAAACACATGTCCGGTGCCTGACCTTGTTTCCAAGGTGCGCGTTCCTCGGTGATACGATCGGGCCGAACTATGCCGGTAGATTCCGCTGCCGACGATCCGCACGGCCTGAAATAGACCTCGTCGCTCGCCTAATTGCTGCGACGGTACCGCGAACCTTCTGTGAATATTGATCACCGGATCAGATAGGCGATTAATATCTCGTGGTCCATTTGGTCTTCGAAGTCTCCCGGAGTTCATTTAATAAGATTGATTTGGTCCGCGGGACAAGCAGATGACGGGGCCTTCGCCTTTAGGAGTTACAGTGATGTCTCCCTTACTGACGCTCAGTAAGACGCTCAGATTGTCCACTACAATGGGTAGTTTGGGAAGAGGAGATACGATTATTCGAGCCTTGAGGCTAGTTTTAATAATTGTGGACAATTTATAACTATAAAAATAAACTGCATGGCTCGAGTAATCGTATCTCCTCTTCCCATATTGTCCATTTTTGTGCACAATCTGAGCGTCAGTAAGGGGGATATTACTGTACATTGCGATACGTTTCCAAGATCGTAATTTTGTTGTTTTTCTTTGAGAACATACTTCGGAGTATGAACGTTGTTCCGCTCTTTTGTGTGTTGGAAGAACATTTTACAGTAAATTCTCCCTAATTTTCCTTCAGCTTGTACACAAATAAGCATCAATTGTCTTTTTCTCCTAAGGAATCGTTGAAATCGAAAGGGTTCTGATCGTTGCAACTGCGAATAAAATGTAACGCAAGGTGTCAATGGTGGCGGATTTGAGATTATTTATAATTTGTTATAAAAGCTGAACTACGAAATGGTGAAAATGTAACAGAAGTTAAGGAAACCTGTTGTACCATTTTGACTGTATGCAAGTGATCACGAGCAGAAACGAGTACCTATTTGATTCGTGCTCTTCGCAATCAGTACAGACAATTTTTATTTTACATAACGATTCGCAGCAGACTGCGAATTTTATGCATTCATGACGAAAATGAGTGAGAACGATTTAATACACCATTTCCAACTCATTTTAGTTATTAATGAGAAACGGACATCTCTGAGCGACATTTACGTCGCGCAACAGATGCAGTCCATTTTTATTCCGCATAAACACATCCGCAGTCTACGAAATAATTAATTAATTAATTAATTGAAATAATGGATATCGATTCAATATAACAGCACGAAAGTTAACTAAATCCGATATCGTTACAGATCATTATTAACGAGGTAATAACAATGCAGTCCCGAGTGGCACGCAGCCAATTAACCGTGCTATTCGAGGGTTGTTCGTGCCGCAGCAGCGCCGGCGAACCCGCGGTGCGCGTATCCGGTGCATCGGCACGATGCACCGTCTCGTAGACCGTAAATTTTCCTCGTACGGTTCGCAGATGGCGATCCCGAACGGTTCCGGTTCTTTCTTCAGCTTTCGAGCGAGGCCCGGAGGAAAAGGGATCTAGAAAGTCGAGCGCGACAGCGGCGATCGATCGATCGCTCGATCGAGAGCCCGGTCCGATCTTTCACGGAGAAATTTTCCGGTTCGTTAGTGCTGGATGCACTCCGCCTGCGGCGTTCGCCCGGTTGCTTTTCAAGCGCGAATGCAACGAATTAATCCGACGACCACGAATTGGCTCACGAACGTCAGCGCGAAAAATGACTGAGATCCCGCCGCATTGTTCCCCGTTAACCTTTTAGGTACGGCTGAATTCTGCGCGAGGCTATTTCTCTGGACGGCAGAGTCTGATATGTACTGTACAGACTCTGATACTGTATATTCTGTCTGCATATACAGGGTGTCCCAAAAATGTCTCGCAATCCGAAAGTGGCGGGTTCCTCAGACCATTGGAAGCAACTTCTTCCTTTACAAAAATGTTCTCCGAGGCACCGTTAACGAGTTATTAACGAAAAACAGTGACCAATGAGAGGCGAGCTCGGCTGGCGCGAGGCGATCGAGTCAATGAGCGGAACTGGGCTTCGCGCGCTGGTTGGCTGGGCCGCCTCGCGTCAGACGTACTCGATTCTTATTGGTCACTGTTTTTCGTTAATAACTCGTTAACGGTGTCTCGGAGAACATTTTTGTAAAGGAAGAAGCTGCTTCAAATGATCCGAGGAACCCGCCATTTCCGGATTGCGAGACATTTTTGGGACACCCTGTAGACTGTTGTAAATCGATGTGAAGACAAAAGAAGTGTGAAACAATGCATACGAAGACGATTATTTGGTTCAAACGATGAGCGAGTGAGCTACTAGAGCAAGCCACTATAGTGGCGCGTCGTCCAGAGAGATGACACCCGCGAAAGCCACTATAGTGGCGCGTCGTACCTAAAAGGTTAAGCTGTGTCCAGGTTCGCGATCATCGCGGAAACTGTTTCGCGAGCGCGCGCGCGCGCTTTCCCGGCCCGAAAGCCAACCGATCGCGACGAGTCAACGGTGGGAAATCGCGGAGCTACCGGCAGCAGAGAGAGAGAGGGAGAGAGAGAGAGAGAGAGAGAGAGAGTAAACAGATTAAATTGTGGCAACGGATTCCGCGAATCGCTTGTTTTGATTGCGCGCACCTGAATATACGCCACGTATAAAATCCAAGTGGATACATAATAGCCGAGGATGTTCGATGGAGGAGCACGTTGCGTGCGCGCATATTTCCCGTAAATCTTCTGTACAGATCGGCTCTGTGTCGATTTAGATGTTGCGCATAAATTCCGAGGTATACGCAGCGTCGGTTTTTAGTGTTTCGTTCACCCTTGACCCGCGTAAAACGTTGGCTAACGCGCAGAAAAATTGCTCGAGAAAAAATGAAAATTCTTTCGTCAATTTTTCCGCTTATACTTGTTCTTCGAGATCGATTTCCTTGAAACGGCGTTCCCAACATTGTGCCCATTTCCCGTGCGACCTTTCGATCGAAAACGGGCCCTTGTTACCACCTCGAGGAGTCCCCGCGTAACGGTAACGGGCCGCTGCGACGAAGGTGGACATAGCTTCGCCGAACCCGGTAGCGATTCGAGGGATCGACGTGAAAACGCGTCTCGCATCCTTCGGATTCCGGGCTTAATCGCGCGGAAATTACGTCCGCGGGAAATCGCGGGCAATTGCCGTGAAAAGGCTGAGAAACGATCGAACGGTGCCCCCCCCCCCCTCTCCTCGTAGGAGCCGAGACCCGGGAAGCTTTTTAATATCCGCCGGGATAAATATCGCGGCGACGAGCCAGGAAACCATGATACGATACAGAAGTCGTATATCGGCGGATTTTTCGATTCCGAGCAGCCGTTTCTATGCTCGGCGGCTCGGCCTCGCACCCAGCGCACCCATAATTCGCCTTCTTCCCGACAGCCTCTTCGCCGCCCCGTCCCGGCACCGCGGACCGCAATAACGTTTGCCGATCACTCGTTTTTCATCGTTCCTCTTCCTTCGGGATTCCAATCGCATCCTGCCACGATGGGAAACGCTCCTCCGGATGTCCGCGAGACTTCTTCCGCTCCTTGCCAACCATCTTGCCTTCTAAAATTCTTTCCAAGATTCCTGCTCCGACCGGAACTGCACCCCCGCCCCCTCCCCTCCTCCGCTTCATCGATGTTCAATCTGCTGAAGCTGCTGCGCGCTGTGACAGAGTGAAAGATATTCCCTGACGGAAATCGTATATTTATCTCCTCGATTCGGTACGTTTGTTTGTGCCTTTTTTGGGCCAGAGCGATCGGCAGATCTTCCCTGTTGCAGCTCCACAGGGTTTTTTAATAATTATGTTCACATCTGGGAAGGGGTGATCCCTGAGGTCATTTGAAGAAACTTTTTCCTTTGCGAAAATGCGATCCGCGGCTTCGTTTACGAGTTATTAACGAAAAACGGTGACCAATGAAAGATCGCGAACGGCTGACGCCCCGCCCTCGCGACCACTGTCGCTGCGTCAGGCGGCCGGTGCGACGCGGCATTGGCCGAAAGGGCGGAGCGTCGGCCACGCTCGCCTCTCATTGGTCACTGTTTTTCGTTAATAACTCGTAAACTAAGCCGCGGATTGCATTTTCGCTAAGGAAATAGTTACTTCAAATAATCTCAGGTATCCCTCATTTTCAGCTGTTAACATAATTATGGAACACTCTGTATATAGACTGGAGATTTTGAAAATGGTGTAAGTCGATCAATTACTGTGCTCATTACAGCGACGTCCGGAGTTCTCGATAAATTAAAAAGCTTTTTATCCGTGCGATACTTTTCAAATCATTTCGATTATAATATCAACGTCTTTCACGAGAGTTTGCTCGGCAATCAACGCACGCACTGAGAAATACATAAGAACTTAATCCAGTAATAGAACCAAATATTAAATTTAGTATCAGTTACCGAATCGTCGCTGCAAATACCGTCATTATTACAAAAGAAACACGCGTCAGTCGCTTTCCAGTTCGACAGGCTTCGGTCGATTCTTAGAAGGGAAAAGTATCCGATACGATTGAAACGACTCCGTTGGCTCGGCGTAAATTTAACCGCGCGCTTCTGCATAGTTCTCGATCGGCTGGCTGGAAAAAAAGAAAAGGTTCGGTCTGAAAGCGCCGGTGTGAAAACGGCCGGCGGATTCGCGGCGGTATTTAAACGGCGCGCGGCTCGAAGATCGAGGAAGGCGATCACGAACGCATCGGGATGGCAGAATTGCGAATGGGATCGCGGACAAAGTATCGACATTCCGCGGCCGTCCCGTTAAGCACACCGGCTCGATGCGCTCGTAAAAGTGTGCACACGGGAGCGCGATTCAGTGCCTTGTAAATACGTGGAAGCGGCGCGCGCGTTGTTGGTTTTCCACCTGCGCGCAACGAGGTCGGCCGCACAATGGACTCGAGAGAGGCGCATCAAAGGCGGCCGAATAAAATCTCGCCGGCCTGTGGGACGAGGACGAGTTAACGCGGCTAAACAATTCCCGGAGACGGGCGGAACGGGACGGGAACCGCGGGGCCGAACGAAACCGGAACGCGAGAAACGCAAACAAAGCGCCGCATCGCGCCGCGCCGCGCCGAAGATCGTATCGGCGGCCGCGGGACGAAAAGAGTAGCTCGATCGACGCGAAGAAAGTCGAATGGAAATTCCGAGGGAAACGCTTCCGCCGAGAACGCCCCTAGACTCCGATTAAGCCGACTACTCCGTTACGATTTAATTACGCTTAATTATCGGGTCCCCGATGCGCGACCCACTTTTGCCACGCGAGGCGGAGCCGACACCGACGGGCTTTCAACCCCTTTCTTCAGCCGGGAACTGACGTCGAGCCTCCGGGCATACCACGATCGATTTACTTTACCGGATAATCCCGATGGTTTTTAATTACTTACGCCTTCCCTTCTGACGGAAGGAACAGCAATTTTTCTTGTTGGAGCAGCGACGAATCTGGCGTGGTTCGCTCTCGATTGAAAAGACTGTCGGCTTCACTCGCGTTCGGAGTTTTCGCCGTGATAAAAGCAAGTGGAGGGCTGTTCAGCGAATTGATCGACCGTCTCAGCCGTTTAATTCGCGGAGCAGTAACGAGTTTAATATTTTATTGAACCGGATAAAACTCCTTCGGCTGTACACATTATTTAATAGACGTTAAATAGAACCGAGGAGTATTTACTCTTGGCAATTGGAAGATACGAACGGTCGAGAGCAACAGTTGAATTCGAATAAAAATCATTATACTGCTGTGAAGTTTTATAGGAATTAATAAATAAACGATATTGCGTTTTCTTTATATTAAACGATAATAATATATATAAGATAATATAATATAATATAATATAATATAATATAATATAATATAATATAATATAATATAATATAATATAAGATAATATTATATAATATAATATAAGATAATATAATATAATATAATATAATATAATATAATATAATATAATATAATATAATATAATATAATATAATATAATATAATATAATATAATATAATATAATATAATATAATATAATATAATATAATATAATAATAATATAATATATATAATATTATTATTAAACGATAATAATTTAATGACGTAACCTTGACATCGGAGTGCAAAGGGTTAATAAGCATATCCAGCGGAGCAGTAAATCGCCGCATGAACGTTACGAAAAGTGACATAATCAATGTAGAAATCTAGGAAATGGCCGAAATTATTTACGGCGATAATCATTCTATTAAGACAGAATAATAATTGACATAGCGGATGGCTCTTGGCGGATGGCAACTCGTTGAACACGACACGATCGCGGGGCATTAAAATTAACGAGGTGTGCTGTCTCGCGCGACGATGAGACGGAGCCGTTAAAAATGTTAACAGTTTGAAATAAACGGCTTCGACTAATTTAACAAGTCCGTTCGAGCGATTAAAAGGGACTCGGCCATAATATAAACTTGCAGCGAACCTAATCCAACGAAGCCGCGTCACACGTCGGCCCGTAATAGCTCGAACAAAGGGCAGGCAATTTGCACGGTGCCTCCGCGAGACGGGGAACTGTTAAATTTCTCGGCTGGTATCGTCGCGTTACAGCCGCCTCCGGGTCGACGAAAGGATTCAACGCGTCGTGCGAGCAAAGTTCCGTCCCCGACGGTCTCTCGAACCTCTGACAATTACAGGACGCGCAGAGCCTAAGAGAATCGATAGCCGATCGGCCTCCAGCATTCAGTCCGGCGACAATACGCCTCAGCCCAGCAACAATGCGCGCCGGGTAACAACAGGTAGCGTTCGCAGCGGCGGGCAAACTTTCTCCGACTAGATAGCCGCGCGGAAAACGAGCGATATAAACGGGCACCGTCGCTCGAAGATGGTGATTATCCGGCCGCCGGAGAAAGGGATAATTGTTCCGAGGATTCCGCGAGGAGTCGGCGACGAACGGCGCCGGAAATAGCGAAAGGCGGATACGTAACACCGCAGGATCCCTTGTTAGGGGAATCGTTGAACTCGGCGAAGTGTAATTCAATTGATCGCCGTGTTCTCTTCCTGTAATGGGCGTGGCCGACCACGGGTAGGCGTGGCTACCTGGCCCTCTCGACTTTCGTGGAGCTCGCGGCGATTCTCCGCACGCCGAATCTCTGCGGCGTTTCCGATTGAAACTCTTCGGGACAAATGGCACCGAAAGAAAAAAAGAAAAAGAGATGTAACACCCGAGATCTCTCTACGTAGAATAGTTGTCGTCCATCACGAGCAACCACGACCACGTGGATCCTGTTTGCAATAGAACTAGAGGCATTGATGCACGAGATGTATGTCGCTTCGAGATAAATGATGTCGTAGAGAAAGATCTGTTTGGTTTATTTTCTGTGCTTGACCGAGCGTGGCTTTCATGGAGGCCATAGTAATGTTCTATAGTGCTATCTTCGGCCATTTACAATTAAAACGGAGTTATCCAGGACAAACAGAGGACGGAGAAAAGATCCGAGAAGCTCCGACAGAAATTGTACAGAGTTCGTTCATTTCGTCGAACTTAGCAATTTTCAATATGACGGACACGGCCTCGCACTTAAAGGGTTACAGCGGCGAGGATGCATCAAACTTAAAAACCAGGAATTGTTGTCTCAAAGCAGAGGCTTCGAGCTTTAATTTAAAAAATAAGTCATCATCCTGCGATGATTTCTCGGCGGAGTTATCGTCGGTCGATGTTGGCCAACTTTTGTCCGAAGTTTTTCTATGCTGTAATTTTCTTTTCGCACACTGTGTGTGTACTTACGGGCCGGAAACGGTTAATAGCACCCACGGTAAAGCTCCCCCGGCTCCATTTTTTCCGTGCGCGCACGATGCAGGACGCCTTCCGCGGGCGGAAATAACGAAATGTAGATGCGTAACGTAGTGAAACCCTCGTTAGCAAAATCGCGGATCCTCCGGCCGAGCAGAGACAGAAGTAATTGACCCCGTTTCTCGTTAGAACGCGTATCCTTCGCTTCTCTTTCGCGCTCGCCGCTGAATTACGCGACTCTGAATTTCACCGGGAACCTCGGGATTCAATTACGCGTCCCGCAAACGTTTTACAGGCGGTGAAAGCTCGCGCCGGGTCTCCTTAATGAAACGATCACCGGGGTCCGGAGCAAATACAATAATTTTCTTCCATTCAGAGCCCGTGTCCGCGAGGAGAACGAACCGTGGATTCTTCCTCCTTCGGGCTCGGGTGAATGCTGGCGGCTGCGTTGTCTGTCGAGCCGAATAGCCACTATTTTTATTTCGGCGATTTACATTGTATTATTTTATTTTATTATGTTATTAATATTATATATTATTAATATTGTATTGTTATATTATTGATACTTTCGGACAAGACCAAGTTTCGACAGAATTCGCATTGCGTGGTTTTCCGAAGACAGAGGATTTTAAATGAATTAGTCTTAAATTATTTGAACATCATCTCGAATAAATTCGAAATTCAATTTTATTTCGAATCTCGATTTCAATTTTATTCGACTGATCTTGCGAATAAATTCTTCGAATACAGTTTTATTCGAGTAAATTCATTGAATACAGTTTTATTCGAATAAATTCTTCTAACACAGTTTTATTCGAGTAAATTCATCGAATACAGTTTTATTCGAATAAATTCTTCCAACACAATTTTATTCGAATAAATTCTTCGAATCAATTTATTCGAATAAATTCATCGAATACAGTTTTATTCGAATAAATTCTTCCAACACAGTTTTATTCGAATAAATTCATCGAATCAATTTATTCGAATAAATTCATCGAATACAGTTTTATACGGATAAATTCTTCCAACACAGTTTTATTCGAATAAATTCATCGAATCAATTTATTCGAATCAATTCATCGAACACAGTTTCTCTCGAATAATATTGGAAAGTTCGTTCGGAAAGTTGTTTCGTTCTTTCGCGAGAAAATGAAAGACGATTTTGCTAATGTTACGAGTGAAAGCAAACTTTTCGACATCTTTCTGGTAGCTTTGAAACCTTATTGTTTTACATTTGGAAAAATACTGAATCAGGTGTTTTTTTAACACCCTTACAGAACGAAATTTTTATGAAGAACGAAACAACTTTCCGAACGACCCAATACATCGAATAAATATTTCGACTAATATATTTCGAATAAATTCTGCAAATAACATTTGGATTCCGAATTAATACCACTAAATAAATAAAATACCACCAACCCCGTCGGTTGCTCATATAAAATTTAAACAGAATTAACCGCAATGGTAACGAACGAAGAGATCGTCGTTAAATTCGCGTCGCGTTTCGCCGATGAAAAATTAGGTTTCCAACGGTGGCCGCAAGCGAGCGCGTTCGAGACGGGCCGTGATTATTAAACGCAGGATAATTCGCAATTACGATAACGAGCCGTAGCTGTCGATAGCGACGCGGCTGGTCGTGCCGTTCCGCGGGAGCGTGCTCGGCGACGGTATCAATCGCGCGGCGCGGAATCCGAAGCGGGCCGAGCCGCCGGAGAACGCGGGCCCGATCGAGAGCCGCGCATGCCGGCCGCCGATACATCGGCTCACGGTGAATTACACGTGTGCGTCCCCGCGACGGCACGAACGTTGCACGCTAATTAATTAAATTCCGCGGCCTCTGTGACGACGAGGACGACGAGGAAGCCGCGCCGCGCCGCGCCGCCGCCGCCGCCGCCGCGTTAGCTTCCACCCGGAGAAGCTTCAAAGAGCGAGAGAGGAGAGATAGAGACGCGGTTTCGCGACTAGTCGTCGCAATTCGTTATTCCGCAACATTGCCTCCGCAAAGGAAAAGTCGTGGGCGTGTAATCGTCTCGCGTACAACGACGACGACGACGACGACGCGGACGTCCCACGGCACTGACGTCACTAATTAAATGGACCGGCGTAATTGAAATTACCCGCCGGCTGTTTTGTATCCAGTTTCGCGCGAACAAAGACAATGGGACCGAGGGACAACGGCGGAGACAACGCTGCCCTGATTTCCAGGATGTCACTTCCGTCTCGAAGTCGCGGTGTCTGCGCTCGCGCGCGCGGAGATGCGCGAGTCGGGCTCGCTTTGCTCGCGAATCGTCGTAATCATCTCGCGCTAATTCAATCTCGAATTGTTCCGAACAGTATGCAACTTCAAAGTTCCCGCCTTTGTGCAAGCTTCCTGTGCATCCTTCATTTTCTTAATTATACCCGTCACGCGTTAAGGATGCACTACAGATCTTCGTCGAGCGGCGAGAATTCTCTGTCTCGTCCAATGTTGTCTACAGAAGTTGTCGGCAGAAATATGACGTATTCGACGATTTGCACGGGTTACTGCGATAGCATTCGATTCTAACGATTACCTATACAGTTGTAAAGCAACGCGGATTGACCCTAGGACGCTTAACCCCTTGCCGTACTTTGACGAGCAAAGTGCTCGACTCGTAATGAGAATTTCTGGTAATTACTTATTGAGCACAGATGTAATTCTGTCCTTTAAAATTGGAGTAACATTTCAATCCCTTGTCATCAATATTTAAGCATTCGAGTAAATTTAGGCACAAATTTAGGTATTAAATTGCACGGATGCAATTCTGTCCTTTAAAATTGAAATAAAATTTTAATACCTTGTCATCAATATTTAAGCATTCGAGTAAATTTAGGCACAAATTTAGATACTAAATTGCACAGATGCAATTCTGTCCTTCAAAACTGAAATAACATTTTCATCCCTTGTCATCAATATTTCAGCATTCGAGTAAATTTAGGCACAAATTTAGGCACAAATTTAGGTACTAAATTGCACAGATGCAATTCTGTCCATTAAAATTAAAATAAAATTTTAATACCTTGTCATCAATATTTAAGCATTCGAGTAAATTTAGGCACAGATTTAGATACTAAATTGCACAGATGCAATTCTGTCCTTTAAAATTGAAATAAAATTTTAATACCTTGTCATCAATATTTAAGCAGTCGAGTAAATTTAGGCACACGTTGAGCATCAATTTTCTTCTTCTAAGAAATTATTGCGATCGAGGAATTTCTGATCGCAGTAACTGCGGAGAAGATGATATGTCAAGGGGTTAAGGGCGGATCAAAAAATGTCCATAGAATTGCAAACGCGTGCTTTTGTTCCAACGATGTCCTTTTACAGATTTTATATATTTTATTTCTGCGGGCACCTGAATGCATTACTTGACAGTTATGTCTCTCTAATTGACGCCCAGATTGACCACAAAAATGGACAATTTGGGAAGAGGAGATACGATTATTCGAGCCTTGTGGTTTATTGTTATATTATATTTATAATTATAAATTATCCACAATTATAAAGACGAGGCGCAAGGTTCGAATAATCGTATCTCCTCTTCCCAAATTATCCATTTTAGCGGACAATCTGAGCGTCAGTAAGGGACACATTGCTGTATCGCATAAATAAATATACTTCGAGCAGAAAAAAAATATAATACTTATATAATAATATAATGCTTAATATAAATATAATACTTATAACACCCTTTCTCACATGGATAAAAAACGACTCGCCCAAATCTTCCGGCACCTTAGAGACTAATAGAATTAAATTATGATTAATAGGACGATGCACGCGACGCTGTATATATATAAATACAACGTTCTGAATAAATATTCAGAATTAATGAGACATGCGCCGAATCGACGCAAGATTTACAGGAAGAGACTGTTCGACGATCGCAGACTGTAAAGGGTCATTTCGTGGGCGCGTTATTCGATCGCGCACGGCAAGCGGAAATTTCACTTGTGGCTCGCCTAAAAATTCAGGGTCTCTGCCAAGACCTGAGTAAAGACGGGCATAAATGTATGATAAGCAGAAGGTTTCGCGGTGCCTAAATAGCTCGGGAGCCTGGACACATGGCAAAGGTTGGAGCGCGGAGGGTGGGACTCCCCTAAACTGTTGCGTTCCAAGGGTTGGCCGGGTTACGGACCTTCGCGGAACGGCCACCTAGTTTCGTAAGTAGTTACGGAAGATCGGAGACGGGCCATGTGGGCGGAGCTTGCCGACCCGAGGCCATCGGCGCTTTCTCCTTTCTCCCTTTTCCGAGTACGGCAATAATTCCGCGATAAGCCTAATTTCTGCTCGCTAGCCCCCTCCCCGGGCCCGCGGCGGCGGGCCCGTTTTCTGCACGCGAAAACCAAGCGGGGAGGATGCAGCGCGGCGGTCCGCGCGGCCCGGGGAGCTTCTCCGTGGAGCAGCGAGGAGAAACGGAAGGAAAAAAAATGAATCCGCGCGCGCGCGAGGCTACGACTTTCGCGTGAGTCGAAATATCCCGGTTCTCAGCGGCGGTCGGGGCGTCGGGGGAGGAGAAAACGGAAAAAGGCGAGGAGACACGCAACGTTCGGTTTAATAGCGGGCCCAGCCGCATCGGCGATGAGCCTTGAAACAATACGGCCGAAGAAAGTCCGTTTCGGGGCCCGTCTTCCGGCAAGTTTTTGCCGGCCCCGGGAATATTCTCCGGTCCGCCGCAGAATTTCAAGTAACCCGCGGACACAGGCCCACGGAAAAAACGGTCGGCCGAGCGCATTTCTCTCGATTGTCTTCCGCAAAATCGTCCCCGCCCAACGGTGCGGCCCAAAAAGTTGCGGGAATCGGCCTTTCCGGATCGGGGCACAACGGCGGGAAAGAGAGGGAAAAAGGGTAGGGGCCTTGGACCCGGCAAGAAACCCGATCGACTGGTTCTTCCGTTTGTTTTTGTACCCGCGGCGACTGCTTTTGAAGGGTTTGCTTGAATTTTAATAGGATCCTTTTGGGCCTCTTGCTCCCGGGAGCAAGGAACTCTTCGACAACCTCCAGGATCTAGGACAAGCTTCTCTCGAGGGCAAGGATTCGGGGTGTCACGCGGTATGAAGGATGATCTATTGATGTTAAAGCGACGTTAAGTCGCTGAAAATCTTGGACACGTAGCTAAATCGTCATCATTGTTATTATTATTATTATTATTTTTACTATTACTATTATTGTTAGTTTATTCAACGGGTTGACGCCCTTTAATATACAGAGTGTCCCGAAAATGTCTCGCAATCGGGAAATGGGAGGTTCCTGAGGTGATTTGAAGTAACTTTTTCTTTTGCAAAAATTTTCTCCGAGGCTTCGTTTACGAGTTATTAACGAAAAACACTGACCAATAAGAGGCGAGCTCGGCTGGCGCGCGGCGACCCAGCCAACGAGTGCACGGAGCCCAGTTCCGCTCATTGGCTCGGCCGTCTCGCGCCAAATGATCTCGCCTCTGATTGGTCACTGGTTTTTCGTTAATAACTCGTAAACGAAGCTGCGGATCGCATTTTCGCTAAGGAAAAAGTTGCTTCAAATCATCTCAGGAATCCCCTACTTTCGGATTGCGAGACATTTTTGGGACACTCTGTATAGTGTAAAAAATTATTATCAAGTACAGCATGCGATTAGAAGGACCCAAACAAGGCGGGAGGATGCAAACACGTCTATAAAATCTGATATATTCGTTGTGTGAATAATAACAGTGAATTAATACAATCTTGTTGGCCATACGTGGTACAGTAAATTTTCCACCAGCTTGTAAACAAAAATGGTGATTACGATGATACAGTAATGTCTCTCTAATTGACGCTTAGCTTGTGCACAAAAATGAATAACTTGGGAAGAGGAGATACGATTATTCGAGCCTTGCATCTCGTTTTTATAATTGTCGACAAATATAAAAATGAGTCGCGAGCCTCGAATTAGAGAGAATTTACTGTACCACAAAATCCTGGCATTGAATACATTGGAACATACCTAAACTCAACCGAACAATCGACAAACATCATCGCTAACCCCTAAGGAATTTCTTTTGAACATGATGGACATACTCGAATTAGCCGACACACTCGAACAGGTCCGCAACTCTGATGTCCAGAATCGATCCGGGTGCCCGTCGCAGTGGAAACGCGAGAGAACTTTAGCCCGCAATTCGGTCCGTTTTTCCTGTCACCGGGATTCGCGGAAATCTAGCTACCGAGGAAGAAGAGGAAGAAGTTACGGCTAACTCGGCGTCGTCGGCGTCGCTGGGAAAGTTAGGGGATCTCGCGGGACGCTTGGCTTCCGATGATAACCAGGTTACGGAAATCCCGAGCAATTAGGAGAGCCGCTGCCAGGATTTCAGATTCCCCGAAGCTTCGCTGGGGGATTATCGGTTCCGTTTCAAGTTCTACCGGAGTTTGACAACGTTACGTGCCGCGAAAGGCAACCTGGTTCGGGGGACCGATCATCGCCCGCGATGCCGACCAACTTCGCAACTTTCCCGGAGCCCTCTAACCTCGCTGCAAACCGACAGCCGGGAAGACCTCGCCGAAAGGAAGAAACTTTTCATCGAAGGAATTACGAAATTCTGAGCGGATGCGCTGGACGGCCAATCTTTGAGCACCGGGGACACATTCGGTTGGCTTTCGGAACTATCGTCCTTTCCCTCTGACTTTTCCGTCCGACTGGAATTCGTTACAGCCAAGTCCGGTCATTTAATTACTGGGTACTCGGGACAGCGATTGTCTCCACGATGATCTTAAACTCTTTCAATTTTTCTCCTCTCTCTCTCTCTCTCTCTCTCTCTCTCTCTCTCTCTCGAATGGGATTAACCAATTTTGGTCATTCACGCGCGCAGAATTCGCGGTTTAGAATTGTCTACGGTGTCAATCGATGCGCTGTTTCATTTATCTTGCTCGGACGAACAATCGCACGAGTAAATAATTTAAAGTAATTTAATCGGATACGGATTTTCAGAGAAACTGGTTGGTATTGTTTGACGAACAAATTGGGTCGAAAGGGAATTTCCTGATTCCATTCGGTTTTCATTTCATAGCGTTACCATATTTTTCAATAAGTATAATTGTATTGTTCAAGATGACACATTTTAATGAATAACATTTTACACATGCGCTATCATTAATTTCAAGGCGTAAGCATAATCTGCTGAGTATGAGATACAGCTATACGTATAGTATAATTATAGTATAATATATATATTATAGTATAATATAGCATTTATTTAACTTTTATTTCATATAATTAAATAGCGCATGTTATTTTGTTGCAAATTTATAAATCAGACATAACCTTGACATAACTTTGGCATAACTTTGGCACAACTTTGGCATAATCTTGACATAACTTTGGCATAACCCTGACATAACTTTGGCATAACTTTCGGCATACCTTTGGCATAGCCTTGGCATAACTTCGCGTGTTTAAACTACAAAAATAAAGATTTTGTGTAGGACGGCGTTTCATTCGTTTTCTAAAGTTTATAAGTTAATATCAATATCAAAAGTATATTTACATTTTTCATAAAAATAATTATAATAATCTTACAAAAACGATATCGTGTTTGGTCTTATTTGAATCGGGAAAGGTTCACAGTTGCACTGGAAAATCCGAAAATGATAAATTTGAACTCCGAATGTCGCTCTTGCACCATGCTCTCGCATCTAACGCGAACACTGTGAATCGAGCACGCTGCTAGCACGAGCCGAGCCTAATTCCTACAATGTTTCTATTGTTTCAGGTGAGAGCAATTCGTCTTCGTCATTTCTATAGAAAATTCACGATCTCGAAATAGTCAGACGAAACCGCAACGCGCTGTCATCGCAGTGAGTACTTTCATCCTTAACCGGCAGCTTTTACGATTCTAATCGAACGAATATGTGCATCGAATGGGCCCAGCATCGGTCCCAGCTTACGGCATGTTCGCGGTTGCCGCGATCGAGGAAGACCGGCCGTGAAACGATCGTGAAACGGTCATGCCGCCGGCCTGTAAACCGGAAACGGCGTTGGCACCGAGTGAAAATTAAGCCTCCGGAACGGGTTTCCTTTTGCAACGGCGCTGGCGCATGGGAGCCGGGCGGCTGGTAACGTTTTAATTACCGCGCGCGCGCGCGCGCGAGCCGGATAGCCTCGATCACTTTATCGCCGATAAATCTTGCGTCGTTGATATCGCGATGGAAACGTTAGGACG
The DNA here is from genome assembly GCF_051020955.1 of Megalopta genalis. Lineage (NCBI taxonomy): Eukaryota > Metazoa > Arthropoda > Insecta > Hymenoptera > Halictidae > Megalopta > Megalopta genalis. The sequence continues at coordinate 31,214,302 of NC_135013.1, read as the reverse complement.
CGGCGGCCGATGTTCTTCCCGGGTTCTTCCCGCGTCTCGAACGGCAGTGTTCGCACGCGTGCGGCGCGTGTCTCGGCGGTACGCGTTTTTCCCCGCGATGAATCCGCGAGCGCAACGAGCCGCGAACGAACGAGCGCGAGTGCAACGCATCAGGAAAAACCGCAGCCGCCTTTCTTTTCAAGAGAGGACACGGGCGAACTGGAGCGTTGCGCGTTACGAAGCGGCGTCTCGCCGGGCTTTTAATTATGCGGCGAACAGAACACATTTTTCCGTCTAATAATCGTACGCGACTCGAGAGAGCCGCGAATATGTTGCGATCAACTCTTATAGCATGCTCGCGCGTGCTCACGCTCAAGAAGCTGTTATACTTGTCCGAGTTCCAGGTAGAAGCTGAAACTTGTTGCAAGACCCGGCGAACGAGCGGCTCCATTTATTTTATGGCGACTCGCGTGTGCGGCCGCCCGGATCTCTTAGTACGGTCAGGCAAATATAATCGATCCCAACGAGGAACGAACCGTAATTACCTTATCATCGATTGTTTTACACGTATTCATTATTTTCTATCTGCTGTCGTTCTTTTTAGTTTCATTTATACGTTGGCGCGTGGAACGGAGCTCTTCGAAATAGACTCGGCAGTGTCGACGCGTTGATCGATTTCTATCTTCGCGCGACAATTAGTAACGTTATTTGGATATTAAGATTGTAGTATCGACTTCGCGAAGACTTTCGAAGATTTTCGCAGGATCGAATAGATTTCCTGATTCGAGCATGCGTCGTAATAAAATCGACGAATCGTTTAAATCAATTCGATGTTCTCGTTCTGATAGAACAACGCGCGTCGATCACTTTCGATGTACGCTTTTATTATTTAACGCTAAACCTGGCGTACATTATTTCGACTTCGCGAAGACTTTCGAAGATTTTCGCAGGATCAAACAGATTTCCTAATTCGAGCATGCGTCGTAATAAAATCGACGAATCGTCTAAATCAATTCGATGTTCTCGTTCTGATAGAACAACGCGCGTCGATCACTTTCGATGTACGCTTTTATTATTTAACGCTAAACCTGGCGTACATTATTTCGACTTCGCGAAGACTTTCGAAGATTTTCGCAGTATCGAACAGATTTCCTGATTCGAGCATGCGTCGTAATAAAACCGACGAATCGTCTATATCAATTCGATCTTCTCGTTCTAATAGAACAACACGCGGCCATCGCTTTCAATGTACGCCTTTGTTATTTAACGCTAAACCCGGCGTACATTGAAAGCGATCGACGCGCGTTGTTCTATCAGAATGAGAAGATCGAATTGATATAGACGATTCGTCGATTTTATTACGACGCATGCTCGAATCAGGAAATCTATTCGATCCTGCGAAATAACGTTACTAATTGTCGCGCGAAGATAGAAATCGATCAACGCGTCGACACTGCCGAGTCTATTTCGAAGAGCTCCGTTCCACGCGCCAACGTATAAATGAAACTAAAAAGAACGACAACGGATAGAAAATAATCATTCGTCGGTTTTATTACGATGAATGCCCGAATTAGGAAATCTATTCGATTCTGTGAAAATCTTTGAAAGTCTTCGCGAAGTCGACACTACAATCTCAATGGCTAAATAACGTTGCTAATTGTCGCGCGAAGATAAAAATTGATCAACGCGTCGACACTGCCGAGTCTATTTTGAATAATTCCGTTCCACGCGCCAACATTTAAATGAAAATAAAAGAACGATAAATAGATAGAAAATAACGAATAAATACCTTTTACGACGCCTTCGCGTAGATAATGAACACGCGATGCGAACAACAAGAGTCCGTTTAATCGAAACGCGGAAGGAAGGAAGGAAGGAGGAAGCGTTCGAGAGGCGATCGCATCGAGGCTGAATTCGAAGAGTTCTCCGAAATCGGCGGATCATCATTCTGGAAGGTTGCGTATCTGGGTGCGCGCGCGTTAATTTTCCCATTAAGACGGACGCCGTTCTCTCGAATCCCGTACGATTCCGCGATGAAGCACGCGCGGATGATGGCTGGAATCATCGAATCGCAGGCTGCCTTTGAAGTAACAGCCGCGCGATTATTATGGAGTTGGCGGAACACCGAGAGGATCGAACTGGAAAAACAATCGGAACGGAAAGCGAGCTCTCCAGCATCCGGGAACGCCGGCTGATTCGCCGGCGTCGGTTAAGCGCGAACTTCTGTCCGCTCTCCGGGCCCGGGTTAATTGGTAATCAGAGAACCGGGCCGGCTTGCGGAACGAACGAAAGAGAAACTCCGGTTCACGGGGTTTTTCGGGAAAGGCGGAGGCGGCGCCGCCGTGCCCGGCGCAATTCGGCTTTAATTGCTTTGTTACCGAAATCGCTCGCGCCGACCCGGGCCCGAGCAAAAAACGCCGAGGAAGAAGCCGAGCGATCGAGAGGAAATAAGAACCGGTGAATGAAAACGAGGCGGCCGTGAATGGGAAGCAACAAGCTCGTTCCCTCCCCCAGCGCTGGAAATTGCGCCGAGCGTTCGCCGAGCGAATCTACACGGCGTTAATAGACCCGTAACAAACCCGCCTTGTCCGCAACTCCGTACCCGAACGTATACTTTGGCACGGTCCCTCGAGCTTTTCTTGTGTCACGGTTTTCGAAGGCGGCGATTCGACGCGCCGGATTTTCGACGGCAATTGTACGTAGACCGAATCGGGCGCCAGGAAATCCCTCGTAGGAACGTACGTTGATAATTTCCTCTCGGATTGCTGTTCGCGAGAAGATGTTCTTTACGCAGCTTTGGAAATTCTGTCGCGATACACTCGCGCGCGGCAGACTTCATTAAGATTCACAGGCTACGACGGGTTAACCATTCGCGCCGAGCGCCGCATACAGGGCGTCCCGAAAATGTCTCGCAATTCGGAAATGGGAAGTTCCTGAGGTCATTTGAAGCAACTTTTTCCTTTGCGAAAATGTTCTCCGAGGCTTCGTTTACGAGTTATTAACGAAAAATACTGACCAATAAGAGGCGAGCTCGACTGACGCGCGGCGGCCCAGCCAACGAGTGCACGGAGCCCAGTTCCGCTCATTGGCTCGGCCCTCTTGCGCCAAATGATCTCGCCTCTGATTGGTCACTGTTTTTCGTTAATAACTCGTAAACGAAGCCGCGGATCGCATTTTCGCTAAGGAAAAAGTTGCTTCAAATCACCTCAGGAATCCCCTACTTTCGGATTGCGAGACATTTTTGGGACACCCTGTATATGCGGCATCGAAATGAAGTGTATACAGAAGACGGAGACGTGTAATTCGTAGCAAAAATGATGAAAGAACGGATTCGCGGTACGAGTGCAAAGATTGCGATGTTGGCCTTCGTATAGATCCTTGCTTCCAAATATATCACACAGAATTATATTATTAATTTTTACATATTATTATATTTTAATAATTTTCGTCTCGTTATTAATCATATCAAACATTTAATCGTTAGCCTTAGTAATTATATAAATACCTATGTTGCCTATATATGTTGCCGTAAATACACTTGTCACATTAGAGCAACGATTGTTTTATTCGGCACAGTTATTATTTAAGACTTGGAACAACATATATACAGAAACTACGCGCACTGTGCATATTTCCGGAGCGAGTTTCCGTTCGGTGACGGTACTTCGGCGGATGGAGCTGCCGTAGCGAAAGGGTTAAAAAGTAGTAATCGTCGCGATCGATGATCGATCTCCGACGTGTCGGTTCCGCTCGTTGAATCGCGTCGATCTCTCTCGGTGCATAATTTACTCGACTCGTTCGCATAATTTACTTATTTATTCGTTTATTTACACGCGCGCGGGTAAACAGCGATTTTTACAAGGACGTAAACAGAAAGCCTTGCTTGAAATCTGGTAACACTGGTTACCGTTCGTGAACGCATATGTCCCGTGAAACGGGTCGATCGAACCGAATCAGGTTCTCCGAGAACAAGCGACGCAGTAAACGGCTACGATTGTTAGCCGTGCCGCGCGCACAACTTTGCGCATAAAACACAGATCCGCGATGATTCTCCCGGACACGAGAGAACTTTATATATCCATTGTGAGCATCGATGGACCATAGTCGTGGTCCGATTGACCCACGAAGACGATTGACCCACTTTAAAGTAGCTTATCGTCGGTCGACGAGTGCCCTGAATTTCGTGAGTGCCTTTTTCGAGCTATCCGAAAAGCATATCGGAACGCAATGCGCCTCGAGCATCGTCCCTGCGACATCGGCGAAGGCGCGGTGTCCTCGTAACACTTATTGTCTATACATAGGAGCACATGGGCCGTAGCCAGCTCTGACCGGGCGAAGCTGATCTAGCTTATGCCGATCGATGGAAAATCAGCGGTGAACAGCTGCGAGGGGACCGGGACGTGGATCCACCGTGCTTCCACTGTTAATTCATTAGGCCGGGTACGGAAGACCCGGTCTTGACTCCGTGTCGGCTGCAAGGAGTTTTGTGTTTATTTTAACCTTTTAGGTACGGCTGAGAATTCTGCGCGAGGCTATTTCTCTGGACGGCAGAGTCTGATATGTACTGTACAGAGTGTCTGTATATTCTGTCTGTATATTGTTTAGATACAGTTATATTGTTAAGATAAGTCTGTATATTGTAAATCGATGTGAAGACAAAAGAAGTGTGAAACAATGCATATGAAGACGATTATTTCATTCGAACGATGACCGAGTGAGCTACTAGAGTAAGCCGCTATAGCGGCGCGTCGTTCAGAGAGATGACATCCGCGAAAGCCACTATAGTGGCGTTTCGTTCTAAAAGATGACATCCGCGGAAGCCACTATAGTGGCGCGTCGTGCCTAAAAGGTTAGATTGGGTAGGCCGTGTTTCCTACTTCAACTATATTGGTGTCCTCGTAACAGCGATTATCCCAACTAATTACCGACAATCCGCGTGAAACGGGGCCGTCGAGCCGGCTGTCGAGGACGGACGGCTTCCCGATTAGCGCCGTCTATAGTTAAGGATAATGAGCAGAGGCCGGTCGATTGGATCGATCGATCCTCGATCGGCCGTGCAGAGATCGATTGCGCGGGCCCCGTCGCCGAGGCGCGAGATCTCCTAGCCGTTCGATCCCCTGAATCCCGTTCGCGCAGCGTTTTACGATCGCGCTGCTCCGAGCACGGAGTTCGGCTTCGGATCGCTCTGGAAAGTTCGTGCTCCTTACCCGGGCACGGAAAGCAAGCTTTCGAGCGTAACCAGTTCCTGCAGGGACGGGAGACGGTTTATAGGGTCTCTTGGTCGCAAAGATACGGCGAGCCGCGCGGCGCGGCGCGGTGCGACGCGTTGCGGCGCGGCGGCGGTCGGGCTCGTAAAATTGACGCGTGCCTGCGAAAGTGGCCCGTAAATATCCGGGCAATTCCGACGAGCGATGCGCGCCGGCGACGCTGTCGAACCGGAGGCCTTCGCCAGGCGCTCGGCCTCTATTAATTTCCATGCGATGGCTATCGACTGGTTTTAACGCGCGGGGAACCTCCACGGATAACGAGCACCGGGCGATCGGACGTTCGCGAACGCGATCGACGTCGCCTCCGCCGTTCCGATGCACGGAATTCCTGCGCGGCGAAAGATATCGCCGATGCGCCGCGCCGCGCCGCGCCGCGTTTCGTTGCATATATGTACGTTCTGCAGCACGACTATCGGCGCTCCAAATCTGTCCGAACGGTGCCGGATACCATTAACGGGTTAAGTGCCGAATATCAACTCGGAAAATTCATATATATCGAAGCCGTTTAACCCCTTGTACTACCATTTTCCTCGCAGTTACAGTAATGTCTACCTAACTGACGCTCGGATTGCGCACAAAAATGGACAATTTTGGAAGAGGAGACACTTTGCGGTACATTTTTATAGTTACGAATTGTTAACCACTATAAAGAACGATCTACAATCGTATCTCCTTTTCCCAAATCGACCATTTTTGTGCGCAATCTGAGCGTCAATTAGAGAGACATTACTGTACTGCGATTAGAAATTTTTCGAATGCAATAATTTCATAGAAGGGAAAGAATATCGATGCTTGTTGCGAGCCTTTTACTCGAATTGCTTGAATATCGACGATTATACTCGATCAGTAATTACTAGAAATTTTCACGACGAGTCGGACTCGTCGAAGTACGGCAAGGAGATAATTAATGAAACCGAATCTGGAAAGCGAACATTTTCCATAGGAAATATTAGTTAAATTATTTTGTATTCTACAAATCCTCGTAACATTCAATTTGTTCAACATATTACAAGAAAAATGAACGTGAAAAACCTAGTTAAAAATCAGTGTCGCCTATGCGTGACTCGCGCCGCATTGAACGTATTAAACATTTTTACGCTTTATTGGAACACGATCGTGCGGGTGTTCTTTCATGATTGCAACCGATAGCTTTCGGCGTGCCAAATATGTTCGGACACGAACCGACGATGATAGATGTCTTCGAACACTCCCAGTCTCTTCGTTGCAGCATCGTCGAACAATTTTATATGGGATTTCTTCGACGACTGCGAGTAATAGTTTGAACTTGCGGCGTGCCAAATCTGCTCGGACACTATCCGACGGTGATAGATAATCTTCGAGCACTCCCACCCTTTTCACTGGAGCATCGTCAATCAGTTTTATATGGGATTTCTTCGACGACTGCGAGTAATAGTTTGAACTCGCGGCGTGCCAAATCTGTACGAACGCGGTCCAACGGATTCAAGGACTCCTACATTTCGTTGGAACGTGGTCAAATGATCTATTAAGATCGGTATTCATGGATATTAAAAAGCACTCGTTCTTCGTACGCCTTCTTAATCGACTCGGATGCTTCTGCACTTCATTTTGTGCATGATGAAACCGTCTCAAATTGAAATTCTTCAACAAGTACAATCCACTGTTAGGATACGCTTGGATCGATGTCCGCGTGCGTTCTCCTGTCGAGAATCACGTAAAAACATTATTATTCGCATTATTATTTGAATAATTTTACAATCTCTGTTCGAATTATTTACTCGAATAAAGAGTTACTCGAGCAAATAGATAGAATAATTTATGACGGATAATGCATAATCGTTATTCGGATAAAATATTCGACTAAAAGGCATCCATTAAGATAACTTCGATGTTTAGACAGAACTATAATACAGAGTGTCCCATAATTATATTAACTCCCTGAAAGGGGTGATTCCTGAGGTCATTTGAAGTAACTTTTTCCTTAGCGAAAATGTTCTACGAAGCTTCGTTTACGAGTTATCAACGAAAAACACTGACCAATGAGAGATCGCGCACGGCTGGCGGTAAGCGGCCGAGCCAATGAGCGGAACCGGGCTTCGAACTAGGCTCCGCCTCGCGCCCGGCGAGCTCGCCGCTCATTGGTCACTGTTTTTCGTTGATAACTCGCAAACGAAGCCGCGGATTGCATTTTCGCTAAGGAAAAAGTTACTTCAAATGACCTCAGGAATCGCTCTTTTCCGATTGTCAACATAATTATGGAACATAATGTATTTTACACATTATCGACAAAAGGCAATCAGGCTTTTGGTAATGGAAAGATCACAGACGCGTTCAAACACGGTTACCCACCGCGTGTCTCGCAGCTAGACGGTGTTCTCTTACTGGAACCAAGTGAACGAACCCGATTTTTCGAGGTTCGCGGCGATCGTAATCGGCTCGAACGACGCGGTCCGACTCGGCTAGCGAGCACTTCCGCGATTATCGACGGAACGAACGACTCCGAGAGCGATCCGGAACCTCCTCGACGTCGGCACGACCTTTCGGCTAGGCCGTTACGGTAAATTCCGGCGCGACGAAAGAGCAGCGAAGAGCATCGCGCGCGAAGGGGACGAGAAATGGGCAGCGGAACGCGAAACTCCGGAGACACGGCTGATAATGCCGGCCCATAATGGCACCCTCCCTCGGCGTCTTCCTACTTAGATAAGCGCCTAAGTGACCGCGGGCCAGCACGACTTATCGTAAATTTATCGTGCGCGCCCCGACCTAATCGTATTTTTGCTCCCAGCAGTATGCGCGTCGAATCCGGCTATTTTTTATCGAGGCGCCCGGCTCTTTTGCGTCGATCACGATCGTATTTAGCAGCCGTCGCAGCCTCTCCGAGAGAAGAGAGTAGCCGGGGCAAAGGAGCCAATTACTGTGCCCTGTTGGCGGGCTTCAGGAGTTGAGAAGCAACTACAGCAATCTAATCGACGTTTCTTGAGAACGCCAAGGTCAATTTTAATGTTACTTTTAACGATATAAATTTCTCCGTGAGACCAATATCGAATCTTCTTCGAATATTAGGAGAAAGAGAGAAGAAAGTTCTAGAGCACAATTATTGTATACCTATAAAAATTTAATTTTAAGTTAAATTCAAATTTCATATTTAATACACTTGAATCAATTTTATTTTCCACAAAAAGAAATGTAATATAATAAGTCGTAAGGTTCATATTGGCGAGGATTGCTTCAATAAAAAATTTCGCGTTTGCGTTTCTTCTCTTTAAAAGAGAAGTTGTAATTAACATCGTGGTATATTTTACCGAGCATTGACCATCGTTCGTTCCGTATTTTCTCAGACTTTTCAACAAGCTTCGCAGAAAACTTCGCGAATTCGGCGTCGAAAAATCGAAACAATTTTTGTGGTGTTTTACGTATCGCATGTTCGACTTTAACGAACATATACACAATTTGATTTAAATCTAAACGATCGAATCACATCCTATTCGACAAATATACAGTTCGTTGTGCTTGAAAATCAAGTCATGATGATCATCAACTGGCCCACGATAACTGGCCCAGCAACCCCGATCGTCGCCCGCGCGCGACTCTCCGTCGACAAGTGCTTTAATCGCGGTCGATTAATGCTTTCTGGAGCTCGACCATGCTCGACTGCTCGACGTTGGCACTCCATCAGGCGAGTCGATGCATTCGCGGCTCCTGGAGCTGCATCGATCCGAAGTCCGCGCCGCGCGACTTCGTCTCTTCGTGAGCGCGTGGAAAACGAATTTCGGCGGTCGCCGCGGCACATTTTCGAGGCGCGTTTGCGGCGCGCCGCGATCGCAATCACGATTCGGAGAAAACAACGGGGTTTTTCTGCGCTCCCATGGAGCCCGGTGCATTATGCGAGGCAGCATGGTGCACGGCAATCGTCTCGCCTCGATTCGGCTCGCAGCCATTCTCGCGCGCGAACGACCGGCAGAATCGCGTGCGTTTCGATCCCCCCGCGAGCCTCGTTCGCCCAGGGGTGCAGCAGGGCCAACCGTAATTTTCTCCTCGACGGTCCCGACCTGATACGGATTCGTTCCCGCGCGAGCCGATCGATGCCGGCCCGGCACCCCTGCACCCCGATTTTCGAGATTATCGGCCCGCGTACGCCCTAATGACCGCGAATTTACGTTTTGTTCCGCACCGAGAAACGCGGCGTGACCTCTTTCCGGAGAAGCCGAGGTTGAACGGCTTTTCGAATCGGGTCGGGAAGAGGAAGTCGTACAGGCAAACGACGCGAGGGCCGCGTTCGCCGCGAGCAAGATGGATTTCGCGCGTCCGAACACCGTCGGGGCAGAGTTTGCTTGAAAAATACAGCGGGTAATTAGTGGACAGCATGGCGCGAACGGCGAAACACGTTTAACCCTTTGCACTCGAAGCTATTTTAACTGTAAATATATATATTTCTATAATATGTATATATTATTATATTATATTATATTATATTATATTATATTATATTATATTATATTATATTATATTATATTATATTATATTATATTATATTATATTATATTATATTATATTATATTATATTATATTATATTATATATATATATATATATATATATATATATATATATATATTTAACTTATAGTATTTCTATTATACGTGACAAATTATGCACTTTATGTGCATGAAAGTGACTCTTGGGACTCGCGCAATAATTGCACTCTTAGCAATCTTTTAAATCTAAATTTTGTTGATATAAAAATTATCTGGAAACACGATATAATAAATTTTAGTGGTGCCTCAGAGTCACCACTCGAGCGCAAAGGGTTAATTGTAATGCACGATCGACGAGATCTGCGACGGAAGCAGAATACGACAACAGAATAAATCGACGCTCTCTTTAACAATTAGTAACAACTAACGGTCGCATTTATGACGAACAATTTTGAACAATTTGAACAAATGACGAACGCTTTCAAATTTATCGTAATCTTTCATTCGCAACACATAAATTATAATGTATTTCGTTACAATACATAGTAAATTATCTCCAATTTAAATTGTAACGTGTTCCGTTACACAATATACAGTAAATTATTCTTAATTTAAATTATAACGCATTCCGTGTTACAATATACAGTAAATCATCCCCAATTTTCCTTCGCGTGCGAAAGGAAACCAAATGAAGAATTTGGGAAAAGAAGGTACGATTATTCGAGCTTCGCGGCTCATTTTTATAGTTGCCGACTGTCAGCAATTATAAAAACGAGATTATTATAGAACGACTCGAATAATCGCGTCTCCTCTTCGCAAATTTCCGTCTGACTGAAATAATAAAATAAAACTGAAGGAAAATTAGGGAGAATTTACTGTAATCTCTGAACATCTTTATACTATTTTCGTGAAGAGGTTACATTCAGTTTCTTTTATAAATTTACGTTTCAGAGAACGTTTTTCGTTCGACGATCGTTCGTGAAAAATGACGACGAAGCGCTTAACGAACAAACAAAGAAAAGTCGTCGTTAAAACTGAAAGAAGAGAGATGACAAATTTTTCTTTTAGAGATCAGTCACAGCGCTTTTTAAAACTGTTTTTTGTTTAGTAGGATAAATTGTATCTTATGCACCGAAATCAGAAAGGCCTAAAGCGACGGACAACCGAATCGATCGAAGAATCGTAAATATATCGTGTTGGCCGATCCAATTCGAGTAGCTTGAACATTCGCGGACAATGCTAGCGATGAAGTGGTGCTCGCGCAGGCAAGACTATAGCCAAGGTGGGGCTTCCAGAGTTGGTCCTATTAGCGTAACCTTTAATACCAATTTGAGCAGATTTGGAAATTCGCGAATAACTCTTCCAATGAAGCCGGGCTTTCGAAGGCTAGATCTTAACTAAGACAAAGCTTCCAGAATGGGACTTACTGGAATGGAATATATGTGCTTCGAACGCTAACAGCTTGAACATTCGCAGGCAATGCATCTAATGAAGCGGTGCTTTCGCATGCGAGAATACAAACTGAGGCTTTCGGAGTGAATTCCCACGATCGCGTCGTTTAATCCCGCCTTCTGCAGAATGGAAATTCACAGATATTCGCGCCGACGATCTAGACAGGACCGTATAACCGAGCCAGGGATTCCGGAATCGGTTCGAGCGAACTTTAATTCCGATTTGAACGGAGCCAGAAAATCTCGGCCGGATCCAGCGGAAACAATTCTCGCTCGCGTCGCGGACGAGCGGAGCAGGCGGGGAGGATGGCGTTTCGCAAAGGCGCGACCAGGGCCTCGCCTCGTTCCAAGTATCATTTCCCGGCCGACAACGAGCTCACGCAAGCGAACGCGTGTAAGGATCGCCGAGGAACAAGCCTCGACGCTTTAGCCTAGCGCAGATTTACCGCCCTCGCACTCGCATTAAATCCATGTCCGACGCGTTCCCGCGTTTTTCCGCCACCCTCCCACTCGCCCTTTTACTCGGCGCGCCGCGACGTGTACCCTCGCGAGTAGGTGTATCGCTCTCGGGACCCTTTCCACACGAACAGAAAGACAGGAGAGCACGAGCGTAGCTGTTCGACGAGATAGATAGAAAGGGAAGTCATGGCTGCGTTACGACGACGGCGACATCGACGACGACGACGACGACTCGCGGACCGCTTTATCGTTTTCCCTATGGCGACGTTCCTTCCTTTATCCGTCGTCGACGGTGGACGAGTCCTTTCAGAGGAAATATCGGTGAACCGTCCTTTGTGCCGGAAAGTTCCTGCTTTGCGGGGAGACTCCCCCTTTGCCGCGAGTGTGACGCTCCGCGTTCGAGATCCGACCGAGAACGTCTCTCGACAATGGCCCGACCGCTGTGACCAACGAGAATCGATAGGAAGCATACAAGCAGCCCCGTCCTGTTCTTTTTCTTCGGTTTGCCGGGAAACGACGAGCCCGAAGCACGGCGAACTTGAAGAATAACGTACAGGTGCACGTTATGTCTGCGTTAAGTCGCTGTTCGTTGTTCCGCGTCGCTCTGGAAATTCTTCGGAAATTGTAAGCGCGATCCCTGGTTTTTGTCTACTCGGTTAGGATCACTTCGAGATCACGAGTGATATTAATTCGACGATTTCCTGAATCGGTGAACGATTTGTTCTTGGATAGAGGATTTTTGTGCTGGATCTAAATTGTCTTTAAAATCAACATTGTTCTTTATCGATTTCAAGGGGTTGGATATAACGCAACAGTATTTTCAAATTCTTTAACCAGTTAGCTGTGGCGCCTACTTGCGACGACGAGTATACTCGTCAAATATAGAATAAATCTTGCTGCTAAAATATTGGATGAGAAAGGCGGTTTTATTTTATAAAATGATCAGTTTTAAACGCAGGAAAAATCAAATACTTGTGAAAGTTAAAAATTCAAATTGCTGCTGTAGAGTGCTATTCATTTGTATAACAATGTGAGCACCTTCGCGTTGCATTGATTTATTCTCAAAATAGCCTAAGTTCTTGAAATTTGAGAATATATTTTTGTTTTCACTAAAATCGCAATTTAAATAGCCAATGATCACTGCTTTTCACGCGCGACATATGAACGCAAAATACTGCCACTTCTCCATGACGAGTATACTCGTCATGACACAAAATACTGCCACTTCTCCTCGACGATTATACTCGTCGAACACAGAGAAAATGTCGCTGTTAAAATATTGGATCAGAAAGACGGTTTTATTTTATAAAATAAACAGTTTTAAACGCAGGAAAAATACTTGTGAAAGTTAAAAATTCAAATTGCTGCTGTAGAGTGCTATTCATTTTTATAACAATGTGAACACCTTCGTGTTGCATTGATTTATTCCCAAAATAACCTAAACATCTTGAAATTTGAGAATACGTTTTTGTTTTTACTAAAATCGCAATTTAAATAGTCAATGATCACTGCCTTTTACGCGCGACATATAAACGCAAAATACTGCCACTTCTCCATGACGAGTGTACTCGTCACGACCCAAAATACTGCCACTTCTCCTCGACGATTATACTCGTCGAACACAGAGCAAATGTCGCTGTTAAAATATTGGATCAGAAAGACGGTTTTATTTTATAAAATAAACAGTTTTAAACGCAGGAAAAATACTTGTGAAAGTTAAAAATTCAAATTGCTGCTGTAGAATGCTATTCATTTTTATAACAATGTGAACACTTTCGTGTTGCATTGATTTATTCCCAAAATAACCTAAACATCTTAAAATTCGAGAATACGTTTTTGTTTTTACTAAAATCATAATTTAAATAGCCAATGATCACTGCCTTTTACACACGACATATAAACGCAAAATACTGCCACTTCTCCATGACGAGTGTACTCGTCACGACCCAAAATACTGCCACTTCTCCGCGACGATTATACTCGTCGAACACAGCTAACTCTTCAAACGTTTTCACTCTTTCGACCCATTCATTTTTCTCGCGGGCGCATAAAACGCGCCGTCCAATCGTCGCAAATTACACGATCCTACGCAGTACAGGCATTTGTCCTTGGAAACGTTTAATTGAAATTAATCGAAAGGAACTTCGGACGCGAAGAGGATGAAGTATGCGGGCAAACATGTCGAGAGCATGCTGAAACACGAAGCACGCGAAGCACGTGATGGAAATGAAAAACGCGAAGTACAACGAGGAGGAACACGAACAACATAAAGATCCTGAAGAAACATGAAGAACGACGTATATATACGCGTTGGTCACAGTATGCACGCATATATATCACTCGGTGAATTCATACTGGCAGCGCGTTCTAGACTTGGTAAAGTGTTGGTAAATGGAGCGAGAGACGGGAACAGTCGGCGGATCGGGGCACGGGGGGTACGCCCGGACGGTTCATAATTCGACTCGATGGAATTTCGCCGGTCGATTAACGCGGATCCCACCCCCGTTCGGCGTGCCGGGGCTGCGAGAACGATAGGAATTCGGACTATCGAGTCGTAACGTAGGAAACTTCGCCGAGAAGTTGGTCCGCGCGGCGGGTTCCCGGGGACAAACAGTTTCCCCACGTACGACCGCCCAGGCAAACCCGCGAAACTTGCCGAAAGTCCACGAAGACGGCGGTTCCGAAGCATTTTAAGGAGTTCGCCCAGTCGAGGTTCGCGGTCCATGGAACTTCTCCTCGATCAGCGCCCCGGCCCCGGCACCCTTTTTATCGTCCTCCTCCTCGACGCGAGCGCGACTTCATCTTTCTCCACCGCGATTCCGGGGAAACATTCTTCGACACGGCTCGAAAGCGCGCACTCGATCTTCCCGATTTATAGCGGAGTCGGACCAAGCTGAAATGTAGATTGCCGGGGAAAGTGCTACCGGCGTCTTCGTTTTGTTCTGTGCTTCGCGAACACGCTGTCGATTGTAGGTCGCGAGAGATACGATGGCACCGAAAAGTATTCGAACGCTTTTAAAGCGGCGCGGACTTCTTTACGAGCGGGGACTGTGTGACTCGAGTTTTCTTTAGATTATGGGCGGGATAGTTTGCTAGATAGAATCACTGAAATACTGATATTTGTAATAAAAAGAAATACTGAAAATTTGCTATTACGTTTGCTGTTGCATTTTGCTGTTGCAGTAAGTTCTGCCGAATTTTCTCGTTCAGCTTGTAAACAGAAATGGACAATTTTGGGAAGAGGAGATTATCCGATTATCCGAGCCCTGCACCTCGTTTTTATAACTGTTGATAATCGTAAAGATGAGCCGCGGGGCTCGAATGATCGCATTTGCTCTTCGCAAATTCTCCATTTTTGCTTACAAGCTGGAGAAAAATTCGGGAGGATTTACTGTAAAAATCGTGTCGGACAGTGTAATACAGAACCTCGATCTAACGGGACTCCGGTAATCGAGACTCTACCGTAATTTCTATTAATATACGCCACTTTCTGTTTTGATCGCGCAAAATGTATTTCGCGTACACTGACATGCGACGTGTCTGTGTACGAAGTAGTACACGGATCAAAAAACCGGTATCTATTGCAACATAATGCACGTTCGAAATTGCTATGGCTGGAATTTAGTGTCACAAGTAGACTGCGCTTCGTCGATAGCAACGAACGCGAGTCAAACAAACTCAAAATTTAAATTAAAACTTGAATCTTTCTTTAATCTTCTTAAACTTAAAATTTAAATCAAACCTTAAATTTCCTCCTTAAACATTTTCCCTGAATTTTCAAGAATAGCAGCGCATTTCGACGGTGGGAATATTTGAGCCTGCTGCCCATGTGTGCACTAAAATAAAAAAATCGGATCAAAAAACCGGTATCTATTGCAACATAATGCACGTTCGAAATTGCTATGGCTGGAATTTAGTGTCACAAGTAGACTGCGCTTCGTCGATAGCAACGAACGCGAGTCAAACAAACTCAAAATTTAAATTAAAACTTGAATCTTTCTTTAATCTTCTTAAACTTAAAATCTAAATCAAATCTTAGCCCTTTTAGTGCCGGAGGCCGGTATATCGGCCCTCGCTGCACTGGCGAAAAGTGCCAGAGCCGGTATATCGGCCCTCGCGCCTTGTAGCGTTATAAATAAATAAATACGTTACAAATAATCTAATTTCATAACGAGAGAAAAATTAGCGTCACTGTTTTATTCTCTATTTTGTCCTTGATACACTGCTTTTTGAATTATGTAAATATTGCTTTTCGTTTGGTTTTTATGAGCCTTTTTCCAAATCCTAGTAAAATCGTAAAATTCGGCCGGTTATCTTCGCGTAAGCGCCTCTTTTTCGCCCGGCACTAAAAGGGTTAAATTTCCTCCTTAAATATTCTCCCCGAATTTTCAAGAATAGCAACGCATTTCGACGGTGGGAATATTTGAGCCTGCTGCCCATACGTGCACTATAAAAGTGAGCGGCAAGCTCAGTTCCCAGTGCCTATGAAAGGGTTAAACGGTTTCAGTGACCAGAAAATAACGCAGAGATGCCCTCAATACGTTCTCGTTGTTTGAAATTCCGCCGAATCATTTTCATGTTAGAAGCGCATCAAATTCGCATTCCAGTCACGCGATAGAGAACTCGCGAGATTCGTCTAGCTCAGAGCTGTCAAACTCGCGGCCCGAGATGAACATTTTTGATGTCAAGTATCAGGACGTAAACAATAATTTAACTTTATATATGTTTATTACAATGTACTAGTCAAAATAAAAATATTTGTTTCTATGAACATTGATTTCCTTTTTCTTGCCGCCCACCTAAAGTTAAGCATTGTTTACTTGACCCAAGTTAGCTTTTTGGTTTGACACCCCTGGCCCAGCTGTTCGCCGTTGGAGCACCTTTCGATCCGATTGAAATTCGGCGGAGGACCACCTCTCGATGATCGCGCGGTCCGGTAAATGGCCTAACGCGCTCACGCGTGCCCCACCGCGCCGTGTAGGAGTAGAAAGTTGCTATTGTGCCGAGATCTGGTTTTATATAAATAGCTGCGCTCGCGGGCCCGCCCCGTCGCTTGAATTTCCGTCGAATAATGGAATCACGCGGCTCGTTTCGGTCGTGTTCCAGCTTTTCCGGCGGGCGATCATCCATCACCATGATCGCGGCGCGCATCCGATACCATGGCTGGCGCAAAAGTGCTGGCAGGGTTAAACTGCGGGAATTTATAGTCTGTTGATTCGCCCATTCCTCTGCCCGCAGTCGATTTTTCGGCTCCGCTCTTGGTAATGGTTTCGGAGAAGTTTCACTTTTCGATCGCGTGCACCGCGAACCGTATCGTGTTCCAGCGATCTTCGCGCGGAATCAAATCTGCCGGTTCGTCTGCGGGAAACGGGAGACGCGTGAAAAGATACGGAGAAAATTCCGTAAGTGCTAATTAACCCTTAGCGCTCCACGCGTTTCTCGAGTACTACCTACAAACAACTCTGGCACATTTTTGGAGCAAAGCGCCCGAGATAAAGGAAGTCTTATTTCGGAAAAGATTACGCGTCCTTGCGAAAGCGTTCGATTTTATTCATTTTACGTTGCTAAGTATAAAAATGGGCAAAAATAGCTTCGAGTGCAAAGGGTTAACATAAAAAAGAAGAAACATAATAAATTCGAGAAACAAAATAAATTCGGACATCGAACATTCGCATTGAAAGAAGAATCGTTTCTGTAAAAGAAACTTTTTCGAATTTCCTCCGCAGCCTGCATTGCAATTCTTGGTCCGATCATTCTTGCCATAAACGCGTAAAGTCTACGGTCCGCCAATGTACGATCCATCCCGGCTTTACGCGCGCGCGTTTACTTCGGCGTACTTTCAAATCTAGAATCTGGAATCCGCTGCGAGTGAAGTGCGCGGCCACGCTGAAGCGGCCTCGTATCTCGATTGATCGCAAAAGCGCGAGCCCGAAAGAGGAAAAATGAGATTGATCGGGGCCAGCGGCGTAATTGCCGAGGCCCCGCGAAGCTTGCTCGGCCATGTCACCCTCGATTCCACTTCTGGGTGCCACGCGGTGGACATCGAGCGACGTCCGGAAGTTTCTCGTTGGCTCTCTTCAGCTTTTCTGTCCGCGCGCGCAGAACTAACGGCTTGTCAACCGGTGACCCGTGGCACGCTCGCGAAGAGTCCTCGAAACGTGCGAGGCATTTCCGTGGAACGGGATACGTGTAGACACTGTATGCAGCTCTGGCCGAGCAATATCGGCGAGTCGAGTGTTTTTTAAACAAGAGCGCCGCCAGAAATGGAGGCCACGCGTTCCAGAAGCAGGAGCTCGGCGACTTTCGGGGAATAAGCCGCGTTTTCGAGGACCCCTAACCGCTAAAATGGATTTTGGACCGTAAATGCTCTGCACCCTAATCGCTCCTGGAATCGCCATGTTTCTTGCCGAGGACCTATACTCTTTCATCATATGCAGGGTATCCCAAAATTATGGTACTTCTCTGGATTTCTGGATCCCTGAGATCATTTGAAGTAACTTTTTCCTTAGCGAAAATGCAATCCAGGGCTTCGTTTGCGAGTTATTAACGAAAAACACTGGCCAATGGAAGACGAGCTCGTCTAGCGCTAGGCGGCCGAGCCAATCAACGGAACTGGGCTTCGAACTGGGCTCCGCCTCGCGCCAGCCGAGCGCGCCTCTCATCGGTCGCTGCTTTTTCGTTAATATCTCATAAACGGAGCCGCGGATTGCATTTTCGCTAAGGAAAAAGTTACTTCAAATGATCTCAGGAATCTCTCATTTCCCGGAAGCACCATAATTTTGACCTGGAAGCACCGTCATTTCCCTGAAACGAATATGAAATCGTTTACGTGACGTCAGACTGAACAAGATGTAATAAGCTATGCTAGCATGATTTACAACCTGCAATTTCGAAATAGTAACACACCGATGCTCCAAACGTGTTAAACTGTTTCAATATTCGATATTAATTTAATCGATTAAATATGAAATATGAATATTTGTGGAATTATAATTTCGCAGAAGGCGTGTTGTAAATTTTGAAACGTTGACATCGATTATTTTAATTAATCGAATAATATTATTCGATTGTGCATCATCATCGATTACATAATGCTCAACGTTTCGTTCGAAGGTTCGACAGTAAATATTAAGAAAATAATTAGCCAAATACTTTCTGCAGAATATTACCAATATCTCGACATCGAATTCGAATAAATTCTACAATATTATATTATACTATACGAATATATTGCAATCAGCGCTATTACACATTGTAAAAGCTGAAGCTTGCATAACCAACACGTAAAGTTACTCTCTGTCTCGAAAGATTATAAAATAGATCTGACCCAGACTCGCTGTTGTCGACGGAATCGTCGTCACCGGTGAAAAGTGTTGCCAGCGAAGTTCGTTTCAGCGAAACCTGCGTACAATACGGTAAAACTCCGTTTACGTGAACTCGTTGGGAGACGCTTTGGGAAGCGGGTCATACGGCCAGGTGCTTCGTACAAAAGGAGCCGGCCGACCGACCGGCCGTCCGAAACTACTCGCAACTTTGCGTTCAATTAACCAGAGTTCGCGTTCGGATAAACGGATTCCCGGGGGAAAGTCGAGTTTCGCAAAACCGGGCCACCAACGAAAATTCCGTTCGCGCGAACGGAGCTCGGATAAACGGGGTAATGTGTCCCTAACCGACGCTCAGATTAATGCAGAAAAATGGACAATTTGGGAAGAGGAGATACGATTGTTCGAGCCTTGCGGCTCGTTTTTATAATCGTTGAAAATCGGTAACTATTGGGTTGGCAACTAAGTAATTGCCGATTTGTTCAATGAAATAAAAATTTTCTTTTACTTGGAATGAAGTTTAATCTGTAATGTATTTTCCATTTTGTTCGATGACCTTTTGCCATCTCTCTGACACCTTGAAAATTCCACGCTCGTAGAAAGTCTGATCCTTTTCGGCCAAAAACTGAGTTAAGTGAGATTTTACAGCATCATCGTCGTTAAAAGTTTTACCACGAAGGGAGTTGTCCAGGGATCGAAATAAGTGGTAATCCGATGGCGCGAGATCAGGACTATGTGGCGGGTGTAACATCAATTCCCAACCAATATCCATCAATTTTTGCCGAGTGGACAAAGACGTGTGCGGCCTAGCATTGTCCTGCTGGAAAATGACACCTTTACGATCGACCAATTCTGGTCGCTTTTCTTTGACCGCTGCATTCAATTTGTCCAGTTGCTAACATTCACAGATAATAAAAAATAACATAATAATAATAATAATTTTATAATATAACATTTACGGATATCATAAAAATGGGAATGAGAGACATCAATAACTGAAATCGGCAATTACTTAGTTGCCAACCCAATATTTCAGCTTGAAAACGTCCTGAGTTGCCGCGTCAGACTTTATTATTTGTTCACACAAGAGTTCCATGAAACTGTGGTGAATTCAATTGTTCGAATAGAAATTTAATTACTGAAAATTGCGCGGGTCACTGAACTCTTTTGTACACTTTCAGAATTTAAATGTAAGCACTTTGCAGCTGTTGCCCATGATGGTTCTACATTCTGAACTATTGATCCTATCATGGTTCTGCATATGCTTTGTATAATTTTTGTAGAAAGTACAATTCTTGTGTAATTTTTAATATTTTTATTAGACCTGTTAGTATTGACCAATTGCGTGCGGCCTAGCATTGTCCTGCTGGAAAATGATACCTTTACGATTGACCAATTCTGGCCGCTTTTCCTTGACCGCTGCATTCAATTTGTCCAGTTGCTAACATTCACGGATAATAAAAAATAACACATAATAATAATAATAACTTTATAATATAACATTTACGGATATCATAAAAATGGGAATGAGAGACATCTATAACTGAAATCGGCACTTACTTAGTTGCCAACCCAATACAACCGAAATTCACGGATCCACGATGCTGCGAAGAAACCCTCGAAAACCTACGCTTTTAGCGTTGATCGCAGCAGCAGCGAAAACGGAACTGGGACTGCTGCCACGACGTCCGTCGTGCCCGTCGACGATTCGAGACGATGTTTCGAAGTTGAAGACGGCATTAAACACAGCGGCTCGTTTCTCCACCGCCTCGGATCTCGAAACCCTCCGGGCGACCCTGTTAATCTTCTTTCATAGCGGATTCAATGTTTCCCGGTTTGCACTGGTTGTTCCAATTTACTTTGGAATTACTCGAACGATTCATTTCTTCGGAACGAAGTTTCTCCGATCCGAGAGACCCGCCGCGTAGCTCCGGGGGTTAAACGGCCCGCCCCAATTAGCTCCGGTGGTATACGACGGTTCTCGGAAACACAATCTTCCGGAAGATCGACCGTTCCGCGGAACACCGCGGATTAGACGCCAACGATCTCTCGTATCGGGTGTTCCAATCAGCTTCGCGGGCGCATCTATTTCGCGGGAACGAACGGCGCCGCGTTCGCTGCCGATTTTATGGCAATTGTTATCTCGAGGTCGACTCGAGTGGGTGGGAATCTCAACAGAGAATGCACTAATTCCCGTCTATCGTGATCGATGGAGACTGTGTTTAACACCGAATCTACCGTTTCCGTCATAATAACCGATTTCACATTTGTTTTTTTAGTTTTGAACTGTTCCAATGGATTATCAGAAATTTAACGATAATAAAAAGGAATTTAGCTTGTAAATTTTGTTCGCAATGATCACGATTATCCTAAGAATTTGATTCATTATTTCGTTGTAACTTGAAACGGATATTGCTCAATTTTGATTTATTATAAGCGATATTAAAAAGGAATTCAGTTTGTAAATTTTGTTCGCAATGATCACGATTATCCTAAGAATTAGATTGCAACAATTTCGTTGTAACTTGAAACGGGTATTACTGAATTTTTATCCGATATCTCCGTCGCTTTATTAATCCGTTTCATTACAAATAGAACAGTGTCCCTATTTATGTAAATATATTATACAAAAACAGAAATGGCGAAGCTTTTGTTGGAAACTCTAGTTACATATTAAAAGGATGAAAAGTTTGAATAGAAAACGCTGGTATAATAAAACTAAACATATTCTAACAAGTACAATAGAATAATAAAATCTGATATTGTGTGTGTCGTGAAACTCGACAATATATACGATCAAGCGATCGATGCATTACTACAAAGTTAACTTACAAAGTTGTAGCAAAAGTTTGCAAGCGCAATAGATTAGGGCGAAACTAGGCTGCAAGCGCAGAGTGCAAGCACAATTGCAAGTGCAAGTGCGATAATATGCTGCACGCGCAGAGTGCAAGCACAATTGCAAGTGCAAGTGCGATAATATGCTGCAAGCGCAGAGTGCAAACACAATTGCAAGTGCAAGTGCAAAGTCGCGAGTCCAAAGATTATTAACTAAATATGCAACAAATAGCCCGCAGTTTCTTTGAAAATAAATCGTGAAGATCGAGATGGTAATTTGCTCGAAGAGCCAATTAGAGTAGAGAAGGCACAAAACTCAAGGAAAAATGTACCTCGATATTCGCAACATAAGACTCGCGTTTCCGGTACCCGGAAAATTTTCTAAAATCCCCAAAATACATGCAAAAGGTACCGAAAGATCCCATTTATCTATGCGAATCGATGTAGCGAAGATTACGCGACCGTTGCGTCCGAATCGAATAAGAATCACCGGACCGGTCCGTTTGTCAGACTTCGAGGGCAGCAACGGCTGCCAAGAATGCTTTGCCAAACCTACGTAATTCCATCTAGACTCCCGCAGAGATATCCGTCTGGTGGGTTTTGTATGGGGCTCTCGTCAAATCAGCGTTCGAAAAGGAGAAAATGGCTCGGTTTCGGAGCGTCGTGATTGAGGTGGCGCGTACGACGGAGCGTTTCCGCGGGTATAAATTATGGGCGAGCGGGGTCCGCGAGAGGCTCCGTCGTCGTCGGCGGCGGCGGGATTGGATCGGGAGCAGCGGAAAAAGCGGGGCAAAAAGGATGGTAGAGGAGGAAACGGCCGAGAAAAATGGCCAAGTTCTTCGCGGCTAAGGAATCCCGCCCGACAAGGTCGGGAAACGGCCTAGCCGCTGGCTATGGACTGTTCCGCGCCGATCTGTGTGTGTGTTTGTGTGTGTTTGTGTGTGTCGGTGCCTCCGTTTCCGCGTGCGCGAGCGTCTTCAATCTCTGCGACGCTTCCCGATCTATTAGTCCGAGAACCGATGATCTATTTCGGAGCGTGGAATAACGGTCCGAGGATTACGGATTCTCCTCTCGAGCCGATTTTATAGTCGCGACGCTTCCGCGCGTCTCGACTTCGATCGTCAATTATTTTCTAAACAATTTCGGTTTTGTATCTTTGTTTGTAAGCTTCTTGCGGTACAACAATGGATCAGACTCGTGCAGATCTCGTGCATGATTCAATGAACGCGAAGTTCGCTGTTTTCAACGAGCATTCTTGTCGCGAAGAAAGGGCAATACGGTAATGTCTCTCTAATTGACGCTCGGATTGTCCACAAAAATGGACAATTTCGGATGAGAAGATACGATTGTTCGATCCTTGGCGGTTCATTTTCATAGTTACGAATTGTCAACGACTATAACGATCTATTTCGGAGCTGCAATGCTCCAACAATCGCATCTCCTCTTCCCAAATTGTCCATTTTAGCCTTTTAGGCACGACGCACCGCTATAGTGGCTTACTCTAGTAGCTCACTCGGTCATCGTTTGAATCAAATAATCGTCTTCATATACGTTGTTTCACACTTCTTTTGTCTTCATATCGATTTACAACAGTCTACAGGGTGTCCCAAAAATATCTCGCAATCCGGAAATGGCGGGTTCCTCGGATCACTTGAAGCAGCTTCTTCCTTTACAAAAATGTTCTCCGAGACACCGTTAACGAGTTATCAACGAAAAACAGTGACCAATAAGAATCGAGTACGGCTGACGCGAGGCGGTCCAGCCAACCAGCGCACGAAGCCCAGTTCCGCTCATTGACTCGATCGCCTCGCGCCAGCCGAGCTCGCCTCTCATTGGTCACTGTTTTTCGTTAATAACTCGTTAACGGTGCCTCGGAGAACATTTTTGTAAAGGAAAAAGTTGCTTCAAATGGCCTGAGGAACCCGCCACTTTCGGATTGCGAGACATTTTTTAGACACTCTGTACAGTACATATCAGACTCTGCCGTCCAGAGAAATAGCCTCAGCCGTACCTAAAAGGTTAGTGGACAATTTGAGCGTCAGTAAGGGAGACATTACTGTACAGCGGCTCTTCGGCAGTTCGGTTCACGGAGCAATCTAGCCACGATCTCCGGACGGCTGCGGAACTCGACGCGTCGATCTCTACCCCAGGGTCGAGAGCGTCGCAACCTCGTACCCTCGATTCGCCCCATCCCGAATTCCGGCCTTGCGAACGCCGTCGAGCTTCGCCGGGCAACTTGCCAAGACTGGCCCGCTTCGCTCGTTTCCCGAAAATTTCTGGACCCGTCCCGGCGCCATCCATCTCGTCCGCGATCTATCCGTCTTGGCTGTCGTTCCGACTCGCGCGACGATCGTAACTTCGCTGCTCGGGAAACGACGCTTTAACTCTCGCTAGAACGCTTGGCACAGTTCTCGGTGGCCGGACCCCGTTCGAACTTCGCGATGTTTTTTTCACGTGTCTCTCAGCTATCGCGGTTAAATTATCGCGAACGAAGTGAACGCCGATCAGAGAAATCTTGACGCAGGGGTTTAACCCCTTGACATACCGTCTTCTTCGCAGTTACTGTAATTAGAAATTTTTCGATTGCAATCATTTCTTAGAAGGGAAAGAAAATTGATGCTTATCGTGTGCCTAAATTTACTCGAATGCTTAAATATTGATGACAAGAGATTAGAATTTTATTCCAATTTCAAAGGACAGAATAACATCTATACTCAATTAATTATTATCAGAAATTTCCATGACGAGTCGGACTCGTCAAAATACGGCAAGGGGTTAACGCTAATGTAACAATAACAACGGTGCAATAAATAACGATAATAAGAATAATGAGCAGCAGCAACAACAGTGATGACAACAAGATTGAGAATCAAGGATGTTTTCGGGCATTATCGATGGCGGAGCGTTCGAACGAAGCGAGAAAGAATTGCCAAACACGTTGAGAAAATAGCGATAACGGTTGGCATTGATGAGCAAGCGATTCGACGCAGTTACAACGACCTCCGTCGCGAGTTTATGACACACGTGAGTTTGTAAAACGAAAGAGGTCTGTCGCGTTCGTGAAAATGTCTCCCTTCGCGTACACCGCGAACCATGGTACCGTTTTTCGAACGAAACGTAGACCCGTTTCTGTCACGGCTATCGGACCAAGATACAGTAACGTCTCCCTAACTGTCGCGTCCTATTGAATTATCCTATTATCCTAATTATCCTACTAACCCCTTAACGTGCACGCTCGAGTTAACTCGAGCGCGCTAAACTGGCCAAATTGTGCACACCCGAGATAATTCGAGCTGCGTTGTACTTTATGTTGCTATCATTTTTCACACTCGAATGCGATCGAGAATTGAAAATAACAATGCGAAAGCAAAAGAAAAACAATCGTTTTATTGATATTTATCATTTACATGGGATTGTAAGCTATAACACTTACTTATTCAAGTATAAAATATATCCTTTTTCTACTTATCACTTACGACTTATCTCTTCCTTGTGAGCCGCTTTCCGACAGCGTATTCATATTCAGATTCTGATTCGCTCATTTTTTAATATATATCTTACTAAAATATAATGTAAAATAAAATATAATAATTATAATAATAATTATAATAATAATAACAATAATAATAATAATAATAATAATAATAATAATAATTATTATTATTATTATAATAATAATAGTAATATTCTGAAAATTAGAAATCATACCAATTGTATAAATATCCATTATTTTTGTATTTTTGTAATTTTCTTGCCAAAACAACGTTCTAAATTGTGTTTTTTTACATTAAAAAGAATTGACTTCTTTTGGCCGGCCTTTTTCAAAAAAAACTGTGTGCATTAAGGGGTTAAATAATCGCGTTAAATTATCGCGATCGAAGTGGCGCCCATCAGAGAAATCTTGACGGAAGAGTTTAACGCGCGGAACGGGGACAACGTGGCGGAAAAGGATGCGCGACGACGCCGACGGAGTCAAACAAAAAGAAAAAAAAAGAAAGAAAATGGAACGCGAAAACGACGATAGAGGAGTCGCGGAGCGAACGGTTGACGATTCGCCGGAGGAGAACAACGGGGCTCCCGTGCGCACGAGCACGGGCTCGGGATTAATGCAGCCGCGTTTCTAGATCGGCTTCGTTATCCGGTTACACGTGCATTCCAATAATCTTACATAATCCTGGGGAAGTAGCTGGGTCGCATTCTACGGCTGGGTGGCAGCGATTCGACGTACGCGTTATCCGCTCGAAAACACCGGTAAACGATCGAGCGTTCTCTCGATGGGACTTTCCCTGCCGATAATCAATTTCAACGGCCTCGCGATCGGATATCATCCGTTTCGTTCGTTCGTCTCTTGCAGATATAACTGGTATAACCTGGCGGATATAACCGATGCGACATCCGGCTGCTTTTTAGCAGGCTGCTTCGAAAACGGACGCTGCGAGGCGCGTTCGCGACTTTCGACGACTCGTTGCGACGTCGACTCGATCGTGCCGCGTCTCGAATCGAAGTGCGCGATGCTTCAATGAATTTTAACTTTCAATTATTCGACCGAGATTTTTAATTCTTAATTTTTGTTCTTCGAACGCGACGTTACGGAGGGACGGTACTCCTATAATTCCAACAGCTGATCTTCAGTGGAATCGCTTGGATCTTCTGTAAACTAGGCTAAGCGCGTAGAATATAAATAAATCGGTTATTTTTTCATAAGTTCTTCGCGACGAAAACCCTTTGCACTGTAACAACGAGTCAGACTCGTCATGAAGATTTTATACGTAATCTGTTAGACGCAAACATTCGTCGTCTCTTCTGAGTGAAAATAAAAGTTGATCGTTCTGTTATCGAAATCTAGAATCCGGAGTAAACGAGGACATATAAAAATACTAAAATTGTCTCGTTCTATCAGGGTAATGATCGAGGACAAGGAACAGCTGATCGAGGTAGCTGCAAAAGAAATCATAGTGCAAGGGGTTAATTTCATTTTAGATTGTACGTCTGACATAATAATTGTCCGACGCTCGTGTCTCTCGCGACGTTCGACAGCTCAGGTTTCTTCCTCTGCTACTATTGTTTACCTATTCGTTTCGCGTGGGCAACGAAGCGATCAATTTTTCTTTTTTAATTTTTCGAACGTCGCGTTAACAAGAACGGACATATCTGTCATGTTTCGTTGCGGCGCGATCGCATTCGCAATAAAGCGATCGATTTTTTTCCGAAGCTTGCGGAGTGTCGAGTTAACGGAAACGAAAAGGCAAAGAATCGCATAACAGGAGAAAACCAAAGCTATCGTGTGACGCGCGGGATATAACTGTTGGGCAATTGTTACGCGGGAAATTTCGATCTAAATTAAAACCGCACGTACTCACGGATCGGCCAATATAATCAATGAAACCGGATCGCTGCCGAGCAGCAGCCTTTCTCTCGACGAAACTTCGCCGTCAAGCTTCGATTGACACCGGCTAACTGAAACAATCTAAAAGGCGAACTATCTAGGTCCTCGACGAGCTGTCCCCCCGAAGAGGAATGCGCGACAAATAAACGGAGACAGATCGACACAGTCGAATTGCATTTGAATTCAGGATACCCGGCACTGTCTTCTCTGTAGTTACCCTGGAATATCAACTGGTCTGCCGCACAAGGGACACCGTGGACTCCGGAAAGTTCCAAAACGGACGCCGGATACCGTTATCGCTTACAGAGAAAGGGGGAGGGGGAGAGAGAGAAAGAGAGAGAGAGAGAAAGGGGGAAAGAGCGCGATAGTCGGAGCGCGAGATCGAGAGAGAGCACGAGAGTCAGAGTGCGAGAGAGAGCGCGAGAGTCAGAGCGCGCGAGAGTCAGAGAGCGCGCGAGAGTCAGAGAGCGCGCGAGAGAGAGTGCGAGAGTCAGAGAGCTCGAGAGTCAGAGCGAGAGAGAGAGAGAGAGAGAGAGAGAGAGAGAGAGAGTCAGAGCGCGCGAGAGTAGAGTGCGCGAGAGTAGAATGCGCGAGAGTAGAGTGCGCGAGAGTAGAATGCGCGAGAGTTAGAGTGCGCGAGAGTCAGAGCGCGCACGAGAGAGAGAGAGAGAGAGCGAGAGTCAGAGCGCGCGAGAGAAAGAGCGAGAGAGAGAGAGAGAGAGAGAGAGAGGGAGAGAGAGAGGGAAAGATAACAAGCCGGAACTTCCTGCAGCGATGAAGTAATCCGGGATTGAAACAGGACTGCGCGTAGCGTGGTAAATCGCGAGTGATCTCGTGTTTGTTAATGAAACCGCTCGGAGTTCCCGGTATGGAAGACCAGGGATGCAATCGCGCCAGGAAGATTAACTCCGGGATGACTGTGTTTGGTCGGTTTTGACTTTTCAAAGGCTGCCGGCAGCCCGGAGTTCCAAATCAATTTCACTGTTGGAAGATGCAGCAGCGTGTCTCTGGAACCGGGCTACGCGCCAATTTTGCTGCATGGTCGCGGCAAGAACGACGAATTCGGAGATACAGAATGCATGGATCCGATCCGATTTTATGTAGTTCGCTCGCGCGCATTACGCTCCTCAAGGAGCGCAATATAATGTATCGCGAAATTTTCAGACCGCAAGTATTGTATTTAAACAAGCGCGTTTTAACCGGATCAGGCATTCACCACGAATGCGCTCCTCGTGCGCGCATTATACGATCCGATAGCAGTCGCGTTTTTTATATGTATTATACAATACGCTCCCCGCTCTTCTACAACCGGTTGTTAAATCTTAAATGCAGTCCACTGTCTCCTGTAAAAAGCGCAACTCTTTGCGCCGAGTTACATCGGCGCGTGCATCTAAGATCCTTCGACATATAAGGCGTCTTATAACAATGTATACAATATTGTGTATAACATAACATTATATAACGATATATGTGCATAATATCGTACGTATTTCATGTAACGAGTCTAACGATAAACAAATATTTCTCCGAATCGAGCATCGAAAAATGGATTCACCGAAAAATCGCATAAATTGCATACACAGGAAATTGCAGAATAATTCGCAGGCCTGATTTATTGTTCCCGCGCATGCTTCCGAAAGCATTGATCGCAGCAACCGCGGGACCAACTATGTGGCTATCAATTCAAATTACCGGCCGCGACCAGACAAATGGAGTTCCACCGTATCGGCTCGCATCGAAACCGTTTCTCGCGCGCGAGAGACTTCCGGATAGAGGCGGAACGCGCGTCGAGGGCAGGATTTTCCGACGAGTTTGCTGGAAAGTTGGCTCGCATCGTGCATCATCGGACGTCGCCGGGGCAGCGGCGTGATGAATGTCCGTCGGCGTTAATCTCCCGGGGCCCCGGCGAAGAAAACGCCGTGGCGAAGGGGAAGGGGGGGAAGGGGTCGCAACAAATTGTCCGGCGAGAATTATTATCGGTTCCGCGCGCGACGACGCGGCAGAGGACGCGTCCCTTCCGCGTGCGGGACTCGGCTCGCGGGTTTTCGACGCGTCCCGTGTTACGCAACCGTGTTACCATTCCGCTCGATTAATCATCCGCGAGCCGCGTCGCGTCGCGCCGTTCGTTTTACTTCGCGTGTTAACGACACCTCGCCAATGAAGATTTATGGGGATCGAGCTCCCTCGCGACTCCTCCGCTCGCTCGGCGCAGTCGTCCAACCGGGAAGATCCTCTTCCGAGAGGGTACGGTAATGTCTCTCGAATTGACGACGAGATTGTCCACGGAAATGGACAATTTGGGAAAAGGAGATACGATTATGCGGGCCTCGCGGCTCGTTTTTATAATTGTTGACAATTCGTAACTATGAAAAAGAGCTGCGAGGCGCGAATAATTGTCTAATAATCGTCGGAAAATTTTCCATTTTCGTGGACTATGTGAGCGTCAATTAGAGAGACATTACTGTATAGCAATTTCTGCCTAATTCGCGCTCAGATTGTCCACAAACGTGAACAATTCGGGAAGAGAAGACACGATTATTCGAGCCTTGCGATTGGTTTTTCTATAGTTACGAATTGTCGACAATTATAAAAACGAGCCGCAAGGCTATGCCAAGGTTATGTCAAGGCTCTTTGAGTCGGGCGGTTATTATAGAACTTGAGCGCGTTTTCGTCGCAGCTGTCGTTTCGGGGAATACAGTAGTGTCTCCCTAATTGGCGCTCGGATTGTCCACAG
Organism: Megalopta genalis; assembly: GCF_051020955.1. NCBI lineage: Eukaryota > Metazoa > Arthropoda > Insecta > Hymenoptera > Halictidae > Megalopta > Megalopta genalis. Next base: position 31,184,416 of record NC_135013.1, on the reverse strand, counting down.
AAATGGACAGTTTGGAAAGAGGAGCTCTGCGAATCCGAGCCTCGCGACTCGTTTTTATATTGGGTTGGCAACTAAGTAATTGCCGATTTCAGTTATAGATGTCTCTCACTTCCATTTTTATGATATCCGTAAATGTTATATTATAAAATTATTATTATTATTATTATGTTATTTTTTATTATCCGTGAATGTTAGCAACTGGACAAATTGAATGCAGCGGTCAAGGAAAAGCGACCAGAATTGGTCGATCGTAAAGGTGTCATTTTCCAGCAGGACAATGCTAGGCCGCACACGTCTTTGTCCACTCGGTAAAAATTAATGGATATTGGTTGGGAATTGATGTTACACCCACCACATAGCCCTGATCTCGCGCCATCGGATTACCACTTATTTCGATCCCTGGACAACTCCCTTCGTGGTAAAACTTTTAACGACGATGACGCTGTAAAATCTCACTTAACTCAGTTTTTGGCCGAAAAGGATCAGACTTTCTACGAGCGTGGAATTTTCAAGTTGTCAGAGAGATGGCAAAAGGTCATCGAACAAAATGGAAAATACATTACAGATTAAACTTCGTTCCAAGTAAAAAGAAATTTTTATTTCATTGAACAAATCGGCAATTACTTAGTTGCCGACCCAAATTTCTTGTAAATTCTGGTCCCAAACTTTGTCGGCGTCCAGAGTCGTCGAAACGGAACTCGCGATTCACCCGGAGAAATTCCGCGCGGCGCCCCGGCGCATCCGTCTTGCATTCGTCTTGCACTCGCGTTCGCCGAGCGGCTATAAAAGTCGCGGACGTGTTCGCGCCGCAAAGAAATCTAGCAGCGACGACATCGGCTAGCCGCGAAATCGAATCCCCCGTCGCGAGGATACGCCAGCCAAGCTAGACTAGACCGCGTCGTGTCGAGGAATCGCGTTAGCTGGTTCCCGGCGTACGAATCAATTTCTATTGTTTCACCTGTGAAACTTCGGCATTCGCTGAGAATCCTTGTTGTACACGATGTCCCAAAATAATGGTACTTCCGAGACTGAGGGATTCCTGAGGTTATTTAAAGAAACTTTTTCCTTAGCGAAATTGCAATCCGCGGCTTCGTTTACGAGTTATTAACGAAAAACAGTGACCAATAGGAGACGAGATCAGCTGGCGCGAGACGACCGAGCCAATGAGCGGAACTGGGCTTCGCGCGCTCGTCGGCTGGGCCGCCTCGCGCCAGCCGAGCTCGCCCCTCATTGGTCAGTGTTTTTCGTCGATAACTCGTGAACGATGCCTCGGAGAACATTTTTGTAAAGGAGAAAGTTGCTTCGAATAACGTCAGGAATCTCTCATTTTCCGGATGTACTATAATTATGAGGTACCTTGTATAGTCCAAGTACACGCGTATTGCGTCCGCTGAAAAAAGATTTCCATTTGGGTCAAATTTGATTCGTTACGTTCGCCAGCGATGTTTATAGGAGTATTCTAGTGGTGCATTTTCTTTGAGACCATTTTGCAAGAGAAAGATGAAAACTAATTTATGAAAACTAAAAATTCAAATTGCTATAGTAAAGTGGAATTCGGCACAAAGCAAAGAACGATACATAATGGCGCTTTTCGCAATGTAATGTCTCCCTAACTGACGCTCAGATTGTGCACAAAAATCGACAATTTAGGGACAGGAGATACGATTATTCGAGCCTTGCAGCTCGTCTTAATAGTTCTTGACAATTCGTGACTATAAAAATGAACCGCAAGGATCGAACAATCGTATCTCTCCTCTTCCCAAATTGTCCATTTTCGTGGACAATCCGCGCGTCAATTAGAGAGACATCGCATTGTAATTGAATTTCGATTCTTTCCTGATCTTATTTTTATAACAATGTAAACACCATTGCATAGGATTCGCCGAAAGATATTCCAAGCATCTTGAAATTTCAGAATACATTTTTGTCCCCACTAAAATTACAATTCAAATCATCGTCGTGGCAGAAAATACTATCACTTCTCCACGACGAGTACACTCGTCGAACACAGTCGACTGTTTGCGAATCGATTTCGAGTCCCGCGTGCCTGGCACCGTCGACCGGCCGGCGGCGGCGTAACAAATAAATAAATGAATAAATAAGTGAGAGAAAATTCGCGGAGGAACAGGCGTTTCCTTGGCGGAAGAGAACAGCCGGGGGGATCCTCGAGGCGGCAAACGAGGCAAACGATCGGCGAACGATCGGCCATAAACTGGAGTAGGCGGTCTCCTTTCCTTGGGCGCGACTCGCGCGCGATACGCGTCTATTTTACGATTCTAATCACGCGGGCGCACGCCAAGCCGCGCCAAGCCGCGCCGAGATATACGATCGCCGATCTGAAAGGGAAATCGAGCGTACGACACGCTCCCAACACAGATTACCTGGACGATCGAGCAGCGGTTTCGCCCCGTCGTGAACTGAAACCGCGACTAGAGAGCCCGGGAGACCGGCGTAGAACCGCCGCGTGTCCGTCGACCTCTCCCTCCGACCAACCGACCAGCTTTCTGCGTTATTTACGGCAACAAATTGAGCCCCCCCGGCCGCCCCTCTCGCCATTACCGTTCGAGGAAAAACCGGGCGCGAACAAACATATCGAAGCCGCATGCTTCCACGACCCCGTTCGATCCCGGGCTGCGGCGGCCTGCTGCCGGTCCAATTAGCCGATTCCCTGAATTTCGACCGAGATTAGGCAACCCCGACTGTCTAATGCTATCCACCGGGGCGCGATATCAGAGATACGGGCCCGTTTATCCGCGTTAATTGCGAACCGACGGTTCTACGGTAATCGACAGTCCCCCACGGCCGCGTCGCGATAAATAGTGCTCGCGTAACTGGCTTGTCGGATACGTGTCCAGGATATTTCAACGGCGATTCGACCGGGAACACCGAGGCGAGAAGCTGCGGCGACCTTGCCGTGGTTTCTCTCCGTTTCCCGGTCAACGGCGAGTACGGTCATTTCTTGCGGAAATGCCAGATTTCGGGTTGCCGGGAATTTTCTACGTGCTAGTCCTACGCCTGTGTAATTTATTGATTTGTCCGTGTGGCGCGGCACGCGACGCGAAGTCCTGGAAGACAGAGAATGGTCGCTTTGGGTCTTCGATTTGCCTTCGAATCGGGGCAAGTGACCTATGAATTGCCTTCGAATCGTGGAGATTAGGAAAGAATAATAAATAGAATAATAAAAGGAAAGATTAGAAATAAATAATTTAAGTCATCGTTTTTATTCTAGCATTGCTATGCGTTCGTATTAACGTACACCAGATATGCTAGCCACTGCATTTTTTCGCCGGCTGCCCCGAGTTTCTCTAAAAACGAGCCCCGAGCCTCGAAGAACCTTGACTCAGTATTCTCGGATTTGCCGGTTTCAATTCCGACCTCCGTACATTTCCCAGAGAAATTAGTTTATCTACGGACAATTAGTCCGACTACCTACAGCCGCATCGTCCAAGGGACAGAATCGAAGAACCTCGACTCAGTATTCTCGGATTTGCCGGTTTCAATTCCGACCTCCGTACATTTCCCAGAGAAATTAGTATACCTACGAACAATTAGTCCGGCTACCTACAGCCGCATCGTCCAAAGGACAGAATCGAAGAACCTTGACTTAGTATTCTCGGATTTGCCGGTTTCAATTCCGACCTCCGTACATTTCCCAGAGAAATTACTGTACCTACGAATAATTAGACTAGTTACCTACTGCCGCATCGTCCAAGGGACAGAATCGAAGAACCTTGACTCAGTATTCTCGGATTAGCTGGTTTCAATTCCGACCTCCGTACATTTCCCAGAGAAATTACTGTACCTACGAATAATTAGACTAGTTACCTACTGCCGCATCGTCCAAGGGACAGAATCGAAGAACCTTGACTCAGTATTCTCGGATTAGCTGGTTTCAATTCCGACCTCCGTACATTTCCCAGAGAAATTAGTGTACCTGCGAACAATTAGTCTGGCTACCTACAGCCGCATCGTCCAAAGGACAGAATCGAAGAACCTCGACTCAGTTTTCTCGGATTTGCCGGTTTCAATTCCGACCTCCGTACATTTCCCAGAGAAAATTAGTGAACCTACGAACAATTAGACCAGTTACCTCTCATCCTCCAAGGGACAAAATCGCGACACAGCGGAGAAATCGCCGCACGGATCAACGCGAATCAAGGTCGAAACGGATCGCGCAGCGGTTGTCCTCGAAACGTTAAAAGCACCGACGGAAAGGGCGCGATAACGAGCTCGTTTCATTATCAAACGAATTACGAACTTTCGAACGCTCGTTATCCGAACGAGATCTGGTCACCCAGTTCAACCATCGAAAGCGAGTCAACTGCGCGAGAGACGATAACGATCGCCAAAGCGTCTCTCGCTCGCGGAAGAAAGCGCGGGAATAATTGGCGGGGGGACAGGGAGGAAATTAAAGCGTTCCCGGGCGAAGTTCGGCCCGACATTTTCGGGCCGGTATCGGCGGGCTGCATCGAACCGGGTGAAATACGAAGCCCGGTGAACGCGACTGGAATTTCCGTGCACGTCGTATCGGGTCTCCGCGTTCTAGGTTATCGGAACTCTCGACTTCCCTCGATTTCCATTCGCCATTGTGCCGCTTCGCCGAATTCTCGCGCGAAAACAGCCAGCCCCGTCTCCGATTCTCCTAGAGCGAGAACGGCATTATGGTTGTCCTCGATTCCGGAAAGAATCCCGGGAATCTGGGACCAGCGTCAGCGAATAACGCCGACTAATCGGTTCGATTTAAATTACGGACACTGGTTCCACGAGCCGGCGACGTCGCGGATCGGTCGACGATGATTTTATTATTGGCGACGGTCCAAGCTCGGTCTAGTTTGCAGTTCTTTTTGGCCAATTTCGGAAGAATTCGCTTCGAAGCAGGGGAAAAACGAGACCGTGAACGAGACATCGTTGTTCGGGACCGGATAACGAAACAACCGAAAGAACTATCGTCGTATTCTAGTTTGAAACGCTCTGAAAACCGGTTCTTTTTTTACTTTAAGAACGCGTAGTTGCAACGATTATTCTTTGCGTTCGTTTACTTTGTTCTTCGTTTTTTTTAGGAAGTGCGTTTTGTTCCATTTTTGTCAGTCGGCTGCATTGAACGGGGGGCAAAATGAAGTAATGTTGCTGTTAATCTTATAAATACTGTTTTTTTTTATTCATTTTAAGTATCGATAATGTTACGTGTTTATCTTAAATTGCATAAATTTTCTTTATATCTTACTTATCACGTTTATTATCACGTTTTAGTATCTTATGGCAAGAAATGCAATCCTTTCGATGAAACGAAACCGAGAAAATCGGCAAAAATATCTATCTACATTTGTTTATGAATTTGCGATAGACACGAGTGACTGAAGTACCTGAATTATTTATTTATTTATTTAGTACACTTAACCCTTTATGTACGGGATGTCTCAGTTTTCGTTCGCAAAATTGTACCAGCATATTTTACAAGGAAACATGACAAAAAAAATAGCGATGTTTAAAAGGAATGTTGACACTGATTGAAGCTGTAAGGACAGAACAGATAAATTTTCCGTATATTTTTTGTTTTGTTTAATTATCTATATAATTCTAGGGTATCGCGACAGTGTCAGAAACCGATCTCAATTATTAAGGCGAGAAATAATTTGCAATTTTTTACCTCCTACGATCGACGCGGATCATTTCTGCTTTGCCCGTAAATTCGCCATTTCGCACGCGCGGATTGTTGCAAAACGATAAACATCTGTTACGACGCGAGCTTACGATAGGTCGCTCGCACATTTATATCGGCATTTAAAAATAAAATAGAACCTGCAATAAACCGCAAGAAATCTTCCGATTGGCGAAAGGAATTCGAGCTTTCGCTGTATCTCATGTTTCTTCTTCCGAGAAGTAACTGGCAGAAAAGCGCGAGGTATCCAATAGCATCCGCCGCACGAAGAAAACAAAAGGACATAGAGAGTAGTAGGATAAAAGTGACAGGGAGAGAGAGAGAGAGAGAGAGAGAGAGAAAAAAAAAAGAATCCGACCTCGAGACGTCATCCAATCTCGCGGCCACTGTTCCGCGAGCCGGCGCGACCGTAACGAGGAAAAACTGCTTCCTCCCTTCGGGTCCCTTCCAGCGAGCGCGCGCGCGCGCGCGGTAAACTTGAACCTCGCCTTCTTTCTGCTCCGAGGCGCAATCATCATTCTCTCGTCGCGCAACAAAATCTGCCGATGATCCCGTCCCCGTTCTCATCTGAATAAAGTTACCGTTTCGGCGCGCCACTATCTTTTATCGATCGTCGAACAACCTGGCTCCGGCGGCCGGACTTTCTTCGATTTAATTGCATCGACGGGACCGTCGTCCGACGATATCCTCGGCTCCTGGTACATACCTTGGACCGTGCTGAGTCCCCGGGAACGAAAGAATGTATTACAACGCGATATATGGAAGAATTGATTACAACGCGACGCAGCGTAGAACACGTCGCGATGAAATTTATACAGAGGAAGACGTCGTAAAGGATTCGTTGCAACGCGATACTGTGAAGGATAAATTAAAAAGCCAAAATATGTATAAAAGAATACGTCAGGATGCGATATAGAAAATTAATTACAACGCGATACAGTGTAGAAGACGTCACAACGAAATTTAGTACAGAAGGCATCACGACGCGATAGTGCGAAGAATGCATTGCAATGCAATATATAAAAAAATATATCACGATACGATGTAGAAAATAACTAATTACAACGTGATACAGTGTAGAATATGTTACAATGAAATTTAGTACGGAAGACATTACGACAAGACATATAAAAGAGCGCGTCGCAATGTTGCATAGAAAATAATTTATTGCAACGCGATACTGCGAAGAATGCATTGCGATGCAATATATAAAAGAGCGCATCACAGTACTACAAAGGAAAGAACTAATTACAACGCGATGCACTGAAGAATAATTACACGGCATATATAAAAGAATACATCACGATGCGATGTAGAAAATAACTAATTACAACGCGATACAGTGTAGAATATGTTACAACGAAATTTAGTACGGAAGACATTACAACAAGACATATAAAAGAGCGCATCGCAATGTTGCATAAAAAATAATTCATTACAACGCGATGCTGTGAAGAATGCATTGTAATGCAATATATAAAAAAGCGAATCGCAATGTTACATAGAAAATAATTTATTGCAACGCGATACTGCGAAGAATGCATTTCGATGCAATATATAAAAGAGCGCATCGCAATGTTACATAGAAAATAATTCATTACAACGCGATACTGCGAAGAATGCATTTCGATGCAATATATAAAAGAGCGCATAACGGTAATACAAAGAAAAGACCTAATTACAACGCGATACTGTGAAGAATAATTACAAGACATTATATAAACAAAATACATCACGATGCAACATAGAAAATAACTAATTACAACGCAATATATAAAAGAGCGCGTCGCAATGTTGCATAGAAAATAATTTATTGCAACGCGATACTACGAAGAATGCATTGCGATGCAATATATAAAAGAGCGCATAACGGTACTACAAAGAAAAGACCTAATTGCAACGCGACACTGTAAAGAATAATTACAAGACAATATACAAAAAAAGTATGTCACAATGCCACATGTAAAATAACTAATTACAACGCGGTACATAAAAGAGCGTCTCGCAATGCTACATAAAAAAACAACTCCCTCCAACACAACATAAAAAAAGAACCCAACACATCCCAATGCAGAACTCATTAAACCTCGAAACACGACCAATCACCGCCAACGAACCGCTCGTATCTTGCATCCATCCGCGAACCGTCGAATCGCCAAGTTTTCGAATGCACTATTATCGGCCGTATTACAAAGCGCGCATCCGTCCCGAATGCAGCTCTCGAACTCACGAACGTATCGTCGCGATCCGGAATTTATCGGCCCGCAGAAATCGATAAGCCGAGAGCGGAGCACCGTCTTTTTTTTCGGCGGCCAGGCGAGCGAAAAGTATTTCCCCGGGGGGGAAAAAACGGGGAACGCGACGGACGCGATGGAAATGCACCGAGGCGGCGGGCCTGCGTCCGTGTAATTAAGGAAGGGAGCGGCGTTGTTTACGGCCAGGCATGCAAACGACTTTCGGGCCCGTGTAACACGGGCTCCGTCGCTAGATGAGATCTAGAAGCGTGTCAGGGTCGTTCCGCGAGCGCAGCCCCGCACCGCCCCGGCTCCCGATCATCCCCGGGAAACCCGTCCGCGCGATTTTTAACCGGCAATTTTCACGGCGATACCATCCGAGGAAATGTTTCGCGATCCTCCCGAGAGCCCCGTAATAGGATTTCTCGAGGATCCTCGCTCGTTTCGACAGTCTCGTTTCTCCCGGCGTTCATTCGGTTCCCACATTTCTTCCCCGCGCGTTCCTTATACAGGGTGTCCCAAAAATGTCTCGCAATCCGAAAGTGGCGGGTTCCTCGGGTCATTTGAAGCAACTTTTGCCTTTACAAAAATTTTCTCCGAGGCACCGTTAACGAGTTATTAACGGAAAACAGTGACCAATCAGAGGCGAGCTCGGCTGGCGCGAGGCGACCGAGCCAATGAGCGGAACTGGGCTTCGTGCGCTGATTGGCTTCTCTTTACATAATTATGTAATTATATTATATTGTAATATATGCAATTATAATATGTTATAATTACATTGTATTGTATTGTATTATAATACAATATAATATAATATAATACAATACAATACAATACAATACAATACAATACAATATAAATACAATATACAATACAGAATACAATACAATATAATACAATATAATTACAATATAAATGTATTATAATACAATATAAATACAATACAGGGGATCTCAAAAATGTTTCGCAATCCGAAAGTGGCGGGTTCCTCAGGCCATTTGAAGCAACTTTTTCCTTTACAAAAATTTTCTCCGAGGCACCGTTAACGAGTTATTAACGAAAAACAGCGACCAATGAGAGGCGAGCTCAGCTGGCGCGAGGCAACCGTGCCAATGAGCGGAACTGGGCTTCGTGCGCTGGTTGGCTGGGCCGCCTCGCGTCGGCCGTACTCGATTCTTATTGGTCACTGTTTTTCGTTGATAACTCGTTAACGGTGCCTCGGAGAACATTTTTGTAAAGGAAGAAGTTGCTTCAAATGATCCGAGGAACCCGTTATTTCCGGATCGCGAGACTTTTTGGGACACCCTGCATAATATACGGTTTATATCACCATCGGTGCGCGCTGACGGAATCGGCGGAAATGTAAACTGATATTTTCGAATGTCAGTCCTAAGTAAACTATAGATTAATTTTTGTCCGAGGTTAAAGTTTCTTTTTCAACATAAGCCTCGACGATCTTGGAAATACGGCATAATGAGGCTTCCCGAAAGCTGGAAGAAGGTAACAGAACAGAACTGTTCATATATATAACTCAATAAATCAACCTTAAACAACAAATATCGTGTAATCATTTCGCATCAGCAAGCGTCACATAAACCTCGACAATCTTGGAAATACGGCATAATGGGGCTTCCCGAAAGCTGGAAGAAGATAATAGAACAGAACTGTTCATATACATAACTCAATAAACCAACCTTAAACAACAAATATCGCGTAATCGTTTCGCATCAGAAAAAAGGAAAGAACTTACGGGACACCCTAATTGTACATTCGCGACGACAACGTCGCGCACTCCGGCGTCGAAACTCTTTCTCTTCCAGCCACGAGCCCAGCTAAGTTCCAACGCTCGCGTATGTTGCATCCGCGTGGCTGCAGTCCGCGCGTTTCGGAGAAGCTCGATCCAGTTTCTCGCGGCCGATTCGACGCGCTTACGTTCCTCGCCGGACGTTTTGATAGGTTTTATTTAAGACGAGCCTCGCGCTCCGCGAGCCGTTTCATCGCGGAATGGAGAATTTGTTGCATCAAACGCTCGGCTGCGAGCGTTCCGCGCCTCTCGTTCTCTCTGCTCGACGGATCTCGCGTAATCGTTCCGATCTCGGAAATACCGGAGAAATAAACGGGCGAAACGTGATAAAAGTGCGCCGGTCGATGGAAACCGTCCCCCGAAAAGATCGTTCCATCAAACAGGCGAACTGCTGGCTTCTCGGTAAGTGCGAACGTGTCGGGGATCGGGCCGCCGTTTACGCACAATGTTGATCGTTCCGGTCGCGGATCATTTGCCGGGGAATCGCCGGCAAATTGCAACGAATTCTCGGATCGGCCGCCGATAAGGGGAAGAGAACCGCTTTCGATCTCGCTCGCGGGAAAAACTGGCGAATAATGCTCATATCTGCCGAGCACGCTTTTGCAGCCGGCCGCGGCTGCGGAGGCCGTGGAGCGAGCGGAGGGTTCGCGGCTATGTAAAAACGGGTTTAATTGCGCGAAATTACAGCGTGGATGCGTGGCGTCGGTCAAAAGGCAATTGGCTGGCGGTTCCCCTTTTTTTTTTTTTTGTTTTTCCGGCGATGCAAGCCGCAGCTCGTAACGGACAGGAAACTGCGGAGAACGTGCACGTCCGGAAGCATTGATGCGCTGAACGCGCCGCTTCCGGTCTCGCCGGCCGCGTCGTCCTCGTCCAAGGAGAAACGGCATCGCGCCGGCACCGGCACCGACAACGACGACTTAGCCGGCTACACCTCGTACCACCTGCCTTCGCAGCACGCTTGGCAGATGGCGCTAGTCGCCGGTGAACCGAAACGCTTCATCCCCTTTGGCTCGCCACCCCGTGCTAAGGGTGGGAATCGAACGAGCACCGTAAACAATTTTCAGCTTCCACCTCTCTGCTCGAGAATTACGCGACGACATTTTTCCGCGCAGGCTCAATTAGCTGACACTCGGTCTCCGGACGTTAATCGTTCGGATCGGAGTTCTCGGACTATAAATAAATTTTCGCACGGCTGACAATTACGACCTGCATTCGGTGCGAGTCGGACTTGCTGCACCGGCCTGCGAAATTAGAGGGAAACCTTTGCTGGAGGATTGCCGATGCTTGGAATGCTGTTATTCCGGGGGGAAAAATCGCACGGCTATCAATCTCGGCTTATTTTAAAGGGCGATGATTCTAGTTTCATCGCCCTAAAGTCATTTTTGTGGAAAAAATGTTTACCTCGAGTACCGAACGGAAATGCGGGGACTCTTTTTCTTAATCGCGTATATCGTTGCTGGCTGTGTTTCACGGAAATTGATTCCCTGGTTATGTTTGATAAACGAAACTTTTATATTGTGATTGTTTATGAGATTTGGAGTTATTATTTCGTACAAAATGAGTGTAACTCTCCTTCTCTCAAATTTTACTGAATTGCTGCGTCTCGACTCAGTGTTCCTCGAATAAGGATAACATTTTCGGTCCGCGGTGCAATAGTTAAACGTCTACCCCGGCGTTGGAAAATTTGTTCCGGGAATGAAACCACCGCGGATACGAAGACCGAAGTCTCCTCTTTGCGACGTCTCCTTCAGATTCGATGCACGACCATTTGTCGCGGTTTTATCGAACTTCGAACGCAGGGTATCAAAAATTCGCGGCAAACCAATATCGCGGGAACGATGATCCGAATCGCCGAGCAGCTGTTGCATCGGCGCAGGTGAAACAATTATTAATAGTCAGTTGAATCGTACTGTCGCGGTCCCGGTAGTCCACTTAGGGGTTCGTACAAGTGTCCCAGGACGGTCGAAATGCGCGCAACGCGGAGCTTTTCGTTCCCCGGCGTAAGCCGGCTCCCATGATTTGATATTCCGTTTGACCGGATGAGCCCAGACATTGTTTAAACATTCGCCACGGCGCGTCGCCAGGCGATCTCTGTTTCTCCCAATAACGAGAGCGGACGAATTTTCCCGGTCGATCGAATTTTCCCGGCGACCCCTAAAATATTATTTCGGTCCGCGAAAAAATATCGAAAGAATTTTCCAGAGCGTACAATATGAAGAGCGATACTCGGTCGAGTAGCGAGCCACGTACCGCCGTGAGATACATAAACAATCTCTCGCCGGCTCGTTTATTGCCGCGAGCCATCGCCGGATACAGAGCGCACCCCTTTGCGCCGCCAACCACCCGCGGAAAATAAAAATTCTGCTCGCGCGCTCTCTCGCGCTCTGTCTCGCGAGCTCTTTCTCTCGCGTGCTTTGTCTCTCTCGCTTTGTCTCTCTCGCGCTCTTTCTCTCGCGCGCTCTTTCTCTCGCGCTTTGACTCTTGCGCTCTTTCTCTCGCGCTCTGTCTCCCTTGCGCTCCTTCTCTCGCGCTTTGTCTCCCTTGCGCTCTGACCCTCGCGCTCTTTCTCTCGCGCTTTGTCTCTCTCGCGCTCTGACCCTCGCGCTCTTTCTTTCGCGCTTTGTCTCTCTCGCGCCCTGTCTCTCGCGCTCTGTCTCTGTCGCTCTGTCTCTCTCGCTCTCTCACGCTGTCTCTCGCGCTTCTCTTGCTTTCTCTCTCTCTCTCTCTCTCTATCGCTCTCTCACGCTGTCTCTCGCGCTTCTCTTGCTTTCTCTCTCTCTCTCTCTCTCTCTCTCTCTCTTTCTCACGTTCTCTCTCTCCAGGCAGCGAACCCGCGTGCCCGTTAAAAATGGTCGAGCGGGCGCGGAATGAAAAAAGACCGAGCAAACAGGCGGCTCGAGATGGATAGAAAAATAGGGGAGCCGGGAGGGCGGGCCCCGAGGGCAGTTGAGAAGAACGAGAGAAACTATGATGTGAAAGAGAGTTTACGTTGGGCGCTTGGAACTCGGCGAGTGCTCGAGAAATTAGGGCCGGGCCTCATCGACGTAATGCACTCTCTCTCTGCTTGGCAAATTTCATTTGGCTCAGTGGCGCGCACACCGTGACCCGCGCGGACACCGTTTCAAACGGCGGAATGGCCGCACCCCTCCCCCGGACCGGGAATCCGAAACAGAGAGAAGCGAAACTCCCTCGTCGTCGCGCCGGGATTTAATAAATTGCGCGAACCCCGCAAACAAAGTGCATGTAGCCGATGTTTCGCGATGATAATCGCGCCCGCCCGGCCCCTGCGATCTCCGATCCCGTCAAATACAAATGAATTTCCTAGTTTAGGTAGGTGTCCACGATTTTCACGTACAAGCTGATACAATATTTTGGTGATATATCGTCTTGTTCGCGATTCATTCCCGAAATTGGAAACGTCGATCTTGTCACGCGATCTTTTCGTTTCTTTTTTCCCTGTTTTTATTATAAGCTTTCAAATCTCCGATGAGATTTATTCGCTGTACAGTAAAACGAATGTAGTCGATCATGAACCTTAAAGCTTCATAGGTTGAACCTTAATCATAATAATAATTAAATAATAACAAACCTTAATAATAATAATTTAACCTTAATCATAATAGTCATTAAATAATAATAAACCTTAATAATAATAATAATAATTTAACCTTAATCATAAACCTTCATAGGTTAAACCTTAATCATAATAATAATTAAATAATAATAAACCTTAATAATAATAGTAATTAAACCTTAATCATAAACCTTCATAAGTTAAACCTTAATCATAATAATAATTAAATAATAATAAACCTTAATAATAATAGTAATTAAACCTTAATCATAAATCTTCTTAGGTTAAACCTTAATCATAAACCTTCATAGGTTAAACCTTAATCATAATAATAATTAAGTAATAATAAACCTTAATAATAATAGTAATTAAACCTTAATCATAAACCTTCATAGGTTACACCTTAATCGTAATATAATAATAAAATAATAATAAACCTTAATAATAATAATAATAATTCAACCTTATACATAAACCTTCACAGGTTACTTATACATTTATATCACATATTTTTAAGAATAATAGAATAAACACGCACACGCTTCGATGTTGGGTACAACAAGCAAAATTGTCTCGCGATTCTCTTGGTTTTCTTTTTCTTGGACAAGACCAAGATATCGAGCATACTGTATTACGTTGTTTACATTCCTGCTTCGTAGAATCTCTTCTGTCTTTCAGTGACAAGACAATGCAACATCGACGTTAATTCACCCCTCGTGGAAGTCCTGTTCCTAGACGATCCCACCGAGAAAAGACGCTCCGCAAAACCGTGTAGTTCGAGCAGCGTGTTATTCGAAATTCGCGCGTGCAAAAAAGGAAGCATGAAAAAGCGTGACGAACGGTTTAAGAAACGTCTTCGTAATTTCATAGCGCAAAGACGGTGGTTGTTGCGGAGTCGGCGACGGCGGCGGAATCGTGTGCAAATCCGGCGTGTTCTCTCTCCGGGGCGGGATGCCCGGCGGTAGCGCGCAACGAGATATTAATTACGAGCCGCGAACTCCATTAATTAATACGGCTGTATCCGTTTCCTGGCTCCTATTCTCCGATTCGTCGGACGCCGGGAACACCGCGGCGCTGCGCCGGGCGAACCGTTCCGACGATCGTCCCTCCTTCCCCCCCTCCGCAGCCCCTCCAGCATTTTTCCAGCGAAACATCCGGGCACGGGCTCGAATTTTAATTATCGACGAAAATCTGCGCTCCCCTGCTCGCGATATTTATTCGCGCCCCTCGCCCTCGCACCCCGCGTTTCTCTTTACACCGGCGAGCGGCGCGGTCGGGGGAGCGCGGCGACGGCTACAAACATAATCGGGTGTACGTAATTCGACGCAGCATTAAATTCATTGTTTCGCGTACGATATATTACGAATATCGACGTTATTACAGTTCCGCGTCCTGCGTCGCCGACCGTTCTGCGGTCGCGAACCTTTCGCTCAGTCGATTCCAATTTATTCGATTGCGCGACCGAGCCCGGAGCTGATCGCGGCTCGATTCCCAAGCTTTCTGGCGGTGACAGTAATTATTTCTCCCTAATTCGCGCTTAGATTATTCGAGATATGCTATAAAATATACTATAGGATGTCCCGAAAATGTCTTGAAAACTGGGAGAGGTTGATTCCTTAGGTGATTTGAAGCAACTTTTTCCTTTGCGAAAATGCGATCCGCGGCTTCGTTTACGAGTTATTAGCGAAAAACGGTGGCCAATGAGAGGCGAGCTCGACTGGCGCGCAGCGGGCCAGCCAACGAGCGCACGGAGCTCGGTTCTGCTCATTGGCTCGGCCGTCTCGCGCCAACTGATCTCGCGTCTCATTGGTCGCCGTTTTTCGCTAATAACTCGTAAACGAAGCGGCAGATCGCATTTTCGCAAAGGAAAATGTTGCTTCAAATGACCCCAGGAACTCTGTATATTTATAATATGTATAATATACCTAAAATATACTATAAAAATAGAAAGCAAGGCCTTGAATATTTCATTATTCGAACCTTGCACCTCGTTTTTATAGTTATCGATTGTCAACTATAAAAATAAGCCTGAATACTCGAATAATCGTATCTCCTTTTCCCAAATTGTCCACTTTAGTGGACAATTTAGCGCAATCCGAGCGCGAATTAGAGAGTAATTTCTATATAGAATAAATGTAGGTATTACTGCGGTTTGAAAAAGAAAATGAGACTTCTTACGCCAATAAATTAACGACTCGCGCTATTCTTTAACCTGAATATTTCGTTTTCTCAAAATATTGCATTTCCGGAAGCACAAATTTCATTAAAACGCGTAATCTAAAGAAACCATGCGAGTGCATATATTACCGCGGTTATGTACCCATTACTGCAAGCAAAGTAGAATAATCAATATTAAACGTACAAGAAGGATATTAAACGTCAGACTTTATTACTTCGATAAAACACCGCGGTATTTGGGACGTTCCCAGTAATACCCACACTTACCCTGCATGTACGTACAACTGGATCACCGTGTTTACGTTGAAATGCGGAGAACAGTGCATCGTCTACCGTTAGCCGGCGATTCGCGATGCAAGAGGACACCCGGGCCCAGGGGAATACGAAAATGTCGCGTCTCGGCGACCCGGAAGTCGTAAAGTCCTTGCCTTTCTATCTCTGGATTGCCGATTATTCTTGCGAATAAATCAAGGATGCGCTGGCGCGGTCCGTAAAAATGTCACTGGACTTAAGATCTTCGTAAGCAAAGAAAACAGAAATTACTCGACGTTCTTTGTTTCGTTCTGGTGACTGCGGTAAATTGATTGCAAATATTTCGATCGAGTGGCATTCTTCGTTTTTTTTTAATTGTTCTGTCTTAATCATTCTCGCCTTCGCTTCCTTAGAATTCGTAAACTTTTGCTATCGGCCACACAGAATGATGGAAATTTAAGTCGGATAGAAAGCATCCGAAATACAGTAATGTCTCTCCAATTGACGCTCAGATTGCCAACAAAAATGGACAATTTGGGAGAAGGAGACACGATTATTCAAGCCTTGCGGTTCGTTTTTACAGTTACGAATTGTCAACTATTATAAAAACGAGCCGCAATGCTCGAACAATCGTGTCTTCTCTTCCCAAATTGTCCATTTTTTTGGACAATCTGAGCGCGAATTAGACAGAAATGACTATACAGTAATGTCTCTCTAATTGACGCTCAGATTGTCCACGAAAATGGACAATTTTTCGACAATATTGGACAATTATTCGAGCCTCGCAGCTCTTTTTCATAGTTACGAATTGTCAACAATTACAAAATCGAGCCGCGAGGCTCGAATAATCGCATCTTTTCTTCCCGAATTGTCCATTTTTGTGGACAATCTGAGCGCGAATTAGCAAGAAATTGCTATACAGTAATGTCTCTCTAATTGACGCTCAGATTGTCCAAGAAAACGGACAATTTTCCGACGATTATTGGACAATTATTCGAGTCTCGCATCTCTTTTTCATAGTTACGAATTGTTAACAACTACAAAATCGAGCCGCGAGGCTCGAATAATCGCATCTTCTCTTCCCAAATTGTCCATTTTTTTGGACAATCTGAGCGCGAATTAGACAGAAATGACTATACAGTAATGTCTCTCTAATTGACGCTCAGATTGTCCAAGAAAACGGACAATTTTCCGACGATTATTGGACAATTATTCGAGCCTCGCAGCTCTTTTTCATAGTTACGAATTGTTAACAACTACAAAATCGAGCCGCGAGGCTCGAATAATCGCATCTTCTCTTCCCGAATTGTCCATTTTTGTGGACAATCTGAGCGCGAATTAGCAAGAAATTGCTATACAGTAATGTCTCTCTAATTGACGCTCAGATTGTCCAAGAAAACGGACAATTTTCCGACGATTATTGGACAATTATTCGAGCCTCGCAGCTCTTTTTCATAGTTACGAATTGTTAACAACTACAAAATCGAGCCGCGAGGCTCGAATAATCGCATCTTCTCTTCCCGAATTGTCCATTTTTGTGGACAATCTGAGCGCGAATTAGCAAGAAATTGCTATACAGTAATGTCTCTCTAATTGACGCTCAGATTGTCCACGAAAATGGACAATTTTTCGACAATATTGGACAATTATTCGAGCCTCGCAGCTCTTTTCCATATTTACAAATTGTCAACAATTATAAAAACGAGCCGCGAGGCTGTGTGGACAATCTGAGCGTCAGTTAGGGAGACATTACTGTGAGTTCGAGAAGACGGCAGCGACTCCGAGACCATTATCCGCAGATTGAAGCATAATATTCAACATACTCGCACGACAGATCGTTCAAAGTCCAGGAGGGAAGGGTCGCATTTATATTCGCAGATTGAACGGGGCGCAAGCCGAACAGGTAAATCGACGACTCAAATTTGCCATCGGAGATATCCTTCCGGCAGATTTAAGAGATCCTTCCGGCGAGACATCGATCGACTTCGCCTCGAAATAAAAATCCTCGCGCGCGACGCGCAAGAACGCGAACGTCGAGGGAAGTCCACTTCGCTTTTTGCAACGTCCCGGATCGGCCGCGGAATGGGATAGTAACAGTTGCAGACCGAGGATCTTCGTCTCCCGGCCCTTTGAACGCGCAAATATTTTCACAAAGGATTCGCCGTCGCGTCGTATGCCCATGTCGCTCGCCCAGCGAAATCGTCCTCTCTAATTTCTGCTCGCGACGGTGAATTCAATTTGTCGGCCCGCGCGCGGGCATACTTTGAGAGCGTCTCGGGCAATTTTCTTTTAAACGATCCATGTCCGGAGCCAGCTGGGACGCGGGATCGTTCGTCGTCTCGGCTTGGAGCGACGCGTTTTCCTTGCGTTTTCCGCGGCGCGGATATCGCCGTTCCGCCCGCGCGGCGCTCTTTTTGCCACGCCGCCCGCGGCGTGCCGCGCGAAATTTCAGTCCGTCGATGAGAACGACGGGGAAAAATAACTCGGCCGATCGGCTCGTTACCGTGGCCGGGGTCCTCGGGCCCCCTTTCCCGGCGAATCGAACCCCGATACAGGCACCGCCTAGCTGCGCGCACACGCACACACGCATACACAGCGCGAAATACAATACGCGCGACGACGAGATATTGTTTTGTCGCATAAAATATGCAACGGTACGGTTGCGCGCGGGAACGGAAGGGTTAATGGCAGCCGCGAAACTCGCGACCCATTACCGGGGCTCCCTCGACCGTTCCGCGTTAGGGTGAACATGCCCGCCGTGTATTCTGTTATTACGCTGTGGACAGCCGAACGGCTCCACGTTCCGCCGCGGAACACGCGGCGCAACATCTGCTACTTTATTTCGGCATGCAAATTACAGGAGTTTTATTCCGGGCCGCCGGGAATTAACTCGTTCACCGTCGAGACGGTGTTTACCGAAATCCCGCGAAACGAAAGTTACACAAAGCCGAGCTTCTAACACGATTTACCCAGCCTGTCCACGATTTTTACGCAGAATCGCGAGACCGTTGTAAATTCATTGAAAGACTTTTGCGGTGCTTGAACGTACCGCGTTGAAAGTTAATCCGCGTCGCGAAGAATTTTTTTTTTTTGTGGACAGACCGGTTACAATGTTTTGACTGCGAGTTTTATCGAATTACATCGCAACACCGAAATCATTTGCACGGAAGCACTTGGCAGAGGAGCCCGGGACTGCAAATTATTTGCTAAGCTATACGGATACTGGACGATCGCTGCAACTTGATTTACATTTCAGCGGAAGCTTCAGGCTATCTGCCAACTATTTTTGCTGCACGCGCTTCGCTTCATCTCGACCGACGGATCCGTCCGAAATCATAGTTACATATTATGATATGATATTATTTTACACACATTGTAATTATATTATTATATTGTATTGTATTGTATTGTGTATTATATTATATTATATTATATTATATTATATTATATTATATTATATTATATTATATTATATTATATTATATTATATTATATTATATTATATTATATTATATTATATTATATTATATTATATTATATTATATTATATTGTATTATAATACATTTATACAGGATGTCCCGGAAATGGCGGGTTCCTCAGATCATTTGAAGCAACTTCTTCCTTTACAAAAATGTTCTCCGAGGCACCGTTAACGAGTTATTAACGGAAAACAGTGACCAATAAGCGGTGAGCTCGCCTGGCGCGAGGCGGAGCCTAGTTCGAAGCCCAGTTCCGCTCATTGGCTCGGTCGCCACGCGCCAGCCGAGCTCGCCTCTCATTGGTCACTGTTTTTCGTTAATAACTCGTTAACAGTGCCTCGGAGAAAATTTTTGTAAAAGGAAAAGTTGCTTCGAATGACCTGAGGAATCCGCCACTTGCGGATTGCGAGACATTTTTGTATTATAATATAATACAATACAATGTAATTATAACATATTATAATTGCATCTTACAATATAACATAATTACACAATTATATAAAGAGAAGCGCGTCTCGACGAACGATCGCGTTAAGAAATCGATGCAACCGACGCGATTTACAAAAACCGCGCGTCGATTAAAAATTGATGCGCATCGTAAAAGAGAACGTTCAGGCCGCTGCCAGCCGGAAGCTTGAACTCGAGAAATTTCGCTCGACTCGAGAGCCGGCGGAATCTCGCGAGGTCGTAACGGAAGGCGTAAAACGGAAGCACGGCTGACGGAGGATCTCGTCAAGAAATTGATACGACCGGCGCAATTTACGAGAAGCCGAAACGCGGTTAAAAGTTGATCCAGATCGTACGGAGAAGTGCCGGCCACTCGATCTCGTAATTTTTCCTCGTCAGGCCGGCGCGGCGGGGACGCGTTCTCCGCGCGTGTATCCGCCTGACAAACGGGGCCGATGCGACGCGATGCGATGTTCGCGCGCGTTCACTGTCCCGCGCGTTCTCGCAGATTTTGATCGATTAAGAGGAGCCGTGTTATCCCGCTTTCAGCGGGCCCGGCCGCGGTTATCAATCAGCCCCGGCAGCGTGACGCGACGATTCGAGGCGCTCGAGAGTGGGGTCCCTTGATCTTTGCGGGGAACCGTCGCGCAAAAATCGGACACGAAATCATGAATGTTTTCTGCACGCTTTCCGCGTGCCGTGATTCATGGCCCCGTTCGACGAAACGTACCGCTCGTAAATCAGGGAAACCTTTTTCTGCCCGCTTGCGGCCTCGGCCCGAGATCGCGTCGCGCGTCGAATTTCGCGTCGCGCCGCGTCCCGCCGCCGATGAAAACGGGACACGAGCCTGTGTCCAATCGTGATCGCGGAACCGATTAAACGAAATTGGGCATTTCTGTGTACGCTCTCGTTGCTATAGCCGCCACCCCGCCCTTGGCCCGTCTTTGCAGTCGACTTACTCCGGACACCGAGCCCCACAGTCCCTTCGCCGATATTTCACTCGCTTTACATTTTAATTGCTGTCCATTACGCCGCGCGACGTTGAAAATCGATCGACCTCCCTTTGAATCACCGTCTCTGCCCTCTCTGCCTCTGCTAATTTCTCCGAACCCTTTTCACGGAACAAGCTTGCAACTTATTCCGCTGGATATGTATTGGACTTGTGAATTTATAATATTGACAATGGAGTCCTTTTG
The DNA here is from genome assembly GCF_051020955.1 of Megalopta genalis. NCBI lineage: Eukaryota > Metazoa > Arthropoda > Insecta > Hymenoptera > Halictidae > Megalopta > Megalopta genalis. The sequence continues at coordinate 31,163,592 of NC_135013.1, read as the reverse complement.
CTCTCTGTACCCGAAGCTAAATGTTCCACTTTTAACCTAATTAACAACCGTATCGACTTCGCCGTTCTTCTTAGACAAATGTGACTTGTGCACAATGACAATGAGGCTGGTGCAAATGGCTTATGCACCTTCGTCGCGAACTCGGCACAAGATCATTTTCTCGATTGATCGTATGCAGAAGTAATTATGGCTCGCGTAATCCTATCAACCGTATTATACTGCAACAACGGCCATAAAATAGACATATTTGCAGCCAGTGTTGCAAAATTTCAAACGAGCACTTACGAACCGATTAAACTGATTAATCGATTGATCTTCGGTTCGCTGCAATGTTCCAAACACTGCTATAATAAGTTCGTAGCCGCGGCTGGAAAGTTATAGAAAAGGACGCGACGCGAACAGAAAAGGAAATGAAAATAAAGACAATGGCCCTTACCTACGACCCGATTGGTCAGCACGCTACTCGGTGCTTGCCAATTAAAGAAAATCATGACACGAGCGTACAAAAAAGTAAATAATCTTGCTGTCTGGTCGAGCGAAGATCGCTCCGAAAAAGCACAAAAGCGCGGTGTGAATAAAAAGACTTCGAAATTCATTCAGGAACTTTCCACCACGGAAACACACCTCCGCAATCTTATTTTGTTGCATAAAACTAGAACATCCTTAATTGTATGCAGCGTTGAACGTGTTCGTTGCACATACATCGCTGTACCACTACGCGATTGCCGCGTGCATAAAGAGCACCGTGTCCGTTAATGAATAGATAATAATAATAATAATAATAATAATAA